>NW_027315746.1:3851261-4583761 GCF_026437365.1 Eucyclogobius newberryi | reverse complement strand
CTACAACTGGACTAAACCTGGACTAAACCTGGACTAAAACTGGAGTAAACCTGGACTAAAACTGGACTAAACCTGCACTACAACTGGACTAAACCTGGACTAAAACTGGAGTAAACCTGGACTAAACCTGGACTAAAACTGGACTAAACCTGCACTACAACTGGACTAAACCTGGACTAATCCTGGAGTAAACCTGGACTAAACCTGGACTAAAACTGGACTAAACCTGCACTACAACTGGACTAAACCTGCACTAAAACTGGAGTAAGCCTGGACTAAACCTGCACTACAACTGGACTAAACCTGGACTAAAACTGGACTAAACCTGCACTACAACTGGACTAAACCTGGACAAAAACTGGAGTAAAACTGGACTAAACCTGGACTACAACTGGACTAAACCTGGAGTAAAACTGGACTAATCCTGGACTACAACTGGAGTAAAACTGCATAAAGAGGGATTTTTGTTGCAATATATTGAGTTCAAGGGACGAGTTAAAACAGAACTAAGTCACATTTTCACCTTATTGAACATCTTTGTGTCTTTGTAAGCCCCTGTGATGGTTGATATGTGTTTTCGGGGTGTTAGAAGTGCCCGTCGTCGCCCTCTGCTGGCTCTGAGCAGAACAACAGCCTTGTGACATTTACCGACATCGACACAAAGAAAACTCACCTGAGAAACCCTGACTTTTTTTTTCATATTTGACCATGTTACATGTGTTTGTGTGTGATTAGATTATTATTGTCTTATAAGGAATGAAAAAATAATAATAATATCGTATTTTCCGGACTATAAGTTGCACCTTTTTTCATAGTTTTGGCCGGGGTGCGACTTATACTTATATACTCATACTCCAGTGCGACTTATATATGTTTTTTTCTTCTCTATTATGCATTTTTTGGCTGGTGCGACTTATACTCCGGTGCCACTTATACTCATAACGTGTATTTTCATGAGGGACCTTCAGGGGGAGTTCTATCGTGTTAAGTAGTTCTGCTTTACATTTTACATTTTGAAGTTTTAGAGAGTTCACAAACGCTTGAGAATCCATCCGACTCGGCTGTTGTGATTGGGTCTGAGACTGGACCAATCACAGCAGTATTGTGGTTAGGGCGGAGCCAAAATAAAAGCGCTCAAAACCAACACAGCAACGGCGACGGCCGCGCTGCTTTGGAGGAAACACAGGCGTTTTGTGCTATTCTTTCAGCTCGATTTAACTTTAGATCTAGGTTTTCAGCAATTTCACCTTCAAATCTCATAAACGAGGTGATGTTTTAGTTTGTGTGTTGAATCCTGCAAATTTAACATCAATATTGGTCAAAACTGGCACAAAGTCGAGCCATGAAACCGAAATAAACCCGGCGATGGTTTTTCAGAACATGCAGTTCCCGTGTCTTTCCTCTGCGGGGCAGTGTTGCACCTTTAAAGGAGCAGTGCGCGCAATAACGGCGGTGTAAAGGAGGAGAAGAAGCACCATGAAGGCGTTGACCATGGAGCCGAGGATGGCCTGCAGCAGCAGCAGGATGGTTCCCACGGGACACTGGTCCGTGATGACGCGGTGACCGTAGCCGATGGTGGTCTCCGTCTCGATGGAGAAGAGGAACGCCGAGATGAAGCCGTTCACGTTGTTCACGCACGGCGTCCAGCTCTCGTCCTCCAGGTGGTCCAGGTCGCCTCTGGGACGAGAGAAGACAGGGGACACGTGAGAGAGGGACAGCGCCACCTGGAGACGCGGAGTGAAGGCGCGACGGGTTTGAACTGACGCGGACGCACACTGAGAACTTTTTATCTTCTTATTGTTTTTATGTAATATCAAACAAAGAGAAAAAACTGGGGGGAAAAAGAGCAAAAAGACAAAAACAGAAAGCGTCGTATTAAACCAGGAGAGGAGAGAGGGAGGAGAGAGAGGAGGAGGGAGAAGAGAAGGAGGAGAGAGGGAGACGAGAAGGAGGAGAGAGGGAGGAGAGAGAAGAGAGGGAGGAGAGAGGGAGGAGAGAGGGAGGAGAGAGAAGAGAGGGAGGAGAGAGAGGAGAGGGAGGAGAGAAGGAGGAGAGAGAGGAGGAGAGGGAGGAGAGAGAGGAGGAGGGAGAAGAGAAGGAGGAGAGAGGGAGACGAGAAGGAGGAGAGAGGGAGGAGAGAGAAGAGAGGGAGGAGAGAGGGAGGAGAGAGGGAGGAGAGAGAAGAGAGGGAGGAGAGAGAGGAGAGGGAGGAGAGAAGGAGGAGAGAGGGAGGAGAGAGAAGAGAGAGGAGGAGGGAGAAAAGACATATCTATCAAACGAAGACAAAAAACGGGAAAAAAGCGGGAAAAGACAAAAACTGAAAGTGTCGTATTAAACAGTCTGACATTTGAGTTCAGGCCTACGCCCTCATTTTAAAGATCTTTTAGAAAATATTATTATCCATCCATTATATACCGCTTGTTCCCTTTATTATTAGGCCCGAGTGCCACAAGCTGGCGAGAGGCCTTTTAATCTCGTAAGGCCGTGCGAAGCACGGCTGCGAAAGTGCGCACGTAGTGCGCACGAAATCGAGCGCGAAGCGCTCGCCCACTTCCAAACACTCACTAACGCACTCCTTCACTCATGCACGCCCCGTGCATACTAATTAGTAGTAGGAAAATGGAACATTACCGTTGTAAACGGGCGAAGCCCGTGCAAAAGTGCGCACTAAACGAGCACTTTACATTGAGATGACGACCGCGAAGCGGTCGTCATCCCCATATAAAGCACTCATTTGCGCTAAGTAGCTCACGAATACGTTCCCCATCTCTTGCATGTTCCGTGCATATAAGCATGTAATGCAAAAATTGAACATTATTACTGTATAGAGGGCCAAAAACACAAAGTGGGCGGAGCCCACTCAAAATTAACGAAAGTACCCGTCAGTGACCAGGGACCCACACCATGAGGTAGGAAAGCGCGAGCGCTTTCCGAAAATGTATAGTTTATGATATTTGAAAAATGGGAAACATTGTTTTCGCATCGGAATATTATTAGGCCCGAGCCCCAGCAGGGCGGAGGGCCTATTGCTCCCGCAACGCTGCCTTCGGCAGCGTTGCAACTGTCTGACCAAACATGCGGGCACAGCCCGCATGTTTGGTACCCCGTCGCCCCTGGCAAGTACAGTGAACTAGCATACTTACTCCTGCTATGACAGAAATAGTCAACAATTAGTGAATGGGCGTAGCCCATTCACTAATTGTTGACAACAGCAGCGCGAAGCGCTGCATTCCTCCAAAAACCCTCCTGGCATCGTCCCGTACGCGAGAATCCATGCCGCAGGCATGGGCCATGCTTGTATCTGCTCAAATCAATGGAAGTCTATGGGGAGTGGGCGGGGCATCCCGACGGAATAGGGAGTGACGAGCGCGTAAGCGCTCGTAATGATGATTCCACCCCATGGCGGCATCGGGAAGGCTTAGAGCTTTCAAACGATGTATAATTTGTTGTTATAGTGGAAACGGCTATATTGTTTTTGCTAAAAATATTATTATTTTTATTATTATTTTTCTTGTTCTTCTGCTTTTTGAGCTCTAATTTGACCCCCTGAACATGCTCAAAAACTCACCAAACTTTGCCCAAAATTCAGAATCGGCGAAAAATTTGATTTTTTCTGGGCCATTTTTTTCGTTAAAAAATGGCGCGACAGCGCCACCGACAAAAGTCAAAATACATTGCGCCTATGGGAGACGCCCCGAGGTCAACTTTGTCGTAGAGCTACGAAATTCGGGACACGCATTCCTCTCTTGAGGACAAAAAAAAAATATTACTGTGGCCACGCCTCCAGACTTACCCTATGCCCGCCATCTTCCTTTGAAAATGAAAACAAGCTGTGTTAGCCATTTTGTTCACGTCAAACTTTGACGAACTCCTCCTAGGGCGTTTTGCCCACCGACTTCAAAATCGGCGTACGTCCTCTGGACAAGTGGGGCATCTAAAGTTATTAAATTTTTTGAGATACCTTTTACGGTCTGTGTGCGGCGCGGCCGCAAAGTTGGACAACTTATTTTGGAATATTGCAGATCTAAAAATTGCTCCCTTTTGATCAAAACCAGTCCGATTAGGACCAAATTTGAATCAGTTGTTAAACTTTCTAGTTTGGACCAGTTTAGGCTGACAAAATTGAAATGGCCGCGATAGCGCCCCCTACAGAGTGACCTTTAAATTAACATTGAAGGTCAAAAATTAGTTTTACCAAAATTGTCTAAACTTTACCCAAAATTCTATTTTGCCGTCCCGATCACAAAAGCCAATCACAAAAATGCCTAAATTTTTACGGCGTAGTCGTAGCGATGACAGAAACCTCCCATGTTATCCCTATGGGAAAACCGCAAAATCTCTCAAATTACCACATTTTTATGTTTTACACTTTAACGAACTCCTCCTAGTGCGTTTTGCCCACCAACCTCAAAATCGGTGTACGTCCTCTAGACAAGTGGGGCATCTAAAGTTATCCAAATTTTAAGGATAACATTTACGGTCTCTGTGCGACGGAGCCGCAAACGTTTCCCAGAATTCTGACTATTTGGCCTTCAGAGTGGCCTATAAACAATATAGTTTTTCCAAATGACATGATATTTTGAACAAAATTCTAATTTGCCATCCTGATCATAAAAGTATGAGAGCCAAAGTCATATTTTGTACGGCGTAACCGTAGCGATGACAGAAACATCCCATGTTATCCTTATGGAAAAATCGCAGAATCGCTCAAATCACCACATTTTTACGCTTCACACTTTAATGAACTCCTCCTAGGGCGATTGTCCGATCAAGTTCATATTTGGAGAATATCATCTACACAAGTGGGGCATCAAAACGTATCCATATTTTGATTCTAAGTGCTACAGTCTCTGTGTGGCGGACCCGCAAATATATGTCAGAAATGGGAAAACCGCGATATCTCTAAAATGACCACATTTTTATGCTTCACACTTTAATGAACTCCTCCCAGGGCGATTGTCCGATCAAACTCATGTTTGGGGAAAATCATCTACACAAACGGGGCATCAAAAGTTATCCATATTTTGATTTTAAGTGCTACGGTCTCTGTGCCGTGGAGCTGCAAATATACTGTCACAAATGGGAAAACGCCAAATCTTTGAAATGTTCAAATTTACGCTTCACACTTTAACAAACTCCTCCGTGGGCAATAGCTCAATCAAGCTTTACTTTGGGAAAAATCATCTACACAAGCGCGGCATCAAAAGTTATCCATATTTATATTCTAAGTGCTACGGTCTCTGTGCGGCGGCGCAGCAAATTTGACTGACACTTGTGTTCATTTGCACTGGATTGGCCATGTCCAATGTGTCCCCGTCTGTCAAGTTATTTTTTAATTCAAGACACAATAAGGGCGCCATCTTTATCAAGTCGAAAGCGCAGAGTCGGAAGGCCGGCGGCCCGCGAGGGCCGTTGGATGCCGCTTGCGGCTTTAATTCTTTCTTCTTCTTCTTCTTCTCGGGACCAACCCCCCTATTTTTCACCCAGTGAACATTGACGAAAAGTCACAAAAATGTTCACACCTCTAAAAATCGTGCCTCTCTACATTCTGGCTATTTCCCTTTTCTAAAATAAAAAAAATTGGCGCGTCAGCGCCCCCAAATGTACTAAAAATGCATTGAGAGATGGGAAATGACCCAAAAAAAATCTGATCGTAGAATCATGAAATTTGGCGCAGAGGTAGATGGTGACAAGAGAAGTAAAAAATATTATTACGGCAACGCCGTCCGCCCAACCAAATGTCGGCCATATTGCTTCAAAAATGGCTAAACATGACTTCGGAGTTTTTCCAAACGTCGTA
Source organism: Eucyclogobius newberryi (assembly GCF_026437365.1). Taxonomy (NCBI): domain Eukaryota; kingdom Metazoa; phylum Chordata; class Actinopteri; order Gobiiformes; family Gobiidae; genus Eucyclogobius; species Eucyclogobius newberryi. The sequence continues at coordinate 4,577,961 of NW_027315746.1, read as the reverse complement.
CTTTTACGAACTCCTCCCAGGGCGTTGGCCCTAAAAAGCTGAAATTTTGTGAAAATGCTACTGAGGAGTGGGACATCAAAAGTTATCCAAATTACATTGATACCTCTCACGGTCTCTGTGCGGCGAAGCCGCAAACTGTAGCTAGAATTTCAGAAATCTCCCATATTTAAAATTTCTGCCGTTTGCGCAGATAAAGTCCGAATTGCGTCAAATTAGAATCAGTTGTTAAACTCTTTGCCCTAAACCTACTTGAAGTGAAATAAATTCATTTGGCGCCACAGCGCCCTCTACAGATTTTATATGGAGGTTAAATGTTTAGTTTTGCGAAATTATATGAAATTTGACACACAACTCAATTTTAGCATCCCCATCAAAAAAGTCAATGAGACCCATGTCATAATTGTTATGGCGTTGCCCAACGATGACCGAAACCTTTCATGTTATTCCAATGGGGAAATCGCCAGAACATGTTTACACTTTAGACTTTCACAAACTCCTCCCAGGGCTTTAGCCCTATTAACCTGAAATTTGGTGAGACTCATCTTCAGGGGTGGACCATCAAAAGTTATCCACATTTTCATTCAAAGAGTCACGGTGTCTGTGCGGCAAAGCCGCACATTTTGCCAAGAATTCAAAATAAAATAGCTTTTTGATGGTAAAACAAAGGGGAGAAGATGTGACAGCGTCACAGATTCAGCAGTAGGCGTAATAAAAGGACAATTGGGGCGCGTTAGCGCCCCCTCCTCTTGCGGCGTGGCGGCGGTGTGGCGGCGGCGTGGCGAGGGCCGATCATTGCCGCTTGCGGCTATATTTATTATTATTATTATTATTATTATTATTATTATTATTACTATTATTATTATTATTAAGACATTTGTGTTTTATAATTAGGACATTAAAGCAGCCAATGACCTTGTGACAATAATAATAATCATCAGCATCATCATCATCATAGAAATAATAATCACAATAATAATAATAACATGAGAAAATGTCCAGATCGACCTTTGATGTCATAAATCTGGGAAGTTTGAAACGGAGTGTTTTGTGAGTCTCAGTGAAGCTCAGGGTGAATGAAACGAGCGCCGCTGCAGGAGTTTCTGACGAGGAAACAAGCCTCATGACCAGGTCAAAGCTCAAAAGTAACACAACAAACATCATATTCTCTCAACTCTTCACACGTCGTTTAAATCTGCTTCATTCCCACGTGAGGACCTTTAATAACACGTCCACAGCCAAAACGTTACAAAACTCTAACAGACGAAAACGTTTACAATTCATCCAAATTCGTCTTTTTTTCCCCCGGTAAAAGACGAGATTGAGGTTTATTTAGTGACTTTCTGTTCAGCCCCGCCCCTGGTACGACGAGGAGAACGTGTCGTGTTTAGAGGATGAACGCTCTTTGTTCCACGAAGCATCTGTTTTCACAAATATGTCACTGTTGTGGTGTTTGTTTTGTTGCAACTTTGACAAAATGCGTGTAAATCTGGTCTCGCCGATGGAAACGTGTGGTAATAATAGCGAGCGGCGAAACAGCAGAGGACAGAGTGTGGAAGCGAGCCGGAGCCGGGGCAGCGTGGGCGAAAAGACTGTCAGAAATAAACCTGAGCAGAGCGTTTATCTTTAGAGACGCGAGAGCTGCGTTCAGAGCGACGGAAAATACACAAAATACCAAAAAATACCAAAAATACAGCAAATATCACAATTCTGAAGACGTTTTTGTTGACGTCACGCTTTACTTTATGAAAATACATCATCTGGAACTGTTTTCACGGTGTGTTTTTTCCGCTGGTTGGACGTGAGCACAAATATGACACAGGTAGAGGTGATTCCACAGCTGTTACCATAGCAACCAGACTGTAAACACGAGCCAAACAACAGTTCTGATCTGACACACAATAACACCATAAAACTCCTTTATTTAGTCCAACCATGGTTTAAACTGTCTCTGTGTCTCACACTGATGACATCACAGAGGGATTCAGCTCATTTTAAACATATTTTTCCAGATTTCTTCACAAACTGCGACTTAACGGTAATAAAACTGTGATAAATATTTACCACAGGTTCTAAAACACTGAACTAAGTCATAATTAGAAAAAAACAGGAGAAATGTGGATGGAGGGAGGAGAGAGAGGAGAGAGGAGAGAGAGGAGAGAGGGAGAGAGAAGAGAGGGAGGAGAGAGGAGAGAGGAGAGAGGAGAGAGAGGAGGGAGAAGAGGGAGAGGAGAGAGGAGAGAGAGGGAGGAGAGAGAGGAGAGAGAGAGGAGAGAGGAGATGAAGCCATGACGGGCGTGTGCTGGCGTGATGGGCGTGTGCTGGCGTGATGGGCGTGTGCTGGCGTGACGGGCGTGTGCTGGCGTGACGGGCGTGTGCTGGCGTGACGGGCGTGTGCTGGCGTGACGGGCGTGTGCTGGCGTGACGGGCTTGTGCTGGCGTGACGGGCGTGTGCTGGCGTGACGGGCCTGTGCTGGCGTGACGGGCGTGCTGGCGTGACGGGCCTGTGCTGGCGTGACGGGCGTGCTGGCGTGATGGGCGTGTGCTGGCGTGACGGGCGTGTGCTGGCGTGACGGGCTTGTGCTGGCGTGACGGGCGTGTGCTGGCGTGACGGGCGTGTGCCGGCGTGACGGGCGTGTGCCGGCGTGACGGGCGTGTGCTGGCGTGACGGGCGTGTGCTGGCGTGATGGGCGTGTACTGGCGTGATGAGCGTGTGCTGGCGTGATGGGCGTGTGCTGGCGTGACGGGCGTGTGCTGGCGTGAGGGGCGTGTACTGGCGTGACGGGCGTGTGCTGGCGTGACGGGCGTGTGCTCGCGTGACGGGCGTGTGCTGGCGTGACGGGCGTGTGCTGGCGTGACGGGCGTGTGCTGGCGTGATGGGCGTGTACTGGCGTGACGGGCGTGTGCTGGCGTGACGGGCGTGTGCTCGCGTGACGGGCGTGTACTGGCGTGATGGGCGTGTGCTGGCGTGATGGGCGTGTGCTGGCGTGACGGGCGTGTGCTGGCGTGACGGGCGTGTGCTCGCGTGACGGGCGTGTGCTGGCGTGACGGGCGTGTGCTGGCGTGATGGGCGTGTGCTGGCGTGACGGGCGTGTGCTGGCGTGATGGGCGTGTACTGGCGTGACGGGCGTGTGCTGGCGTGACGGGCGTGTGCTCGCGTGACGGGCGTGTGCTGGCGTGACGGGCGTGTACTGGCGTGACGGGCGTGTGCTGGCGTGACGGGCGTGTGCTGGCGTGACGGGCGTGTGCTGGCGTGACGGGCGTGTGCTGGCGTGACGGGCGTGTGCTGGCGTAACGGGCGTGTGCTGGCGTGATGGGCGTGTGCTGGCGTGACGGGCGTGTGCTGGCGTAACGGGCGTGTGCTGGCGTGATGGGCGTGTGCTGGCGTGACGGGCGTGTGCTGGCGTGATGGGCGTGTGCTGGCGTGATGGCCGTGTGCTGGCGTGATGGGCGTGTACTGGCGTGACGGGCGTGTGCTGGCGTGACGGGCGTGTGCTGGCGTGATGGGCGTGTGCTGGCGTGACGGGCGTGTGCTGGCGTGACGGGCGTGTGCTGGCGTGACGGGCGTGTGCTCGCGTGATGGGCGTGTGCTCGCGTGATGGGCGTGTGCTGGCGGTCACATGTACTTAGCGTGATTGGGCCATGGCTCAGTGTCACTTTGAGCTGACGCCCGTGTGTTTCAGTGTGAGACGGTCAGAGCGGCAGATGCTTCACGAATGTCGAGCTGCATCCTCAGGTAACTACGGCAACGGTCACGCTCAAGGTTTATCCACGGTTTATCTACAGGCCGGATTCTGAGGGTTTACTGTTTGACTGCTGTCCAACATGAGAGAAGAGGGAGAAGAGAGGGAGGAGGGAGAGGAGGGAGATGAGAGGGAAGAGAGAAGAGAGAGAGGGAGAAGAGAGGGAGGAGGGAGAGGAGAGAAGAGAGGAGGGAGAAGAGGGAGATGAGAGGGAAGAGAGAAGAGAGAGAGGAGAGAGAGGAGAGAAGAGAGAAGACAGACAACACCTGCAGTCCCGCCTCTCGCCTGCAGTCCCGCCCCTCACCTGCAGTCCCGCCCCTCGCCTGCAGTCCCGCCCCTCGCCTGCCGTCCCGCCCCGTCCCGCCCCTCGCCTGCAGTCCCGCCCAGTCCCGCCCTTCACCTGCAGTCCTGCCCCTCGCCTGCAGTCCTGCCCCTCGCCTGCAGTCCCGCCCAGTCCCGCCCTTCACCTGCAGTCCTGCCCCTCGCCTGCAATCCCGCCCCTCACCTGCAGTCCCGCCCCTCAGTCCCGCCCCTCACCTGCAGTCCCGCCCCTCACCTGCAGTCCCGCCCCTCAGTCCCACCCCTCACCTGCAGTCCCGCCCCTCATTCCCGCCCCTCACCTGCAGTCCCGCCCCTCATTTCCGCCCCTCACCTGCAGTCCCGCCCCTCATTCCCCCCCTCACCTGCAGTCCCGCCCCTCAGTCCCGCCCCTCACCTGCAGTCCCGCCCCTCAGTCCCACCCCTCACCTGCAGTCCCGCCCCTCAGTCCCGCCCTCACCTGCAGTCCCGCCCCTCAGTCCCGCCCCTCACCTGCAGTCCCGCCCCTCAGTCCCACCCCTCACCTGCAGTCCCGCCCCTCAGTCCCGCCCTCACCTGCAGTCCCGCCCCTCAGTCCCACCCCTCACCTGCAGTCCCGCCCCTCAGTCCCGCCCTCACCTGCAGTCCCGCCCCTCAGTCCCGCCCCTCACCTGCAGTAGGCAATGAGGTACCAGATGGCACCGAAGAAGAGCCACGTGACGGCATAGGCCATGACGAAGACGAAGAGCGAGCACCTCCAGTTGAGGTCGACGAGCGTGGTGAAAATGTCGGTGAGGTAGCGGTACGTCTCGCGCATGTTCCCGTGCTGCACGTTGCACCGGCCGTTCTTCTCCACGTAACGCTGCCTCCTGCGCCGCGCCCGAGCTGCAGAAGAAGAAGAGACGACGCGGTGAGGTCACGATGAGGTCGTCCTACAGGGGGCGGAGCGCTGTCCCACAGTGCACAGACAGGGGGCGGAGCTCTGTCCCACAGTGGACAGACAGGGGGCGGAGCTCTGTCCCACAGTGCACAGACAGGGGGCGGAGGTCTGTCCCACTGTGCACAGACAGGGGGCGGAGCTCTGTCCCACAGTGCACAGACAGGGGGCGGAGCTCTGTCCCACTGTGCACAGACAGGGGCCGGAGCTCTGTCCCACAGTGCACAGACAGGGGGCGGAGCTCTGTCCCACTGTGCACAGACAGGGGGCGGAGCTCTGTCCCACAGTGCACAGACAGGGGGCGGAGCTCTGTCCCCCTGTGCACAGACAGGGGGCGGAGCTCTGTCCCACAGTGCACAGACAGGGGGCGGAGCTCTGTCCCCCTGTGCACAGACAGGGGGCGGAGCTCTGTCCCACAGTGCACAGACAGGGGGCGGAGCTCTGTCCCCCTGTGCACAGACAGGGGACGGAGCTCTGTCCCACAGTGCACAGACAGGGGGCGGAGCTCTGTCCCACAGTGCACAGACAGGGGGCGGAGCTCTGTCCCCCTGTGCACAGACAGGGGGCGGAGCTCTGTCCCACAGTGCACAGACAGGGGGCGGAGCTCTGTCCCCCTGTGCACAGACAGGGGGCGGAGCTCTGTCCCACAGTGCACAGACAGGGGGCGGAGCTCTATGGGCAGTTCTACATTTACATAATCTTTATTAGTGTCACAAAAAACATAGAAAAACTACATTTCGATTCCACAATAAGATGTAGATTTGATGTGACAATTTAACATTTTGATTCAAACTTTCATGTCGATCAATAAATGCGGAAAAGTTGTGTTTTTGTGCAATTATTTTGTTCCTTTTTCCATAGTGTATAGACCAGAAGCCCATGAGGTGGCGCTATTGCAAAGTATTAGATAAGCAAGATATGTGTGATCGTTTTGATGACACTTATAACATCTGTGTTCAGTGATCTGAATACTCAAAGCGCCCCCTACAGTTCAGATGAATCATTGACCTAAAATGCAGTTAATATAAATATATTTTGAATTATGCTAAAAATTATAAAAATAATATTATCACAGAACAGCTATTTTTTGTTTGTTTATTATTTCACTTCCTGTTTGTAATTGATGACATCACACTAGGAAATTACCCAGCAAACACTGGGCCAAAAGTCCTCTACAGTCAGCATATTTTTTATTTGACAAATACAAATATAAGAGAGCGTATTTATTTTGTTGAATCCATGTTTAAAGAGTCAAAAAAGTTGTTTCTTTAGTGTGAATTCTGCATAAACGTTGACTGGAATGTGGAGTGATGTCACTTCCTGTCATTTTCTACAGATTTTTCTAAGTTTTTTCCACAAATACCTGCTCGATTGTTGTAGAACTATAAAAGTACAACAGGTATAAATACACCAAATTAGAGAATCATAAAAACTTTAAGCTTCAATATCGTATAAATAACGAAACGTAGGATTAAAAACAGTTGTATGTTTGTTGCGTCGTTATAAATATGAACCACAGGACGCAGCAGACGAGACAGAACTGGACCACGCCCTGAACGCGCTCAAGACGTTTCACACTTTCCCTTTAAAAGTTTCATGCCAAAGACCAAAATAACTGACGAACCGGTTTCGACAACAGCAAAGAAGAAACACGACATATGTTCTGGGATTTAAATGTGGAGAAATGTCCTAAAACTCTCCTGAAAAGAGTCCCATCTCCCCCGTTAAAGCGCCCCCTGCGACAGGTTAAAGCGCCCCCTGCCACAGGTTAACGCGCCCCCTGCCACAGGTTAAAGCGCCCCCTGCGACAGGTTAAAGCGCCCCCTGCGACAGGTTAAAGCGCCCCCTGCAACAGGTTAAAGCGCCCCCTGCGACAGGTTAAAGCGCCCCCTGCCACAGGTTAAAGCACCCCCTGCGACAGGTTAAAGCGCCCCCTGCGACAGGTTAAAGCGCCCCCTGCGACAGGTTAAAGCGCCCCCTGCGACAAGTTAAAGCGCCCCCTGCGACAGGTTAAAGCGCCCCCTGCGACAGGTTAAAGCGCCCCCTGCTACAGGTTAAAGCGCCCCCCCTGCGACAGGTTAAAGCGCCCCCTGCGACAGGTTAAAGCGCCGCCCCCTGCGACAGGTTAAATCGCCCCCTGCGACAGGTTAAAGCGCCCCTTGCGACAGGTTAAAACGCTGCCCCCTGCGACAGGTTAAATCGCCCCCTGCGACAGGTTAAAGCGCCCCCCTGCGACAGGTTAAAGCGCCCCCTGCGACAGGTTAAAGCGCCGCCCCCTGCGACAGGTTAAAGCGCCCCTTACGACAGGTTAAAGCGCCCCTTGCGACAGGTTAAAGCGCCCCCTGCAGGCCGGACCACTCACTGCACTATAATACAGTTCAGATAAATATATTTTGAATTTTGCTTAACATTATAAAAATATCATCACAGAAAAGCACATTTTTTTAGGTTTATAATTTCACTTCCTGTTTGTAATTGATGACATCGCAGTAGGAAATTACCCAGCAACCACTGGGCCAAAACTCCTCTAATGTTACAGTTTTTTATTTGACAAATAAAAATACATGAGAGCGACTTTATTTTGTTGAATTAATGTTTAAAGAGTCAAAAAAGTTGTTTCTTTTGTGTAAATTCTGCATAAACTTTGACTGGAATGAGTGTTCCTGCTGTGATGTCACTTCCTGTATGAGTGTCCCTGGTGTGATGTCACTTCCTGTATGAGTGTCCCTGGTGTGATGTCACTTCCTGTATGAGTGTCCCTGGTGTGATGTCACTTCCTGTATGAGTGTTCCTGCTGTGATGTCACTTCCTGTATGAGTGTCCCTAGTGTGATGTCACTTCCTGTATGAGTGTCCCTGGTGTGATGTCACTTCCTGTATGAGTGTCCCTGGTGTGATGTCACTTCCTGTATGAGTGTCCCTGGTGTGATGTCACTTCCTGTATGAGTGTTCCTGCTGTGATGTCACTTCCTGTATGAGTGTCCCTAGTGTGATGTCACTTCCTGTATGAGTGTCCCTGGTGTGATGTCACTTCCTGTATGAGTGTCCCTGGTGTGATGTCACTTCCTGTATGAGTGTTCCTGCTGTGATGTCACTTCCTGTATGAGTGTCCCTGGTGTGATGTCACTTCCTGTATGGGTGTCCCTGCTGTGATGTCACTTCCTGTATGAGTGTCCCTGGTGTGATGTCACTTCCTGTATGAGTGTCCCTGGTGTGATATCACTTCCTGTATGAGTGTCCCTGGTGTGATGTCACTTCCTGTATGAGTGTCCCTGGTGTGATGTCACTTCCTGTCCCTGGTGTGATGTCACTTCCTGTCATTTTCTACCAATTTTTCAACATTTTCTCCACAAATATCTTCTCGATTGGTGTAAAACTATAATGTATATGTACAACAGGTACAAAATCAGAGAAACTTGTCATAGAAAAAGTACAGTACTTTTACTTTAGTACTTTGTTACTTTCTGTGTATTTCAGAACATGTCAGTAAAAGTCTAGACTGCTGCTTTTATTTACATGGACTAAAACCGGATATTTAGTTTTTTACCAAGGAAATTGTGTTACTTTTGTACTTTTAGTCGACAAAATTGCATGTAACTTAAGCCATTGTTTTAATCTTTATTGATTTGATCTTTATTGATTTAGTGTTTATTTAGTTTAAGTCATCATGGATATGTAAATGGCGCCCGTGGCAGAGTCTGTTTGTGAGGGGACGTTACCTGACACTCAAAAGTATTATTAGCCCAAAGTACTTCATCCCGTCATCGATCGCTCTTGTCCTGAGCATAAAGGACGGCGTAACTGGACACTCGCAGCGCCCCCTGCAGGTCGGACCACTCACTGAACTATAATGCACTTAAGATGTAAATATTCAAAATGTGGCCAAAAATGATACAAATGTTGTCCCAGAACAGCTCGTTTTTTAAGTTTATAATTTCACTTCCTGTTTGGGACACGTTTGTTTCGCTAGGCTAATAGAGCTATGTGTTTGCTGTGGACAGAGATTGACCACAGAAGAAGAGGTCCAGAGATGGAGTTTGACCACAGAAGAAGAGGTCCAGAGATGGAGTTTGACCACAGAAGAAGAAGTCCAGAGATGGAGATTGACCACAGAAGTGGTCCAGAGATGGAGATTGACCACAGAAGAAGAAGTCCAGAGATGGAGTTTGACCACAGAAGAAGAGGTCCAGAGATGGAGTTTGACCACAGAAGAAGAAGTCCAGAGATGGAGTTTGACCACAGAAGAAGAGGTCCAGAGATGGAGTTTGACCACAGAAGAAGAGGTCCAGAGATGGAGATTGACCACAGAAGAAGAAGTCCAGAGATGGAGTTTGACCACAGAAGAAGAGGTCCAGAGATGGAGTTTGACCACAGAAGAAGAAGTCCAGAGATGGAGATTGACCACAGAAGAAGAGGTCCAGAGATGGAGTTTGACCACAGAAGAAGTCCAGAGATGGAGTTTGACCACAGAAGAAGAAGTCCAGAGATGGAGTTTGACCACAGAAGAAGAAGTCCAGAGATGGAGATTGACCACAGAAGAAGAAGTCCAGAGATGGAGTTTGACCACAGAAGAAGAAGTCCAGAGATGGAGTTTGACCACAGAAGAAGAGGTCCAGAGATGGAGTTTGACCACAGAAGAAGAAGTCCAGAGATGGAGTTTGACCACAGAAGAAGAGGTCCAGAGATGGAGTTTGACCACAGAAGAAGAGGTCCAGAGATGGAGTTTGACCACAGCAGAAGAAGTCCAGAGATGGAGTTTGACCACAGAAGAAGAGGTCCAGAGATGGAGTTTGACCACAGAAGAAGAGGTCCAGAGATGGAGATTGACCACAGAAGAAGAAGTCCAGAGATGGAGTTTGACCACAGAAGAAGAAGTCCAGAGATGGAGTTTGACCACAGAAGAAGAGGTCCAGAGATGGAGATTGACCACAGAAGAAGAGGTCCAGAGATGGAGTTTGACCACAGAAGAAGTCCAGAGATGGAGTTTGACCACAGAAGAAGAAGTCCAGAGATGGAGTTTGACCACAGAAGAAGAAGTCCAGAGATGGAGATTGACCACAGAAGAAGAAGTCCAGAGATGGAGTTTGACCACAGAAGAAGAAGTCCAGAGATGGAGTTTGACCACAGAAGAAGAGGTCCAGAGATGGAGTTTGACCACAGAAGAAGAAGTCCAGAGATGGAGTTTGACCACAGAAGAAGAGGTCCAGAGATGGAGTTTGACCACAGAAGAAGAGGTCCAGAGATGGAGTTTGACCACAGCAGAAGAAGTCCAGAGATGGAGTTTGACCACAGAAGAAGAGGTCCAGAGATGGAGTTTGACCACAGAAGAAGAGGTCCAGAGATGGAGATTGACCACAGAAGAAGAAGTCCAGAGATGGAGTTTGACCACAGAAGAAGAAGTCCAGAGATGGAGATTGACCACAGAAGAAGAAGTCCAGAGATGGAGTTTGACCACAGAAGAAGAGGTCCAGAGATGGAGTTTGACCACAGAAGAAGAAGTCCAGAGATGGAGTTTGACCGGTGACGGGACGATTCTGAGGCTCGGAGGGACAGGACCTCGTGAACAGTGTGAATGAAACGAGCACGACTGGATCAACCGACAACTCCGTGTTTTTAATGAAATGGTTAAAAGCTATACAAAAATCTAATTTAGCGTTAGCCTAGCATAGTCCTTTAGTTTAAGTGACATCATTTCCTTTGCGTGCTGAAATGTGTGGGATTCTTTAGTTTAACGGTCCATGTTCATATTATTAGACTTATATTAAAGGGGCTGTACCTGATTTTCAGTTTTGAAACTGAGTATAAATATATTGTAAAAGCATATTTTAAGGTAAAAATAGAGCCTTTTGTTCTTCGAGAAGCAGGAAATGCACCGTTAGCATGCTAATGTTGTTAGCTTGAACAGGAAAACTCGTTCTGGGCTCAGAGACTCGTGCTTAGAATCTCATTGTGGTGAATATTTACGCTGCTGGGACTGTATTAGGCCAGAGAGCCATAAAATGGACTATTTCTCTTTTTCACCAATAACCTGACCCCTAACACCGCCCATTTTCAGCCTCACCCCAGACTCACCCCAGACTCACCCTCACTCACCCCAGACTCACCCCAGACTCACCCCAGACTCACCCTCACTCACCCCAGACTCACCCTCACTCACCCCAGACTCACCCTCACTCACCCCAGACTCACCCCAGACTCACCCTCACTCACCCCAGACTCACCCTCACTCACCCCAGACTCACCCCAGACTCACCCCAGACTCACCCTCACTCACCCCAGACTCACCCCAGCCTCACCCCAGACTCACCCCAGCCTCACCCCAGACTCACCCCAGACTCACCCTCACTCACCCCAGACTCACCCCAGACTCACCCTCACTCACCCCAGACTCACCCTCACTCACCCCAGACTCACCCTCACTCACCCCAGACTCACCCTCACTCACCCCAGACTCACCCTCACTCACCCCAGACTCACCCCAGACTCACCCCAGACTCACCCCAGACTCACCCCAGCCTCACCCCAGACTCACCCTCACTCACCCCAGACTCACCCCAGACTCACCCTCACTCACCCCAGACTCACCCCAGCCTCACCCCAGACTCACCCCAGCCTCACCCCAGACTCACCCCAGCCTCACCCTCACTCACCCCAGACTCACCCCAGACTCACCCCAGACTCACCCTCACTCACCCCAGACTCACCCCAGCCTCACCCCAGACTCACCTTCACTCACCCCAGACTCACCCCAGACTCACCCCAGCCTCACCCCAGACTCACCCTCACTCACCCCAGACTCACCCCAGCCTCACCCCAGACTCACCCCAGCCTCACCCCAGACTCACCCCAGCCTCACCCCAGACTCACCCTCACTCACCCCAGACTCACCCCAGCCTCACCCCAGACTCACCCCAGCCTCACCCCAGCCTCACCCCAGACTCACCCCAGCCTCACCCCAGACTCACCTTCACTCACCCCAGACTCACCCCAGACTCACCTTCACTCACCCCAGACTCACCCCAGCCTCACCCCAGACTCACCTTCACTCACCCCAGACTCACCCCAGACTCACCCCAGCCGAAGCGGTTCCTCTCCTTCTCCGGGACGATCTTCTTGCGCTGCTGATTGGCCGTGGCTTCTCGCTCGGCGAGTTTGGACTGGAACGACCGCTTCACTATCGCCGGGGGCAGATTCAACCCCGTCTCCGTGGTGACGACGTGCCCCAGTTCATCGGACGTGAGGTTGTAGGAAGCGTCTGTGGCCAACTGCGAGGACCAAACGGAAGAAACACTTTGAATAAACTTAATTAATTAATAATTCTGTTTTTCACGTTCATAACATTGTAACCTCCACCTAAATATTTTAATTTTGAATACATTTTTATATCTACTATTTCTATACATTTTCAGTTTAGAATGAATACAAGAAAATTCAATCAAAGCATGTACATTTGTCAACTTATAGATTTTACATTTACATTTAAAATGAATGTAAATGATAATTTACTCACATAAATGTAAGAAAAAAATCTTACACGTTTTCATTTAGAAATTATGCATTTTATGTGTAAAAACAGCCAAAATTGCACATATTTTGGTCATTTTAGACTGAAAAATGGACAGTTAGATTTAAATTACACACAAAAATATTGACCAAAAAGTGCCGTAAAAATTAAAATTTTGCCTCATTTTTTGTCGTGAAAACTTAAATAAACCAGGCTTAGAATAAGACGTCAACAAATCCTCCTGTACGTTCTGTCAAAATCTCATTCAGTTCACGATGATAAAGTTTGGCGTTTGATTAAACTCATACACTTCCTGTTTGTAATTGATGACATCACAGTAGGAAATTACCCAGCAAACACTGGGCCAAAAATTCTGCATAAACCTTGACTGGAATGAGTGTCCCTGGTGTGATGTCACTTCCTGTCCCTGGTGTGATGTCACTTCCTGTCATTTTTCCACAGATTTTTCAACGTTTTCTCCACAATGATGCTGCTTTTACCTCCACCACCTTCTCCTCGGCTCCGTCGGGCCTCTCGTCCACGGGCAGAGACAGGGAGTCGGGCCGCGCGGGCGTGGCCGAGTCCTCCAGCGCCATGGTTACCGTTGGCCTCCGGGGGGTTAGCTGCGCAGTGGTGGTCCCTCTACGGCGTGTGCTGTCCAGGGCCTATTGATCGGACCATTTGTCTGCTCGGCCGGAACCTGCGAGAGCCAGAGAAGAACGCCGTCGTCATTGAACCGCCGCTAAAGCCAAGTGGTGTTTCTGTGGGCGGGGTTTGCCTTGAATGTTCCGCAGTGTGTCTTTAACAAACACACATTAAAGGACAAATATGATGGATTATTTACGTGCAGACCCTTCCAGGAGTGACGGACGAGGTTCTTGCGTTCACACTCATTATTCATTCGTTATAATGGAGAAGCAAACGAAAAAATGTCCATCTACAGGCAGCAGAGGGAATTACCATGGGGAAATAAACAAAAGCTAGTTTGTCCCCGGCATGCTAATGTGAGTATTCAGTTCACAAAGAGTCTGGAGATGATTTATGGACTTGAAAACAGCACAGGAGAGCTCCAGATCTTCACCTTTGATGTGACAAATCGAAGGTGAAGGTGTTTTCTAAGGCTCAGATGGAGAGGACCTCTAAACAGAGCAATAAAAACACCTGTAAACCTGTCATTTAAATACTCTAAGTTGGAATATTCCCGGCAAAGCAAAGACATCTCCATAAGAAATGTTTTCTCTGGTTCACTTTCGACACTACGAGGTTAAAAACATGTTTTGTAATTGAAAACATTTTGTCAAACTACATTTAAACCAGTCGAAAAAAAATTCAACCTCCTCAATATTTCTTCAGTATTGACCTTTTATTGGGAAAATATCCTGAATTAAAGTAATTTCATAGTTTGCAGTTTGCCGTTTAAATCAATTCAACACTGATGATTCAGAGCCACGCCTTCTAAAACAATTTAAATGATCATTACTCAGGAAGAGGAGCAGTTATAATTGCCCCATAAGTCTACATTATGACTTTTTATTAGCGGCTTAAATGAGCGCGCTGCCTCCTTCTAACTACACTCACCGGATGCAACAAATGTCTTTGCGCTAATATGAAAAGTGTTGAAATGACGTTTCCTGACGTCTTGCATTGTTGTGTTTTGTGTTGACGGCGACAGAGCAGAGTGCTATGAGACAATAGTGCTTCTAATTATAGCTCACTGCTCCCCAAAGACTCGACGTTCATGTAAATGTCCACGACAGAGGCCCACGAGCTGACCACGAACTGACCAAGAACTGACCACGAGCTGACCACGAGCTGACCACGAGAAGACGCTTTCAAGTTAAACCCCCAGATGTTTGACAAAAGACACTGTAGTTCAAACTGATACAAAGCTCTTTGATAAAGGTTGTAAAAAACTGATATGGATGTCAATTCAGTTACTCGATAATCGGGATTATTCAGGTCACCGAGACCACAAATTGCAGCAAATTGCAGCTGCAGTCAGGGGGCGCTGCAGGCAGGGGGCGCTGCAGGCAGGGGGCGATGCAGGCAGGGGGCGCTGCAGGCAGGGGGCGATGCAGGCAGGGGGCGCTGCAGGCAGGGGGCGCTGTAAACACATAACAAACTGTTATGTGGTATGATAAAACTACTCGAGTTCACACAACGAGTCAATGGTCAGAATGAGCATAACATGTTATTCTCTCATCAAGATTACCTTAGTTACAACATAGAAGGTATTATAACACCGTGCTCCAACTGGACACAAACTTGGCACAATCTGGGCACAAACTGGGCTCCAATTGCGCTCAAACTGGGCTCAAACTAGGCTTGAACTGGGCTCAAACTAGGCTTAAACTGGGCTCAAACTGGACTCATACTGGGCTGAAACAAGGCTGAAACTGGATTCAAACTGGGCACAAACTGGGCACAAACTGACCGGGCTCTTGCATTGTTGTGTTTTGTGTTGACGGCGACAGAGCAGAGTGCTATGAGACAATAGTGCTTCTAATTATAGCTCACTGCTCCCCAAAGACTCGACGTTCATGTAAATGTCCACGACAGAGGCCCAAGAGCTGACCAAGAGCTGACCAAGAGCTGACCAAGAGCTGACCAAGAGCTGACCACGAGCTGACCAAGAGCTGACCACGAGCTGACCAAGAGCTGACCACGGAAGATGCTTTCAAGTTAAACGCCCCAGATGTTTGACGGTCAGACCCTGACAAAAGACAGTAGTCCAAACTGATACATAACTCTTCGATAAGGGAACTTCTGTCAACTATATTTCCAATAATTATAATAAGTCATCAGGATGTATCACTGTCAATAAAGGTTGTGAAAAACTAATATGAATGTCAATATTATTCAGTTAATCGATAATCGGGATTATTCAGGCCACTATAGACCCAGTGTTTGTGTTTGTCTGAGTTAGCATTAGCCTGCTAACATCACAAACTATGAAAAACCAGGGCTGTTTTGGCGACTGAAACAACTCGAGCAAACACAAGAAACACTAGAGCAAAGTTAGAAAACATTACCACGTGTTGCGCAGATGTTAGCGTTAGCGATTGGCACCGAAATTAGCTTACATGCTAACAACCTTGTAATAAACATTTCATAAATCTACTGTTACAATACTACTACTACTGGACAACAATGCAACAAAAACACAGGAAAATGTACTTTTTCTTCCACCAAATCCCACAGTAATAAGTGAACTTTAGAAACGCGTCGGAAAATGTGATGAACATATAAACAACAACCACGTGTCCGCGCTACGTCTACAATTGACAAATGACCTTTTTTTAATTTGCTGCTTTGTCTGTATCAGTGATAAATGTGAGCGGCAGAGTTCATCTGCTTTTATACAACTGTTTCATTCTAACGTTCTTTCTTTTAACGTCTGGTACAAACTAAATATAATGCAGCGTTATAGACTTGAATATTTGTTGTTCAGCACGTTCACGTTTTAGTTTTGAGCGTTTTCTGAAGAACGCCACCTGCATAAACTCGAGAATGGTAATATTAAGATTTTTTGGAGTATAAAATTAGGCCACAGTCTTGTATTATTGTAGTATTGAGGATTTTTCTTAGTATTGATAGCGCTAAAAATAATAGTAAAAGCAAGTCATTCCTGCTTGATTTCGGTCAGCAGAATTAGTTCCCATCACACAATGTTGATGGTGTTTTGGCGTGTTTCACCGTCTCAAAAACAGCCGGAGTCGTGTTTGGAGTCGCTCAAACGTGTTTTTCAAGCGTGAAACCAGAAAGAAAGACGACAAAAACACAAAAGCAAGCAGCAACACTCACGCCGCAAACTTAAAACGATGCTACGTTGACATACTGAACATTATCGCCTGCTGTAAACCGCTGTAATTCAATGATTTCTGAGTATTTATCATTCATTGCCTCTCCAAAGGATTCAGGATTCACTCTGCACTCGACACTGAATCCAAATTTGATCCGTCGCATGCTAATAAGGCCCGGGCGATATCGACAATACTGCGCCGATCCGACAGAAACGTGTTAAAAACGTGTTGTTAAACGCATTCGCTGAGGTTTAATTGTCAGACAAAGGTGAAAATCAGACGCATTTTTATCGATATTGCGTCGATAAAAAGGGTTTAAGATAAGATATTCCTTTATTGTCCACACATGGGGAAATTTCATAAATTTATCGTACATTTCGTAAAATTTCGTAAATTTACCGTGAGCGTTCTGCGTCAGGGTTGTTGTCGTTTCAATGCTATTGTTTATCTGTTACTTTTTTGTTCCTGGTTTTGTAGTTGTACAGTCAGAAAATGGAAAAGCTAAACAGGACAAGACAAGGAGAGCAACATGACAAAAACAAGAAGACGTCCATCAAAAGTCAGGAGTCGTTGGGAGTCGTTGGTTCTGTCGCTGTCAAACATCTTTTTACGGCTTTTTCCGCCGCACCGAGGGACGTCATGCTATCAAATGCTAGCGTTACGATTATTGTGAGGAAAAACAATCACGATTTAAAGATTATTTGCGATTATTGAGACTGACATTTTCTTTCGTTCCCGTGCTCTGGCGTGTGTGAGCGGCTTCACCAAACTTCCTGAAAGACAAAATCAAGATAAATTTGACAAAAACATCCAGCGTTGTTGATGTTTTGGACGATAGATTGGAAGTGCAGAAGGGCCCGAGCCATCTGCAAACGCGGACGGCGGTTTGTCACTGTTTTTACACGTTGTAATGAGATCAGCCGGCGGCCATCTTGATTCTGGTCGCTAACGTAAACAAACCCTGCTACTGCAGTTCTGACTGTTACAAAACAACAAATGACATGGCACAAAAGAACAGCTGCATTTTAGAACGCAAATGTGGCTGTTGTAGAAGCTAGAGTTATGTAGAAAATGCTACTAAATGGTTAGCATGGGTGATTAGCATGGGTCATAATGAACATAAACATGGCTCGTAAGTGTCTGAAACTTTCCCTGTGCGTGATAATGGAGCCGCGCAAAGTGTTAAGATAGTTTTAGTAAAGTTTTGAAGCTTTTAGTGCTAACATTGTTGAAGGTCTTTGCCAGTTAAAAGTCTGTGTAAAGTCGTCAAAAAGCCGCGATATCTGCGCTGACTGCGACGTTTAAAAACACAAACCTTTCAGGCAACGTTTGAGAACCAATTTTGCGTTTGAAAAAAGGCAAAGTGCTAAAAGTAAACGCTCGTCGCTTCCCGTAGAAACGATATGTCTCTTAACAGCCTCAATTTAACTCTATTGTTGATTAGTGCCGTGCTTTTGGCGTGAAAAGAGCATTTAGATCAGTCTTCGCTCAAGTGCTAATGCTTCTGTCGCGGTGTGATCATTTCAAACTATATTTCGACAATAAGGAACTTTTTAAGACGATAAAATGTCCAATTTTCCACACACTTTCTTTACGTTTCCATGCGGTCTTAAAGTAGTTACGCTAACGCTCAGGATCAGTCTAAAACTGTTAAGGAAAGGTCACGTTTTGTCCTAATTTTAGTTTTTTCTAGTGTCTGAAGTGTAGTATATTTGACAAAATATAAATATCAAATATAATTACAATACTAGATATATTTTTCTTTTTTTTAGGATAGTTTGGAATATTTCTGGCCCTTCAATTTACACTTTAGGTCGAGCCAAAGCTGATTATCTCGAGTACATTTTGGTTTCTTATTCGCTTGAACGTCGCGTCATGTGCCTCGCTGCCGGTCCAAGGTCAGATCTGTGGAGAGGCGCCCCCGCTGCTTTTGACAAATAAATAATTGACAAATAAAATACCTGTGACGGCGATAAATGCGAGACGGAAATGTTTCAGTGCAAATCAAACTGCGCAAGCGTCTGCTAAAATACTGAAACGTCGCCGTGCAGTGATACAATATCGATACGTACTTATTTGATATATTTTACCGAATCGTTAAGTGACAGTGCGACCACTTTTAGAGATGTTTAAAGCGAAACATTTGACACAATCACTGTTTTGATGATTAGAATGGGTGTATTTCATATGGTTTGTGCAGGTTTAACGGATAAAACAGTTCAAATGTGTTCAGTTCTTTCAAAAATACTGTTGGATCCCACAATATATTGATCATCACATCATAAAATCCCTGTATCTACTTCACAGTCACCGCGGCCATATGTTGCACACGTAATTCCATGTGTACTCTATATGGGCTGAGGGCAAATGGCACGAGCCCCCCGCGAATATACATTTAGCACCGCATCATTTACCGCCACGTGAGCCTTTCTCTAACGTCCATCCCGAGTCGGGCCCAGAAATAAGCATCATCCGCAGTATCATGTCCACGGGAGCTTGTTTTAGCCGTAACCAGGGAAACCTTATTGGAAAAACAGCACTTGGACAACCTCTTGTAAACCTTGTGCGTGTTTCATAACGTGCCCGGGCCCGCGCGTGCGTTGGGTGCGTGTATTTTTCGTGCCTTCAAACGCACAGAGTCCACGATGAGGGAAAAAACACACTATAAAAAACACAGAAACACGCTCATTATAGACCGTGTTATGCAAATGAGCGCGCGGCACGTTGAGCGGTTCGTTTGCGCCAAGGTAACACCGACAATACGTGTGTGGGGGGGTAATTTATGCGTGGAAAGAGAGGCTGACGGGACTGTGACGCACTCCGGTGAAACGCGGGGCAGAAAGAGTCGCCGCGGTGTGTGTCTTTTATTTTATTCCTTTATTATTTTTGGAGGAGATCGAGTGCGCGAAAGGGAAGGGATTACGATTAAAATGAAAATAGTGGCGATTACCTGCTCAGTGACGCCGGAGATGGTTTGGCTCCATTAGAAACATCTTGGCAACGCGCGCGCCGGCTTCAGACACCGCGCACCGACATCCATTTCTAGTGTTTATTCCCGCGAAGCGCCGCCGCTCGGTCCAGAACAAAGCCCCGGTGCGAGAGAGTGGAACATGCGCGCGAGGGGGGAGGAGGGGGGGGGGGGGGGGGGGGGGGGGGGACGGGACGTGTGTGGAGGACTGGGGGGGGGGGGGGAGGAAGGAAGAACGGCAGAAGAGCGAGGAAATGGTGGCGATGTTAGTGCCGGCTGCACGCACGGATCCGCGAGAGTCCTGACGTGTGCGTGAGGTCTGGATGGAGAGAAGGAGGGGGAGGAGAGAGAGGGAGGGAGGGGGAGAGGGAGGAGTGAGAGAGAGAGGGAGGAGGAGAGAGAGAGAGGGAGGAGAGAGAGAGAGAGGGAGGAGAGAGAGAGAGGGAGGAGTGAGAGAGAGGGAGGAGAGAGAGAGAGGGTGAGAGAGAGGGAGGGGGGAGAGAGAGAGGGAGGGGGGAGAGAGAGAGGGAGGGGGAGGAGAGAGAGGGAGGAGAGAGAGAGAGGGAGGAGTGAGAGAGAGAGGGGAGGAGAGAGGGAGAGAGGGGGGAGAGAGAGAGGGGAGGAGAGAGAGGGTGAGAGAGAGGGAGGAGAGAGAGAGGGAGGAGGAGAGAGAGAGAGGGAGGAGAGAGAGAGAGGGAGGAGTGAGAGAGGGGAGGAGAGAGAGGATGAGAGAGAGGGAGGAGGAGAGAGAGAGAGAGAGAGGGAGGAGAGAGAGAGAGAGGGGAGAGAGAGAGAGAGGGAGGGAGAGAGCGGCAGGTGTGGAGTCAGTCAGCGGCGGTAACAGGATGCGGTCACCATGGCCCCGCCCCTAACAGAATCCCGGGACCGGCCCCCGTGAGCGCCCGCTGAATGCGCCTCCTCCGCCGGGCACCGCATCTGTGACACGGGCCTGTGCGCGCACTGCACCGGGAGTGAGGTCCATGTGAAGGTCAGAAGAAGGAGCAGGAACCTGATGTGGCACTTTCTAATGAAGAGGGATCAGCCAAAACAGAGAACACAAGGTTAACTTTATTTAAAGGCCCCGTAGGAATAAATGTATGGTAATAATCTACAGCAGGTAGTTTATTGTTTATGTATGTTTGTGTTACACTGGAATAATGTGATAATGTGGCAGGCTATACACGCTAAGCCCCATAAGCCCAATTTTACATTAAGAAGTAATAATAATAATATAGCCGCACGCTGCAATGATCGGCCCTCGCCACGCCGCCGCCACGCCGCAAGAGGAGGGGCCCTAACGCGCCCCAATGGTCCTTTTATTACACCTACTGCTGAATCTGTGACGCTGTCACATCTTCTCTCCTTTGTTTTACCATCAAAAAGCAATTTTATTTTTAATTCTTGGCAAAAACAGACACCGTGACTCTTTAAATAAAAATGTGGCCACTCCTTTATAGGGCTTAAGCCCTGAGGGGGAGGAGTTTGTGAAAGTCTAAAGTGTAAACATGATCTGGCGATTTCCCCATTGGAATAACATGGGAGGTTTTGGTCATCGCTATGGCAACGCCATAACAATTATGACAATGATCTCATTGACTTTTTTGATGGGGATGCCAAAATTGAATTTTGTGTAAAATTTTGTAAAATTTGCAAATCTAAACATTTAACAGGACCTGAAGTGTCAGTCCAGCAACACGCCCACTCTGGAGGTGTATGAAGAAAACTGATTTGACAGCATATCTTTATCAAATGGCTTGAACTCAGGTCTTTCTTTCTCATTGTGCATAAAATAATATTCTCTTCCAGGAGTCCAGGACTGATCATTGCGTCCAAACTCACACTTCGTCATCCCCGTACAAAGCACTCGTTTGCGCTAAGTAGCTCACGAATACATTCCCCATCTCTTGCATGTTCCGTGCATATAATGCAAAAATGTAACATTATTACTGTATAGAGGGCCAAAAAGACAAAGTGGGCGGGGCCCACTCAAAAATAACGAAAGTACCCGTCAGTGACCAGGGACCCACACCGAAAATGTATAGTTTATGATATTTGAAAAATGGGAAACATTGTTTTCGCATCGGAATATTATTTCTTTCTTTCTTCTTCTTCTCGGGACCAACCCCCCTATTTTTCACCCAGTAAATATTGACGAAAGGTCACAAAAATTTGCACACCTCTAAAGATCGTGCCTCTCTACATTCTGGCTATCTCCCTTTTCTAAAATTAAAAAAATTGGCTCGTCAGCGCCCCCAAATGTACCAAAAATGCATTGAGAAATGCCCCCAAAAAAATCTGATCGTAGAAT
Organism: Eucyclogobius newberryi; assembly: GCF_026437365.1. Lineage (NCBI taxonomy): Eukaryota > Metazoa > Chordata > Actinopteri > Gobiiformes > Gobiidae > Eucyclogobius > Eucyclogobius newberryi. The sequence continues at coordinate 4,556,405 of NW_027315746.1, read as the reverse complement.
CATGAAATTTGGCGCAGAGGTAGATGGTGACAAGAAAAGTAAAAAATATTATTACGGCAACGCCGTCCACCCAACCAAAAGTCGGCCATATTGGTTCAAAAATGGCCAAGCATGACTCTGAGTTTTTCCAAATGTCGTACTTTTACGAACTTCTCCCAGGGCGTTGTCCCTAAAAAGCTGAAATTTGGTGAAAATGGTGCTGAGGAGTGGGACATCAAAAGTTATTCAAATTACATTGATACCTCTCACGGTCTCTGAGCGGCGAAGCCGCAAACTGTAGCTAGAATTTCAGAAATTTTAAATTTAAAATGTGCTGCCGTTTGGTTAAATGTTTAGTTTTGGGAAATTTGACACAAAACTCAATTTTGGCATCCCCATCAAAAAAGTCAATGAGACCCATGTCATAATTGTAATGGCTTTGCTGTAGCGATGACCGAAACCTCCCATGTTATTCCAATGGGGAAATCGCCAGAACATGCTGACACTTTATACTTTCACAAACTCTTCCTAGGGCGTTAGCCCTATTAACCTGAAATTTGGTGAGACTCATCTTCAGGGGTGGACCATCAAAAGTTATACACATTTTTATTCAAAGAGTCACGGTCTCTTTGCCACATTTTGCCAAGAATTCAAAATAAAATTGCTTTTTGAATGGTAAAACAAAGGGGAGAAGATTCAGCAGTAGGTGTATAAAAAGGACAATTGGGGCGCTGGCGTGGCGGCGGCGTGGCGAGGGACGATCATTGCCGCTTCCGGCTATATGTGATCGACCACGGGAAAAAACGCCACAAGTCAGCCCGGACCACACAGAGAAAAACAGGCTTTTTTCCCCCAAATTTGTGATTTTCGTTTTTTTGCATTATGTGAAAGTTGAAGTTATAAAGGAGCCTCTCCGTGCTTCAGATAACAGTATTCATTACCTTAAAAGTACACATCAAGCTGTTACAAATGGGTAGTTTTCGTGCTCTGCGTGGGGGGCGTTACCTTTTCAGCAGTGCATTGTTGATCTTTTTCCACCAATCCACTGCGAACCACATGGCTACAGCTACGTGTTCTCCTCTCAGAGACATTATTCATTACTCCAGACTTACTCCAGAGCTTATGATTCCCTGGACTTCATTGCAACGGAACTGAGGTACTTTTACTCTAAAGTATTGCTTTAACGCTCTGTTTTAAGGTTGCCTCGGGCGCCGGAGCAGACACAGCAATGCTAAGCTAACATGCTGCTTCAGTGCACTCTACATTATAAATACGGGCTTGAATTTAATGTGACTACTTTCTGAATAATTAACATCACGTAGTCTCTTTAAACTAGCTGTTTTGGGACGATGTAATGTCTGTATCTTCGTGTTTTTTACAGTTTTTTACTGTAGCCTGCGTTAGCTGGTTTAGCTTGCTTACGTTCCAAGCTTTTGTTTCCCTTTTCAGAATTGGCGCTCACAGCTGGATTTTATCAAAAACTATGCAGAAGTCCATTGCAATACAGCTTCAACTTTGCACAGCAGGTACTATTTATTACACATCATTTACTTAACTTCATTTTATTAAATATACAATAAAGTGCAAATGCAGAATAGCAATTATAGATTGCTATAGATATTATTAGTATTATTTTGTCTTACGCTAGCTGTTTTATTTTATCTTTATTTCCCCCTCCATTCCTTATTGAGAAATGAGAAGTTCTGTCTATAGGAGATTTTGTTTATAAGAGTTCTTCTATTAAGAGTATTTTTTTAAACTTCCTATAAGTTATCTGTCCTTTTCCTCTGTATCAACCTGCGTTGCAACAATGAAATTTCTCCATGTGTGGACAGTAAAGGAATATCTTATCTTATCAAATGTCACATGTCTTAATCTAATTCCTTCGCTCTCTCCCTCTGTCTTCTACAGATACACAGTTATCTTGGAAAAAAAAATGAGTCTTTTATGTGAAATAGTTAGCCATTTCTTAAATGTCCTGTTATTTGTTTACAGCTTTGATGCCAAGAGACCAGGTGTGGTGCTTGCAAAAAGTCACTGTGAAGCAGAACCTGTGGAATTTCAGCTACTAAGCAATTCAGCTGTTCTACCTCCGGTTGACAATCTCCATGTCCTGGTCCCACCTGGACTGAACATTGACAGGCAGAAAAAATGAGGCCTTTCTGTACTGACGAGGCAAAAGACATCACATGCTCAGCGCCGAGAGTCACAGCACAGAAGAGGATGTGGCTGTGATCGCTGATGTAATTGGACTCTGATGGTATACATATCATATCTATTATCTCATTAATTAATATTTTTTTATGATGTACATATCACCACTTCCTATTGCACTACATAGCTTTATACCTTTATATCATTATGTACCTATTATGCCGTTTAGTGCTCAGTGTTCAATGTTTTGCTGTTTGTGTTGCACTGAATCACCTGTGAATTCTGTTTATCGACAAATGGCAATAAACCCTATTCTAATTCTGATTCTGATTCTTGGATCATAAAAGGTCCTGAACAGCATCAAAGTATTTCCATTTTAATATAGTAACTTCTAATTCTGATTCAAGTCCAGTTACCATCAATAACAACACTCCTCTTGAGTCTTTAGTGACAGCTGTAATGTGACAGGGGGAGGGGTTATCTCAATAAGATGCAAATGAGCCCCCCTGTGACTCTGGGCTCACTCCGGTGAGAAACTTCTGTTTTCTCAGTGAAAGGTTTTGAGAGTTGTATACATTCAAATGACCACAACTTACTCAAATATTATCAGATCTACATGAGTGAGACATCATTGGAAAGCTTTCACACTTTCAGAATCTGTGAATAACTCAAAATGTCTCCGGGTAGACATGTAACTGGTTTATCCACGGTCAGTCACATATTTATTATTATTATTGGCTCGAGCCATGAAGTTCCAGCGGAACGGATTGCTCGAAACTTTGTTCTTGCCAGGTTTCTTATTATCATTCTTATTATAGTTTTGCATGGTAATTTTGCCACAACTCTGGCATTTTTGACCCCCTGAACATTGATGAATGTCACACATGGGGTCATAGGTCACACATGGGGTCATAGGTCACATGGGGTCATAGACGCGATCGGCTCGGCCCGAACTCGAATAAAATGGAGGTTGTGAGAACGCCCATCGCAACAGTGCAACTAGTTCAAAAAAGAAAAAACATGAAACGCTTAATCTTTGGCCACTTGGGACAGCGATAGAGCTACCTTTGACCTCTGACCTTTGATGAGTAAAACGCACCTGGCAGCATCGCTCTATGATAAACAGGAAGTCAGCCATGTTGAATCAAAGTGGCACCGCCACGCTTGACTTTTTTTTTTTCCAAATCGTACTTGTCCTAGGTTTTTTGTCCGATCGAGCTCAAAACAACACTTTTTGCCTCTAAAGACATTGAAATTGAATAAATATTAAAAAGAATGTTGATATTCTTTACGGTCTCTGCGTAACACTCCTTCAAAAAAGGCTTAATTTCCATTTCTTTTCAAGGACAAGTCACGCCTATTGGAATTGATCTATGGAGCTCATATTTCACTCACTAATGCGTTTTTATGTCTGATTGGAAATAAATTCCCATGTAACAAATGTACTCTATAGCGCCCCCTACCCATTGTGTGAAAAACTCAACATTGTCTGTTCAGTTTGACACTCATGGTTTATATTCTCCTCGAGACGCAATGAAAAAAGTGCATTGCAGATATTTTGTATTTTCACAATTGGCCAACAGAGACGCAATGAATGCCTTCACTTCCTCTTCCGCTTTTATTTTGATGGGACATTTCCTCTCGTGGCACAGTCTTAGCATTAGCATTAGAGCTAGTGTTAGCATTAGCGGCGGGTCTCTGTTGCTAGGTGACGGAGGTACAGGGAGGAAGGGGGTGCAGCCAGGTCACTGAGGCGCTCTCTCTCCCTTTTTCCCTGCTCAGATCAGTGCAGAAGGTGCCTGGATCGCCTGTGGCACTTACAAAATAAAGGCCTCTGTGTTTTACAGATACAGAAGGAGTTTTATTTTGACATAGCCTGACAGTGACAGATTATTGTCTAAAGAATAAAGTCTAAAGCTGTGTCCTTGGCTCCATCAGAGACACTGAACTGTTTAACTCCCACAGTCCAAACCCAGGAAACAGAGGCTCAGTGAAGGAGGAGCTGAAGGTGTGGAGGTGGAACAGTTCTCCACCAGAGAGGACCTGATAGAAGGACAGAGCTCCAGCCTCAGAGTCCAGGAATACGCCCACTCTGAAGGGGTTTGGAGGAAACTGAGATGACGGCACATCGCTTCTCAAACTTGACTTGGACACATATCTTTCTTTCTCATTGTGTATAAAATAATATTCTCCTTTCCAGAACCTCATCCTCCAGGACTGATCATTGAGTCCAAACCCACACTCCACACTCTTTCCTCTCCGTCTGATTCCTCCTGTAACTCACTGCTACATCAACCTCCCCCTCGCACTGCATCTCAAAGTAACAGCGCCCCCTCAGGCCAGAGGAGGCCAGGACCTGAGGCCAGTGTGTGAATCTGTCCTCATGACGTGGAACAACTTCTGACAAAGTGAATTCCACAGTCCGTTTGTCCTCAGACAGATGGAGTCTTCTGTTTGCCGTGTTTGGATCCAGAGTGAACTCACAGTGATCTGAAACACAAAGACACATTTAACTTCTGTTTTGAGAACATTATTCCCTCCCGGACGGTGCGGTGTTTTCCAAACAACAAGCCATGGATTAACCGTGAACTGAAGGCTCTGCTGAAGGAGAAGAAGAGAGCCTTCAGGTCAGGGAACAAGGAGGAGCTGAGGACTGTGCAGAAGGAGCTGATCAGGCAGGCTAAGGCCGGCTACAAGAGGAGGATGGAGGAGCAGCTGCAGCAGAAGAACATTCAGGGAGTGTGGAGGAGCCTGAAAACCATCTCAGGCTTCAAAATCCCCCCTGCCCAGACAGAGGGGGATCTACAGTGGGTGAATGATTTAAATGCTCACTTCTTGAGATTTGATCGGTCACCCACCCCTCCCCCTGCACAGCTGCATGCTCCCTCTTCCACAGCTGGACAATGCCCTGCATCTGTTCCTCTTCACTTCTCTGCTCCGGACCATCAGCTCCCCACTTCGCCTGGACTCACCCATCCCCCCAGCACACAGTCCCCCTGCCAACCACTGACTGTCACAGCAGCACAGGTGAGGAGTGAGCTGAAGAGGATTAAAGTGAGGAAGGCAGCAGGACCTGATGGCATCAGCCCCAGGCTCCTTAAGTCCTGCGCAGATGAACTGTGTGGAGTTATGAAGCATGTCTTCAACATGAGCCTGAAGCTGAGGGTGGTACCACAGGTCTGGAAGACCTCCTGTCTGGTACCTGTGCCTAAGACACCGCGCTCTAAAGACCTCAACAGCTTCAGGCCGGTGGCTCTCTCGTCACATCTGATGAAGACACTGGAGCGGCTGGTCCTGGACCACCTCCGCTCCACCGTGAGCTCAGCCATGGACCCGCTGCAGTTTGCATATCGGCCTGGCATCGGAGTGGAGGACGCCGTCATCTCCCCGCTGCACCACTCTCTCTCTCACCTGGAAAAGCCTGGCAGCTCTGTGAGGATCCTGTTTTTCGATCTTTCCAGCGCCTTCAACACCATCCAGCCGTTGCTCCTGAGGGACAAGCTGGAGACGGCTGGTGTGGAGTACGACCTGGCAGAGTGGATCCTGGACTACCTCACGGACCGACCCCAGTTTGTGAGAGCCCGGGACTGTGTGTCGGACCTGCAGTGTGGGGGCGCCCCAGGGCACTGTCCTCGCGCCCTTTCTCTTCACCCTTTACACTGCAGACTTCAGACACGACACGGACAGCTGTGTCCTGCAGAAGTTCTCTGATGACTCTAACATCATCGGACTCATCACGGACGACGATGATGCGGAGTACAGAGGACTGGAGCAGGACTTTGTGGACTTGTGTCAGCGGAACCACCTCCTCATCAACGCGGGGAAGACCAAGGAGATGGTGGTGGACTTCCACAGACGCCACTCTGCTGCCCCCTCACCAATGAACATCCAGGGAAGGGACATTGAGAGAGTGGACTCATACAAGTACCTGGTGTTCATCTGAACCACAAACTGGACTGGACTCATAACACAGACTGTACAGGAAGAGCCAGAGTCGGCTCTACCTCCTGAGGAGACTCAGGTCTTTTGGAGTGACAGGGCCACTCCTGAAGACCTTCTACGACTCTGTGGTGGCATCAGCTCCTGTAGGTGTGGCCTGCTGGAGCAGCAGCATCACAGAGAGGGAGAGGAAGAGACTGGACAAAGTCATCAAGAACTCCAGCTCCGTCCTGGGTTGCGCTCTGGACTCGGTGCAGGAGGTGGGGGACAGAAGGGTCCTGGCTAGATTCACATCTATGCTGGACCATGAGTGTCACCCCCTGCAGGACACTCTGTCCGCTCTGGAGAGCAACTTCAGTGAGAGACTGATCCACCCTCGCTGTGAGAAGGAAAGGTTTCGTAGGTCTTTCCTTCCTGCTGCTGTCAGACTTTATAAAAACACTGTTAGTCCTGAACACTCGCAATACTGACCTAACCATGTGCAATTCCGTCATATGTGCAATTACTGTCGTGATTCATGTGCAATTATTGTGAAATTCATGTGCAATCCATGTGCCGTCGTGACACATATTCATGTGCAATTACTGTCGTGATCACATGCAATGGTATTTATGTATTTATTTATTTTCCCCTCCATCCCTTGTTGGGTAATGGGAGGTTTTGTCTAAGGGAGTTTTTGTTTATAGGAGATCTTCTACTGAAAGTGTTTTTCAAACTTCCTATAAGTTATCTGTTCTTATCTTCTGTATCTACCTCTGTATCTACCTGCGTTGCATCAATGAAATTTCACCATTTGTGGGACGATAAAGGAATATCTTGTCTTATCTTATTTAAAATGTGATGATTTAAACATGTTAGTGAGAGTAAATATGAAGTGTGAAAGTCCTGTTTCTTCTCAAAGGTAAATCAATGATAATGAGGTGGTTGGAGGCTCAGCTCATGTGTGATCAGCTTCAACATGTTTAGTTTGGCTCAAAACCTCATCAGTGTTTTGAACTGGGACGTTCAGTTTGTGCGGCTCCAGATCCAATACTGATCTTTAATGTTTGTTCTTTACAATACTGATCCGATACCGATCCGATACCGATCTGATCTTCTTATGTTTCATGTTTTGACCCTTAGTTTAGTCTGATCTTGAGCCTTTATAAAACATGAAGAACACAAAGCTGAATTTGGCTCCAGTTTAATTCCATGACGACAGTTTCAATATGAATATTGCAGAATAGTGTTTTAAAGTGGTCCACAGCTTCAGAGCATCACACTCACTGTGACAGACACATTGATGATTGATGCAGGTCAAATGAGATGTGCATTTATATATTTGTGAATAAATCATTGGTGGACGACCTAAACTGTGCTTTCTTCACCTGTGAATGTGGATGTTTTTCAGACGTTCCACATTCTGCTTTGGAGCCTCTCAAAATCCACATTTATTCAAAGACAGATTTGTTCTCATCAATTCTCATTTATAAACATGAACGTTGAAATTACATGATTGACAGTTTCTTTAAAAGTAGTCGGGGTGTTCAGGGGCTATCAGTCTTATTCAAAAGTGACTCGTACTTATTTATTTCTTCTCTATTTTCAGCTTTAATTGGCATAAAAACACAATAAACAGTAATAAACGTGTAGTTTTGAAGAGAAAAAGAGCATAGATCATGTGACGTCTGCAGAGCTGAGCCGATGGTGCCCAGGCACATTGTACTCACAGCTCCTCAGTGTTTCTGCTGCTCTGGACTTCAGCCTTAACATTAGCAGTGACCGCTGCGTGTGGACCACGTGAGGACCATATGCACTTGTATGGAGCCCATCTAGTCACAGGTTCTGATCCCATACTCAAACATACATGTGTCTGTGTGACGGGGAAAAGGGTGGAGTCTGTGGGAGCTGTGGTGGAGGAGGACCAGGGCATCAGGAGTAACTCAACAATGTGGGCTCAGGAGTAACCGCAGCAACAGCCTCCTCTCACTGCCACCAAGAACACGACCTTTTAAGACATCGTTTGTCCCGTCTGCCGTGTCCAGGGCCCAAGCCTTCAGGGGCTTTTTCATCTTATATATGTTGTTTTATCATTGTTCATCGTTTGATGTTGCACCGAATCACCAAAGCAAGTTCCTATTTTGTGAATTATGTTCATTGACAATAAACCTTTTCTGATTCTAATTCTGATTCTGACTTCTTCTTTTGCATTTACCCCTTGACTACAGATGCCACAAACTGCAGCACAAACAGACGGGCAAAGTGTGAGCGGCGGCCGAGGCGTCGGAGCAGGACAATATGTTTCCAAGTCCGGACTGGGTGGACTGTAGGGTGCTGGTTCTGGTTCGTAGAAGTCACTGCCCGAGAGCGTCGGTCAGAGCACTACTGGAGGTCAGGAATGAGGATCGGAAAGACGAGAAGAGACGAGGTGCCTTTGTAGCTTGTGCCTTTGTAGCTTTATTTAGGCTCAGGAGGAGACGCTCGAGAAGAAGAAGAAGAACAGATACAATACAGATTTCCTGGCTTATATACCCTGCCCCAGGATCAAAGGAACAAAGGCGGAACGCTGATGACATCATAAGACGCTCGGTGATGGTGTGGAGGGAAGAATAAAGAGTGAAATGCAGTGATGTCATAAGGCACCCTTTGGCGACAGTAATTGCACATTAAAACTCCGCTGCCCGCCTCCTCACCCACACCCGGTCCCGTTCTCTCCACTCTCTCCCCATCAAGCAGCGCATAAACTTTAAAATACTCCTCCTCACCTTCAAAGCTCTTCACCACCTTGCCCCCCCCTACCTGTCTGCCCTCCTCATCCCCCACCGCCCCTCCCGAGCTCTCCGATCCTCCTCCTCTCTCACCCTGACTGCACCAACATCCCGACTCAAAACCTTTGGCGACAGAGCATTCTCCCGAACAGCACCCCGACTCTGGAACTCCCTCCCCCAACCTGTCCGCCACTCTCCCTCACTCACAACATTCAAATCCCGCCTAAAAACATACCTCTTCACCCAAGCCTATGACCTCCCCTACCCCTAGCCTCCTCTACCCCATTGCCTACTCTTCTACCCCCTGTTACATCCCCATCTTTTTCTCTCTACTTCTTCTGTCTTGTTCATTTTATCTGTATATTAATGTGTATTGTACGTGTTGTCCCCCCCTGTCTGTAAATACCCCCCCTTTTTTATATATGTTCAGCGTCTTTGGGTCACTGAAAAGCGCTATATAAATAAAAGTTATTATTATTATTATTATTAATATGTGTCACGACGGCACATAGATTGCACATGAATTTCACAGCAATTGCACATGAATCACAACAGTGTAGGGGAATGGAGATGAACATTCCACGGCCAGATAACAGAAAATCTCTCTTTGAACATTGGGGTTTTTTTGTTCTCCCTGTCTCCCTCACCGCAGGGGAGCCGCTGTGACTTTTTGTGATAACAGATCTTCTCCCCACAGTCTTACAGGAGGACGCCCCGATGAAAACTATGTTTTATGTGATTATGCCATGAATGTTTGTCCGAATCAACTCCCTACACCGCATGTTTCACCTTGTGTTACGTATTTTTCCACTGTTAAGGTTTTATATTCCCAATGCTTTAACTCGAGTGCCCATCACAGGTGAAAGAAGATGTAAAATGTGTCTACCTCAAGAAATAATGTGCACAAACTGCCAAAAGTGTTTAACGTGTAAATGTTAAAACCGGGTTCAATGTTTTTGCCATTATTATTTACGTTACTCGAGTTTTATTTTCTCGGCCAGGAAGTTTTCGCTGTAGCGCCCGCCCCTTTCGCTCCCAGCATGCCCTGCGGGCCAGGTATCAAAAGGACGCTCCAAGCTAGAAACGCTCTCTTGCTTCGCTTCTCTTCTCTTCTCTTTTCTCTTGGAAGCCGTCTCCACGGACGAGCCTTTCACTTTTCCTTTGTCTCAACAAAATCCGTCCGTCACGTGGTCGACAAGGCCATGCCAGCCCTGGACTCTGAAACCACCTGAAACCACCTGGAACTACCTGGAACTACCTGGAACTAAGCTTAAGCGCTAAACCGGACAGAGACTTTCTTTGCTACTTCGTTTTTTTTCTTTTTGAAGTAATCTACGCCGTTTACGTGGATCAGCGCTACGTCCTCATCTGAGTAAAGGCCGCGTGAGGAGCTAACACGCCGCTAAAGCGTTCTACCGCTAAGGAACTCCCGGACATCGCCTCCATTGCCACCGGCGCCAAGGACCTCACAGCACGTCGCAGCACACCGCTCCACGCGACGCCTCGCTCCCCGACCGCCGCCCGCTTCAAGGACCTCGCAGCACGCCCCCGAACCTTCGCCGCCACACCGCTCCACGCGACGCCTCGCTACGGACCTCGTCCGCGGACAAGGACCAGTCGGACCGAGTCTCTACAGAACCGTAAGCCGAGTTCAGAGTGCGGTCCCTTTTGTGGCGTGATTTGGGTAGAGCTCAGCTGTTCCTCCTCCCTTTAGCTTCTCACTTTCCCTCTTTTTGATATAGATTAGCATAGACACGTTTGGTTATCAAAGGCAAAACCTTGGTTTAACATTATCTGCATGAAATCTGCTGTTAAATCTGATATAACATCACCTGTGATTTACCTGTGCGCATTTCTGCTCCGGTGTTTTTGATTACCCTTTTGATAAATAAACTACACGAAAGAGTTATTGACTATTGTTTGTTTGAATAGACTATGTGTAAGTCCCTGAATCGTGAAACACCCTTCAGACCTTTTAACGAGCGCGATTAAGGACCGTATCTTAGCTCTTTGGGTTTAACCCTGGTGCCCCGTCTTGTCTCGTTTCTGCTAAGAAATCTCCCTTAATCATAAACTGAATACATGTAGTTTGAGACCCTACAACAGTAATTGCACATGTGACAGAATTGCACATGGTTAGGTCAGTATTGCGAGTGTTCAGGACTAACAGTGTTTGTTATAAAGTCTGACAGCAGCAGAAGGAAAGACCTACGAAACGTCTCCTTCGCACATCGAGGGTGGATCAGTCTCTCACTGAAGCTGCTCTCCAGAGCGGACAGAGTGTCCTGCAGAGGGCGACACTCATGGTCAAGCATAGATGTGAATCTAGCCAGGACCCTTCTGTCCCCCACCTCCTGCACCGAGTCCAGAGCACAGCCCAGGACGGAGCTGGACTTCTTGATGACTTTGTCCAGTCTCTTCCTCTCCCTCTCTGTGATGCTGCTACTCCAGCAGGCCACACCTACAGGAGCTGATGCACCACAGAGTCGTAGAAGGTCTTCAGGAGTGGCCCTGTCACTCCTGAAGACCTGAGTCTCCTCAGGAGGTAGAGCCGACTCTGGCTCTTCCTGTACAGTAATCCAGTGAGGTAGTCCAGGATCCACTCTGCCAGGTCATACTCCACACCAGCCGTCTCCAGCTTGTCCCTCAGGAGCTGATGGTGTTGAAGGCGCTGGAAAGATCAAAGAAAAGGATCCTCATAGAGCTGCCAGGCTTTTCCAGGTGAGAGAGAGAGTGGTGTAGCAGGGAGATGACGGCGTCCTCCACTCCGATGCCAGGCCGATATGCAAACTGCAGCGGGTCCATAGCTGAGCTCATGGTGGAGCGGAGGTGGTCCAGGACCAGCCGCTCCAGTGTCTTCATCAGGTGGGAAGTGAGAGCCACCGGCCTGAAGCTGTTGAGGTCTTTGGCTCGCGGTGTCTTAGGCACAGGTACCAGACAGGAGGTCTTCCAGACCTGTGGTACCACCCTCAGCTTCAGGCTCATGTTGAAGACATGCTCCATAACTCCACACAGCTGCGCAGGACTTAAGGAGCCTGGGGCTGATGCCGTCAGGTCCTGCCGCCTTCCTCACTTTAATTCTCTTCAGCTCACTCCTCACCTGTGCTGCTGTGACAGTCAGTGGTTGGCAGGGGGACTATGTGCTGGGGGGATGGGTGAGTCCAGGTGAAGTGGGGAGCTGATGGTCCGGGGCAGAGAAGTGAAGCGGAACGGATGCAGGGCCTTGTCCAGCTGTGGAAGAGGGAGCATGCAGCTGTGCAGGGGGAGGGGCGGGTGACCGATCAAATCTCAAGAAGTGAGCATTTAAATCATTCACCCACTGTAGATCCCCCTCTGTCTGGGCAGGGGGGATTTTGAAGCCTGAGATGGTTTTCAGGCTCCTCCACACTCCCTGAATGTTCTTCTGCTGCAGCTGCTCCTCCATCCTCCTCTTGTAGCCGGCCTTAGCCTGCCTGATCAGCTCCTTCTGCACAGTCCTCAGCTCCTCCTTGTTCCCTGATCTGAAGGCTCTCTTCTTCTCCTTCAGCAGAGCCTTCAGTTCACGGTTAATCCATGGCTTGTTGTTTGGAAAACACCGCACCATCCGGGAGGGAACAACGTTCTCAAAACAAAAGTTGATGTAGTCCGTGATGCACTCTGTGATGGTGTTGATGTCCTCCCCATGTGGGCCATTGAGAGTCGAGAGTGTTGTTTTCACGTTTTTGGTTTGTTTCTGTCTCTGTTCCACCGTGAATACATCGTACAGCTCCTTTCTCCCACACACGGCCACAATCAGTCTTTCGTCTGCCATTGTTGACGAAGAAGGAAGAAGTGGCTCTTCTTGGGGAATTCCACGGGGAATACCGGAAATGCGAGGGGAAATACGTAAGTACGTACGTCACTGGAGCGTCAGCTCTGATTGGCTGCTCCGGCGGCTGCGGCGCATCTGCTGAAGAGGCCTGAACATATCTGAGCACGTCGCGCTAGCCACATTGGTCGCCTCGGCCGCCTCATACGTGCGCTCAAAGCGTCGAGAGCGTAAGAAAACGCACCAATCGCGCAGCAAAAACGAAGAAATCGCGCCGCGGGAAACGCACTACGCGCTCGACGCGCGTTTACTATAGACTTTGAATGTAAACTGGACCCTTCGGCCGCCGCGGTGTGGAAGCCCCTTAAGCATTAAGTATCGCTTAACTTCTATTCATAAAAATATGTTTTGGTTTTTAGAAAACCCATGAAAGAATGTTATAAATGACACGTCTTTAACTTTCCATAAAACAATAATGTCTGTGATTAAATATACAAATGTAAATGTTACACATGTAGTTCAGAGTAACCAATGCCACTTACAAGCTGTTTTATGAAACACCAACAATTGTTTGTTTTTTATATTCTCGTCCTGTAGTAATTGTTACTCTGCAGTAGAAGTGACAGTATCACTGATGTTTGATTTGATCTTTACAATCTGATATTTTATAAAGTGTAAAATGTCATTTTATGTCAAATGTATTTTCTCACAAATGGAATCTGCCTCTAAGTCATTGTATCATCATACATCATCCAAAAGTGGAAATAAAGTGAGTTTATTTAATTAATTCAGTTGTAAATGTGGATTTAAAATATGTATTTAAACAGTCAATGTTAAATATTCAATTTTAGACATTTAAAAAAACCAAAACACGCTCATGTCAAATAGCGCCCCCTATATTTAGCAGCACCAGCCGCCACTGCTGAAGTCTCATCAACGTGAGTAACTGACGTTCTGTTTCAGCCGCCATTTTGTAACTGTCAAATTCGACTGAAGAATTCAGACAAACTCAAACTTTTAACACAATTTTATCTGAAATACTTTGATAATTGGACGACTCGTTGAACTAAAATGCAGTTAAGATGAATATATTTGAAGTTTTGCTCAACATTATAACGTTTTATCCCAGAATCGCAATTTGTCAGTTGAAAGTCATGTTTTCTGGTGTCAAAAGCCTGGTAAAGACCTAAAAACAGGATCAAGTCTTGGGAGTCAGCGTTGCATCATCAGGTCCATCTAACACAGTCTGGTATTGGAACTAATGTGAGGGTTTTTCATGAAGCCAGTTTGTGCCTCGTTTATGTCCGAAAGGCCAGATTTAAGACGTTTGGCATAAACTGAGGCCAGTATTTTACACTCTGTATTGAAGCGTGTGATTGGACGCCAGTTTTCAATCATCAGCGGATCCTTTTGGGGTTCAGGGATCAGGCAGATCACGCCTTGTTTCACTGAAGCTGACATTTCTCCCAAGGTGACACATTGATTAAGCGCTTTAAACAATGGCTTTTCAATCATGTCCCAGAATGGAGCATTAAAACCCCCTGGAGACCCATCACACCGGGCAATTGGCCTTTTTTTAGGGCTTTTTTCCACTTCCTGTCATTCCACGATCGTTATCGTGAAACATCTGGTTGAGAATCTGACTGATTTGACTTTTTTGACAAAAGGATTCAACATATTTCAGAATATCTAGAGACTTAGATAATAACACTTTGTCAGTTACTTTTAGGTCATTCACACCATTTCTTTTTTGGTTCCTTTTTTCTGTAGAAGAAGCTTGAGTTTTCCCCATATTCTCTCCATTTACACGTCGATGTCACAAAAGCACCTTCAGCCGTCTCGTCTTTTAAGCCTTTCATTTCTACTTCCTCCTCTTCACCGCAACTTTTACACTGGGAATATTCTGGAATAATCTTCAACCATTTGACAAAACACATCATGGTTCAATAGATTCACATTCAACTTCCAGAAGCCTCTAATATCTGGTTCTCTTCTGCACCAGCCTGAGGTCAGCTGACGGTCAGAGAATGGGGCATAATTATGACACACTTTGATCGATTGGAATTATGCCCAGAATATTCCTTGATATCAGATTTAGAAAGTGCCAAATGTCCGTCACATTTAGTCGCTCGTTCGTTCTGTGCTTTTAAATGTGGAGGTCAAAACTCTTCTGGGAGGTATTTGATCCACTAAATCATTTGGTGCATGTTTGAAATCACCTGCTACGATTAGACACGCCCCCTGGGATTCCTTTCTCAATTCTGATCATTTATTCACACGTTATAGATGTTGCAAATAATGAAAGTACATTTCTCCTCCTCAATATTGAGAATGATCCATCTCTTTGGGATGAATATGATTTTGAACAGTTCCTTCTGTTCAGTGCGATAGCGGCGGTTGAGGCGTGCTCCGCCCTATTGAACCTCAGCAAATGAACAATCAGTAACTTCATCTTTTCAAAGATCTAAAGTCCGTCATTTATTCACCAAAACAGTTCAAATGACCAAATGTTTAATAAAGAAACACACATAAAAGAGCTGATTTCCACACGAGCCGTCTCATGGTTTTTATTTGGGGTCTTATCGCTCTTCTGTCCAACTCTGTGTCAAACGTCCCCCAGTAAGTGGAGACACTGCTGGTCTCTGGATCCACAGACTCACACGTGTCCACAATCATCTTCTTCAGGCTTTTTGTGAGCTCAGAACCTCCTTTTGCACCTTTGGAATTCTTTAAGAAGAGACTCTGACCTTTGCTCCACCATCTCATTTATGTTCAGAGAGATTAAGTCTTTAAGTCTTGTGATGGCAAAAGAGGTATAAAAGAGATATAAAAGAGGTATAAAAGAGATATAAAAGAGATATAAAAGAGATACAAAAGAGGTATAAAAGAGGTATAAAAGAGATATAAAAGAGGTATAAAAGAGATATAAAAGAGATACAAAAGAGGTATAAAAGAGGTATAAAAGAGATATAAAAGAGATACAAAAGAGATATAAAAGAGGTATAAAAGAGATATAAAAGAGGTATAAAAGAGGTATAAAAGAGATATAAAAGAGGTATAAAAGAGATATAAAAGAGGTATAAAAGAGGTATAAAAGAGGCGGTGGATTAAAGTCACTCACGTTGTGTCGCTTCTTGGTTTTTCTGCTTCTTAAAACTCCATAAACGTCTCTAAAATGTGAAATCAAAGCTGAGCAGAATCTGTGTCACACCCATAGACCATGAAAACGAGTGGACTGTTGGACTGTGAGGTCAGAGGCCACGCCCCCAAATACTCACACAGGTATATAAATACACACGTGGTACATTCTGTCAGTCAAAGTCTGAAACAGTAACTCTTCTGCTCATGTCCCAACACTGCCACCTTCTGGAAATGTCGTGTCAGGTTCATTCATAAATCTAACGCCCAAACTTGACTTTTCCGTTTCGAGACGAGCTCTTTGCTTTTTTACAACAATCTGAACAAACGTTACATTATAAACCTTCTGGTCATTCTGGAAAAATGTCATATTCACAAATCCAAACTCAGAAATATAGAAAAGAACTAAAAAGAAATGGACCTGGAGCGACTAAAGTCCAGTGTGCTCTCTCTGCTACTATATTCACAGTTTAATATTGATAAAGTTGTGTGGTCTTGACTTCCTCTTGAGACGTGAGTGGGACATTTTCATCTGCAGGTCCTTCTTGATGAAAAACTCCTCTTCAAACACAAGTTCAAGCGCACAACTCTCCCACGTGGAATAACAGATATGTACTTGTGAACAGGAGATGGACCTTTCTCCACCAGAGCTTTTCTAACGCTGTTCGTGGAGAAAGAAGAACATTGTGTGTGAATTCTGTGCCAAATATCAGATCTGCTGTAGCCAAAGAAGATCTAAACAGAGTGTCCAGTCTCTCCCAGGATCTCTGACCAACACGGTTAAACAGGATCTAATACAGTCTAAGGTGACCCCTGTAATGAGGGCTCTTTGTGTGGACGCTGCTGAGTTATCGGCCACTTTATTAGGTACACCTGTCCAACTGCTCGTTAACGCAAATGTCTCATCAGCCAATCACACGGCAGCAGCTCAATGCATTTAGGCTGTAGACTTGGTCAAGAGGATCTGCTGCAGTTCAAAGCAGCATCAGGACGGGGAAGAAAGGTGATTGAAGTGACTTTGAAGGTGGCGTGGTTGTTGGTGCCAGACGGGCTGGTCTGAGTATTTCACAAACTGTTGATCTACTGGGATTTTCACACATCTCTAGGGTTCACAGAGAATGGTCCGAAAAAGAGACAATATCCAGTGATTATTATGAAACCCTCTTTTATTATAAATCACATCATCAGCAAAATGTCAACCATCATCAGTCAATTCATCCTGAAAATCAAAGAAATATTAAATACATTTATTAAACATGAAGCAAAACATTTCATCACAAATGTTCAGGGAGTAAATACCATTTTGTCCTGGGACTTTTGAAAACATAAAACTATAATAATAATAATAATGATAAAATGTTTGAGAATGAGTGACAGTTTCTGACTCCATGAGAGTTTAGTCAGATTTGACAAATTCCTTTTTGAAGCGTTCC
The DNA here is from genome assembly GCF_026437365.1 of Eucyclogobius newberryi. Classification (NCBI taxonomy): domain Eukaryota; kingdom Metazoa; phylum Chordata; class Actinopteri; order Gobiiformes; family Gobiidae; genus Eucyclogobius; species Eucyclogobius newberryi. The sequence continues at coordinate 4,539,228 of NW_027315746.1, read as the reverse complement.
AATGTAAAACAGAAATAATTGTTTGATTCGTCGAACACTAAAATAATCTTGACAAAATAATATGAATAATAAAATGCTCATTGAAGTTAAATGTTTTTTCTAAATGTGTTTGTGTTTGGGGTGAGACCAGACTAACAGGACCTGAAGTGTCAGTCCTCCAGGGGGCGCTGTGTGCTCAGCTTCACCAGAGACACTGAACTGTTTAACCTCCTCAGTCTAAACCCAGGAAACAGAGGCTCAGTGAAGGAGGAGCTGAAGGTGTGGAGGTGGGACAGTTCTCCACCAGAGAGGACCTGATAGAAGGACAGAGCTCCAGCCTCAGAGTCCAGGAACACGCCCACTCTGGAGGTGTTTGGAGGAAACAGAGGTGACAGCTTATATCTTCTCAAACTTGACATAAACTCAGGTCTTTCTTTCTCATTGTGCATAAAATAATATTTTCCTCCCCAGATCCTCATCCTCCAGGACTGATCATTGAGTCCAAACTCACACTTCTCACTCTTTCCTCTCCGTCTGATTCCTCTGTAACTCACTGCTACATCAACGTTCCCCCAGCACTGCACCTCCCAGTAACAGCGCCCCCTCAGGCCGGAGGAGGCCAGGACCTGAGGACAGTCTGTGAACCTGTCCTCATGATCTGGAACTTGTTCTGACTCAGAGAGTTCCACAGTCCGTTTGTCCTCAGACAGATGGAGTCTTCTGTGTGCCGTGTTTGGATCCAGAGTGAGCTCACAGTGATCTGAAACACAAAGACACATTTAAAATGTGATGATTTAAACAGGTTAGTGAGAGTAAATATGAAGTGTGAAAGTCCTGTTTCTTCTCAAAGGTAAATCAATGATAATGAGGTGGTTGGAGGCTCAGCTCATGTGTGATCAGCTTCAACATGTTTAGTTTGGCTCAAAACCTCATCAGTGTTTTGAACTGGGACGTTCAGTTTGTGCGGCTCCAGATCCAATACTGATCTTTAATGTTTGTTCTTTACGATACCGATCCGATACCGATCTGATACCGATCTGATCTTCTTATATTTCATGTTTTTGACCCTTAGTTTAGTCTGATCTTGAGCCTTTATAAAACATGAAGAACACAAAGCTGAATTTGGCTCCAGTTTAATTCCATGACGACAGTTTCAATATGAATATTGCAGAATAGTGTTTTAAAGTGGTCCACAGCTTCAGAGCATCACACTCACTGTGACAGACACATTGATGGATTGATGCAGGTCAAATGAGATGTGCATTTATATATTTGTGAATAAATCATTGGTGGACGACCTAAACTGTGCTTTCTTCACCTGTGAATGTGGATGTTTTTCAGACGTTCCACATTCTGCTTTGGAGCCTCTCAAAATCCACATTTATTCAAAGACAGATTTGTTCTCATCAATTCTCATTTATAAACATGAACGTTGAGATGACATGATTGACAGTTTAAAAGTGGGCGTGGTGTTCAGGGGAGATGTCCGTGGACACAGTGTGGATATTTGCTCCAACTAAAAGACTCTTTAGGCTCTTTTTACTTTAGTTTTTAGACTTGTTTTAGACCGGAGCGCCAAGGCACACGCATTTCCCGAGTCCTCACGGAGCGAGACGAGCCGGTCGTGACACACGGCTGTAAAAACACAAGATTCTATCAAGTCAAAGTACAGCACATTTACTATGTTGTGGAGACACCAGATTGTTGAACTTTAGCCTTCTTCTTTCACCAATAAGTGACTTTTGACTCCTTTGACTCGTCTACTGCCTCTTAAGTCTCTCACACACATGGATTGTAGAAGAACAAGCAACATTTTTAACTGGAACAAGAAAATATGAGCACATTTCTCCTATTTTAGCTTCACTCCACTGGCTGCCCGTCCATTTTAGGATTCATTTTAAAACTCTTTAATTTACTTTTAAAGCCTTAAATGGTCTTGCCCCTCCTGACCTCTCCGAGCTGCTACACCCCTACACTCCCAGCCGTTCCCTCAGGTCAGCTGACCAGCTCCTGGCAGTGCCACGGGCTAAAGGTCAGAGGTGAACGAGCCTTTGCAGTGGCAGCTCCAAAACCTCTTCTAGACCTCATACTTCCACCTCCGCAGCATCGCCAAAATCAGACACTGCCTCACCCTCCCCCTCACCCTCACCCTCCCCCTCCCCGCTGCTGAATCCCTCATCCAGGCCTTCACCTCCTCCCGCCTCCACTACTGCACCTCCCTCCTCACTGGCACCTCCTCCCATTCCCTCCATAGACTCAAAATGGTCCAAAACTCTGCTGCCCGCCTCCTCACCCACACCCGCCTCCTCACCCACACCCGCCTCCTCACCCACACCCTCCTCCTCACCCACACCCTCCTCACCCACACCCGCCTCCTCACCCACACCCTCCTCCTCACCCACACCCTCCTCCTCACCCACACCCTCCTCACCCACACCCGCCTCCTCACCCACACCCGCCTCCTCACCCACACCCTCCTCCTCACCCACACCCTCCTCCTCACCCACACCCTCCTCCTCACCCACACCCTCCTCCTCACCCACACCCTCCTCCTCACCCACACCCTCCTCCTCACCCACACCCTCCTCCTCACCCACACCCTCCTCCTCACCCACACCCTCCTCCTCACCCACACCCTCCTCACCCACACCCTCCTCCTCACCCACACCCTCCTCCTCACCCACACCCTCCTCACCCACACCCTCCTCCTCACCCACACTCGCCTCCTCACCCACACCCTCCTCCTCACCCACACCCTCCTCCTCACCCACACCCTCCTCCTCACCCACACCCGCCTCCTCACCCACACCCGGTCCCGTGAACACATCACTCCCGTTCTCCGCTCTCTCCACTCTCTCCCCATCAAGCAGCGCATAAACTTTAAAATACTCCTCCTCACCTTCAAAGCTCTTCACCACCTTGCCCCCCCCTACCTGTCTGACCTCCTCATCCCCCACCGCCCCACCCGAGCTCTCCGATCCTCCTCCTCTCTCACCCTGACTGCACCAACATCCCGACTCAAAACTTTTGGCGACAGAGCATTCTCCCGAACAGCACCCCGACTCTGGAACTCCCTCCCCCAACCTGTCCGCCACTCTCCCTCACTCACAACATTCAAATCCCGCCTAAAAACATACCTCTTCACCCAAGCCTATGACCTCCCCTACCCCTAGCCTCCTCTACCCCATTGCCTACTCTTCTACCCCCTGTTACATCCCCATCTTTTTCTCTCTACTTCTTCTGTCTTGTTCATTTTATCTGTATATTAATGTGTTCTGTACGTGTTGTCCCCCCTGTCTGTAAATACCCCCCCCCTTTTTTATATATGTTCAGCGTCTTTGGGTCACTGAAAAGCGCTATATAAATAAAAGTTATTATTATTAGAACTGTGGAACAAAGTGCCACTCCCCATAAGAAAAGCCTCTTTTTAAATCGCTTCTAAAAACATCTGTTTTCTCTGGCTTTTAACTCCATGTAGTGTGTTGATTGTATGTTTTATATGTGTTGGGAGGGCAGCACCTTTTTATCTATTTTATTTTGTTTATTTTTATTCCATTGATTTTAGTGTGTTTGTTTGATTTAATTTTCTATTTGATTTTGTTTTTATATCTTATTTTATTACTTTTATCCTATTTATGCCTCTGTAGTCTTTTACCTGCTGTGAAGCACTTTGGAACCCTCTGGTTGTGTAAATCGTGCTGTATAAATAAAGTGGATTGGGTTGGATTGGAAAATACACAACTTTATTGATTTAGGATCAGATTTTGCTCCAACTAAAAGACTCTTTAGGCCCTTTTTACTTTAGTTTTTAAGACTTGTTTTAGACTGAAGCGCCAAGGCACACGCATTTCCCGAGTCCTCACGGAGCGCTTTAATTCATATTAAATGATATATTAATATATCTTGAGTAACAGTTAATATGTAAAACGCAGCCTAATTGTGTCTCAGACATAAACATATCAGTGTTTATTTGTGTCTGATACAATATGTCTTTGTGTCTTACATTCAATTAAAAAAGTCAAAGGTCCAAACGTGACTGTGTCATATTAAATAATGATTGAGACACGTCAATATCTCTTTGTGATATGAATCCATTATTATTTGTAGAAAGGATGAACAAAAACAAGTCAAAGACATTTCTTACATTAATACATGACATGTCCTCTGAGTGCACCATCTAGTGGTGAAATCAGCCTTATTCAAAAGTGACTCCTACTTATTTATTTCTTCTTTATTTTCAGCTTTAATTGGCCTAAAAACACAATAAACAGTAATAAACGTGTAGTGTTGAAGAGAAAAAGAGCATAGATCATGTGACGTCTGCAGAGCTGAGCCGATGGTGCCCAGGCACATTGTACTCACAGCTCCTCAGTGTTTCTGCTGCTCTGGACTTCAGCCTTAACATTAGCAGTGACCGCTGCGTGTGGACCACGTGAGGACCATATGCACTTGTATGGAGCCCATCTAGTCACAGGTTCTGATCCCATACTCAAACATACATGTATCTGTGTGACGGGGAAAAGGGTGGAGTCTGTGGGAGCTGTGGTGGAGGAGGACCAGGGCATCAGGAGTAACTCAACAATGTGGGCTCAGGAGTAACCGCAGCAACAGCCTCCTCTCACTGCCACCAAGAACACGACCTTTTAAGACATCGTTTGTCCCGTCTGCCGTGTCCAGGGCCCAAGCCTTCAGGGGCTTTTTCATCTTATATATGTTGTTTTATCATTGTTCATCGTTTGATGTTGCACCGAATCACCAAAGCAAGTTCCTATTTTGTGAATTATGTTCATTGACAATAAACCTTTTCTGATTCTAATTCTGATTCTGACTTCTTCTTTTGCATTTACCCCTTGACTACAGATGCCACAAACTGCAGCACAAACAGACGGGCAAAGTGTGAGCGGCGGCCGAGGCGTCGGAGCAGGACAATATGTTTCCAAGTCCAATTCATGACGACAGACGAGTACGAGAGCGAAAGCTCAGGATAAAGAAGACGCCGTCATAAATCTGTCTTATAATAATAAGGTATTTTCATATTTACCTGTAAGATTAGGAGAATAAAGATGAATGTAAAGATCGCCCTAGTTCAAATGTAAAGTTGGACAGTTCCTCCAGTGAAACAGTTTCAGTCTGATGTTTGTGGAAGTTGCTGCTTGTCAAACCTCTAAATGTGTCGATAAGTTCAAATAAAAACATCAGATCTACAGCTGTGAGTCTTCTACATGTGAAGTTGTACCAAATAAAATACTACTCACATTTTCTAAGACCTGGAACCATCCAGCGCTTTCCAGAAGGATCCAACCTGGAAAACACATGTCTAGTTTAGACCAGAACCTGGACCAACCCCTGAGCCAGGGCCCACACCTGACAGACTGTAGGGGGCAGTGTGGTCTCACCTGACAGACTGTAGGGGGCAGTGTGGTCTCACCTGACAGACTGTAGGGGGCGGTGTGGTCTCACCTGACAGACTGTAGGGGGCGGTGTGGTCTCACCTGACAGACTGTAGGGGGCGGTGTGGTCTCACCTGACAGTCTGTAGGGGGCAGTGTGGTCTCACCTGACAGACTGCAGGGGGCAGTGTGGTCTCACCTGACAAACTGTAGGGGGCAGTGTGGTCTCACCTGACAGACTGCAGGGGGCAGTGTGGTCTCACCTGACAGACACAGGGGGCAGTGTTGTCTCACCTGACAGACTGTAGGGGGCAGTGTGGTCTCACCTGACAGACTGTAGGGGGCAGTGTGGTCTCACCTGACAGACTGCAGGGGGCAGTGTGGTCTCACCTGACAGACTGTAGGGGGCAGTGTGGTCTCACCTGACAGACGGCAGGGGGCAGTGTGGTCTCACCTGACAGACTGTAGGGGGCAGTGCGGTCTCACCTGACAGACTGTAGGGGGCAGTGCGGTCTCACCTGACAGACTGTAGGGGGCAGTGTGGTCTCACCTGACAGACTGCAGGGGGCAGTGTGGATCGTCCCGTAGAGCGGTCAGTCTCTCTGCTGAGGGTCCTGGATGGTTGTAGCTCAGGTCTAACTCTCTTAGATGGCAGTGGGTGGAGCTTAGAGCTGAGGCCAGATAGACCCCGCCCCTTTCTGAGACCAGACATCCAGACAGCCTAAAGACACACAGCATTACACTCATGTGGAAACAAGGGGCAGAGTGCATGATGGGAGTGTCTCACCTGAGAGTCTCCAGTCTGCAGGGGGCGCTCTTCAGTCCATCACACAGCAGCTCCACTCCTGAGTCCTGGAGGTCATTTTGACTCAGGTCGAAGTGTGTGAGACTGGAGGAGCTGAGGACTGAGGCCAGAGGACCACAGCTGAGAGAGGACAGGCCACAAGTACTCAATCTGGGGACAATACATTTTTATTTATTATGCCCCGAAATAGTCATTGCAGTAATAGTATTGAAGCAGTACACAAACTTAAAAATAACTTTAAATGCAAGTTATTATGATGAATAGAATAGAAATGTCAATAGACTAATAGACAAACAAACACTGGAAGAGCAAAGTGTAGTTGATCCAACCTGAGAGTCTCCAGTCTGCAGGGGGCGCTCTTCAGTCCATCACACAGCAGCTCCACTCCTGAGTCCTGGAGGTCATTTTGACTCAGGTCGAGGTGTGTGAGACTGGAAGAGCTGAGGACTGAGGCCAGAGGACCACAGATGCTGTTTGTCAGGTTACAGCCGGACAGACTGAGGACGGAGAGGGAGATTAGAGCGCACTCACACCTGATCGTGAACAAAGTGTCAACTATGAGGTCCGTTTGGCCGATGTCAGTCTGATTTGTGCTTCAGTGATGCTGCTGGAGGAAGTGGACCTTATGAAAGTCTGTGTGTAGTTGAACTTTAGGATTATATGGCCTCGAGGACATGTTTATGTACCAGTGTTTTCACATTTTAGCTGCTTTTGTTGGACACATTACCCTGGAATGTTCTGCCATTTGGATTTAGGGTAGACTTTGAGTTGAGAGTGCGAACCACTCTTCCACAGTGTAGTTTGTACTCACATGGCTTTGGTGGAGGCCTTGATAACCGGCAGCAGATTCAGCAGAGCCTTCTCTGAGGGACAGTATTTCCTCAGGTCAAACTCCTCCAGGTCTGATTCTGTGGATAGTAAGAGAAAGGCCAAGGCTGACCACTGAGCAGGAGAAAGTTCATCTGCCTTCAGGCGTCCTTCTCTCAGGGTGTTTTGGATATCCTGCACCAGACTGCGGTCGTTCAGCTCGTTCAGACAGTGGAACAGGTTCAGGCTTTTCTCTGTAGACAGACACTCATCATTGAGCTTCTGTTTAAGGTATTTTACTGTCTCTTGATTGGTCTGAGAGCCACTTCCTGTGTGAGTCAGCAGACCCTGCAGCAGCCTCTGATTGGTCGGCAGAGACAGGCCCAGGAGGAAGCGCAGGAACAGGTCCAGGTGTCCGTTTGGACTCTTTAAGGCCTGGTCCACAGCAGAGCTAAAGAAGGCTTCTTCAGAAGAGTTTGATGAGGACAGCAGGTTCTCTCCAGAGCTGAAGAAGGTCTGATGGACGTGAAGAGCAGCCAGAAACTCCTGCACACTCAGATGGATGAAGCAGTAGACCTTATCCTGGTACAGCCCTGGCTCCTCTCTAAAGACCTGTGTGAACACTCCGGAGTACACTGAGGCCGCTGCAGCGTCCAGCCCACACTCGCTCAGGTCACACTCGTAGAAGATCAGGTTTTCTTTCTGCAGCTGCTCAAAGGCCACTTTTCCCAGAGACTGCACCATCTCCCTGGTCTCTGGAGTCCAGTGAAGGTCTGTCCCTGATCCTTGGTGATACTTGATGTTCTTTACTTTGGCCTGCACCACCAGGAAGTGGACGTACATCTGTGTGAGAGTCCGGGGCAGCTCTGGTTCCTCTGTTTGTTCCAGAAGCTTCTGTATAACTGTGGAGAGGATCCAGCAGAAGACCGGGATGTGACACATGATGTGGAGGCTGCGGATGCTCTTGATGTGGGAGAGAACAAGTTTGACCTGCCGCTCGTCTCTGAACCTCTTCCTGAAGTACTCCTCCTTCTGCGGGTCGGCGAACCCTCGCACCTCTGTCACCATGGAGACGCACCACTCAGGGATCTGATTGGCCGCTGCGGGGCGCGTGGTTATCCAGAGAAGAGCGGAGGGAAGCAGGCTCCCCCTGATGAGGTTTACCAGCAGCACGTCCACTGAGACGGACTCTGTGGGGTCGCTCAGGACCCGGGTTTGGCTGAAGTCCAGAGGAAGTCTGCACTCGTCCAGACCGTCAAAGATGAAGAGCACCTGGAGCTGTTGGAAGCTGCAGAGAGCGTTGGATGGACTGAAGAAGTGGTGCAGCAGCTCCACCAGGCTGAACTGTGTGTCTCTGAGCACATTGAGCTCTCTGAAAGTGAACGGGAACAGCAGCTGGAGCTCCTGGTTGGTCCTACCTTCAGCCCAGTCCAGACTGAACTTCTGAGTCAGCACTGTTTTCCCCACACCGGCCACGCCCTTCGTCAGCACGACTCTGATTGGTCCCTTTGTCTGTGCTCTCATTGGTTCTTCTCCGATTGGGAGTTTAAACATGTCTTCACACTTGATGGCGGTCTCTGCAGAGGCCGGTTTCCTGGTCTCGATGTGTCTGACCTCATGTTGCTCTGTGGCCTCTCCCTCTGTGATGTACAGCTCTGTGAAGATCTGCTTCAGTTCAGAGGAGTTTCCTTCTTTAGCGATGCCCTCACACACACGGCTGAACTTCTGTACCAGACATGTCTTCACTTCTCCCTGAACCTTAGAACACAGACCTGTAAAAAGAGAAATCTGCATCAGACGTGTAACTGGACACACTGGGTTCAGTTAGAGCAGAGAGAGCTCTGGAGATTTTATGAAATTCAACCCACTATTCCGGCCCCCGTCCTCCCTGTTGTGTGTTTGACTCTAATGTTCCCTGTTCCTGTTTCCTCTGGTTGATGGGCCAATCCACAGTCTTCACCTGCAGCCACTTCCAGTATTTAAGGACCTGTTGCAGCTGCACAAGGCCATTCGTCTTCTCGTTCATCAGGGCTGTGGTGGTAGCGCCTGATTTTGTGTTTTGAGACATTTGTAGTTTGTTCGTTTGTTATTTGTCTCCTTTTAAGTTGTCACTTTGATTCTGTTCATGGGCCTTTGTTTTGTTTGTCCTGTGACTCGTACCTTATAGAGACACTTAACTTATTTTCTTAGTCGTGTCTGTGTTTGTTCATTTACCTTTGTGTTCCTGTTTATTGAACAAACTTTATTTCACCATTGAACATCTTGGTTTTGTTACTTCTTTTACCCTCGCAGTTGTAACACGCACACTTTGAAACATCAGAAACATTTGAATCCAGATAATCCTTTCTGATCAGTCCTTTTCAGCCAATAACAGCTGTAGCTCATCACATGAAATGTGCCTCTACCTAAAAAACCTGGAGCATCTGAACTGAATGATTTTCACCCAATAACACTTACCTTCATTTTATGTAAGAGTGTGGAGCAAACTGTGAGTAAAAACATCATGTCGTCTATATCCAACTGTTTGGACATCTAACAGTTTGCATATGAAAGTCAGAAGTACAGAAGATGCAGCTATCACTCTATATAACACCTTAGCAAAGCACCTTCAGGCCCCTGACCATTATGCTAGAATCCTCTTTGTGGACTTTACATCAGCTTTCAGTTCTCTGCGTGTACATATTTGACTGAACAGGCTCATGGACCTCGGTGTTAATGGAGGCATTATCAAATGGGTCAGAGACGTTATGTCCAATCGTTCCAAAGAGATATTTATCCTACTCTGGGTAGGCCCTGCCCACTGGGCGGGACCTCCTAATGAAAAGGTGTTATTGGTTTCAACAGAAACTAAACCTCTTTGTTTTCTATCAAACTAGCGTCTTTGTTTACAATCAGTCCTTTAATGGACTATCAGTAGTGATGCAGACCTAAACCCACGTTCAGGTTCAAGTCCGGATTCAAATCCAGAGGTTTAGGTTCAGGTCCGGACCTAATGAGTCCGGCTGAACTCATGCCATATTTGCATAATGTTATAACAGCATAACACAAGCTACTTGGCTAAATTATGTTGAAGACACTTGAACAAGGACGACTATCAAACACAAGGCTTAACTGCAGATTGAAATAAACTCAACTTGTCTGGTTTATTCACAGTTTTTAACAGAAGTTACAACTTACAAATCACAAGCTACTAGCTACGAGCTAGCTGCTAAACTATAGCTTAACTAACAGTTAACACACATTCATGTGTTTTACTTGAGGAACAAGAGCATGTTGAGTATTGTTGACAGGGTCAGTCTGGGTCAAGGGTCAAAGCAGCTGTTTCATCTGATACAATGTTTTGCCTTTAGACACATTTCCATCTTTAATGTTACAGATCTATTGGCATCAAAAGTCAGGTAAAAACCTTCAAACAGACAAAACACCAGTGTAAATAATTAAATAACAGTGTAAAATAACAGAGTTATAAAAACTAGCATAAAAGTCAACTTGAATCACTATAAAGCATCAACTTAGCAGTATCAAAAGTAGAATATGAAAATATTTTACACAACACATCAAAATAATACATCATATTAGCAGCATTAAACACCAGACCAGATTTAACAACTGTAGAATACAAATACAAAATATAAACTCCAATTAATGAATGCAGCAATTAAGCAATATTACTTTGACTTTACTTTGTATTTACTTAATGCCAAATATATCACACCACAACATAACACTTAAGTTATTTCATTCATATTTACACAAAGCCCAAAGCACAACCCAGATAAGACCAAGCTGACCCCGCCCCTTTAACCATCACAACATGGCACGCGGCGGCCACAGCTTAAACAGTTCAGATAAAGCCAGCGATCTCACCGGCTTCACTTCAATGTTCACATGTGGACACACGGTTCTGCAGCTCGACACGTACCAGGCGCTCCCGTCTCTCGCATCTTTAAACTTATTTCACCGGCTTTAACTTCTGCCCGGAAGACGCGTGCGTCACTAATTAGGGTCCGTGTGCGCTATTGACGGCGGCGCATGGCAGTGTTTACGTCCAGCGCAAATTTCGCGATCAATGGAAGGTTTAAGATGGTTTAGATTCTAGAACGAAAAGGATATAGTATGTGAGTGCTATATTTTTTTATGAGTCCAGAACCGAATCACCGGGGTTTCGTTTTTTTTTTAACCTGAACCAAAACGTTTTTACAAGTCCAGATCCGGTCCGTCGTAGCGGTACACATCCCTAGATACATTATGAAATGTTGAGTGTGACATGTAGATCGTGTATATTTCTAATTGTTTTGATGAAACCAAAGGTAAATAGTTTTCATATTCGTATTACAACAGAAGAATGGTGCATTTGGAGCTCCGCCCCTCTGGTCACCTGACTGTCCATCACACAGAGGGTCCTGATGCCTCTGGTGGACTGTTCGGCTGCTCCGCCGTGACAAAACCTAATATCTAAAGCTAGTTTGTCTCACGACACGTGCTGCTTTCAGGTGAGTAAAGTCCCCGCTCTGAGGGATTATAGACACTTCAAACACCACAGGGACTAGAATAGTGTTTGATTTAGGTTAGCTCCACTTTAAAGGAGCTTTAACTGTGAGGGGCTGCCACACTCTGTTGTAGCTGGACCCAAGGCCCTCACACCTTCACAGAGTTCTTAAGCCACGTTTGGACTGGCCCCGGCCCCTCAGACCGGTTTAGAGTTCTTTGGAACGGTTTGCTCCATGCTCAGGGCGCTGAGCAGCAGACGTTACACAAATATAAGAAATACAAAATCTAATATAAAACCTGAATTATACTTTTGACAAGATGTTTAAAGGCTCGAAATAACAAATGAGCTGAAAACCAAGTGCAAAAGCCACTCTCAGTACTTGGGTACTCAGCCCCCAAAATGTTTGACTTCAGTGCAAAGCCTCTACGCAGAGTGCCGTGCTGCGACAAACAGAAAACAGCTGTTGCTAACGTGCTTTGCTAGCTTTGTGTTGCTAAAGTGCTTTGCTAGCTTTGTGTTGCTAACGTGCTTTGCTAGCTTTGTGTCGCTAAGGCTCGACATATAAGTTAGCATCAGTGTAAACGTGGCTTTACTGTTCTGCAGACGCTGGAGCAGCTGCTCCTGGTCCATCCTCCTCAGGAAGTCCAGGGTGATGGTCAGAACCGCCTCTCTGCTCGACTCCTCCTCCTCACTCTCAGAGCATTCTGGGTAATCTGAGGCCAGGAGCCTGTGGAGCCTCTGCAGCTGCTGTTTGACATAATCCAGGACCTGCTCCTCCAGACGCTGAAACACAGAGAACACAGAGGAGCAGGTCAGGCCCTGGGATCCACTCTGCAGGTGGAATCTCCTCTAAATGTTTCTGACCATGTGACGCTTTTGGTACAAACCTTGAAAACAGAGTCCAGGTCACAGTCTCCTCTGGGGCCCTCTGCGCTCTCCTCTCTGTGGGACAAACAAACCAATGATACAACATTACACTCTGTCCACTGCAGAACATCAGAGCCAACAAACCCCCGACAGGAGCGACAGGAGCGACGGGAGCGACGGGTGTTGAGAAAAACGTCTTTAAAGAAACAGGATTTAGAGAAGGTTCTTCTGGGACTTACTCTGAATCTGGTCCTGGTTCTTTAAACACTGGAGGATGATGTATGGAGTGGTCACTCTTTAAGGACAGGTGGCTCTGTCTGGACCTGGAAACATCAGCTCAGTCACAGAATAAACTGCAGAAGGTTCTAACCATCCAGTCCATACACCAGAGCTTCTCAAACTGTTTCTGCTGCGATCCCTTTAGGGGATTGTTAGTGAGAGCCCGGGACTGTGTGTCTGACACTCGGACCTGCAGTGTGGGGGCGCCCCAGGGCACTGTCCTCGCGCCCTTTCTCTTCACCCTCTACACTGCAGACTTCAGACATGACACGGACAGCTGTGTCCTGCAGAAGTTCTCTGACGACTCTGCCATCATCGGACTCATCACGGACGACGATGATGCGGAGTACAGAGGACTGGAGCAGGACTTTGTGGACTGGTGTCAGCGGAACCACCTCCTCATCAACGCGGGGAAGACCAAGGAGATGGTGGTGGACTTCCGCAGACGCCACGCCCCCCTCACCAGTGAACATCCAGGGACGGGACATTGAGAGAGTGACTCATACAAGTACCTGGTGTTCATCTGAACCACAAACTGGACTGGACTCATAACACAGACTGTACAGGAAGAGCCAGAGTCGGCTCTACCTCCTGAGGAGACTCAGTGTTAACAAGGGTCTAGTGTTTGCATGTAAATATAGTGTTTGATTTGTTCATCATTTAGTTAGTCACTCCGGTTTTAGTTATTAGTTTATTATTAGAGCTATTCTTTACGTTCCTATTCTCTACTTGTAACCTGATCTCCAGCTATAGTCCAGCCAATCACGTCCTCTTACTCTCCACCAATCACAATGCAGCACCTGACGGGACTTCTGTGCGTTTAGCAAAGTTGTTGTGTTGTTTTCCCCCTTCGTATGGCAAAAGGTGCCTCCGGCTGCTTCCCGTTCCTCGTGTGCTTTTCCTGTGTGTTTGGTCCTTGAGAATGTGAGTTTAATCCTCCTAATGCTTCGTCTTTGTCTGTTTTAACTGTGCTACTATTAGTCATTACCTGTAGTTAGTTTGTCTTATTAATCCGGCTCCATCTCGGCAGTGTAATCTGCGCCGACGATGCGTTCACGGCCCATAGGCCAGCATCACTCCGCAGCACGCTGGCGCTAGTAGTGATGCGTTCAAGGACGATCGGAATTTATATTTTTTGGCGAGAAAATGGCTGGAGATCATTGCTCTGCTGTGTTGCTGTGAATGTTGCTGCTTATATACTGTTTATTTCCCATTTGAACTTGTTTTAACGTAGTAAACAATTCACACCTTTACTGTCTGTATATTCTATGTTTATCTGCCCATTTCCATTGGATTATTGTGTTTTAATATCCACTATTCACTGTACTTCTGTATTGTAGAAACCTAACCCCAAACATCAAGCAAAATAAAGAGTGATAAGCAAAGCTGACGTCCTCCTTTGTTCTGGCCGGACAACCTGGGAAGATTAGGGAAATATATATCCAGAAATTATACAGTCCTTCAGAGGTCGCAAGATTGGGTCTCCTTCCCAACGCCTCATTTACACTCAGGTCTTTTGGAGTGACAGGGCCACTCCTGAAGACCTTCTATGACTCTGTGGTGGCATCAGCTCCTGTAGGCGTGGCCTGCTGGAGCAGCAGCATCACAGAGAGGGAGAGGAAGAGACTGGACAAAGTCATCAAGACGTCCAGCTCCGTCCTGGGCTGTGCTCTGGACTCGGTGCAGGAGGTGGGGGACAGAAGGGTCCTGGCTAAACTCACATCTATGCTGGACCATGAGCAGGACACTCTGTCCACTCTGGAGAGAAGCTTCAGTGCCTGATCCACCCTCGCTGTGTGAAGGAGACGTGCTAGCCCTGAACACGTGCAATACTGACTTAACCATGTGCAATACCGTCACATTCATGTGCAATTACTGTCATACTCACACGTAATTAATGTCATTCATGTGCATATAACTGATGTAAATAAGAGTGTTTACTTTACCATTATTATTAGTATTATTTGTCTTATGCCAGCTATTTTTATTTGTATTATTATTATATTTTATCTTTATCTTTATTTTCTTCTCTCCATTCCCTATTAAGATATGAGAGGAGTTTTGTTAATAAGAGTTTTTGTTTTTGTACATAAGAGTTCTTCTATTAAGAGTGTTTTTTAAACTTCCTATAAGTTATCTGTCCTTTCCCCCTGTATCTACTGCGTTGTAACACCAACATTTCCCCATGTGTGGACAATAAAGTTATATCTTATCTTATCTTGTTCACGCCCCCCACAGCCTCCAGAAATATAAACTCATCAAATAAAACACATGCACTTTTACTATAAATGCCTCAATTAAAGGCGTAATGGACGATTTTTTGGCCCAAATCTGAGTCTCATTTCCTCGTGGCGTGGACGGCCGATTAGTCCTGCCACGTATCAATCATAAAACGCACCTACTGCTCACCTGCAGCCTCTTTCTGGCTCGTCTCCAGGACAGCAGCACGTTTCGCTGTGTCTAAGCGCATGGATCTATCATAATATAGTTCCCTCCGTGTAGAGGACAACATTAAGACAGAGAAAGACAGTTTGAGCTCAGAAGAGACGGAAATCTACGGAGACGAGAGACGCGATGTGATCCGTCGCGCTAATAAACAAACGCACGTGTTGCAACGAGGCTTTGATGTGCCTCCGCAGGGGATGAGTGCACATGCGAAAAATCCTCCTTTATTCCTTTAACCTTAAATACACAGCAATAATGAGAGTTTGACATAAATTACATTCATTTTTAGTAAAAGTGTCACTCTCTCTTATGGTTATAGGAACTCTGAACTGCACATGAGAAGGTTCTGGGGTCTTACTCTGAATCTGGTCCTGGTTCTTTAAACTCTGGAGGTAGATTTTTAGAGCGGTCACTCTTTAAGGACAGATTCCTGGGTCTGGACCTGTAAAACACAGTCACAGCTGTTGTTAAAGCTGCTGCTGCTTCACTGAACTGTAACTGTCTAAAGTGTGAAGAGTCAGACTCACGGTGGATCAGTGCTGCCCCCTGGAGGCGGCTCCTTCACAGAGTCACTCATCATGGACCTGAGGAAAAGCACAGGAAACAGTGACTGAGACTGAGCTCACTTTACTCACACTAAAGTTTCCTTTATTCATGGGAAACACAGTGGTCACATATAGAAATAAGTCATTTAAATACAACGTAAAGTGCCTTTCATCTGGCTGTTTGTGTCACATTAAATGTACTTTATGAGTCAGAAAGTTTGATGTGATAAAGCTGCTCTCTAGAGTCACAGTGAGTCATTTGTGAATAAATGACTTGTTTGACCTCATCAATAATCATCAAATCTAGAATAAATTGACTCTGATGAGGATCATTCCGTCTCAATGGATTTAAACGCTCTAATATATTTGGAGAGGCTTTTAGAAAAATGATCAAACTGAACAAGAGACGTCCATAAGAATAACCCAGACTGTGGCATTAGTCCAGGATAAAGCTCAGTTTGTCTCTGTTAAACTTCCACGTTACAAAAGCTCTTTAAAACTCTTTAAAGCTCTTTAAAACTCTTTAAAACTCTTTAAAGCTCTTTAAAGCTCTTTAAAGCTCTTTAAAGCTCTTTAAAACTCTTACATTTGTGTTTTATAACACGAGATCTGTCGAGTGTCAGTTTGTGACTCACATTTCTCTTACTTTCACTTTCCTCCAAAAACACGCACACGACTAAAACCGGATTAAAAGATATAAAAGAGATATAAAAGAGATATAAAAGAGGCTTTGAATTAAAGTCACTCACGTTGTGTCGCTTCTTGGTCTCACTTCTCAGTCTGAGGAGGTTTTTCTGCTTCTTAA
Organism: Eucyclogobius newberryi; assembly: GCF_026437365.1. Classification (NCBI taxonomy): domain Eukaryota; kingdom Metazoa; phylum Chordata; class Actinopteri; order Gobiiformes; family Gobiidae; genus Eucyclogobius; species Eucyclogobius newberryi. The sequence goes on along the minus strand of NW_027315746.1, from coordinate 4,522,815 downwards.
AACTCTATAAATGTCTCTAAAGTGTGAAATAAAAGCGGAGCAGAAACTGCGTCAGGTGTTCAAGTTTATGTCGCAGGTAGGTTAGCGGAAGTGGGCGGGGCTTGGGCTTCCACTCGCTTTAGCTCGGAGCATTTGTACTTTATTATGTGTCCCATACCACACGCAGGGGCCACACACGCAGGGGCCACACGCAGGGGCCACAAAACGCAGGGGCCCAGAGCCAGAGGCCCAGAGGCCCAGAGCCAGAGGCCCAGGGGCCCAGTGGCCAAGAGGCCCAGAGGCCCAGGGGCCCAGAGGCCCAGAGCCAGAGCCAGAGGCCCAGAGCCAGAGGCCCAGAGGGCCAGAGGCCCAGAGGCCCAGAGAGCCAGAGCCAGAGGCCCAGAGGCCCAGAGCCAGAGGCCCAGAGTCAGTGGCCCAGAGGCCCAGAGGCCCAGAGGCCTTGGCCCCTGAAAAAACTGGCCTTTGGTAAAATAAAGTTGAATAGTCCTGGTTTACAGTTTTTTACAATTGAATAAACACAATTTTGATGGTTTTGTTTTATTTAGTAAAATCCTTCACACAATTATCACAAACACAAACACAATTATAAAACACCTGAGCTGCTTTGCAAAATGAAACACTCTTGTAAAAACTCTACACTAATTTATCAAAACCATATTTTTTGACCATATGAAACAAACACGTTGTATTTGACTTAATTATGTTTGCACCAGTTACACACCAGTTACACACCAGTTACACACCAGTTACACACAGTTACACACCAGTTACACACCAGTTACACACCAGTTACACACAGTTACACACAGTTACACACCAGTTACACACCAGTTACACACCAGTTACACACAGTTACACACCAGTTACACACAGTTACACACCAGTTACACACCAGTTACACACCAGTTACACACCAGTTACACACAGTTACACACCAGTTACACACAGTTATACACAGTTACACACAGTTACACACCAGTTACACACAGTTACACACCAGTTACACACCAGTTACACACCAGTTACAGACCAGTTACACACCAGTTACACACAGTTACACACCAGTTACACACCAGTTACACACAGTTACACACAGTTACACACCAGTTACACACCAGTTACACACAGTTACACACAGTTACACACAGTTACACACCAGTTACACACCAGATACACTAAGTTACACACAGTTACACACCAGTTACATACAGTTACACACAGTTACACACAGTTACACACCAGTTACACACCAGTTACACACAGTTACACACAGTTACACACCAGTTACACACCAGTTACACACAGTTACACACCAGTTACACACCAGTTACACACAGTTACACACAGTTACACACAGTTACACACAGTTACAAACAGTTACACAAAGTTACACACAGTTACACACAGTTACACACCAGTTACACACAGTTAAACACCAGTTACACACAGTTAAACACCAGTTAAACACCAGTTACACACAGTTAAACACCAGTTAAACACAGTTACACACAGTTACACACAGTTACACACAGTTACACACAGTTACACACAGTTACAGTTTCTAAGTGCACAGAGTCGTGTGGGTGAAGAACACAGTGAACATGGCTCGGATTTGCACAACTGTAAACACAATGTCTGCTCACACTTTGTGCACAACAACACACACAGTGAACACTACACACACTTGTGTGCATCACTGTAGACACCACACAGGACACAAGACTCATGCTGTTGACAACGTCATTTATTTTGTTCCATAAACTCAAGTCAACATGACGGAATAAAAACATTTACCACTTTTCATGAACATTACATTTTATCCAGTACAAAAAAAGAACCTCCCAAACTCCTCCCCCTCCTCCTCCCCCTCCTCCTCCTGCTTGAAGTCTTCCTCTTCCTCTTCTTCTTCCTCTTCCTCTTCCTCTTCCTTCCATTTTGGTTCAGTTTGATGAACTCACCTGCTGCATTTTTATAGTGCTTAAACCTGATTGGTGCGTCTACAATTAAGCGATCTTGTGTTTGTGCGCCTGATGACAGTGTTCAATGAGCTGGCACATGGGTGTGGTCATTTGGCACATGGGTGTGGTCATTTGGCACGTGGGTGTGGTCATTTGGCACATGGGTGTGGTCATTTGGCACATGGGTGTGGTCATTTGGCACATGGGTGTGGTCATTTGGCACATGGGTGTGGTCATTTGGCACATGGGTGTGGTCATTTGGCACATGGGTGTGGTCATTTGGCACATGGGTGTGGTCATTTGACAGTCAGTGCTTTAGAATTGCAGAAGTGACATCTTGATGTACTTCTGTGTGTAAATGCACAAGTGTGTTGAGTGTTGTAAATCACTGTGTGTGTTGTTTAGCACAAAGTGTGAACTGACTTATTGTGTTACAGTGGAGCAGATCTGAGGCCCAGTTTTGCTCCTTGAGTTTAAGGTTTTGATATTTGGGCAAAACTTTAGATTTTAGAGTTTATTCAATCGTAAAAAACTGTATCATCACCAAAAGTGGAAATAAAGTGAGTTTATTTAAATAATTCAGATGTAAATGTGGATTTAAAATATGTATTTAAAGAAGTCAATGTTAAATATTCATTTTTGGACATTTAAAAAAACCAAAACACGCTCATGTCAAATAGCGCCCCCTATATTTAGCAGCACCAGCCGCCACTGCTGAAGTCTCATCAATGTGAGTAACAGACGTTCTGTTTCAGCCGCCATTTTGTAACTGTCAAATTCGACTGAAGAATTCAGACAAACTCAAACTTTTAACACAATTTTGTCTGAAATACTTTGATAATTGGACGAGCGTCGGAGAACCTGGCGCTCCAGGTTGTATATGTGGAATTTAACGACATTTAATGAAACATCATCCAAACCATAACGCCACCAAAGAAATCAGATCCTCTGATGGAAGTTGTCCAAGACTTGGAGGAAATCAAGGCAGCGCTAAACGGCTTGTCTAAAGATATCGCCACCGTGAGGCAGCAGCAAGTGAAGCTAGTGGCACTGGTGGATGAAGTTAAAGAGCTACGGCAACGTCTAGAGGAAAAAGATCGGGTCATAAATGGATTGGAAAGACGTATCGATGACCTTGAACAATACACACGAATGGAGGACGTGATTATTAATGGGCTAGAAACAAAACATGGCAATTACGCAGGAGCAGCTGCTGGCGCCGGTGCCATGGTGGGACCGGACGCACCGGTGGAGGAGTTGCGAACACTGGAGCAACAAGTAGTTACATTTCTCTCAACTAAAGACATCAAAGTGCCACCTGCTTCCCCGGAAGTGTAGCCATGCCAAACCTGCGATAGTGGTTCACTTTGTGAACAGAAAACACAAAGTGGATCTGCTGCTCCAGGCACACAAGCTAAAGGGGAGCATGGTGTACATTCATGAACACCTCAGCAGCAAGAACGCAGATATCACAAGACATGCACGAATTCTGTGGAAACAAAAGAAAATACAAGCGACATGGACCAGGAATGCTGGTGTTTTTATTGGTCTAAATGGAACTGAACAAGCACGAGTGATCACAGGGACATCAAAGACTTGGACCAGTACAAATGAGGCAAATACTATTCAAATATGACTTTTCTTTGACTGAAATGACTTATGAACTTCATGAAGATGATGGTTTGTTTTGGATTATAGGGATGAGACTTTCTTATTTAATGGACTATGAACTCTATGAAGATGAACCTTTCGTTTGGATTATGGAACAACTTGTGTTTGGACTAGTGGACTTTTCCAGACATTTTGCCATTATTTTTGTTATTGATACTATTATTATTTATATATATATATATATATTTTCTTACAACATGCCAGAACTTGGATCCACGGTAGAACAAAATACACACTTAAATGATGAGACCATCAATGATATCGATGATCCAACTGATTTCTACAATAACTTAAATGATTTAAATGTTAAACATGGTAAATATGATGTTGAAAAGGAAATAAATCCTGATACTTATTGTAGTCAGACAAATTGTCAATATTACACAGAAGAACAGTTTAAGAGTGAACATGGAACATGCTTTCTCTGTGAGACATTTTAATAGTAGAAGTCCCATTTATTAAAGATTATTTAAGATTATTCCCAAAGTTTAGTGTAGTTGCTATTTCTGAAACATGGTTCGATGAGGATAAAGTCTCAGCTGTTGAACTGGAAGGACATGAACTGTTTGTAATGAATAGAAAAGACAAGAGGAGGTGGAGTTCTCTCTCTGTAGATTCTAACCTGCATTGTAATGCTATAGAAAGCATGTCTACTACAGTTGATCATATGTTAGAGTGTGTCACGCTTGAGATTCACACGGAGAAACAAACACAAATAACTGTTGCATTTATAGAACACCTGGTTCTTCTCTGGATCATTTGAATGACTTTATATCTAATATGTTTCACTCAATTGGAAATAAGTCTTACATTGTCTGTGGTGATTTGAATGTTGAGCTGCTTAACCAGGTGGACACAAGAAAACCACAGACTTTATCAATACTTTTTATAACAGGACATTATTTCCAGTCATAGTAAAACCAACTAGAATAACAACAGAATCAGCAACATTCATTGATAACATATTTACAAATGAAACTGGTCAAATTGATGGAGGTCTTTTAATGACTGATATTAGTGACCATCTTCCTGTTTTTGCAATTCTTCAAAATGTATTTAAAACACGGTGTAATGAGACGAGCGACATAAGAACAGTGAGACATAGAACACCTGAAGACATTCAGACTTTGAAAATGGAATGAAATAAACAAAATTGGGATGAAATTTATAGGTATGAAAATCCTAATGAAGCATATGAAGTCTTTTTAGCAAAATTACTTGATATTTATAATAATTGTTGTCCACTTAAGACAATAATTTGTAAAAAACAGATGCTGAAACCCTGGTTCACTAAAGGAATAATTAAGGCAGAAAGAAAAATCAACTATAGGAAATTCCTAAAATCCAGAACGCAGGTTTGTGAAAATAAATATAAAGCATACGAGAATAAATGAGTTAATATAATCAGAAATTGTAAGAAAGAATATTATACACAATTATTAATGCAACATAGACAGAAAATCCAGGGAACATGGAAAATAATGAATGATTTAATACACAAGAGACATAATAATAATAATAATAATTATCCTAATTATTTGAACAAAGACAATGACAAAATAAGTCATATTAAGGGAATTGTTCATGAGTTTAATGATTACTTTGTAAACATTGGCCATAAATTGGCAACACAAATTGTGGCCCTCAAAACAATGACATGGAGACTGGGGTCACGTATGAGGGTGTTTTTTCTAAACCCAACAAATGAAAATGAAATATTGAAAATTGTGAAGAGCTGTAAAAACAAACAATCAACAGATAATAATGGGTTCGATATGTTTTTAGTCCAAAAAATCATGGAACATATTGTCAATCCATTTACTCACATCTGTAACTGATCTTTTCAAACAGGAATTGTTCCTAATCAAATGAAAATAGCAGGTTATTCCCTTGTACAAAGGCCGTGACTAACATTTGACTTGTAATTATCGACCCATTTCTTTACTTTCACAATTTTCAAAAAGATGAGAGAAATAGTTTGTTAAAGATGAGATAACTATGTTGAAGCGAAGCATATATTAAATGAGCATCAGTTTGGTTTTAGAGCGCACAGGTCCACAACGATGGCAGTTGTTCATCTGGTTGAACATATTTCCCAATCATTAGATCAAAAACTCCATACAATAGGTTTATTTTTGGATTTACAGAAAGCATTTGATACAATTGACCACACAATTTTATTACAAAAATTGGAAAAATGTGGCTTTAGGGGAAAAGCAAATTCTTGGTTAAATAATGACTTATCGGATCGATTCTGATAAGTTCATCTGAAGGGAGCAGAGTCTAGTTGTCAGAGAATTAGTTGTGGGTGTGCCACAAGGCTCTGTTTTAGGCCCAAAATTATTTGTATTATATATTAATGATATCCAAAAAGTGTCTGATGTTCTTAATTTGATGTTGTTTGCAGACGATGCCACAGTTTACTGCTCGGGTCATAATCTTAGTGAGTTGGTGAAGGTGATGGAGAGAGAAGTGCATCAACTAAACAACTGGTTTGCATTCAATCAATTATCATTGAACTGAAATAAAACAAAATTGATGGTATTCAGTAACACACATGTAGATAATGATATCAAAATTAAAATAAATAGTTATGAAATTGAAAGAGTCAATTATATTAAGTTTCTTGGAGTGATCATAGATAAATTACATGGAAAACACATATTCAAAAACTATTGCAATTTTATACAAATTGCAGTATATTTTGAACAAAAATGCTTTATATTTACTTTACTGTTCTCTCATTACTCCATATTTAACATATGGTATTGAGATCTGGGGAAACACAAACAAAACTAGAACTAAACCAATTTTCATTCTACAAAAAAGGCCATTAGACTGATCAATCCTGCATCTTATAACTCGCCGAGTCCCTTTGTTCATTCAATCTAAGCTTTTAAAATGTTATGATTTGGTAAGACCTGTTTACTGCTATATTTATGTATTTAGTTCAATATAATCAAGTCCCTACATCATTGAGGATAAAGTTTACCCAGAGGGAAAGTAAATATAGTTTAAGGGGAACGTGTATATTTGACAGAGCTTATGTGAGAACCACGCCGAGGGTCATTGTTTGTCAAGTAAAGCAGTTCAATTATGGAACAATTGTTGCGATGAATTAAAAAATGCCACTTCTTTATTTCTGTTGAAAAGGATCTTTAAGAAAACAATCATTGATAAATATTTAGCAGAATGAAACTGCAGCTTTGTTCTAAAACCTTGAATGTTTGTGGAGGAAACTGTGAGCAGACTGTCCAGTTTTATGTGGTGTTGTTTGTGTTGATGAACTGTGGCTTGTGAACTATAAAATGTCCACCAATGTTGAGCGTTTGAGAGAAGGGTCGGCACAATAAGCCTTGGCTTCTGCTACACCTGGTCCAAAAACATGAATGTATCTCGAATTTAGTTTTGTGCTTGAATGTTGAGCACCTTTTGTTTTGTTTTTGACCAAACCACAATAAATAAAATAAAATAAATGCAGTTAAGATGAATATATTTGAAGTTTTGCTCAACATTATAACGTTTTATCCCAGAATCGCAATTTGTCGGTTGAAAGTCAGGTTTTCTGGTGTCAAAAGCCTGGTAAAGACCTAAAAACAGGATCAAGTCTTGGGAGTCAGCGTTGCATCATCAGGTCCATCTAACACAGTCTGGTATTGGAACTAATGTGAGGGTTTTTCATGAAGCCAGTTTGTGCCTCGTTTATGTCCGAAAGGCCAGATTTAAGACGTTTGGCATAAACTGAGGCCAGTATTTTACACTCTGTATTGAAGCGTGTGATTGGACGCCAGTTTTCAATCATCAGCGGATCCTTTTGGGGTTCAGGGATCAGGCAGATCACGCCTTGTTTCACTGAAGCTGACATTTCTCCCAAGGTGACACATTGATTAAGCGCTTTAAACAATGGCTTTTCAATCATGTCCCAGAATGGAGCATTAAAACCCCCTGGAGACCCATCACACCGGGCAATTGGCCTTTTTTTAGGGCTTTTTTCCACTTCCTGTCATTCCACGATCGTTATCGTGAAACATCTGGTTGAGAATCTGACTGATTTGACTTTTTTGACAAAAGGATTCAACATATTTCAGAATATCTAGAGACTTAGATAATAACACTTTGTCAGTTACTTTTAGGTCATTCACACCATTTCTTTTTTGGTTCCTTTTTTCTGTAGAAGAAGCTTGAGTTTTCCCCATATTCTCTCCATTTACACGTCGATGTCACAAAAGCACCTTCAGCCGTCTCGTCTTTTAAGCCTTTCATTTCTACTTCCTCCTCTTCACCGCAACTTTTACACTGGGAATATTCTGGAATAATCTTCAACCATTTGACAAAACACATCATGGTTCAATAGATTCACATTCAACTTCCAGAAGCCTCTAATATCTGGTTCTCTTCTGCACCAGCCTGAGGTCAGCTGACGGTCAGAGAATGGGGCATAATTATGACACACTTTGATCGATTGGAATTATGCCCAGAATATTCCTTGATATCAGATTTAGAAAGTGCCAAATGTCCGTCACATTTAGTCGCTCGTTCGTTCTGTGCTTTTAAATGTGGAGGTCAAAACTCTTCTGGGAGGTATTTGATCCACTAAATCATTTGGTGCATGTTTGAAATCACCTTGTTGAGCATACTTGCAGATGGAGCAAAGCCATGTGTTACCTGCGTGATCAGTGAATGTGTTGTTGTGTTGTAATGAGCATGCGCAATAAATGGTCAGTAGTGTTGTTTTTTCCCTCAGACCAAAGAGACGACGGTTGTCTGTATTTTTTCCCCCGAACCACATTGGTGACTACAAAACGATAGACTGCTGCAGAATGTCTAACGTAACAGGTTATGGGCCCAGTCAAGTAGGCCAAAAGTGGTTCAGACTTTTATTCGACGGCGAAGAGAAAAGTTACGAGCTGTGGGAAACGAGGTTCCTCGCGCATATGGAGTTACGCGGCCTCAGAGGAGTTATCTCGGAAGACCCGGAGATAGATGAGGAGGACGAAGATGCTTGGGCGGAAGATGAGACGAAGAACGGCGAGGCATATGCAGAGCTAGTGCAATGTCTTGACAACAAGAGCTTGTCATTGGTAATGAGAGACGCGAAAAGAGACGGAAGAAAAGCGCTGAATATTCTCCACGAACACTACGCTGGAAAGGACAAACCTCGTATTGTGAACTTTCCTCGCTTCATAAGGCCAGCAATGAAACGGTAACTGACTATATTATTCGAGCAGAGACTATATTCACGTCATTGAGAAGAGCAGAAGAGCACACTAGTGATGGGCTTCAGATAGCGATGGTAGTTAAAGGGCTACCTGATTCATACAAGCCATTCGTCGTGCACATCACCCAGACAAATGACACTGTGACGTTCAGCGAGTTTAAAACGAAACTGCAAAGTTATGAGAGTACTGAAAAATATGGGAAGAGTGACGTGAATGCTGATGAAGACAACGTGATGAAGACTAGTTGGGCAACAAGGTCACGAGGAAGAGGAAGAGGAAAGAAAATGGTCCTGGCTGATGCTGAATGTTACACGTGCGGTAAAAAGCGACACATGGCCAGGACATGTCCGGACGGATACCAGTTGAGAAAAGAGGAACAAAAATGGGACACAACACAGCGCGGAAGGGGACAATATCGAGGACGAGGCGGTTATTATGTGAAGAAAGTTGATGGAGAGACGGAGGCAGAGCCTACATCTTTTTGTTTCTTCAAGATGAGTGACTGCCCTACACAAAGAGGAAACAAGAAAGGTCTCATGGTCGACTGCGGCGCCACAACACACATGATCAACAACGCCACAAAGTTCAAAACAGTTGACAAGAGCTTCAGACCTGAGGACCACATGATCGAGCTTGCCGACGGATCCAAGGTGAGCGGGATGGCGAAAATGAGGGGAGATGCTGAAATCTACTTGTTGGACAGCGAGGGACGAAGAGTGAAAACGATTCTCAAACAGGCACTCTACATCCCATCGTTTCCACAGGACATCTTTTCAGTTAAAGCAGCGACGGCCAACGGAGCTGAGGTCCACTTTAAGGACGGTAATGACTGGCTGGTCCACAAGGACGGTACCAAATTCAAAATGGACGTGTATGGTAGGCTGTATTACCTTAGCGCAGTAGAAGATGAAAATGTTGATGAAGTATATGGGTGTCATGACATTCAAACGTGGCATAGGATACTTGGTCATTGCAATTTTGATGATGTTGCCAAATTAGAAAAGGTGGTTGAAGGAATGTCTATAAAAGGGAAACATGACAAATCCAACCAAAAATGTGAAATATGCACACAGGGCAAACTCACACAAAGCAGAAACCGACAGGCAGACTCTAAAGCCACAGCTGTGTTAGAGCTTGTACACACAGACCTATGCGGTCCTATAGAACCAGCAGATAAAGATGGGTACAGATATGCAATAGCATTTACTGATGATTGCAGTGGGATGATATTTCCATACTTTATTAAAACAAAAAGTGACACGACAAAAGCTACAGAAAAATTCATAGCGAATGTAGCCCCATATGGAAAGGTAAAGTGCATAAGGTCAGATAACGGCACAGAGTTTACCGGACAAGAGTTTCAATGTCTACTTAGGAGTAATGGGAAAAGGCACGAGAAGAGTGCACCCTACTCACCTCATCAGAATGGGACTGCCGAAAGAGGGTGGAGAACCTTATTTGAGATGTCACGATGCATGGTATTGGAGAGTAACCTCCCAAAGCAATTATGGACATATGCTGTACAAACAGCAGCCCAAATCCGCAACAGGTGCTACAGTAAGCGGCTAGAGCAGACACCTTACCGTATTTTTACAGGAAAAACACCTAACCTATCTAACATGCAGATATTTGGCTCTGAATGCTATGTTTACAAGCAGGATAAGAAAAAGCTAGACTCTAGATGCAGCAAGGGGATCCTTGTAGGCTATGACAAATATACTCCAGCATATAATGTGTATTATCCTGAGACAGGAAAAGTCCTAAAACATAGGCTGGTAAAATGTATCACCAAAGGTGGCACAGATAGCCAGACCCAGACAGATTGTGACATGGGGGAAGACATTGAGAGTTATGTAAATACACCTCAGAAGAGAGTCAACCAGGGTCAGAGACAGCCTGAAGAGAGTAAAGAGTCCAGTATTGAAGAGGCTGCTGAGACAGGTCCGACACAGACAGATAGTACTCAGAAAGAAGAGGTAGAAAGGAGATACCCTACAAGACAGAGAAAGGCTCCAGAATACTTAAAGGAGTACCAGTGTAAAGTTGAGTGTAACAATGACGAAAGTGAGAATGTAGATTATTTCTACAGAGTAGCTTATGATGTTCCTAAAACACTTAGAGAGGCAATGGACTCTAAAAAGTCAAAAATGTGGGCTGATGCGATGAACTCTTTGACAGAGAATGAAATTTTCACTCTGACCCCACTGCCAAGAGGCAAGCAAGCAGTGGGAGGTCGCTGGGTATATGCAGTGAAAGAGAGCCCAGATGGATCTGAGACTTGTAAAGCCAGATATGTTGCAAAGGGCTATGGTCAAGTGGAAGGAATTGACTATAAAGAGACTTTTTCACCAACAGCCAACATGACCTCTGTACGAGCATTAATGCAGGTGGCTGTACAGGAGGATCTTATTTTACACCAAATGGATGTGAAGACTGCTTACCTCCATGCTCCAATGGACTGTGAGATATATATGGAACAGCCGGAAGGTTTTGAAATCAAATCAAAGACAGGGGAACACTTAGTGTGTAAACTCAACAAGTCATTGTATGGTTTAAAACAGTCCGGACGTAGCTGGAATATGTTACTACATGATCACCTTACAGAGAACGGTTTTGTACAAAATTATGCTGATCATTGTGTCTACAGCAGAAAATCTGAGAATGAGAAAGTGATTTTGTTAGTATGGGTGGATGATTTAATCATAGCAGCGAGTAACAACACCTTACTCAGTGATGTGAAGGAAATGTTGAAGAGAAGATTTAAGATGAAGGATATGGGTCCACTTAAATACTTCCTGGGTATAGATTTCAGACAGAGTGATGGAGAAATCAAAATGACCCAAAAGAGACACATAGAGAAGATATTAGCGAAATTTGGAACGTCCGAATGCAAACCGAGATCCACCCCATGTGAGCAAAAGTTAAACTTTGATTCAACAGGATACAGAGAGATAGTAGGTAGCTTGATATACATTATGACATGTACAAGACCTGACCTGAGCTGGGCTGTTAGTAAACTATCTCAATACCTAGCAGAACCAAAGCAACAGCATTGGGCTACAGCGAAACACATACTGAGGTACTTAAAGGGTACTATGGATCAAGAACTACACTACCAGAAATGTGAGGAAAGCCCATTACAGCTGGAGGGATACAGTGATGCTGATTGGGCAGCCGATATGGATGACAGGAGGAGCTCGACTGGATACTGTTTCAGCTTAACTGAGAATGGTCCAGTTATATCATGGAAGAGCAGAAAACAGCAAACGGTGGCATTATCCACATGCGAAGCTGAGTATATGGCGCTAGCAGCCACTACTCAAGAAAGTATGTATCTTGTACAACTACTTGGAGGAATAGATAGTTGTAACCAGCATACACCAGTCAAGATATTTGAGGACAACCAGGGGGCGATGGCTTTATCAAAGAACCCAGTTTGCAGACAGAGAAGCAAACATATAGACATAAAGTACCATTTTGTACGGTCTGCACACGCAGAAGGTAAAATATGTATAGAATATTGCCCTACTGCAAACATGGTAGCTGATGTCCTTACCAAGCCTTTGACAAAAGCTAAGTTTGAGAGTTTTAAGGGATATTTGTTTGGGAAGTAATGTTGAACATTGCTAATATACCAAATGTTTTTTTTTTTAATGTTGTTTTGAAGTGTTTAGAACTTTGCCAGTATGCCAAATGTTTTATTTTGGGGTTATATATTTTTGTTTACTATATGAGAACTATACACATGTCTTTGAGTGGGAGTGTTGAGCATACTTGCAGATGGAGCAAAGCCATGTGTTACCTGCGTGATCAGTGAATGTGTTGTTGTGTTGTAATGAGCATGCGCAATAAATGGTCAGTAGTGTTGTTTTTTCCCTCAGACCAAAGAGACGACGGTTGTCTGTATTTTTTCCCCCGAACCACATTGGTGACTACAAAACGATAGACTGCTGCAGAATGTCTAACGTAACACACCTGCTACGATTAGACACGCCCCCTGGGATTCCTTTCTCAATTCTGATCATTTATTCACACGTTATAGATGTTGCAAATAATGAAAGTACATTTCTCCTCCTCAATATTGAGAATGATCCATCTCTTTGGGATGAATATGATTTTGAACAGTTCCTTGTGTTCAGTGCGATAGCGGCGGTTGAGGCGTGCTCCGCCCTATTGAACCTCAGCAAATGAACAATCAGTAACTTCATCTTTTCAAAGATCTAAAGTCCGTCATTTATTCACCAAAACAGTTCAAATGACCAAATGTTTAATAAAGAAACACACATAAAAGAGCTGATTTCCACACGAGCCGTCTCATGGTTTTTATTTGGGGTCTTATCGCTCTTCTGTCCAACTCTGTGTCAAACGTCCCCCAGTAAGTGGAGACACTGCTGGTCTCTGGATCCACAGACTCACACGTGTCCACAATCATCTTCTTCAGGCTTTTTGTGAGCTCAGAACCTCCTTTTGCACCTTTCGAATTCTTTAAGAAGAGACTCTGACCTTTGCTCCACCATCTCATTTATGTTCAGAGAGATTAAGTCTTTAAGTCTTGTGATGGCAAAAGAGATATAAAAGAGGTATAAAAGAGGTATAAAAGAGGTATAAAAGAGGTATAAAAGAGATATAAAAGAGATATAAAAGAGGTATAAAAGAGATATAAAAGAGGTATAAAAGAGGTATAAAAGAGATATAAAAGAGATATAAAAGAGGTATAAAAGAGATATAAAAGAGGTATAAAAGAGATATAAAAGAGGTATAAAAGAGATATAAAAGAGATATAAAAGAGATATAAAAGAGGTATAAAAGAGGCGGTGGATTAAAGTCACTCACGTTGTGTCACTTCTCAGTCCGAGGAGGTTTTTCTGCTCCTTAAAACTCCATAAACGTCTCTAAAATGTGAAATCAAAGCTGAGCAGAATCTGTGTCACACCCATAGACCATGAAAACGAGTGGACTGTTGGACTGTGAGGTCAGAGGCCACGCCCCCAAATACTCACACAGGTATATAAATACACACGTGGTACATTCTGTCAGTCAAAGTCTGAAACAGTAACTCTTCTGCTCATGTCCCAACACTGCCACCTTCTGGAAATGTCGTGTCAGGTTCATTCATAAATCTAACGCCCAAACTTGACTTTTCCGTTTCGAGACGAGCTCTTTGCTTTTTTACAACAATCTGAACAAACGTTACATTATAAACCTTCTGGTCATTCTGGAAAAATGTCATATTCACAAATCCAAACTCAGAAATATAGAAAAGAACTAAAAAGAAATGGACCTGGAGCGACTAAAGTCCAGTGTGCTCTCTCTGCTACTATATTCACAGTTTAATATTGATAAAGTTGTGTGGTCTTGACTTCCTCTTGAGACGTGAGTGGGACATTTTCATCTGCAGGTCCTTCTTGATGAAAAACTCCTCTTCAAACACAAGTTCAAGCGCACAACTCTCCCACGTGGAATAACAGATATGTACTTGTGAACAGGAGATGGACCTTTCTCCACCAGAGCTTTTCTAACGCTGTTCGTGGAGAAAGAAGAACATTGTGTGTGAATTCTGTGCCAAATATCAGATCTGCTGTAGCCAAAGAAGATCTAAACAGAGTGTCCAGTCTCTCCCAGGATCTCTGACCAACACGGTTAAACAGGATCTAATACAGTCTAAGGTGACCCCTGTAATGAGGGCTCTTTGTGTGGACGCTGCTGAGTTATCGGCCACTTTATTAGGTACACCTGTCCAACTGCTCGTTAACGCAAATGTCTCATCAGCCAATCACACGGCAGCAGCTCAATGCATTTAGGCTGTAGACTTGGTCAAGAGGATCTGCTGCAGTTCAAAGCAGCATCAGGACGGGGAAGAAAGGTGATTGAAGTGACTTTGAAGGTGGCGTGGTTGTTGGTGCCAGACGGGCTGGTCTGAGTATTTCACAAACTGTTGATCTACTGGGATTTTCACACATCTCTAGGGTTCACAGAGAATGGTCCGAAAAAGAGACAATATCCAGTGATTATTATGAAACCCTCTTTTATTATAAATCACATCATCAGCAAAATGTCAACCATCATCAGTCAATTCATCCTGAAAATCAAAGAAATATTAAATACTGTTACCACCCACCTGTCCGCCGGCGAACATTTTCTATATCTCAAATATTCTCTTACATCATCACTTTTATTTCCGTGGTCAATACCAGCAAGCCATACATCATTTTAAAGCTTATTTCCTCAACAAAACGAATATGTCATTGATTTACATTGAATAATATGCCCCAAGAAGCAATTGCCAATAGTTTGTGAGAAAGTCTCAACTTCTACAAACGCATGTCCTGTTTGCTGTTTATGACGGACGAAACGGCTTTAATTCTGTACATCCTTGTACTCAGTCTGTCCGTAAGGAACCATTGAAAAACAATATCCACTTGTATTTTTCCTGAAGTTATCTGATTTCGAGATATTGTCAAGTAAACAAACTTTTCTTCGTTTCTCACCGGACGAGAATGCGCTTGTCCGCCGCATTTCTCCGTCCATAACAAATGACCTGTTTGACTTATACGATAGTGTTTGACATCGATCTCTTCCTTAGACTGTTTCCTACAGAATGAATTGCTACAGCCTCCGGAGGAAAAAAATTCGGCGCTTCCGAAGCGCGCGTCCATCTTTGTTTTTAGCCCTTAGCTTCTGCTAGCAGGCACGCAGGAGACTTTGAGTGACATATTATTCTAGCCAGTCAGGAGAACTTTTTCCTGAGAGGCGGGACAAAGGGTTTATTTACACAGAATTCTCCCTGTTCACGTGCGTAAGGCTCCGGGAAGGCTGTAAAGAGCCAGATTTCTCGGCAGGATTTTGCGCATAACGTTTTCTGATTTTATTAGCCTTTTGGACGTGCATTTTGTGAGATGTATGTATTATTATACCAATACAAAAATAAAATAAAAATATTATAATTTTTTTTTTTTTTTTTAACCTCTATATGGGAAATTCATGGGTAAACTCATATTTACACATTTTCACATATTTTTTTTTTAGCGGTTATAATTGCTATTAGTGGCCTACAAAACATCAAAATGTATGTTTTATGATCATAGAGGTGCTAAAATTGTAATAAAGCAGTTTGGCACAGTTGGCACATATTTGGATCACTTGTTCCGAATATACTTTTTGATACAAAAAGGTCAACAGCACCAAAATGCCTGTTCCTAGAGATCTGAAACTTTACACAGTTGTTGTCAACAAGATAAACATCATGTACAGTGAACAGCATATGCACACAATGAAGTATGTCATGCTCAGGACCATTACAAATTGACAATATTCAGGCGAGACTAAAAAAGGATGTTTTGTTTATGTTTGGGCCTCTGTAGTGTAAGTTCTGAAGCCCTGACAGTGTTCATGTGCACATCTGCAGAAACTAGAAGGCCTAAGCTTTCTAATGATGCATCACACTTGCATGTGGAACATAAGATCCTCTTTTAATAAGCAATGCCATTTGGGTCCAACCATTGTGCACAGGGCGAAAATAGGTGGGTGGTAACAGGTTAAACATGAAGCAAAACATTTCATCACAAATGTTCAGGGAGTAAATACCATTTTGTCCTGGGACTTTTGAAAACATAAAACTATAATAATAATAATAATGATAAAATGTTTGAGAATGAGTGACAGTTTCTGACTCCATGAGAGTTTAGTCAGATTTGACAAATTCCTTTTTGAAGCGTTCCAATGTAAAACAGAAATAATTGTTTGATTCGTCGAACACTAAAATAATCTCGACAAAATAATATGAATAATAAAATGCTCATTGAAGTTAAATGTTTTTTCTAAATGTGTTTGTGTTTGGGATGAGACCAGACTAACAGGACCTGAAGTGTCAGTCCTCCAGGGGGCGCTGTGTGCTCAGCTTCACCAGAGACACTGAACTGTTTACACGCCACAGTCCAAACC
Organism: Eucyclogobius newberryi; assembly: GCF_026437365.1. Taxonomy (NCBI): domain Eukaryota; kingdom Metazoa; phylum Chordata; class Actinopteri; order Gobiiformes; family Gobiidae; genus Eucyclogobius; species Eucyclogobius newberryi. Next base: position 4,506,026 of record NW_027315746.1, on the reverse strand, counting down.
CAGGAAACAGAGGCTCAGTGAAGGAGGAGCTGAAGGTGTGGAGGTGGGACAGTTCTCCACCAGAGAGGACCTTATAGAAGGACAGAGCTCCAGCCTCAGAGTCCAGCAACACGCCCACTCTGGAGGTGTTTGGAGGAAACAGAGGTGACAGCTTATATCTTCTCAAACTTGACATAAACTCAGGTCTTTCTTTCTCATTGTGCATAAAATAATATTTTCCTCCCCAGATCCTCAGATTCCAGGACTGATCATTGAATCCAAACTCACACTTCTCACTCTCTCCTCTCCGTCTGATTCCTCTGTAACTCACTGCTACATCAACGTTCCCCTCACACTGCACCTCCCAGTAACAGCGCCCCCTCAGGCCGGAGGAGGCCAGGACCTGCCACCAGTGTGTGAACCTGTCCTCATGATCTGGAACTTGTTCTGACTCAGAGAATCTCACAGTCCGTTTGTCCTCAGACAGATGGAGTCTTCTGTGTGCCGTGTTTGGATCCAGAGTGAGCTCACAGTGATCTGAAACACAAAGACACATTTAAAATGTGATGATTTAAACATGTTAGTGAGAGTAAATATGAAGTGTGAAAGTCCTGTTTCTTCTCAAAGGTAAATCAATGATAATGAGGTGGTTGGAGGCTCAGCTCATGTGTGATCAGCTTCAACATGTTTAGTTTGGCTCAAAACCTCATCAGTGTTTTGAACTGGGACGTTCAGTTTGTGCGGCTCCAGATCCAATACTGATCTTTAATGTTTGTTCTTTACGATACTGATCCGATACTGATCTGATACCGATCTGATCTTCCTATATTTCATGTTTTGACCCTTAGTTTAGTCTGATCTTGAGCCTTTATAAAACATGAAGAACACAAAGCTGAATTTGGCTCCAGTTTAATTCCATGACGACAGTTTCAATATGAATATTACAGAATAGTGTTTTAAAGTGGTCCACAGCTTCAGAGCATCACACTCACTGTGACAGACACATTGATGGATTGATGCAGGTCAAATGAGATGTGCATTTATATATTTGTGAATAAATCATTGGTGGACGACCTAAACTGTGCTTTCTTCACCTGTGAATGTGGATGTTTTTCAGACGTTCCACATTCTGCTTTGGAGCCTCTCAAAATCCACATTTATTCAAAGACAGATTTGTTCTCATCAATTCTCATTTATAAACATGAACGTTGAGATGACATGATTGACAGTTTAAAAGTGGGCGTGGTGTTCAGGGGAGATGTCCGTGGACACAGTGTGGATATTTGCTCCAACTAAAAGACTCTTTAGGCCCTTTTTACTTTAGTTTTTAGACTTGTTTTAGACCGGAGCGCCAAGGCACACGCATTTCCCGAGTCCTCACGGAGCGAGACGAGCCGGTCGTGACACACGGCTGTAAAAACACAAGATTCTATCAAGTCAAAGTACAGCACATTTACTATGTTGTGGAGACACCAGATTGTTGAACTTTAGCCTTCTTCTTTCACCAATAAGTGACTTTTGACTCCTTTGACTCGTCTACTGCCTCTTAAGTCTCTCACACACATGGATTGTAGAAGAACAATCAAAATACACAACTTTATTGATTCAGGATCAGATTTATATGTCCACATCCAGAAACACTGCCCCCAGTGGTCACCACAGGAACTCTGAATGTGACAAAAAGATCAAACTCTCACAAGCAAAACGACAGATTTAAAAAGAAAATGTCAATCATGTCAAGTCATTTCAACGTTCATGTTTATAAATGAGAATTGATGTGAAAAAATCTGCCAAAACATTTATAATTTATATGTATTACCTTCTGATAGATTTGCAGTGATTTTTCACTAGAACTAAAGTCTCAATAACAAAACTCTGCTGAATATGACTGAGAATTAATATCATTTATGATGAAAAATGATGAGATCATCTTTGATTATTACAAAGGGTTATTAGGGATATTAGTGTGATTCTTCCCATTATTTATTTATTCTGCCCTAAAGCTGTTTGGACCTTTTAATTCATATTAAATGATATATTAATATATCTTGAGTAACAGTTAATATGTAAAACGCAGCCTAATTGTGTCTCAGACATAAACATATCAGTGTTTATTTGTGTCTGATACAATATGTCTTTGTGTCTTACATTCAATTAAAAAAGTCAAAGGTCCAAACGTGACTGTGTCATATTAAATAATGATTGAGACACGTCAATATCTCTTTGTGATATGAATCCATTATTATTTGTAGAAAGGATGAACAAAAACAAGTCAAAGACATTTCTTACATTAATACATGACATGTCCTCTGAGTGCGCCATCTAGTGGTGAAATCAGCCTTATTCAAAAGTGACTCCTACTTATTTATTTCTTCTTTATTTTCAGCTTTAATTGGCATAAAAACACAATAAACAGTAATAAACGTGTAGTTTGGAAGAGAAAAAGAGCATAGATCATGTGACGTCTGCAGAGCTGAGCCGATGGTGCCCAGGCACATTGTACTCACAGCTCCTCAGTGTTTCTGCTGCTCTGGACTTCAGCCTTAACATTAGCAGTGACCGCTGCGTGTGGACCACGTGAGGACCATATGCACTTGTATGGAGCCCATCTAGTCACAGGTTCTGATCCCATACTCAAACATACATGTGTCTGTGTGACGGGGGAAAGGGTGGAGTCTGTGGGAGCTGTGGTGGAGGAGGACCAGGGCATCAGGAGTAACTCAACAATGTGGGCTCAGGAGTAACCGCAGCAACAGCCTCCTCTCACTGCCACCAAGAACACGACCTTTTAAGACATCGTTTGTCCCGTCTGCCGTGTCCAGGGCCCAAGCCTTCAGGGGCTTTTTCATCTTATATATGTTGTTTTATCATTGTTCATCGTTTGATGTTGCACCGAATCACCAAAGCAAGTTCCTATTTTGTGAATTATGTTCATTGACAATAAACCTTTTCTGATTCTAATTCTGATTCTGACTTCTTCTTTTGCATTTACCCCTTGACTACAGATGCCACAAACTGCAGCACAAACAGACGGGCAAAGTGTGAGCGGCGGCCGAGGCGTCGGAGCAGGACAATATGTTTCCAAGTCCAATTCATGACGACAGACGAGTACGAGAGCGAAAGCTCAGGATAAAGAAGACGCCATCATAAATCTGTCTTATAATAATAAGGTATTATCATATTTACCTGTAAGATTAGGAGAATAAAGATTAATGTAAAGATCGCCCTAGTTCAAATGTAAAGTTGGACAGTTCCTCCAGTGAAACAGTTTCAGTCTGATGTTTGTGGAAGTTGCTGCTTGTCAAACCTCTAAATGTGTCGATAAGTTCAAATAAAAACATCAGATCTACAGCTTTAAGTCTTCTACATGTGAAGTTGTACCAAATAAAATACTACTCACATTTTCTAAGACCTGGAACCATCCAGCGCTTTCCAGAAGGATCCAACCTGGAAAACACAAGTCTAGTTTAGACCAGAACCTGGACCAACCCCTGAACCAGGGCCCACACCTGACAGACTGTAGGGGGCAGTGTGGTCTCACCTGACAGACTGTAGGGGGCAGTGCGGTCTCACCTGACAGACTGTAGGGGGCAGTGCGGTCTCACCTGACAGACTGTAGGGGGCAGTGTGGTCTCACCTGACTGACTGCAGGGGGCAGTGTGGATCGTCCCGTAGTGCGGTCAGTCTCTCTGCTGAGGGTCCTGGATGGTTGTAGCTCAGGTCTAACTCTCTTAGATGGCAGTGGGTGGAGCTTAGAGCTGAGGCCAGATAGGCCCCGCCCCTTTCTGAGACCAGACATCCAGACAGCCTAAAGACACACAGCATTACACTCATGTGGACACAAGGGGCAGAGTGCATGATGGGAGTGTCTCACCTGAGAGTCTCCAGTCTGCAGGGGGCGCTCTTCAGTCCATCACACAGCAGCTCCACTCCTGAGTCCTGGAGGTCATTTTGACTCAGGTCGAAGTGTGTGAGACTGGAGGAGCTGAGGACTGAGGCCAGAGGACCACAGCTGAGAGAGGACAGGCCACAAGTACTCAATCTGGGGAAAATACATTTTTATTTATTATGCCCCGAAATAGTCATTGCAGTAATAGTATTGAAGCAGTACACAAACTTAAAAATAATTTTAAATGCAAGTTATTATGATGAATAGAATAGAAATGTCAATAGACTAATAGACAAACAAACACTGGAAGAGCAAAGTGTAGTTGATCCAACCTGAGAGTCTCCAGTCTGCAGGGGGCGCTCTTCAGTCCATCACACAGCAGCTCCACTCCTGAGTCCTGGAGGTCATTTTGACTCAGGTCGAGGTGTGTGAGACTGGAGGAGCTGAGGACTGAGGCCAGAGGACCACAGATGCTGTTTGTCAGGTTACAGCCGGACAGACTGAGGACAGAGAGGGAGATTAGAGCGCACTCACACCTGATCGTGAACAAAGTGTCAACTATGAGGTCCGTTTGGACAATGTCAGTCTGATTTGTGCTTCAGTGATGCTGCTGGAGGAAGTGGACCTTATGAAAGTCTGTGTGTAGTTGAACTTTAGGATTATATGGCCTCGAGGACATGTTTATGTACCAGTGTTTTCACATTTTAGCTGCTTTTGTTGGACACATTACACATGTTCTGCCATTTGGATTTAGGGTAGACTTAGAGTTGAGAGTGTTAACCACTCTGCCACAGTGTAGTTTATACTCACATGGCTTTGGTGGAGGCCTTGATAACCGGCAGCAGATTCAGCAGAGCCTTCTCTGAGGGACAGTATTTCCTCAGGTCAAACTCCTCCAGGTCTGAGTCTGTGGATAGTAAGAGAAATGCCAAGGCTGACCACTGAGCAAGAGAAAGTTCATCTGCCTTCAGGCGTCCTTCTCTCAGGGTGTTTTGGATATCCTGCACCAGACTGTGGTCGTTCAGCTCGTTCAGACAGTGGAACAGGTTCAGGCTTTTCTCTGTAGACAGACCCTCATCATTGAGCTTCTGTTTAAGGTATTTTAATGTCTCTTGATTGGTCTGAGAGCCACTTCCTGTGTGAGTCAGCAGACCCTGCAGCAGCCTCTGATTGGTCGGCTGAGACAGGCCCAGGAGGAAGCGCAGGAACAGGTCCAGGTGTCCGTTTGGACTCTTTAAGGCCTGGTCCACAGCAGAGCTAAAGAAGGTTTCTTCAGAAGAGTTTGATGAGGACAGCAGGTTCTCTCCAGAGCTGAAGAAGGTCTGATGGACGTGAAGAGCAGCCAGAAACTCCTGCACACTCAGATGGATGAAGCAGTAGACCTTATCCTGGTACAGCCCTGGCTCCTCTCTAAAGACCTGTGTGAACACTCCGGAGTACACTGAGGCCGCTGCAGCGTCCAGCCCACACTCGCTCAGGTCACACTCGTAGAAGATCAGGTTTCCTTTCTGCAGCTGCTCAAAGGCCACTTTTCCCAGAGACTGCACCATCTCCCTGGTCTCTGGAGTCCAGTGAAGGTCTGTCCCTGATCCCTGGTGATACTTGATGTTCTTTACTTTGGCCTGCACCACCAGGAAGTGGACGTACATCTGTGTGAGAGTCCGGGGCAGCTCTGGTTCCTCTGTTTGTTCCAGAAGCTTCTGTATAACTGTGGAGAGGATCCAGCAGAAGACCGGGATGTGACACATGATGTGGAGGCTGCGGATGCTCTTGATGTGGGAGAGAACAAGTTTGACCTGCCGCTCGTCTCTGAACCTCTTCCTGAAGTACTCCTCCTTCTGCGGGTCGGCGAACCCTCGCACCTCTGTCACTATGGAGATGCACAACTCAGGGATCTGATTGGCCGCTGCGGGGCGCGTGGTTATCCAAAGGCGAGCGGAGGGAAGCAGGCTCCCCCTGATGAGGTTTACCAGCAGCACGTCCACTGAGACGGACTCTGTGGGGTCGCTCAGGACCCGGGTTTGGCTGAAGTCCAGAGGAAGTCTGCACTCGTCCAGACCGTCAAAGATGAAGAGCACCTGGAGCTGTTGGAAGCTGCAGAGAGCGTTGGATGGACTGAAGAAGTGGTGCAGCAGCTCCACCAGGCTGACCTGTGTGTCTCTGAGCACATTGAGCTCTCTGAAAGTGAACGGGAACAGCAGCTGGAGCTCCTGGTTGGTCCTACCTTCAGCCCAGTCCAGACTGAACTTCTGAGTCAGCACTGTTTTCCCCACGCCGGCCACGCCCTTCGTCAGCACGACTCTGATTGGTCCCTTTGTCTGTGCTCTCATTGGTTCTTCTCTGATTGGGAGTTTAAACATGTCTTCACACTTGATGGCGGTCTCTGCAGAGGCCGGTTTCCTGGTCTCGATGTGTCTGACCTCATGTTGCTCTGTGGCCTCTCCCTCTGTGATGTACAGCTCTGTGAAGATCTGCTTCAGTTCAGAGGAGTTTCCTTCTTTAGCGATGCCCTCACACACACGGCTGAACTTCTGTACCAGACCAGTCTTCAATTCTCCCTGAACCTTAGAACACAGACCTGTAAAAAGAGAAATCTGCATCAGACGTGTAACTGGACACACTGGGTTCAGTTAGAGCAGAGAGAGCTCTGGAGATTTTATGAAATTCAACCCGCTGTTACGGCCCCCGTCCTCCCTGTTGTGTGTTTGACTGTAATGTTCCCTTCCCAACACGGCTGTAACAAGGGACAAGTTGGTTTCCTTTTTCTACTTCCTGATTCCTCTGGTTGATGGGCCAATCCACAGTCTTCACCTGAAGCCACTCCCAGTATTTAAAGACACGTGTTGCAGCTGCACAAGGCCATTTGTCTTCTCGTTCATCAGGGCTGTGGTGGTAGTGCCTGACTTTGTGTTTTGAGACATTTGTAGTTTGTTTGTTTGTTTGTTTGTTATGTGTCTCCTTTTAAGTTGTCACTTTGATTCTGTTCATGGGCCTTTGTTTTGTTTGTCCTGTGACTCGTACCTTTTAGAGACACTTAACTTGTTTTCTTAGTCGTGTCTGTGTTTGTTCATTTACCTTTGTGTTCCTGTTTATTGAACAAACTTTATTTCACCATTGAACATCTTGGTTTTGTTACTTCTTTTACCCTCGCAGTTATAACACGCACACTTTGAAACAGCAGAAACATTTGAATCCAGATAAGAGAGCTCTGGTCAAGTCCTTTTCAGCCAATAGCAGCTGTAGCTAATCACCTGACACTTAATGCTGATATGCAAGTATAATTTAGGTAATAAAATAGACTTACAATAGACTAGTTCAGTCAGTAAAAAGCAATGTTCTCGCTGGGCTGAGGTTGAAGGATGTCGGTGGGACAAACCGTACTAGCGCCGTAGGCAGCGCGAGCAAAAAGTACTACGGCGCTTGTGATCTTAATATCCTATTATGATCACTATTTTCATACCTGAATATTGCCTATAGGTTCTCGGTCAATTGAAATTTACGTTCGTGAATTGTCACTATCCCGTTTTTGTGTGTCTGTGTGTGAGAAAACAGGTCCATCACTTTCACCCACGACTACCACAGACGCTCTCGCAGAACAGGAGCCAAATAAACATTTGGGACCAGAATGGAAGTCGTCTGTTATCGAGTGTAACTTTCTTAACTATATGATTGCGTTATATAAAAAACTCGCAGTATCTTTTTGGCATGGCGCCCCGCCATGATAAAACCCCTCAGCGAGAACACTGAAAAAGGTGTGTAGATTTGTGCTTTAGCATCAAATCTTCTTCCTTGTGCCTATGTAACATAGTTGATATGAGCGCGTTAAATCCCAGCATATTAAGGCGCACTGCCATCTTCTGGTACCTGTTTGTACCTACACTTGTACCTGTACTGATATCGCGAGAACTCTCTCGAGCTCTCCTCACTGTAATGGAGGACTCAAGACGAGATAACATGTCCATGAATTGGAGTGGATAAAATGTGTAATTCATTCATGTGTAGTCATTGTACAGCTAAACTAGTAATTGTATGAGTGTTGTATTTATCTTATTTTTACCGTCTTCTGCTGACGTAAACTCGCAGTATATATGATTTGACTGTGTTTTTCTAACGAGCTAGTTAGCGGCTAACAAACCGCTGTCTCCGCAGACGACAGAGAACATGGTGAATGTCCACTGAAAAGCCAATTCACTCTTGTTTTATCTTGTGCAGGTATGTAAATGTGTGGGAAATGTTTTATGTTGAAATGTTGTTTTTGATGTCGATGATGTTGATTTGAGGGTGTTTCACTCACACACAAAAGAAAAGAAAAAAATGACAGACAAATTGCATTAAGATATTTTCAATTGATTAGAAATAAAATTATTGCACTATACGATCACGAAAGCTACATTAACAATGGGTCATATTACATATTGTAATGTAGGACTCACTGTAATGGAGGACTCGAGACAAGATGACAGAGCACATGGTGAATGTCCACTGAAAAGCCAATGCACGACTCTTGTTTTATCTTGTGCAGATAATAAACTGCTGTCAGACCAAACCAGCCGCCTCCGTGAGTCATTGAAATAAATGAGAAGGCAAAATACACCGGTCACACCTGTACCTAAAAACCTGGAGCATCTGAACTGAATGATTTTCACCCAATAGCACTGACCTTCATTTGATGTAAGAGTGTGGAGCAAACTGTGAGTAAAAACATCATGTCGTCTATATCCAACTGTTTGGACATCTAACAGTTTGCATATGAAAGTCAGAAGTACAGAAGATGCAGCCATCACTCTATATTACACCTTAGCAAAGCACCTTCAGGCCCCTGACCATTATGCTAGAATCCTCTTTGTGGACTTTACATCAGCTTTCAGTTCTATGCGTGTACATATTTGACTGAACAGGCTCATGGACCTCGGTGTTAATGGAGGCATTATCAAATGGGTCAGAGACTTTATGTCCAATCGTTCCAAAGAGATATTTATCCTACTCTGGGTAGGCCCTGCCCACTGGGCGGGACCTCCTAATGAAAAGGTGTTATTGGTTTCAACAGAAACTAAACCTTTTTGTTTTCTATCAAACTAGCGTCTTTGTTTATTATCAGTCCTTTAATGGACTATCAGCCTTCTATTGTCGCTGGCTCACTCTCTTTCTCTTCCCTGAGGACCTGATTAGCATCAGAATGCTCTGGGCGTCGACGTCTCCAGGGATTCAAGATTCCAATACAAACAACAGGAAAGTTGAATCTTAAACCTTCTTCCTATTTAATGATGGTGTTTTTTTTTTTAAAACAAAAATAGCCTCTTTAATTCAAGCCATCTTTTCTCCTGCTCAGAATCTTCTCCTCACTGTCTTTGATAAAGTGGTTTGTGTCTTTAAGATGAAGATGCACGGCGCTCTGTGGTCCTGAACTCCAGTGTCTTCTGTGCTGATAAAGCCTCTTGTGAAGTGGCTGTTTAGTCTCTTCTATGTCACGCTCTTTACAGTTTTCTTTACTGCATTGGACAGAATATTCTATCCAATGCAGTGCACAGAAGACAGGCCAAACGTCTCGTTTTTTCCAGATGATTACAATTGAATCTTTTTCTACAATGGAACACTCCAGGACGAATGAGGAATAACACCAACAACAAGTTATTACTTGTGGTGAGTTCTTTTATGTAACAACTCATAATTTATACGTTGCATTTAGTGATGCAGACCTAAACCCACGTTCAGGTTCAAGTCCGGATTCAAATCCAGAGGTTTAGGTTTAGGTCCGGACTCATTAGGTCCGGACCTAAACCATGCCATATTTGCATAATGTTATAACAGCATAACACAAGCTACTTGGCTAAATTAAGTTGAAGACACTTGAACAAGGACGACTATCAAACACAAGGCTTAACTGCAGATTGAAATAAACTCAACTTGTCTGGTTTATTCACAGTTTTTAACAGAAGTTACAACTTACAAATCACAAGCTACTAGCTACTAGCTAGCTGCTAAACTATAGCTTAACTAACAGTTAACACACATTCATGTGTTTTACTTGAGGAACAAGAGCATGTTGAGTATTGTTGACAGGGTCAGTCTGGGTCAAGGGTCAAAGCAGCTGTTTCATCTGATACAATGTTTTGCCTTTAGACACATTTCCATCTTTAATGTTACAGATCCATTGGCATCAAAAGTCAGGTAAAAACCTTCAAACAGACAATACACCAGTGTAAATAATTAAATAACAGTGTAAAATAACAGAGTTATAAAAACTAGTATAAAAGTCAACTAGAATCACTATAAAGCATCAACTTAGCAGTATCAAAAGTAGAATATGAAAATATTTTACACAACACATCAAAATAATAGATCATATTAGCAGCATTAAACACCAGACCATATTTAACAACTGTAGAATACAAATACAAAATATAAACTCCAATTAATGAATGCAGCAATTAAGCAATATTACTTTGACTTTCCTTTGTATTTACTTAATGCCAAATATATCACACCACAACATAACACTTAAGTTATTTCATTCATATTTACACAAAGCCCAAAGCACAACCCAGACAAGACCAAGCTGACCCCGCCCCTTTAACCATCACAACATGGCACGCGGCGGCCACAGCTTAAACAGTTCAGATAAAGCCAGCGATCTCACCGGCTTCACTTCAATGTTCACATGTGGACACACGGTTCTGCAGCTCGACACGTACCAGGCGCTCCCGTCTCTCGCATCTTTAAACTTATTTCACCGGCTTTAACTTCTGCCCGGAAGACGCGTGCGTCACTAATTAGGGTCCGTGTGCGCTATTGACGGCGGCGCATGGCAGTGTTTACGTCCAGCGCAAATTTCGCGATCAATGGAAGGTTTAAGATGGTTTAGATTCTAGAACGAAAAGGATATAGTATGTGAGTGCTATATTTTTTTATGAGTCCAGAACCGAATCACCGAGGTTTCGTTTTTTTTGGACCTGAACCGAAACGTTTTTACAAGTCCAGATCCGGTCCGTCGTAGCGGTACACATCCCTAGATACATTATGAAATGTTGAGTGTGACATGTAGATCGTGTATATTTCTAATTGTTTTGATGAAACCAAAGGTAAATAGTTTTCATATTCGTATTATAACAGATGAATGGTGCATTTGGAGCTCCGCCCCTCTGGTCACCTGACTGTCCATCACACAGAGGGTCCTGAAGCCTCTGGTGGACTGTTCGGCTGCTCCGCCGTGACAAAACCTAATATCTAAAGCTAGTTTGTCTTACGACACGTGCTGCTTTCAGGTGAGTAAAGTCCCCGCTCTGAGGGATTATAGACACTTCAAACACCACAGGGACTAGAACAGTGTTTGATTTAGGTGGGGGGCTGCCACACTCTGTTGTAGCTGGACCCAAGACCCTCACACCTTCACAGAGTTCTTAAGGCACGTTTGGACTGGCCCCGGCCCCTCAGACCGGTTTAGAGTTCTTTGGAACGGTTTGCTCCATGCTCAGGGCGCTGAGCAGCAGACGTTACACAAATATAACAAATACAAAATCTAATATAAAACCTGAATTATACCTTTGACAAGATGTTAAAAGGGCTCGAAATAACAAATGAGCTGAAAACCAAGTGCAAAAGCCACTCTCAGTACTTGGGTACTCAGCCCCCAAAATGTTTGACTTCAGTGCAAAGCCTCTACGCAGAGTGACGTGCTGCGACAAACAGAAAACAGATGTTGCTTTGCCTGCTTTGTGTGGCTAACGTGCTTTGCTAGCTTTGTGTTGCTAACGTGCTTTGCCTGCTTTGTGTTGCTAACGTGCTTTGCCAGCTTTGTGTTGCTAACGTGCTTTGCTAGCTTTGTGTTGCTAACGTGCTTTGCTAGCTTTGTGTTGCTAAGGCTCCACATATAAGTTAGCATCAGTGGAAACGTGGCTTTACTGTTCTGCAGATGCTGGAGCAGCTGCTCCTGGTCCATCCTCCTCAGGAAGTCCAGGGTGATGGTCAGAACCGCCTCTCTGCTCGACTCCTCCTCCTCACTCTCAGAGCATTCTGGGTAATCTGAGGCCAGGAGCCTGTGGAGCCTCTGCAGCTGCTGTTTGACATAATCCAGGACCTGCTCCTCCAGACGCTGAAACACAGAGAACACAGAGGAGCAGGTCAGGCCCTGGGATCCACTCTGCAGGTGGAATCTCCTCTAAATGTTTCTGACCATGTGACGCTTTTGGTACAAACCTTGAAAACAGAGTCCAGGTCACAGTCTCCTCTGGGGCCCTCTGCGCTCTCCTCTCTGTGGGACAAACAAACCAATGATACAACATTACACTCTGTCCACTGCAGAACATCAGAGCCAACAAACCCCCGACGGGAGCGACAGGAGCGACGGGAGCGACGGGTGTTGAGAAAAACGTCTTTAAAGAAACAGGATTTGGAGAAGGTTCTTCTGGGACTTACTCTGAATCTGGTCCTGGTTCTTTAAACGCTGGAGGTTGACGTCTGGAGCGGTCACTCTTTAAGGACAGGTCAGCTCAGTCACAGAATAAACTGCAGAAGGTTCTAACCATCCAGTCCATACACCAGAGCTTCTCAAACTGTTTCTGCTGCGATCCCTTTAGGGGATTGTTAGTGAGAGCCCGGGACTGTGTGTCTGACACTCGGACCTGCAGTGTGGGGGCGCCCCAGGGCACTGTCCTCGCGCCCTTTCTCTTCACCTTCTACACTGCAGACTTCAGACATGACACGGACAGCTGTGTCCTGCAGAAGTTCTCTGACCACTCTGCCATCATCGGACTCATCACAGACGACGATGATGTGGAGTACAGAGGACTGGAGCAGGACTTTGTGGACTGGTGTCAGTGGAACCACCTCCTCATCAACGCGGGGAAGACCAAGGAGATGGTGGTGGATTTCCGCAGACGCCACGCCCCCCTCACCAGTGAACATCCAGGGACGGGACATTGAGAGAGTGACTCATACAAGTACCTGGTGTTCATCTGAACCACAAACTGGACTGGACTCATAACACAGACTGTACAGGAAGAGCCAGAGTCGGCTCTACCTCCTGAGGAGACTCAGGTCTTTTGGAGTGACAGGGCCACTCCTGAAGACCTTCTACGACTCTGTGGTGGCATCAGCTCCTGTAGGCGTGGCCTGCTGGAGCAGCAGCATCACAGAGAGGGAGAGGAAGAAGCTGGACTAAGTCATCAAGAAGTCCAGCTCCGTCCTGGGCTGTGCTCTGGACTCGGTGCAGGAGGTGGGGGACAGAAGGGTCCTGGCTAAACTCACATCTATGCTGGACCATGAGTGTCGCCCCCTGCAGGACACTCTGTCCACTCTGGAGAGAAGCTTCAGTGCCTGATCCACCCTCGCTGTGTGAAGGAGACGTGCTAGCCCTGAACACGTGCAATACTGACTTAACCATGTGCAATACCGTCATATTCATGTGCAATTACTGTCACACTCACACGTAATTAATGTCATTCATGTGCATATAACTGATGTAAATAAGAGTGTTTACTTTACCATTATTAGTAGTATTATTTGTCTTATGCCAGCTATTTTTATTTGTATTATTATTATATTTTATCTTTATTTTCTTCTCTCCATTCCCTATTAAGATATGAGAGGAGTTTTGTTAATAAGAGTTTTTGTTTTTGTACATAAGAGTTCTTCTATTAAGAGTGTTTTTTAAACTTCCTATAAGTTATCTGTCCTTTCCCCCTGTATCTACTGCGTTGTAACACCAACATATCCCCATGTGTGGACAATAAAGTTATATCTTATCTTATCTTGTTCACGCCCCCCACAGCCTCCAGAAATATAAACTCATCAAATAAAACACATGCACTTTTACTATAAATGCCTCAATTAAAGGCGTAATGGACGATTTTTTGGCCCAAATCTGAGTCTCATTTCCTCGTGGCGTGGACGGCCGATTAGTCCTGCCACGTATCAATCATAAAACGCACCTACTGCTCACCTGCAGCCTCTTTCTGGCTCGTCTCCAGGACAGCAGCACGTTTCGCTGTGTCTAAGCGCATGGATCTATCATAATATAGTTCCCTCCGTGTAGAGGACAACATTAAGACAGAGAAAGACAGTTTGAGCTCAGAAGAGACGGAAATCTACGGAGACGAGAGACGCGATGTGATCCGTCGCGCTAATAAACAAACGCACGTGTTGCAACGAGGCTTTGATGTGCCTCCGCAGGGGATGAGTGCACATGCGAAAAATCCTCCTTTATTCCTTTGACCTTAAATACACAGCAATAATGAGAGTTTGACATAAATTACATTCATCTTTAGTAAAAGTGTCACTCTCTCTTATGGTTATAGGAACTCTGAACTGCACATGAGAAGGTTCTGGGGTCTTACTCTGAATCTGGTCCTGGTTCTTTAAACTCTGGAGGTTGATATTTAGAGCGGTCACTCTTTAAGGACAGATTCCTGGGTCTGGACCTGTAAAACACAGTCACAGCTGTTGTTAAACCTGCTGCTGCTTCACTGAACTGTAACTGTCTTAAGTGTGAAGAGTCAGACTCACGGTGGATCAGTGCTGCCCCCTGGAGGCGGCTCCTTCACAGAGTCACTCATCATGGACCTGAGGAAAAGCACAGGAAACAGTGACTGAGACTGAGCTCACTTTACTCACACTAAAGTTTCCTTTATTCATGGGAAACACAGTGGTCACATATAGAAATAAGTCATTTAAATACAACGTAAAGTGCCTTTCATCTGGCTGTTTGTGTCACATTAAATGTACTTTATGAGTCAGAAAGTTTGATGTGATAAAGCTGCTCTCTAGAGTCACAGTGAGTCATTTGTGAATAAATGACTTGTTTGACCTCATCAATAATCATCAAATCTAGAATAAATTGACTCTGATGAGGATCATTCCGTCTCAATGGATTTAAACGCTCTAATATATTTGGAGAGGCTTTTAGAAAAATGATCAAACTGAACAAGAGACGTCCATAAGAATAACCCAGACTGTGGCATTAGTCCAGGATAAAGCTCAGTTTGTCTCTGTTAAACTTCCACGTTACAAAAGCTCTTTAAAACTCTTTAAAACTCTTTAAAGCTCTTTAAAACTCTTTAAAGCTCTTTAAAACTCTTACATTTGTGTTTTAGAACACGAGATCTGTCGAGTGTCAGTTTGTGACTCACATTTCTCTTACTTTCACTTTCCTCCAAAAACACGCACACGACTAAAACCGGATTAAAAGATATAAAAGAGATATAAAAGAGATATAAAAGAGGCTTTGAATTAAAGTCACTCACGTTGTGTCGCTTCTTGGTCTCACTTCTCAGTCTGAGGAGGTTTTTTTGCTCCTTAAAACTCTATAAATGTCTCTAAAGTGTGAAATAAACGCGGAGCAGAAACTGCGTCAGGTGTTCAAGTTTATGTCGCAGGTAGGTTAGCGGAAGTGGGCGGGGCTTGGGCCTCCACTCGCTTTAGCTCGGAGCGTTTCTACTTTATTATGTGTCCCATACCACACGCAGGGGCCACAAAACGCAGGGGCCACACACGCAGGGGCCACACACGCAGGGGCCACAAAACGCAGGGGCCACACACGCAGGGGCCACACACGCAGGGGCCGCACTATAAAACGGCTCCGCTTTCCCTTACCTGACCGCGCCCCTCTCTGACGTCACATCCGCCGTGCAGCGCTCGGCCGCAGTCAGACAAAATGGTTGAAGTTGTGAGAAATAGTGACGCCAAATGAAGCCCCATGAACCATTTGAGGCTTCAGCCAATTGTATCGATACATGAGTCGATGCCTCACAAAGTGTTTCACTTGCTCCACTGCGCCATCTTGTGGTCAAATAAATGTAATGCATGTAAGATAGTACAAGCGTCACTGTTAGAATTGTTTTCTCATACATATTGTTATTTACGTGCACTTTATGTTCATGTATTATTTTGTTGTTATATTTGATCACTTCCGGTTGTGACCACTTCCTGGTGTCTTGGCGGGATATAAATTGATTGCTGTTGAGCTCTGCACCTGATGGAAATAAACTGGAACAAAGAAGCTACGAGTGTGTTTTCTTTTCACAAACCAAATAATAACCAATTTTATTGAGAAAATAACATCAATACACAAAAAAATAAAAGATCTACTCAATGATGCATATTTATTCCATAACAACAGCTTGTGTCACATGGTTCAACGATAAGTCCTGATCAGGTCTCGACCTCATGTTCCCCTGGTCCCAGGGCGGATGCAGCTCTGGTCAGACACACAGACTTCTGGAATCTTCAGGTTCATATTAGTATTTATCTATTTCAACTCTCTGATCTTTCTCAGAGCCAGACACTGACACGGATTATGAGACAGTTCATTTGTGCTTGTTCTCCTCCTCCAGACGCTGCTTCAGATCATCCTGATGGAGCTTTAGTTTAAAGTCTGTATCAGAACTTGACTCATTCATCACTGCTGCAAAATGAGTGTCTTATGTCAAAAAGTCTATAATATGAGGGATCATCACACATTGACATAATTGGAGCGTGAGTGAATCAACGCTTTGGGACTCATTCTTTGTTTGTTTTTTTACTCTAATGTGACTCGAAAGCCCAAGTTTTGAACAGGGCTGAATGAGACTTTGAACTCATGTGGAACTGAAGCCACATCATTTTAAACGACTATTGAAGCTCTAAATAAATGATCGAGTTAATCTATTGCCTCTGTCCATCGATTTTACTTTTCTGTGCGACTTATTTTAGCTTTTGTTTCCTCCAAGTGAAATAATGCGGCCGACAACCCATCGTCCAAACATACAAATAATCTGACTGGTTTATTTCTGGTGAGCACTAGTTTAGACCTGGTTTGTTCAACGTTTAGTCCTTGTTTAATTCTGCTTTAGACCTGTTTTGATTCATGGTCAGAGCTGTTTGTACTTGTCTCGTCTCAGTTTAATTCTGGTTCAGTTCTGGAGGAGCAATTTTAAAAAACAATGTTCCTAAAGCATTTTGTATGTTATTTTTTCACAAAAATCTAATCTATCAGTTTTTATTTTATTGTATTCTCTCAATTTATTGAAAACATGTTGGAGATATTTTGTGTGACCCAAACCTGTGTTACAGCAGTGGCCCAGAGGCCCAGAGGCCCAGAGCCAGAGGCCCAGGGGCCCAGAGGCCCAGAGGCCCAGAGCCAGAGGCCCAGAGAACCAGAGCCAGGGGCCCAGAGGCCCAGAGCCAGAGGCCCAGAGGCCCAGAGGCCCAGAGGCCCAGAGGCCCAGAGCCAGAGGCCCAGAGAACCAGAGCCAGGGGCCCAGAGGCCCAGAGGCCCAGTGGCCCAGAGGCCCAGAGCCAGAGGCCCAGAGGCCCAGAGCCAGAGGCCCAGGGGCCCAGAGGCCCAGAGGCCTTGGCCCCTGAAAAAACTGGCCTTTGGTAAAATAAAGTTGAATAGTCCTGGTTTACAGTTTTTTTCGATTGAATAAACAC
Organism: Eucyclogobius newberryi; assembly: GCF_026437365.1. Classification (NCBI taxonomy): domain Eukaryota; kingdom Metazoa; phylum Chordata; class Actinopteri; order Gobiiformes; family Gobiidae; genus Eucyclogobius; species Eucyclogobius newberryi. Next base: position 4,488,754 of record NW_027315746.1, on the reverse strand, counting down.
AATTTTGATGGTTTTGTTTTATTTAGTAAAATCCTTCACACAATTATTACAAACACAAACACAATTATAAAACACCTGAGCTGCTTTGCAAAATGAAACACTCTTGTAAAAACTCTACACTAATTTATCAAAACCATATTTTTTGACCATATGAAACAAACACGTTGTATTTGACTTAATAATGTTTGCACCAGTTACACACCAGTTACACACAGTTACACACAGTTACACACCAATTACACACCAGTTACACACCAGTTACACACCAGTTACACACCAGTTACACACAGTTATACACAGTTACACACCAGTTACACCAGTTACACACCAGTTACACACCAGTTACACACAGTTACACACCAGTTACACACCAGTTACACACAGTTACACACCAGTTACACACTAGTTACACACCAGTTACACACAGTTACACACAGTTACACACAGTTACACACAGTTACACACAGTTACAGTTTCTAAGTGCACAGAGTCGTGTGGGTGAAGAACACAGTGAACATGGCTCAGATTTGCACAACTGTAAACACAATGTCTGCTCACACTTTGTGCACAACAACACACACAGTGAACACTACACACACTTGTGTGCATCACTGTAGACACCACACAGGACACAAGACTCATGCTGTTGACAACGTCATTTATTTTGTTCCATAAACTCAAGTCAACATGACGGAATAAAAACATTTACCACTTTTCATGAACATTACATTTTATCCAGTACAAAAAAGAACCTCCCAAACTCCTCCTGGGTGTGGTCATTTGGCACATGGGTGTGGTCATTTGGCACATGGGTGTGGTCATTTGACACATGGGTGTGGTCATTGGACACATGGGTGTGGTCATTTGGCACATGGGTGTGGTCATTTGGCACATGGGTGTGGTCATTTGGCACATGGGTGTGGTCATTTGGCACATGGGTGTGGTCATTTGGCACATGGGTGTGGTCATTTGGCACATGGGTGTGGTCATTTGGCACATGGGTGTGGTCATTTGGCATATGGGTGTGGTCATTTGGCACATGGGTGTGGTCATTTGACAGTCAGTGCTTTAGAATTGCATAAGTGACATCTTGATGTACTTCTGTGTGTAAATGCACAAGTGTGTTGAGTGTTGTAAGTCACTGTGTGTGTTGTTTAGCACAAAGTGTGAACTGACTTATTGTGTTACAGTGGAGCAGATCTGAGGCCCAGTTTTGCTCCTTGAGTTTAAGGTTTTGATATTTGGGCAAAACTTTAGATTTTAGAGTTTATTCAATCGTAAAAAACTGTATCATCACCAAAAGTGGAAATAAAGTGAGTTTATTTAAATAATTCAGATGTAAATGTGGATTTAAAATATGTATTTAAAGAAGTAAATGTTAAATATTCATTTTTGGACATTTAAAAAAACCAAAACACGCTCATGTCAAATAGCGCCCCCTATATTTAGCAGCACCAGCCGCCACTGCTGAAGTCTCATCAATGTGAGTAACAGACGTTCTGTTTCAGCCGCCATTTTGTAACTGTCAAATTCGACTGAAGAATTCAGACAAACTCAAACTTTTAACACAATTTTGTCTGAAATACTTTGATAATTGGACGAGCGTCGGAGAACCTGGCGCTCCAGGTTGTATATGTGGCATTTAACGACATTTAATGAAACATCATCAAAACCATAACGCCACCAAAGAAATCAGATCCTCTGATGGAAGTTGTCCAAGACTTGGAGGAAATCAAGGCAGCGCTAAACGGCTTGTCTAAAGATATCGCCACCGTGAGGCAGCAGCAAGTGAAGCTAGTGGCACTGGTGGATGAAGTTAAAGAGCTACGGCAACGTCTAGAGGAAAAAGATCGGGTCATAAATGGATTGGAAAGACGTATCGATGACCTTGAACAATACACACGAATGGAGGACGTGATTATTAATGGGCTAGAAACAAAACATGGCAATTACGCAGGAGCAGCTGCTGGCGCCGGTGCCATGGTGGGACCGAACGCACCGGTGGAGGAGTTGCGAACACTGGAGCAACAAGTAGTTACATTTCTCTCAACTAAAGACATCAAAGTGCCACCTGCTTCCCCGGAAGTGTAGCCATGCCAAACCTGCGATAGTGGTTCACTTTGTGAACAGAAAACACAAAGTGGATCTGCTGCTCCAGGCACACAAGCTAAAGGGGAGCATGGTGTACATTCATGAACACCTCAGCAGCAAGAACGCAGATATCACAAGACATGCACGAATTCTGTGGAAACAAAAGAAAATACAAGCGACATGGACCAGGAATGCTGGTGTTTTTATTGGTCTAAATGGAACTGAACAAGCACGAGTGATCACAGGGACATCAAAGACTTGGACCAGTACAAATGAGGCAAATACTATTCAAATATGACTTTTCTTTGACTGAAATGACTTATGAACTTCATGAAGATGATGGTTTGTTTTGGATTATAGGGATGAGACTTTCTTCTTTAATGGACTATGAACTCTATGAAGATGAACCTTTCGTTTGGATTATGGAACAACTTGTGTTTGGACCAGTGGACTTTTCCAGACATTTTGCCATTATTTTTGTTATTGATACTATTATTATTTATATATATATATATATATTTTCTTACAACATGCCAGAACTTGGATCCACGGTAGAACAAAATACACACTTAAATGATGAGACCATCAATGATATCGATGATCCAACTGATTTCTACAATAACTTAAATGATTTAAATGTTAAACATGGTAAATATGATGTTGAAAAGGAAATAAATCCTGATACTTATTGTAGTCAGACAAATTGTCAATATTACACAGAAGAACAGTTTAAGAGTGAACATGGAACATGCTTTCTCTGTGAGACATTTTAATAGTAGAAGTCCCATTTATTAAAGATTATTTAAGATTATTCCCAAAGTTTAGTGTAGTTGCTATTTCTGAAACATGGTTCGATGAGGATAAAGTCTCAGCTGTTGAACTGGAAGGACATGAACTGTTTGTAATGAATAGAAAAGACAAGAGGAGGTGGAGTTCTCTCTCTGTAGATTCTAACCTGCATTGTAATGCTATAGAAAGCATGTCTACTACAGTTGATCATATGTTAGAGTGTGTCACGCTTGAGATTCACATGGAGAAACAAACACAAATAACTGTTGCATTTATAGAACACCTGGTTCTTCTCTGGATCATTTGAATGACTTTATATCTAATATGTTTCACTCAATTGGAAATAAGTCTTACATTGTCTGTGGTGATTTGAATGTTGAGCTGCTTAACCAGGTGGACACAAGAAAACCACAGACTTTATCAATACTTTTTATAACAGGACATTATTTCCAGTCATAGTAAAACCAACTAGAATAACAACAGAATCAGCAACATTCATTGATAACATATTTACAAATGAAACTGGTCAAATTGATGGAGGTCTTTTAATGACTGATATTAGTGACCATCTTCCTGTTTTTGCAATTCTTCAAAATGTATTTAAAACACGGTGTAATGAGACGAGCGACATAAGAACAGTGAGACATAGAACACCTGAAGACATTCAGACTTTGAAAATGGAATGAAATAAACAAAATTGGGATGAAATTTATAGGTATGAAAATCCTAATGAAGCATATGAAGTCTTTTTAGCAAAATTACTTGATATTTATAATAATTGTTGTCCACTTAAGACAATAATTTGTAAAAAACAGATGCTGAAACCCTGGTTCACTAAAGGAATAATTAAGGCAGAAAGAAAAATCAACTATAGGAAATTCCTAAAATCCAGAACGCAGGTTTGTGAAAATAAATATAAAGCATACGAGAATAAATGAGTTAATATAATCAGAAATTATAAGAAAGAATATTATACACAATTATTAATGCAACATAGACAGAAAATCCAGGGAACATGGAAAATAATGAATGATTTAATACACAAGAGACATAATAATAATAATAATAATAATAGTAATTATCCTAATTATTTGAACAAAGACAATGACAAAATAAGTCATATTAAGGGAATTGTTCATGAGTTTAATGATTACTTTGTAAACATTGGCCATAAATTGGCAACACAAATTGTGGCCCTCAAAACAATGACATGGAGACTGGGGTCACGTATGAGGGTGTTTTTTCTAAACCCAACAAATGAAAATGAAATATTGAAAATTGTGAAGAGCTGTAAAAACAAAAAATCAACAGATAATAATGGGTTCGATATGTTTTTAGTCCAAAAAATCATGGAACATATTGTCAATCCATTTACTCACATCTGTAACTGATCTTTTCAAACAGGAATTGTTCCTAATCAAATGAAAATAGCAGGTTATTCCCTTGTACAAAGGCCGTGACAAACATTTGACTTGTAATTATCGACCCATTTCTTTACTTTCACAATTTTCAAAAAGATGAGAGAAATAGTTTGTTAAAAGATGAGATAACTATGTTGAAGCGAAGCATATATTAAATGAGCATCAGTTTGGTTTTAGAGCGCACAGGTCCACAACGATGGCAGTTGTTCATCTGGTTGAACATATTTCCCAATCATTAGATCAAAAACTCCATACAATAGGTTTATTTTTGGATTTACAGAAAGCATTTGATACAATTGACCACACAATTTTATTACAAAAATTGGAAAAATGTGGCTTTAGGGGAAAAGCAAATTCTTGGTTAAATAATGACTTATCGGATCGATTCTGATAAGTTCATCTGAAGGGAGCAGAGTCTAGTTGTCAGAGAATTAGTTGTGGGTGTGCCACAAGGCTCTGTTTTAGGCCCAAAATTATTTGTATTATATATTAATGATATCCAAAAAGTGTCTGATGTTCTTAATTTGATGTTGTTTGCAGACGATGCCACAGTTTACTGCTCGGGTCATAATCTTAGTGAGTTGGTGAAGGTGATGGAGAGAGAAGTGCATCAACTAAACAACTGGTTTGCATTCAATCAATTATCATTGAACTGAAATAAAACAAAATTGATGGTATTCAGTAACACACATGTAGATAATGATATCAAAATCAAAATAAATAGTTATGAAATTGAAAGAGTCAATTATATTAAGTTTCTTGGAGTGATCATAGATAAATTACATGGAAAACACATATTCAAAAACTATTGCAATTTTATACAAATTGCAGTATATTTTGAACAAAAATGCTTTATATTTACTTTACTGTTCTCTCATTACTCCATATTTAACATATGGTATTGAGATCTGGGGAAACACAAACAAAACTAGAACTAAACCAATTTTCATTCTACAAAAAAGGCCATTAGACTGATCAATCCTGCATCTTATAACTCGCCGAGTCCCTTTGTTCATTCAATCTAAGCTTTTAAAATGTTATGATTTGGTAAGACCTGTTTACTGCTATATTTATGTATTTAGTTCAATATAATCAAGTCCCTACATCATTGAGGATAAAGTTTACCCAGAGGGAAAGTAAATATAGTTTAAGGGGAACGTGTATATTTGACAGAGCTTATGTGAGAACCACGCCGAGGGTCATTGTTTGTCAAGTAAAGCAGTTCAATTATGGAACAATTGTTGCGATGAATTAAAAAATGCCACTTCTTTATTTCTGTTGAAAAGGATCTTTAAGAAAACAATCATTGAAAAATATTTAGCAGAATGAAACTGCAGCTTTGTTCTAAAACCTTGAATGTTTGTGGAGGAAACTGTGAGCAGACTGTCCAGTTTTATGTGGTGTTGTTTGTGTTGATGAACTGTGGCTTGTGAACTATAAAATGTCCACCAATGTTGAGCGTTTGAGAGAAGGGTCGGCACAATAAGCCTTGGCTTCTGCTACACCTGGTCCAAAAACATGAATGTATCTCGAATTTAGTTTTGTGCTTGAATGTTGAGCACCTTTTGTTTTGTTTTTGACCAAACCACAATAATAAATAAAAAAATGCAGTTAAGATGAATATATTTGAAGTTTTGCTCAACATTATAACGTTTTATCCCAGAATTGCAATTTGTCGGTTGAAAGTCATGTTTTCTGGTGTCAAAAGCCTGGTAAAGACCTAAAAACAGGATCAAGTCTTGGGAGTCAGCGTTGCATCATCAGGTCCATCTAACACAGTCTGGTATTGGAACTAATGTGAGGGTTTTTCATGAAGCCAGTTTGTGCCTCGTTTATGTCCGAAAGGCCAGATTTAAGACGTTTGGCATAAACTGAGGCCAGTATTTTACACTCTGTATTGAAGCGTGTGATTGGACGCCAGTTTTCAATCATCAGCGGATCCTTTTGGGGTTCAGGGATCAGGCAGATCACGCCTTGTTTCACTGAAGCTGACATTTCTCCCAAGGTGACACATTGATTAAGCGCTTTAAACAATGGCTTTTCAATCATGTCCCAGAATGGAGCATTAAAACCCCCTGGAGACCCATCACACCGGGCAATTGGCCTTTTTTTAGGGCTTTTTTCCACTTCCTGTTATTCCACGATCGTTATCGTGAAACATCTGGTTGAGAATCTGACTGATTTGACTTTTTTGACAAAAGGATTCAACATATTTCAGAATATCTAGAGACTTAGATAATAACACTTTGTCAGTTACTTTTAGGTCATTCACACCATTTCTTTTTTGGTTCCTTTTTTCTGTAGAAGAAGCTTGAGTTTTCCCCATATTCTCTCCATTTACACGTCGATGTCACAAAAGCACCTTCAGCCGTCTCGTCTTTTAAGCCTTTCATTTCTACTTCCTCCTCTTCACCGCAACTTTTACACTGGGAATATTCTGGAATAATCTTCAACCATTTGACAAAACACATCATGGTTCAATAGATTCACATTCAACTTCCAGAAGCCTCTAATATCTGGTTCTCTTCTGCACCAGCCTGAGGTCAGCTGACGGTCAGAGAATGGGGCATAATTATGACACACTTTGATCGATTGGAATTATGCCCAGAATATTCCTTGATATCAGATTTAGAAAGTGCCAAATGTCCGTCACATTTAGTCGCTCGTTCGTTCTGTGCTTTTAAATGTGGAGGTCAAAACTCTTCTGGGAGGTATTTGATCCACTAAATCATTTGGTGCATGTTTGAAATCACCTTGTTGAGCATACTTGCAGATGGAGCAAAGCCATGTGTTACCTGCGTGATCAGTGAATGTGTTGTTGTATTGTAATGAGCATGCGCAATAAATGGTCAGTAGTGTTGTTTTTTCCCTCAGACCAAAGAGACGACGGTTGTCTGTATTTTTTCCCCCGAACCACATTGGTGACTACAAAACCATAGACTGCTGCAGAATGTCTAACGTAACAGGTTATGGGCCCAGTCAAGTAGGCCAAAAGTGGTTCAGACTTTTATTCGACGGCGAAGAGAAAAGTTACGAGCTGTGGGAAACGAGGTTCCTCGCGCATATGGAGTTACGCGGCCTCAGAGGAGTTATCTCGGAAGACCCGGAGATAGATGAGGAGGACGAAGATGCTTGGGCGGAAGATGAGACGAAGAACGGCGAGGCATATGCAGAGCTAGTGCAATGTCTTGACAACAAGAGCTTGTCATTGGTAATGAGAGACGCGAAAAGAGACGGAAGAAAAGCGCTGAATATTCTCCGCGAACACTACGCTGGAAAGGACAAACCTCGTATTGTGAACTTTCCTCGCTTCATAAGGCCAGCAATGAAACGGTAACTGACTATATTATTCGAGCAGAGACTATATTCACGTCATTGAGAAGAGCAGAAGAGCACACTAGTGATGGGCTTCAGATAGCGATGGTAGTTAAAGGGCTACCTGATTCATACAAGCCATTCGTCGTGCACATCACCCAGACAAATGACACTGTGACGTTCAGCGAGTTTAAAACGAAACTGCAAAGTTATGAGAGTACTGAAAAATATGGGAAGAGTGACGTGAATGCTGATGAAGACAACGTGATGAAGACTAGTTGGGCAACAAGGTCACGAGGAAGAGGAAGAGGAAAGAAAATGGTCCTGGCTGATGCTGAATGTTACACGTGCGGTAAAAAGCGACACATGGCCAGGACATGTCCGGACGGATACCAGTTGGGAAAAGAGGAACAAAAATGGGACACAACACAGCGCGGAAGGGGACAATATCGAGGACGAGGCGGTGATTATGTGAAGAAAGTTGATGGAGAGACGGAGGCAGAGCCTACATCTTTTTGTTTCTTCAAGATGAGTGACTGCCCTACACAAAGAGGAAACAAGAAAGGTCTCATGGCCGACTGCGGCGCCACAACACACATGATCAACAACGCCACAAAGTTCAAAACAGTTGACAAGAGCTTCAGACCTGAGGACCACATGATCGAGCTTGCCGACGGATCCAAGGTGAGCGGGATGGCGAAAATGAGGGGAGATGCTGAAATCTACTTGTTGGACAGCGAGGGACGAAGAGTGAAAACGATTCTCAAACAGGCACTCTACATCCCATCGTTTCCACAGGACATCTTTTCAGTTAAAGCAGCGACGGCCAACGGAGCTGAGGTCCACTTTAAGGACGGTAATGACTGGCTGGTCCACAAGGACGGTACCAAATTCAAAATGGACGTGTATGGTAGGCTGTATTACCTTAGCGCAGTAGAAGATGAAAATGTTGATGAAGTATATGGGTGTCATGACATTCAAACGTGGCATAGGATACTTGGTCATTGCAATTTTGATGATGTTGCCAAATTAGAAAAGGTGGTTGAAGGAATGTCTATAAAAGGGAAACATGACAAATCCAACCAAAAATGTGAAATATGCACACAGGGCAAACTCACACAAAGCAGAAACCGACAGGCAGACTCTAAAGCCACAGCTGTGTTAGAGCTTGTACACACAGACCTATGCGGTCCTATAGAACCAGCAGATAAAGATGGGTACAGATATGCAATAGCATTTACTGATGATTGCAGTGGGATGATATTTCCATACTTTATTAAAACAAAAAGTGACACGACAAAAGCTACAGAAAAATTCATAGCGAATGTAGCCCCATATGGAAAGGTAAAGTGCATAAGGTCAGATAACGGCACAGAGTTTACCGGACAAGAGTTTCAATGTCTACTTAGGAGTAATGGGATAAGGCACGAGAAGAGTGCACCCTACTCACCTCATCAGAATGGAACTGCCGAAAGAGGGTGGAGAACCTTATTTTAGATGTCACGATGCATGGTATTGGAGAGTAACCTCCCAAAGCAATTATGGACATATGCTGTACAAACAGCAGCCCAAATCCGCAACAGGTGCTACAGTAAGCGGCTAGAGCAGACACCTTACCGTATTTTTACAGGAAAAACACCTAACCTATCCAACATGCAGATATTTGGCTCTGAATGCTATGTTTACAAGCAGGATAAGAAAAAGCTAGACTCTAGATGCAGCAAGGGGATCCTTGTAGGCTATGACAAATATACTCCAGCATATAATGTGTATTATCCTGAGACAGGAAAAGTCCTAAAACATAGGCTGGTAAAATGTATCACCAAAGGTGGCACAGATAGCCAGACCCAGACAGATTGTGACATGGGGGAAGACATTGAGAGTTATGTAAATACACCTCAGAAGAGAGTCAACCAGGGTCAGAGACAGCCTGAAGAGAGTAAAGAGTCCAGTATTGAAGAGGCTGCTGAGACAGGTCCGACACAGACAGATAGTACTCAGAAAGAAGAGGTAGAAAGGAGATACCCTACAAGACAGAGAAAGGCTCCAGAATACTTTAAGGAGTACCAGTGTAAAGTTGAGTGTAACAATGACGAAAGTGAGAATGTAGATTATTTCTACAGAGTAGCTTATGATGTTCCTAAAACACTTAGAGAGGCAATGGACTCTAAAAAGTCAAAAATGTGGGCTGATGCGATGAACTCTTTGACAGAGAATGAAATTTTCACTCTGACCCCACTGCCAAGAGGCAAGCAAGCAGTGGGAGGTCGCTGGGTATATGCAGTGAAAGAGAGCCCAGATGGATCTGAGACTTGTAAAGCCAGATATGTTGCAAAGGGCTATGGTCAAGTGGAAGGAATTGACTATAAAGAGACTTTTTCACCAACAGCCAACATGACCTCTGTACGAGCATTAATGCAGGTGGCTGTACAGGAGGATCTTATTTTACACCAAATGGATGTGAAGACTGCTTACCTCCATGCTCCAATGGCCTGTGAGATATATATGGAACAGCCGGAAGGTTTTGAAATCAAATCAAAGACAGGGGAACACTTAGTGTGTAAACTCAACAAGTCATTGTATGGTTTAAAACAGTCCGGACGTAGCTGGAATATGTTACTACATGATCACCTTACAGAGAACGGTTTTGTACAAAATTATGCTGATCATTGTGTCTACAGCAGAAAATCTGAGAATGAGAAAGTGATTTTGTTAGTATGGGTGGATGATTTAATCATAGCAGCGAGTAACAACACCTTACTCAGTGATGTGAAGGAAATGTTGAAGAGAAGATTTAAGATGAAGGATATGGGTCCACTTAAATACTTCCTGGGTATAGATTTCAGACAGAGTGATGGAGAAATCAAAATGACCCAAAAGAGACACATAGAGAAGATATTAGCGAAATTTGGAATGTCCGAATGCAAACCGAGATCCACCCCATGTGAGCAAAAGTTAAACTTTGATTCAACAGGATACAGAGAGATAGTAGGTAGCTTGATATACATTATGACATGTACAAGACCTGACCTGAGCTGGGCTGTTAGTAAACTATCTCAATACCTAGCAGAACCAAAGCAACAGCATTGGGCTACAGCGAAACACATACTGAGGTACTTAAAGGGTACTATGGATCAAGAACTACACTACCAGAAATGTGAGGAAAGCCCATTACAGCTGGAGGGATACAGTGATGCTGATTGGGCAGCCGATATGGATGACAGGAGGAGCTCGACTGGATACTGTTTCAGCTTAACTGAGAATGGTCCAGTTATATCATGGAAGAGCAGAAAACAGCAAACGGTGGCATTATCCACATGCGAAGCTGAGTATATGGCGCTAGCAGCCACTACTCAAGAAAGTATGTATCTTGTACAACTACTTGGAGGAATAGATAGTTGTAACCAGCATACACCAGTCAAGATATTTGAGGACAACCAGGGGGCGATAGCTTTATCAAAGAACCCAGTTTGCAGACAGAGAAGCAAACATATAGACATAAAGTACCATTTTGTACGGTCTGCACACGCAGAAGGTAAAATATGTATAGAATATTGCCCTACTGCAAACATGGTAGCTGATGTCCTTACCAAGCCTTTGACAAAAGCTAAGTTTGAGAGTTTTAAGGGATATTTGTTTGGGAAGTAATGTTGAACATTGCTAATATACCAAATGTTTTTTTTTTTAATGTTGTTTTGAAGTGTTTAGAACTTTGCCAGTATGCCAAATGTTTTATTTTGGGGTTATATATTTTTGTTTACTATATGAGAACTATACACATGTCTTTGAGTGGGAGTGTTGAGCATACTTGCAGATGGAGCAAAGCCATGTGTTACCTGCGTGATCAGTGAATGTGTTGTTGTGTTGTAATGAGCATGCGCAATAAATGGTCAGTAGTGTTGTTTTTTCCCTCAGACCAAAGAGACGACGGTTGTCTGTATTTTTTCCCCCGAACCACATTGGTGACTACAAAACGATAGACTGCTGCAGAATGTCTAACGTAACACACCTGCTACGATTAGACACGCCCCCTGGGATTCCTTTCTCAATTCTGATCATTTATTCACACGTTATAGATGTTGCAAATAATGAAAGTACATTTCTCCTCCTCAATATTGAGAATGATCCATCTCTTTGGGATGAATATGATTTTGAACAGTTCCTTGTGTTCAGTGCGATAGCGGCGGTTGAGGCGTGCTCCGCCCTATTGAACCTCAGCAAATGAACAATCAGTAACTTCATCTTTTCAAAGATCTAAAGTCCGTCATTTATTCACCAAAACAGTTCAAATGACCAAATGTTTAATAAAGAAACACACATAAAAGAGCTGATTTCCACACGAGCCGTCTCATGGTTTTTATTTGGGGTCTTATCGCTCTTCTGTCCAACTCTGTGTCAAACGTCCCCCAGTAAGTGGAGACACTGCTGGTCTCTGGATCCACAGACTCACACGTGTCCACAATCATCTTCTTCAGGCTTTTTGTGAGCTCAGAACCTCCTTTTGCACCTTTGGAATTCTTTAAGAAGAGACTCTGACCTTTGCTCCACCATCTCATTTATGTTCAGAGAGATTCAGTCTTTAAGTCTTGTGATGGCAAAAGAGATATAAAAGAGGTATAAAAGAGGTATAAAAGAGATATAAAAGAGGTATAAAAGAGATATAAAAGAGGTATAAAAGAGGTATAAAAGAGATATAAAAGAGATACAAAAGAGATATAAAAGAGGTATAAAAGAGGTATAAAAGAGGTATAAAAGAGGTATAAAAGAGATATAAAAGAGGTATAAAAGAGATATAAAAGAGATATAAAAGAGGTATAAAAGAGATATAAAAGAGATACAAAAGAGATACAAAAGAGGTATAAAAGAGATATGAAAGAGATATAAAAGAGGTATAAAAGAGATATAAAAGAGGTATAAAAGAGGTATAAAAGAGGCGGTGGATTAAAGTCACTCACGTTGTGTCGCTTCTTGGTTTTTCTGCTTCTTAAAACTCCATAAACGTCTCTAAAATGTGAAATCAAAGCGGAGCAGAATCTGTGTCACACCCATAGACCATGAAAACGAGTGGACTGTTGGACTGTGAGGTCAGAGGCCACGCCCCCAAATACTCACACAGGTATATAAATACACACGTGGTACATTCTGTCAGTCAAAGTCTGAAACAGTAACTCTTCTGCTCATGTCCCAACACTGCCACCTTCTGGAAATGTCGTGTCAGGTTCATTCATAAATCTAACACCCAAACTTGACTTTTCCGTTTCGAGACGAGCTCTTTGGTTTTTTACAACAATCTGAACAAACGTTACATTATAAACCTTCTGGTCATTCTGGAAAAATGTCATATTCACAAATCCAAACTCAGAAATATAGAAAAGAACTAAAAAGAAATGGACCTGGAGCGACTAAAGTCCAGTGTGCTCTCTCTGCTACTATATTCACAGTTTAATATTGATAAAGTTGTGTGGTCTTGACTTCCTCTTGAGACGTGAGTGGGACATTTTCATCTGCAGGTCCTTCTTGATGAAAAACTCCTCTTCAAACACAAGTTCAAGCGCACAACTCTCCCACGTGGAATAACAGATATGTACTTGTGAACAGGAGATGGACCTTTCTCCACCAGAGCTTTTCTAACGCTGTTCGTGGAGAAAGAAGAACATTGTGTGTGAATTCTGTGCCAAATATCAGATCTGCTGTAGCCAAAGAAGATCTAAACAGTGTCCAGTCTCTCCCAGGATCTCTGACCAACACGGTTAAACAGGATCTAATACAGTCTAAGGTGACCCCTGTAATGAGGGCTCTTTGTGTGGACGCTGCTGAGTTATCGGCCACTTTATTAGGTACACCTGTCCAACTGCTCGTTAACGCAAATGTCTCATCAGCCAATCACACGGCAGCAGCTCAATGCATTTAGGCTGTAGACTTGGTCAAGAGGATCTGCTGCAGTTCAAAGCAGCATCAGGACGGGGAAGAAAGGTGATTGAAGTGACTTTGAAGGTGGCGTGGTTGTTGGTGCCAGACGGGCTGGTCTGAGTATTTCACAAACTGTTGATCTACTGGGATTTTCACACATCTCTAGGGTTCACAGAGAATGGTCGGAAAAAGAGACAATATCCAGTGATTATTATGAAACCCTCTTTTATTATAAATCACATCATCAGCAAAATGTCAACCATCATCAGTCAATTCATCCTGAAAATCAAAGAAATATTAAATACATTTATTAAACATGAAGCAAAACATTTCATCACAAATGTTCAGGGAGTAAATACCATTTTGTCCTGGGACTTTTGAAAACATAAAACTATAATAATAATAATAATGATAAAATGTTTGAGAATGAGTGACAGTTTCTGACTCCATGAGAGTTTAGTCAGATTTGACAAATTCCTTTTTGAAGCGTTCCAATGTAAAACAGAAATAATTGTTTGATTCGTCGAACACTAAAATAATCTCGACAAAATAATATGAATAATAAAATGCTCATTGAAGTTAAATGTTTTTTCTAAATGTGTTTGGGGTGAGACCAGACTAACAGGACCTGAAGTGTCAGTCCTCCAGGGGGCGCTGTGTGCTCAGCTTCACCAGAGACACTGAACTGTTTGACCTCCTCAGTCTAAACCCAGGAAACAGAGGCTCAGTGAAGGAGGAGCTGAAGGTGTGGAGGTGGGACAGTTCTCCACCAGAGAGGACCTTATAGAAGGACAGAGCTCCAGCCTCAGAGTCCAGCAACACGCCCACTCTGGAGGTGTTTGGAGGAAACTGAGATGACAGCTTATATCTTCTCAAACTTGACATAAACTCAGGTCTTTCTTTCTCATTGTGCATGAAATAATATTTTCCTCCCCAGAACCTCAGACTCCAGGACTGATCATTGAATCCAAACACACACTTCTCACTCTTTCCTCTCCGTCTGATTCCTCTGTAACTCACTGCTACATCAACGTTCCCCCTGCACTGCACCTCCCAGTAACAGCGCCCCCTCAGGCCGGAGGAGGCCAGGACCTGAGGACAGTCTGTGAACCTGTCCTCATGATCTGGAACTTGTTCTGACTCAAAGAGTCTCACAGTCCGTTTGTCCTCAGACAGATGGAGTCTTCTGTGTGCCGTGTTTGGATCCAGAGTGAGCTCACAGTGATCTGAAACACAAAGACACATTTAAAATGTGATGATTTAAACAGGTTAGTGAGAGTAAATATGAAGTGTGAAAGTGCTGTTTCTTCTCAAAGGTAAATCAATGATAATGAGGTGGTTGGAGGCTCAGCTCATGTGTGATCAGCTTCAACATGTTTAGTTTGGCTCAAAACCTCATCAGTGTTTTGAACTGGGACGTTCAGTTTGTGCGGCTCCAGATCCAATACTGATCTTTAATGTTTGTTCTTTACGATACTGATCCGATACCGATCCAATACCGATCTGATCTTCTTATATTTCATGTTTTGACCCTTAGTTTAGTCTGATCTTGAGCCTTTATAAAACATGAAGAACACAAAGCTGAATTTGGCTCCAGTTTAATTCCATGACGACAGTTTCAATATGAATATTGCAGAATAGTGTTTTAAAGTGGTCCACAGCTTCAGAGCATCACACTCACTGTGACAGACACATTGATGGATTGATGCAGGTCAAATGAGATGTGCATTTATATATTTGTGAATAAATCATTGGTGGACGACCTAAACTGTGCTTTCTTCACCTGTGAATGTGGATGTTTTTCAGACGTTCCACATTCTGCTTTGGAGCCTCTCAAAATCCACATTTATTCAAAGACAGATTTGTTCTCATCAATTCTCATTTATAAACATGAACGTTGAAATGACATGATTGACAGTTTCTTTAAAAGTGGGCGTAGTGTTCAGGGGCTATCAGTCTTATTCAAAAGTGACTCGTACTTATTTATTTCTTCTTTATTTTCAGCTTTAATTGGCCTAAAAACACAATAAACAGTAATAAACGTGTAGTGTTGAAGAGAAAAAGAGCATAGATCATGTGACGTCTGCAGAGCTGAGCCGATGGTGCCCAGGCACGTTGTACTCACAGCTCCTCAGTGTTTCTGCTGCTCTGGACTTCAGCCTTAACATGAGCAGTGACCGCTGCGTGTGGACCATGTGAGGACCATATGCACTTGTATGGAGCCCATCTAGTCACAGGTTCTGATCCCATACTCAAACATACATGTGTCTGTGTGACGGGGGAAAGGGTGGAGTCTGTGGGAGCTGTGGTGGAGGAGGACCAGGGCATCAGGAGTAACTCAACAATGTGGGCTCAGGAGTAACCGCAGCAACAGCCTCCTCTCACTGCCACCAAGAACACGACCTTTTAAGACATCGTTTGTCCCGTCTGCCGTGTCCAGGGCCCAAGGCTTCAGGGGCTTTTTCATCTTATATATGTTGTTTTATCATTGTTCATCGTTTGATGTTGCACCGAATCACCAAAGCAAGTTCCTATTTTGTGAATTATGTTCATTGACAATAAACCTTTTCTGATTCTAATTCTGATTCTGACTTCTTCTTTTGCATTTACCCCTTGACTACAGATGCCACAAACTGCAGCACAAACAGACGGGCAAAGTGTGAGCGGCGGCCGAGGCGTCGGAGCAGGACAATATGTTTCCAAGTCCAATTCATGACGACAGACGAGTACGAGAGCGAAAGCTCAGGATAAAGAAGACGCCATCATAAATCTGTCTTATAATAATAAGGTATTATCATATTTACCTGTAAGATTAGGAGAATAAAGATGAATGTAAAGATCGCCCTAGT
Source organism: Eucyclogobius newberryi (assembly GCF_026437365.1). NCBI lineage: Eukaryota > Metazoa > Chordata > Actinopteri > Gobiiformes > Gobiidae > Eucyclogobius > Eucyclogobius newberryi. The sequence goes on along the minus strand of NW_027315746.1, from coordinate 4,472,379 downwards.
TCAAATGTAAAGTTGGACAGTTCCTCCAGTGAAACAGTTTCAGTCTGATGTTTGTGGAAGTTGCTGCTTGTCAAACCTCTAAATGTGTCGATAAGTTCAAATAAAAACATCAGATCTACAGCTGTGAGTCTTCTACATGTGAAGTTGTACCAAATAAAATACTACTCACATTTTCTAGGACCTGGAACCATCCAGCGCTTTCCAGAAGGATCCAACCTGGAAAACACAAGTCTAGTTTAGACCAGAACCTGGACCAACCCCTGAACCAGGACCCTCACCTTACAGACTGTAGGGGGCAGTGTGGTCTCACCTGACAGACTGTAGGGGGCAGTGTGGTCTCACCTGACAGACTGTAGGGGGCAGTGTGGTCCCACCTGACAGACTGTAGGGGGCAGTGTGGTCTCACCTGACAGACTGTAGGGGGCAGTGTGGTCTCACCTGACACACTGTAGGGGGCAGTGTGGTCTCACCTGACAGACTGCAGGGGGCAGTGTGGTCTCACCTGACAGACTGCAGGGGGCAGTGTGGTCTCACCTGACAGACTGTAGGGGGCAGTGTGGTCTCACCTGACAGACTATAGGGGGCAGTGTGGTCTCACCTGACAGACTGCAGGGGGCAGTGTGGTCTCACCTGACAGACTGTAGGGGGCAGTGTAGTCTCACCTGACAGACTGTAGGGGGCAGTGTGGTCTCACCTGACAGACTGTAGGGGGCAGTGTGGTCTCACCTGACAGACTGCAGGGGGCAGTGTGGTCTCACCATGGATCTATTATAATATCTGGATAGGGTGTGGCTCGCCGCAGCATGTCGCAGACTCCCCCAGTGGCCACTCCATTGGTACTGCAGCCAAAGAAATCGTGCGTCCAGAAAGCTTTTTTTCCCTAGAGCGCAATGTAACTAAAAACTGCTCGTGTTCGGCTGAAAGAGCACCTAGAGCTTTCAGAAAAGTCGGATATAGCGGCAATTCTTAACTATTTATGGCTCATAGACTTTTTCTACTTTTAAGATTCTTCAGTTGTCTTTAAAACACATTTTAAGATGTTAATTTCAGCTACGCTCTAGCGCGCCGCTCTAGCCCAGCTCATGACCGTCTAGACCAATCAGAGCGCGTGTAGGTGAAGAGAACGGGCCGAGATGCCGTGGGGAGCCCAAATGCCACGAATGAGCTACAGGCGTAAAACTATGAATCTATGAGTTTAATAACTGACCTAATGACCACTCTACGACTCAGAAGCGATGTCTTGAAATGTTTCTGCCTGAAAAACTAAATCACGTAATAAATGCTCTGGAAATGGAATGTTTTGCCAAGTATAAACTAATGGATGTTACGTTTCGTGTCCATCAGTGTCGTTATCTGTATTACACAGACAAGAAACCTAAATACGGACTTAATCATGACTTAAGCATGTTTTGCATGTAGATAAACATGTCATCTGAATACATTTGACATGTAGAATTATATGATTAAAAATCCGTAATTTAAGAAATCAATGTTAGATCAAACAGTCCATGTACTTAATAAGGACCAGAATTATTTCCATTGACAGTGAAAAAGTTTCTTAAAACCAGTTGTTTAATATTTGGCTTTATCTCACACTGTGCTCTGCGCTGCTCTAGTAACTCTCTCTGATTGGTCAGTACAATCACATGGTATGCAAACCGGACGCAGACCTACGTCACTTCTGGGCTGCAGTGTCTGAAGAGCTAAAGGCTAACTGGCGACATGCGCTACTGAGCAGCTCTCATTGACTTGAATGGGCGGCCATCTTGGCTGCTGGGGCCTTGGGTCTCACCTGACAGACTGTAGGGGGCAGTGTGGTCTCACCTGACGGACGGCAGGGGGCAGTGGTCTCACCTGACAGACTGTAGGGGGCAGTGTGGTCTCACCTGACAGACTGTAGGGGGCAGTGTGGTCTCACCTGACGGACGGCAGGGGGCAGTGGTCTCACCTGACAGACTGTAGGGGGCAGTGTGGTCTCACCCGACAGACTGCAGGGGGCAGTGTGGTCTCACCTGACAGACTGCAGGGGGCAGTGTGGTCTCACCTGACAGCCTGCAGGGGGCAGTGTGGTCTCACCTGACTGACTGCAGGGGGCAGTGTGGTCTCACCTGACAGACTGCAGGGGGCAGTGTGGATCGTCCCGTAGCGCGGTCAGTCTCTCTGCTGAGGGTCCTGGATGGTTGTAGCTCAGGTCTAACTCTCTTAGATGGCAGTGGGTGGAGCTTAGAGCTGAGGCCAGATCAGCCCCGCCCCTTTCTGAGACCAGACATCCAGACAGCCTAAAGATAAGATAAGATATTCCTTTATTGTCCCACATGGGGAAATTTCATTGGTGCAACGCAGGTAGATACAGAGGTAGATACAGAAGAACAGATCACTTATAGGAAGTCTGAAAAACACTTTCAGTAGAAGATCTCCTATAAATAAATAAAAACTCCCATAGACAAATAAATAAATAAATACATAAATACCATTGCATGTGATCACGACAGTAATTGCACATGAATATGTGTCACGACAGCACATAGATTGCACATGAATTCCAACAGCAATTGCACATATGACAGAATTGCACATCAGTATTAGGTTAGGTCAGTATTGTGAGTGTTCAGGACTAACAGTTTTTGTTATAAAGTCTGACTAACAGTCAGACTTTATAACTGTTAGTTATAAAGTCAGACTTTATAACTGTTAGTCAGACTGTTATAAAGTCTGACTAACAGTTTTTGTTATAAAGTCTGACAGCAGCAGGAAGGAAAGACCTACGGAACCTTTCCTTCGCACATCGAGGGTGGATCAGTCTCTCACTGAAGCTGCTCTTCAGAGCGGAGAGAGTGTCCTGCAGGGGGTGACACTCATGGTCCAGCATAGATGTGAATCTAGCCAGGACCCTCCTGTCCCCCACCTCCTGCACCGAGTCCAGAGCACAGCCCAGGACGGAGCTGGACTTCTTGATGACTCTGTCCAGCTTCCTCCTCTCCCTCTCTGTGATGCTGCTGCTCCAGCAGGCCACACCGTACAGGAGGGCTGATGCCACCACAGAGTCATAGAAGGTCTTCAGGAGTGGCCCTGTCACTCCAAAAGACCTGAGTCTCCTCAGGAGGTAGAGCCGACTCTGGCTCTTCCTATACAGTGCGTCTGTGTTATGAGTCCAGTCCAGTTTGTGGTTCAGATGAACACCCAGGTACTTGTATGAGTCCACTCTCTCAATGTCCCGTCCCTGGATGTTCACTGGTGAGGGGGCAGTGGGGTGGCGTCTGCGGAAATCCACCACCATCTCCTTGGTCTTCCCCGCGTTGATGAGGAGGTGGTTCCGCTGACACCAGTCCACAAAGTCCTGCGCCAGTCCTCTGTACTCCGCGTCATCGTCGTCCGTGATGAGTCCGATGATGGCAGAGTCGTCAGAGAACTTCTGCAGGACACAGCTGTCCGTGTCATGTCTGAAGTCTGCAGTGTAAAGGGTGAAGAGAAAGGGCGCGAGGACAGTGCCCTGGGGCGCCCCCACACTGCAGGTCCGAGTGTCAGACACACAGTTCCGGGCTCTCACAAACTGGGGTCGGTCTGTGAGGTAGTCCAGGATCCACTCTGCCAGGTCATACTCCACACCAGCCGTCTCCAGCTTGTCCCTCAGGAGCAGCGGCTGGATGGTGTTGAAGGCACTGGAGAGATCGAAGAACAGGATCCTCACAGAGCTGCCAGGCTTTTCCAGGTGAGAGAGAGAGCGGTGCAGCAGGGAGATGACGGCGTCCTCCACTCCGATGCCAGACCGATATGCAAACTGCAGCGGGTCCATGGCTGAGCTCACGGTGGAGCGGAGGTGGTCCAGGACTAGCCGCTCCAGTGTCTTCATCAGGTGGGACGTGAGAGCCACTGGCCTGAAGCTGTTGAGGTCTTTGGGGCGCGGTGTCTTAGGCACAGGTACCAGACAGGAGGTCTTCCAGACCTGTGGTACCACCCTCAGCTTCAGGCTCATGTTGAAGACATGCTCCATAACTCCACACAGTTCATCTGCGCAGGACTTAAGGAGCCTGGGGCTGATGCCATCAGGTCCTGCTGCCTTCCTCACTTTAATCCTCTTCAGCTCACTCCTCACCTGTGCTGCTGTGACAGTCAGTGGTTGGCAGGGGGACCGTGTGCTGGGGGGATGGGTGAGTCCAGGCGAAGTGGGGAGCTGATGGTCCGGGGCAGATAAGCGAAGAGGAACAGATGCAGGGCATTGTCCAGCTGTGGAAGAGGGAGCATGCAGCTGTGCAGGGGGAGGGGCGGGTGACCGATCAAACCTCAAGAAGTGAGCATTTAAATCATTCACCCACTGTAGATCCCCCTCTGTCTGGGCAGGGGGGATTTTGAAGCCCGAGATGGTTTTCAAGCTCCTCCACACTCCCTGAATGTTCTTTTGCTGCAGCTGCTCCTCCATCCTCCTCTTGTAGCCGGCCTCAGCCTGCCTGATCTTACTCCTCAGCTCCTTCTGCACAGTCCTCAGCTCCTCCTTGTTCCCTGACCTGAAGGCTCTCTTCTTCTCCTTCAGCAGAGCCTTCAGTTCACGGTTAATCCATGGCTTGTTGTTTGGAAAACACCGCACCGTCCGGGAGGGAACAATGTTCTCAAAACAGAAGTTGATGTAGTCCGTGATGCACTCTGTGATGGTGTTGATATCCTCCCCATGTGGGTCATAAAGCTCAGTCCAGACAGTGGTGCTGAAGCAGTCCCTCAGAGCCTCCTCGCTCTCAGCAGACCACATCCTCACCTCACGGGACACCACAGGCTGCTTGCGCACGATGGGTTCATACACAGGCCTCAGATGTACAAGGTTGTGGTCCGAGCTGCCCAGGGGAGGGAGGGGGGAAGAGGAATAAGCCTCCTTGGTGTTGGCAAAAAACAAGTCCAATGTTCTATTGTTTCTGGTGGGGCAGGTAACATACTGGGTGTATGTTGGTAGGACAGAAGAGGGAGAAGCGTGGTTAAAGTCACCAGAGATGAGGAAGAGAGCCTGTGGATGCTGTGTTTGCAGCCTACAAGTGCAGGAGAGCAGTGCTTCACAAGCATTTTCAGCATTGGCAGACGGGGCCACATAGACTGCGATCAAAATCACATGTGAGAACTCCCGGGGCAGATAGTATGGCCTCATGCCAATAGCCAATAGTTCAATATCCTTGTTACATAGCTGCTCCTTCACTGTGCAGTGTTCGGGTTTGGACCAGCTCGTGTTCACATACACCGCCAAACCGCCTCCTCTTTTCTTCAAGCATTCTCTCGTTCTGTCCGCCCGCAGCAGATGAAAATTGTCCAAACCTACAATAGAGTCTGGCATTTCTGCTGTTAACCACGTCTCTGTGAAAATCAAGACGCTGCTGTCCCTATAAATCCTCTGGGACCGCATGAGGCTCGCTATTTCCGTCATTTTATTTTGAAGGGACCTCACGTTACCCATGACTACGGCGGGAACCGACTTCCTGTTTGTCCCTCTCTTCTCTCGGAGTTTACGTCCAGCCCGTCTGCCTCGTTGTGTTTTCCTTAGGATGTCCGCCGGGATAACGTGACCTCTCCGCAGTTTCATGAGTTCCTCCTTTGTGTAAACGCGGTACGGCGCCGGGCGGGGGGCGGGGCCGGAGCCGGGGGACTCAGAGCCAAGACACATCGCAACGACACGACGAAAACACTCAATCCAGCCGAATAAAGTCAAAACAAGTTAATTTGAAGCGATTCCAGTGCGTGTCCGTGAAGTTCGTGAAGTTCCTCTTTCATATAAACGTGTATATAAACGTGTACCGACGACACGCCGTACTTTAGCGCGGCCGGAGGGCGCGGGGGGGCTGGTGGGCTCGCTCGGAGCTAGCTCACGTCACAACAACACAACGAACGCAACGAAAAACGCTCAAATCCAGCCGAAAAAAGTCAAAAACAGTTGAATTAAAAAACTATTCCAGCGCGTGTCCCTATCCTACAGTAAAATAGAAAAAATATACTAATTAAATTTACAAAATATAGGAGATAAAGCACAATAAGTGTGAGAAAGAAGAGAGAGCGTTTACACCGGGCTGCCAGCTGTACCAGCGCCTTATGACACACTGCATTACACTCATGTGGACACAAGGGGCAGAGCGCATGATGGGAGTGTCTCACCTGAGAGTCTCCAGTCTGCAGGGGGCGCTCTTCAGTCCATCACACAGCAGCTCCACTCCTGAGTCCTGGAGGTCATTTTGACTCAGGTCGAGGTGTGTGAGACTGGAGGAGCTGAGGACTGAGGCCAGAGGACCACAGATGCTGTTTGTCAGGTTACAGCCGGACAGACTGAGGACAGAGAGGGATATTAGAGCGCACTCACACCTGATCGTGAACAAAGTGTCAACTATGAGGTCCGTTTGGGCGATGTCAGTCTGATCTGTGCTTCTGTGACGCCGCTGGAGGAAGTGGACCAAAGCACATGAGAGTCTTATGTACGTCTGTGTGTAGTTGAACTTTAGGATTATATGGCTTCGAGGACATGTTTATGTACCAGTGTTTTCACATTATAGCTGCTCTTGTTGGACACATCACCCTGGAATGTTCTGCTATTTGGATTTAGGGTACACTTTGAGTTGAGAGTGCGAACCACTCTTCCACAGTGTAGTTTGTACTCACATGGCTTTGGTGGCGGCCTTGACGACCGGCAGCAGATTCAGTAGAGTCTTCTCTGAGGGACAGTATTTCCTCAGGTCAAACTCCTCCAGGTCTGAGTCTGTAGACAGTAAGAGAAAGGCCAAAGCTGACCACTGAGCAGGAGACAGTTTAACAGCCTTCAGGCGTCCTTCTCTCAGGGTGTTTTGGATGTCCTGCACCAGACTGTGGTCGCTCAGCTCGTTCAGACAGTGGAACAGGTTCAGGCTTCTCTCTGTAGACAGACCCTCATCATTGAGCTTCTGTTTGAGGTATTTTACTGTCTCTTGATTGGTCTGAGAGCCACTTCCTGTGTGGGTCAGCAAACCCTGCAGCAGGCTCTGATTGGTCGGCAGAGACAGGCCCAGGAGGAAGCGCAGGAACAGGTCCAGGTGTCCGTTTGGACTCTGTAAGGCTTGGTCCACGGCAGAGCTGTAGAAGGCTTTTTCAGAGGAGTTTGATGGTGACAGCAGATTCTCTCCAGAGCTGAAGAAGGTCTGATGGACGTAAAGAGCAGCCAGAAACTCCTGCACACTCAGATGGATGAAGCAGTAGACCTTGTCCTGGTACAGGCCTGGCTCCTCTCTAAATACCTGTGTGAACACTCCAGAGTACACTGAGGCCGCTGCAGCGTCCAGCCCACACTCGCTCAGGTCTCTCTCGTAGAAGATCAGGTTTCCTTTCTGCAGCTGCTCAAAGGCCACTTTTCCCAGAGACTTCACCATCTCCCTGGTCTCTGGAGTCCAGTGAAGGTCTGTCCCTGATCCTTGGTGATACTTGATGTTCTTTACTTTGGCCTGCACCACCAGGAAGTGGACGTACATCTGTGTGAGAGTCCGTGGCAGCTCTGGTTCCTCTGTTTGTTCCAGAAGCTTCTGTATAACTGTGGAGAGGATCCAGCAGAAGACCGGGATGTGACACATGATGTGGAGGCTGCGGAAGCTCTTGATGTGGGAGAGAACAAGTTTGACCTGCCGCTCGTCTCTGAACCTCTTCCTGAAGTATTTCTCCTTCTGCGGGTCGGCGAACCCTCGCACCTCTGTCACCATGGAGATGCACTCAGCAGGGATCTGATTGGCCGCTGCGGGGCGCGTGGTTATCCAGAGAAGAGCGGAGGGAAGCAGGCTCCCCCTGATGAGGTTTACCAGCAGCACGTCCACTGAGACGGACTGTGTGGGGTCACTCAGGACCCGGGTTTGGCTGAAGTCCAGAGGAAGTCTGCACTCGTCTAGACCGTCAAAGATGAAGAGCACCTGGAGCTGTTGGAAGCTGCAGAGAGCGTTGGATGGACTGAAGAAGTGGTGCAGCAGCTCCACCAGGCTGAACTGTGTGTCTCTGAGCACATTGAGCTCTCTGAAAGTGAACGGGAACAGTAGCTGGAGCTCCTGGTTGGTCCTACCTTCAGCCCAGTCCAGACTGAACTTCTGAGTCAGCACTGTTTTCCCCACGCCGGCCACGCCCTTCGTCAGCACGACTCTGATTGCTCCCTTTGTCTGTGCTCTCATTGGTTCTTCTCTGATTGGGAGTTTAAACATGTCTTCACACTTGATGGCGGTCTCTGCAGAGGCCGGTTTCCTGGTCTCGATGTGTCTGACCTCATGTTGCTCTGTGGCCTCTCCCTCTGTGATGTACAGCTCTGTGAAGATCTGCTTCAGTTCAGAGGAGTTTCCTTCTTTAGCGATGCCCTCACACACACGGCTGAACTTCTGTACCAGACAAGTCTTCACTTCTCCCTGAACCTTAGAACACAGACCTGTAAAAAGAGAAATCTGCATCAGACGTGTAACTGGACACACTGGGTTCAGTTAGAGCAGAGAGAGCTCTGGAGATTTTCTGAAATTAAACCCACTCTTACGGCCCCCGTCCTCCCTGTTGTGTGTTTGACTGTAAATGTTCCCTTCCCAACACGGCTGTAACAAGGGACAAGTTGGTTTCCTTTTTCTACTTCCTGTTTCCTCTGGTTGATGGGCCAATCCACAGTCTTCACCTGCAGCGACTCCCAGTATTTAAAGACACGTGTTGCAGCTGCACAAGGCCATTTGTCTTCTCGTTCATCAGGGCTGTGGTGGTAGTGCCTGACTTTGTGTTTTGAGACATTTGTAGTTTGTTTGTTTGTTATGTGTCTCCTTTTAAGTTGTCACTTTGATTCTGTTCATGGGCCTTTGTTTTGTTTGTCCTGTGACTCGTACCTTTTAGAGACACTTAACTTATTTTCTTAGTCATGTTTGTGTTTGTTCATTTACCTTTGTGTTCCTTTTTATTGAACAAACTTTATTTTCACCATTGAACATCTTGGTTTTGTTACTTCTTTTACCCTCGCAGTTATAACTCGCACACTTTGAAACAGCAGAAACATTTGAATCCAGATAAGAGAGCTCTGGTCAAGTCCTTTTCAGCCAATAGCAGCTGTAGCTAATCACCTGACATTTAATGCTGATATGCAAGTATAATTTAGGTAATAAAATAGACTTACAATAGACTAGTTCAGTCAGTAAAAAGCAATGTTCTCGCTGGGCTGAGGTTGAAGGATGTCGGTGGGACAAACCGTACTAGCGCCGTAGGCAGCGCGAGCAAAAAGTCCTACGGCGCTTGTGATCTTAATATCCTATTAAGATCACCCTTTTCATACCTGAATATTAGCTATAGGACCTCGGTCAATTGAAATTTACGTTCGTGAATTGTCACTATCCCGTTTTTGTGTGTCTGTGTGTGAGAAAACAGGTCCATCACTTTCACCCACGACTGCCACAGACGCTCTCGCAGAACAGGAGCCAAATAAACATTTGGGACCAGAATGGAAGTCGTCTGTTATCGAGTGTACCTTTCTTAACTATATGATCGCGTTATATAAAAAACTCGCAGTATCTTTTTGGCATGGCGCCCCGCCATGATAAAACCCCTCAGCGAGAACACTGAAAAAGGTGTGTAGATTTGTGCTTCAGCATCAAATCTTCTTCCTTGTGCCTATGTAACATAGTTGATATGAGCGCGTTAAATCCCAGCATATTAAGGCGCACTGCCATCTTCTGGTACCTGTTTGTACCTACACTTGTACCTGTACTGATATCGCGAGAACTCTCTAGAGCTCTCCTCACTGTAATGGAGGACTCAAGACGAGATAACATGTCCATGAATTGGAGTGGATAAAATGTGTAATTCATTCATGTGTAGTCATTGTGCAGCTAAACTAGTAATTGTATGAGTGTTGTATTTATCTTATTTTTACCGTCTTCTGCTGACGTAAACTCGCAGTATATATGATTTGACCGTGTTTTTCTAACGAGCTAGTTAGCGGCTAACAAACCGCTGTCTCCGCAGATGACAGAGAACATGGTGAATGTCCACTGAAAAGCCAATTCACTCTTGTTTTATCTTGTGCAGATAATAAACTGCTGTCAGACCAAACCAGCCGCCTCCGTGAATCATTGAAAAAAACGAGAAGGCAAAATACACCGGTCACACCTGTACCTAAAAACCTGGAGCATCTGAACTGAATGATTTTCACCCAGTAACACTTACCTTCATTTGATGTAAGAGTGTGGAGCAAACTGTGAGTAAAAACATCATGTCGTCTATATCCAACTGTTTGGACATCTAACAGTTTGCATATGAAAGTCAGAAGTACAGAAGATGCAGCCATCACTCTATATAAGACCTTAGCAAAGCACCTTCAGGCCCCTGACCATTATGCTAGAATCCTCTTTGTGGACTTTACATCAGCTTTCAGTTCTATGCGTGTACATATTTGACTGAACAGGCTCATGGACCTCGGTGTTAATGGAGGCATTATCAAATGGGTCAGAGACTTTATGTCCAATCGTTCCAAAGAGATATTTATCCTACTCTGGGTAGGCCCTGCCCACTGGGCGGGACCTCCTAATGAAAAGGTGTTATTGGTTTCAACAGAAACTAAACCTCTTTGTTTTCTATCAAACTAGCCTCTTTGTTTACAATCAGTCCTTTAATGGACTATCAGTAGTGATGCAGACCTAAACCCACGTTCAGGTTCAAGTCCGGATTCAAATCCAGAGGTTTAGGTTCAGGTCTGGACCTAATGAGTCCGGCTGAACTCATGCCATATTTGCATAATGTTATAACAGCATAACACAAGCTACTTGGCTTAATTAAGTTGAAAACACTTGAACAAGGACGACTATCAAACACAAGGCTTAACTGCACTGAAATAAACTCAATTTATCTGGTTTATTCACTGTTTATTAACAGAAGTTACAACTTCAAATCACAAGCTGCTAACTAACACACATTCATGTGTTTTACAAGAGGAACAACGTCCGAACAAGAGCATGTTGAGTATTGGTATTAGGGCAGCTGTTTCAGCTGATACTGTGTTTGTACTAAGTGTATCACTGGTTTGACTGGGCTGTTCCCACACCTGAAGTTTAATGCTTTAGATACATTTCCACTCTTTAATTTTGCAGATCCATTGGCATCAAAGTCATGTAAAAACCTTCAAAAACTAGCATAACAGTCGACTAGAACCACTATAAATCAATCAACTGAGCAGTATCAAAAATAGAATATGAAAATATTTTACACTACACACAATACATCATATTAACAGCATTAAACACAAGACCATATTTAACAACTGTAGAATACAAATACTATTACAAAATATAAGCTCCAATTAATTAATCCAGCAATTAAACAATATTACTTAGTATTTACTTATATATAATATAATATATGTATCTGGCACATTAACCCACCTAAATAAATGCTGCATCACACCACAACATAATAGTTATTTTATTCATATTGTAGCGCGGTCTCTGGGGCGGAGCTAAGAGCGGCTCAGGAGACGGGGTGGTTTTTGATGTTCCTGTTCCATCACCATGGTTACGGCCAACAGTAACCAACTCTGTTCAAGAAATAAAGTGACAACTGTTGAGCACTAAAACAGCATTACTGACCTGAGCGAGAAGTTACAATATTTACACCCAAACCAAAGCACAACCCGCTCCTTTAACGTCTTAAACTAACTCACGGAGCGGCACAAGCGGCGACGCACGCGGCGGCTTCAAACGATTCAATTAAGCCAGCGATCTTCCTGAATGTTCGGTCTCTCGCGTCTTTAAACTCATTGCGCCGGCTTCAACTTCTGCCGCACGGAAAACGCGTGCGTCGCTGATGCTCCGGGTCATTGACAGCGATGTCAGTGTTTACGTTCGATCTATGGAAGGTTTCAGATGGTTTAGATTCTAGAACGTAAAGGATATAGAATGTGAGTGGTAGATTTTTAATGAGTCCAGAACCGAATCACCGGGGTTTCGGTTTTTTTGGACCTGAACCGAAACGTTTTTACAAGTCCGGATCCGGTCCGTCGTAGCGGTACACATGCCTAGTTTCAGCCTCCTATTGTCCCTGGCTCACTCTCTTTCTCTTCCCTGAGGACCTGATTAGCATCAGAATGCTCTGGGCGTCGACCTCTCCAGGGATTCAAGATTCCAATACAAACAACAGGAAAGTTGAATCTTAAAACTTGTTCCTATTTAATGATGGTGTTTTTTTTAAAACAAAAATAGCCTCTTTAATTCAAACCATCTTTTCTCCTGCTCAGAATCTTCTCCTCACTGTCTTTGATAAAGTGGTTTGTGGCTTTAAGATGAAGATGCACGGCGCTCTGTGGTCCTGAACTCCAGTGTCTTCTGTGCTGATAAAGCCTCTTGTGAAGTGGCTGTTTAGTCTCTTCTATGTCACGCTCTTTACAGTTTTCTTTACTGCATTGGACAGAATATTCTATCCAATGCAGTGCACAGAAGACAGGCCAAACGTCTCGTTTTTCCAGATGATTACAATTGAATCTTTTTCTACAATGGAACACTCCAGGACGAATGAGGAATAACACCAACAACAAGTTATTACTTGTGGTGAGTTCCTTTATGTAACAACTCATAATTTATACGTTGCATTTAGGGATGCAGACCTAAACCCACGTTCAGGTTCAAGTCCGGATTCAAATCCAGAGCTTTAGGTTTAGGTCCGGACTCATTAGGTCCGGACCTAAACCATCCCATATTTGCATAATGTTATAACAGCATAACACAAGCTACTTGGCTTAATTATGTTGAAGACACTTGAACAAGGACGACTATCAAACACAAGGCTTAACTGCAGATTGAAATAAACTCAACTTGTCTGGTTTATTCACTGTTTTTAACAGAAGTTACAACTTACAAATCACAAGCTACTAGCTACGAGCTAGCTGCTAAACTATAGCTTAACTAACAGTTAACACACATTCATGTGTTTTACTTGAGGAACAAGAGCATGTTGAGTATTGTTGACAGGGTCAGTCGGGGTCAAGGGTCAAAGCAGCTGTTTCATCTGATACAATGTTTTGCCTTTAGACACATTTCCATCTTTAATGTTACAGATCCATTGGCATCAAAAGTCAGGTAAAAACCTTTAAACAGACAAAACACCAGTGTAAATAATTAAATAACAGTGTAAAATAACAGAGTTATAAAAACTAGTATAAAAGTCAACTTGAATCACTATAAAGCATCAACTTAGCAGTATCAAAAGTAGAATATGAAAATATTTTACACAACACATCAAAATAATACATCATATTAGCAGCATTAAACACCAGACCAGATTTAACAACTGTAGAATACAAATACAAAATATAAACTCCAATTAATGAATGCAGCAATTAAGCAATATTACTTTGACTTTCCTTTGTATTTACTTAATGCCAAATACATCTCACCACAACATAACACTTAAGTTATTTCATTCATATTTACACAAAGACCAAAGCACAACCCAGACAAGACCAAGCTGACCCCGCCCCTTTAACCATCACAACATGGCACGCGGCGACCACAGCTTAAACAGTTCAGATAAAGCCAGCGATCTCACCGGCTTCACTTCAATGTTCACATGTGGACACACGGTTCTGCAGCTCGACACGTACCAGGCGCTCCCGTCTCTCGCATCTTTAAACTTATTTCACCGGCTTTAACTTCTGCCCGGAAGACGCGTGCGTCACTAATTAGGGTCCGTGTGCGCTATTGACGGCGGCGCATGGCAGTGTTTACGTCCAGCGCAAATTTCGCGATCAATGGAAGGTTTAAGATGGTTTAGATTCTAGAACAAAAAGGATATAGTATGTGAGTGCTATATTTTTTTATGAGTCCAGAACCGGTCCGTTGTAGCGGTACACATCCCTAGATACATTATGAAATGTTGAGTGTGACATGTAGATCGTGTATATTTCTAATTGTTTTGATGAAACCAAAGGTAAATAGTTTTCATATTCGTATTACAACAGAAGAATGGTGCATTTGGAGCTCCGCCCCTCTGGTCACCTGACTGTCCAACACACAGAGGGTCCTGATGCCTCTGGTGGACTGTTCGGCTGCTCCGCCGTGACAAAACCTAATATCTAAAGCTAGTTTGTCTCACGACACGTGCTGCTTTCAGGTGAGTAAAGTCCCCGCTCTGAGGGATTATAGACACTTCAAACACCACAGGGACTAGAACAGTGTTTGATTTAGGTTAGCTCCACTTTAAAGGAGCTTTAACTGTGAGGGGCTGCCACACTCTGTTGTAGCTGGACTCAAGACCCTCACACCTTCACAGAGTTCTTAAGCCACGTTTGGACTGGCCCCGGCCCCTCAGACCGGTTTAGAGTTCTTTGGAACGGTTTGCTCCATGCTCAGGGCGCTGAGCAGCAGACGTTACACAAATATAACAAATACAAAATCTAATATAAAACCTGAATTATACCTTTTAAAATAGGTTCAAAGGCTCGAAATAACAAATGAGCTGAAAACCAAGTGCATAAGCCACTCTCAGTACTTGGGTACTCAGCCCCCAAAATGTTTGACTTCAGTGCAAAGCCTCTACGCAGAGTGCCGTGCTGCGACAAACAGAAAACAGCTGTTGCTTTGCCTGCTTTGTGTGGCTAACGTGCTTTGCTAGCTTTGTGTTGCTAACGTGCTTTGCCTGCTTTGTGTTGCTAACGTGCTTTGCTAGCTTTGTGTTGCTAACGTGCTTTGCTAGCTTTGTGTTGCTAAGGCTCCACATATAAGTTAGCATCAGTGTAAACGTGGCTTTACTGTTCTGCAGACGCTGGAGCAGCTGCTCCTGGTCCATCCTCCTCAGGAAGTCCAGGGTGATGTTCAGAACCGCCTCTCTGCTCGACTCCTCCTCCTCACTCCCAGAGCATTCTGGGTAATCTGAGGCCAGGAGCCTGTGGAGCCTCTGCAGCTGCTGTTTGACATAATCCAGGACCTGCTCCTCCAGACGCTGAAACACAGAGAACACAGAGGAGCAGGTCAGGCCCTGGGATCCACTCTGCAGGTGGAATCTCCTCTAAATGTTTCTGACCATGTGACGCTTTTGGTACAAACCTTGAAAACAGAGTCCAGGTCACAGTCTCCTCTGGGGCCCTCTGCGCTCTCCTCTCTGTGGGACAAACAAACCAATGATACAACATTACACTCTGTCCACTGCAGAACATCAGAGCCAACAAACCCCCGACGGGAGCGACAGGAGCGACAGGAGCGACGGGAGCGACAGGAGCGATGGGAACGACGGGAGCGACGGATGTTGAGAAAAACGTCTTTAAAGAAACAGGATTTGGAGAAGGTTCTTCTGGGACTTACTCTGAATCTGGTCCTGGTTCTTTAAACGCTGGAGGTTGACGTCTGGAGCGGTCACTCTTTAAGGACAGGTGGCTCTGTCTGGACCTGGAAACATCAGCTCAGTCACAGAATAAACTGCAGAAGGTTCTAACCATCCAGTCCATACACCAGAGCTTCTCAAACTGTTTCTGCTGCGATCCCTTTAGGGGATTGTTAGTGAGAGCCCGGGACTGTGTGTCTGACACTCGGACCTGCAGTGTGGGGGCGCCCCAGGGCACTGTCCTCGCGCCCTTTCTCTTCACCCTCTACACTGCAGACTTCAGACATGACACGGACAGCTGTGTCCTGCAGAAGTTCTCTGACCACTCTGCCATCATCGGACTCATCACGGACGACGATGATGCGGAGTACAGAGGACTGGAGCAGGACTTTGTGGACTGGTGTCAGCGGAACCACCTCCTCATCAACGCGGGTGTACTTTTATTGCAAATAGGAAAAAAACTACAACTCCCAATACCCCTTCTTGTCACGTGGTTTACGTATGTTGCGCGTCACGCACGCACTGCGTCACTTTAGCCAATCACGCGCTTGCCGGTTCAATATCAGCTTCCTGTGTGCCTCTCCGGGCACGGGGTCGGGAGAGGCGACAGGACGGCTGAACCAGGTACGCTTTGCAACAAACATCCGCTTTTTAATCATCTTAAATGTCGCCGGTTTTAAACTCGTGTATGTTAATAGACGCTTTATCAACCGCCGCTGATGCTGGACTCGTAGCGCGCAGGAAAACGTGGAATTTGGTGAGTCTGTCTGAGTTGTCTGTCTGTGTCTTCTTGGTGTGATGCATATTGCTTTGATTATTGATATATATATATTCATTGCCGTGCCAACAGATTATTTATCTAAACAGGTATTTATTCAAGTGTTTATTTAAATGTATTTGTACAACTGAATGTAATAAGTATTTACTGCATTACTTGTAATTTAAAGAGATGAACCAAAGAACCTAGAAGCTAGCTAAATGTTGGGTATTACACTGATGGACCTGTTTATTGATCGCAGGCCAGGTGTGCCCAGTGGGGTACCAGGTGTGCCCAGTGGGGTACCAGGTGTGCCCAGTGGGGTACCAGAACGAAGGATTAACTTGATGGAGAGCCGAGACCAGCCTGGACCCAGAACCAGAACTGAACACTGAACATTACAAAACTACAAACTTTCCAACATGAGCCACCTGCGGTATGGTAGGGGCTGATTCAGCCGTCCACTCCCACCCGAAAGACACCACACACCTTGCGAACTCTCCCCTCAGTCACAGCGCTATATTTTTGGACAATACAAGAACTCGGTTGCTTCTTTTATGGACATTTGTACTATTTTCATTGAGATGTGCAAGTGTTACTATGAGTGTGTGTGCTTTCTACCTTGGATGTCTTGCACTGAACATGATTGAAACTTGGATTGTTATTGATACCACCAGAAATTGTAATACGCTTCAGTATACCATTGGAAATCTGCAGATTGTATATATTGTAAATATTGGTATGTTGGTCACTGTAAATATATAAGGCACAGCCGCACTTTGATTCGCTGGTTTTTGTATTATTACTTACATGCACCTCCCTGAGTCGAACCTTCTGATCTAGCCCAGTGGCATATTCTCACATATGCTACACGGGGAAGACCAAGGAGATGGTGGTGGACTTCCGCAGAGGCCACCCCACTGCCCCCTCACCAGTGAACATCCAGGGACGGGACATTGAGAGAGTGACTCATACAAGGACCTGGGTGTTCATCTGAACCACAAACTGGACTGGACTCATAACACAGACGCACTGTACAGGAAGAGCCAGAGTCGGCTCTACCTCCTGAGGAGACTCAGGTCTTTTGGAGTGACAGGGCCACTCCTGAAGACCTTCTACGACTCTGTGGTGGCATCAGCTCCTGTAGGTGTGGTCTGCTGGAGCAGCAGCATCACAGAGAGGGAGAGGAAGAAGCTGGACAAAGTCATCAAGACGTCCAGCTCCGTCCTGGGCTGTGCTCTGGACTCGGTGCAGGAGGTGGGGGACAGAAGGGTCCTGGCTAAACTCACATCTATGCTGGACCATGAGCAGGACACTCTGTCCACTCTGGAGAGAAGCTTCAGTGCCTGATCCACCCTCGCTGTGTGAAGGAGACGTGCTAGCCCTGAACACGTGCAATACTGACTTAACCATGTGCAATACCGTCATATTCATGTGCAATTACTGTCACACTCACACGTAATTAATGTCATTCATGTGCATATAACTGATGTAAATAAGAGTGTTTACTTTACCATTATTATTAGTATTATTTGTCTTATGCCAGCTATTTCTATTTGTATTATTATTATATTTTATCTTTATTTTCTTCTCTCCAGTCCCTATTAAGATATGAGAGGAGTTTTGTTAATAAGAGTTTTTGTTTTTGTACATAAGAGTTCTTCTATTAAGAGTGTTTTTTAAACTTCCTATAAGTTATCTGTCCTTTCCCCCTGTATCTACTGCGTTGTAACACCAACATTTCCCCATGTGTGGACAATAAAGTTATATCTTATCTTATCTTGTTCACGCCCCCCACAGCCTCCAGAAATATAAACTCATCAAATAAAACACATGCACTTTTACTATAAATGCCTCAATTAAAGGCGTAATGGACGATTTTTTGGCCCAAATCTGAGTCTCATTTCCTCGTGGCGTGGACGGCCGATTAGTCCTGCCACGTATCAATCATAAAACGCACCTACTGCTCACCTGCAGCCTCTTTCTGGCTCGTCTCCAGGACAGCAGCACGTTTCGCTGTGTCTAAGCGCATGGATCTATCGTAATATAGTTCCCTCCGTGTAGAGGACAACATTAAGACAGAGAAAGACAGTTTGAGCTCAGAAGAGACGGAAATCTACGGAGACGAGAGACGCGATGTGATCCGTCGCGCTAATAAACAAACGCACGTGTTGCAACGAGGCTTTGATGTGCCTCCGCAGGGGATGAGTGCACATGCGAAAAATCCTCCTTTATTCCTTTAACCTTAAATACACAGCAATAATGAGAGTTTGACATAAATTACATTCATTTTTAGTAAAAGTGTCACTCTCTCTTATGGTTATAGGAACTCTGAACTGCACATGAGAAGGTTCTGGGGTCTTACTCTGAATCTGGTCCTGGTTCTTTAAACGCTGGAGGTGGATCTTTAGAGCGGTCACTCTTTAAGGACAGATTCCTGGGTCTGGACCTGTAAAACACAGTCACAGCTGTTGTTAAAGCTGCTGCTGCTTCACTGAACTGTAACTGTCTAAAGTGTGAAGAGTCAGACTCACGGTGGATCAGTGCTGCCCCCTGGAGGCGGCTCCTTCACAGAGTCACTCATCATGGACCTGAGGAAAAGCACAGGAAACAGTGACTGAGACTGAGCTCACTTTACTCACACTAAAGTTTCCTTTATTCATGGGAAACACAGTGGTCACATATAGAAATAAGTCATTTAAATACAACGTAAAGTGCCTTTCATCTGGCTGTTTGTGTCACATTAAATGTACTTTATGAGTCAGAAAGTTTGATGTGATAAAGCTGCTCTCTAGAGTCACAGTGAGTCATTTGTGAATAAATGACTTGTTTGACCTCATCAATAATCATCAAATCTAGAATAAATTGACTCTGATGAGGATCATTCCGTCTCAATGGATTTAAACGCTCTAATATATTTGGAGAGGCTTTTAGAAAAATGATCAAACTGAACAAGAGACGTCCATAAGAATAACCCAGACTGTGGCATTAGTCCAGGATAAAGCTCAGTTTGTCTCTGTTAAACTTCCACGTTACAAAAGCTCTTTAAAACTCTTTAAAACTCTTTAAAACTCTTTAAAACTCTTTAAAGCTCTTTAAAACTCTTTAAAGCTCTTTAAAACTCTTACATTTGTGTTTTAGAACACGAGATCTGTCGAGTGTCAGTTTGTGACTCACATTTCTCTTACTTTCACTTTCCTCCAAAAACACGCACACGACTAAAACCGGATTAAAAGATATAAAAGAGATATAAAAGAGGCTTTGAATTAAAGTCACTCACGTTGTGTCGCTTCTTGGTCTCACTTCTCAGTCTGAGGAGGTTTTTCTGCTTCTTAAAACTCTATAAATGTCTCTAAAGTGTGAAATAAAAGCGGAGCAGAAACTGCGTCAGGTGTTCAAGTTTATGTCGCAGGTAGGTTAGCGGAAGTGGGCGGGGCTTGGGCTTCCACTCGCTTTAGCTCGGAGCGTTTCTACTTTATTATGTGTCCCATACCACACGCAGGGGCCACACACGCAGGGGCCACACGCAGGGGCCACAAAACGCAGGGGCCGCACACGCAGGGGCCACACACAGGGGCCACACCACAGAGGGGCCGTAGGGGCCACACTATAAAACGGCTCCGCTTTCCCTTACCTGACCTCGCCCCTCTCTGACGTCACATCCGCCGTGCAGCGCTCGGCCGCAGTCAGACAAAATGGTTGAAGTTGTGAGAAATAGTGACGCCAAATGAAGCCCCATGAACCATTTGAGGCTTCAGCCAATTGTATCGATACATGAGTCGATGCCTCACAAAGTGTTTCACTTGCTCCACTGCGCCATCTTGTGGTCAAATACATGTAATGCATGTAAGATAGTTCAGTGTCACAAACCAAATAATAACTGATTTTATTGAGAAAATAACATCAATACACAAAAAAATAAAAGATCTACTCAATGATGCATATTTATTCCATAACAACAGCTTGTGTCACATGGTTCAACGATAAGTCCTGATCAGGTCTCGACCTCATGTTCCCCTGGTCCCAGGGCGGATGCAGCTCTGGTCAGACACACAGACTTCTGGAATCTTCAGGTTCATATTAGTATTTATCTATTTCAACTCTCTGATCTTTCTCAGAGCCAGACACTGACACGGATTATGAGACAGTTCATTTGTGCTTGTTCTCCTCCTCCAGACGCTGCTTCAGATCATCCTGATGGAGCTTTAGTTTAAAGTCTGTATCAGAACTTGACTCATTCATCACTGCTGCAAAATGAGTGTCTTATGTCAAAAAGTCTATAATATGAGGGATCATCACACATTGACATAATTGGAGCGTGAGTGAATCAACGCTTTGGGACTCATTCTTTGTTTGTTTTTTTACTCTAATGTGACTCGAAAGCCCAAGTTTTGAACAGGGCTGAATGAGACTTTGAACTCATGTGGAACTGAAGCCACATCATTTTAAACGACTATTGAAGCTCTAAATAAATGATCGAGTTAATCTATTGCCTCTGTCCATCGATTTTACTTTTCTGTGCGACTTATTTTAGCTTTTGTTTCCTCCAAGTGAAATAATGCGGCCGACAACCCATCGTCCAAACATACAAATAATCTGACTGGTTTATTTCTGGTGAGCACTAGTTTAGACCTGGTTTGTTCAACGTTTAGTCCTTGTTTAATTCTGCTTTAGACCTGTTTTGATTCATGGTCAGAGCTGTTTGTACTTGGTCTCAGTTTAATTCTGGTTCAGTTCTGGAGGAGCAATTTTAAAAAACAATGTTCCTAAAGCATTTTGTATGTTATTTTTTCACAAAAATCTAATCTATCAGTTTTTATTTTATTGTATTCTCTCAATTTATTAAAAACATGTTGGAAATATTTTGTGTGACCCAAACTTGTGTTACAGCAGTGGCCCAGAGGCCCAGGGGCCCAGGGGCCCAGAGGCCCAGAGCCAGAGGCCCAGAGGCCCAGAGGCCCAGAGGCCCAGGGGCCCAGAGGCCCAGAGGCAGTGGCCCAGAGCCAGTGGCCCAGTGGCCCAGAGGCCCAGAGGCCCAGGGGCCCAGAGGCCCAGAGGCCCAGAGCCAGAGGCCCAGAGGCCCAGAGGCCCAGAGCCAGAGGCCCAGGGGCCCAGAGCCAGAGGCCCAGAGCCAGAGGCCCAGAGGCCCAGGGGCCCAGAGCCAGAGGCCCAGAGGCCCAGAGCCAGGGGCCCAGAGGCCTTGGCCCCTGAAAAAACTGGCCTTTGGTAAAATAAAGTTGAATAGTCCTGGTTTACAGTTTTTTACGATTGAATAAACACAATTTTGATGGTTTTGTTTTATTTAGTAAAATCCTTCACACAATTATCACAAACACAAACACAATTATAAAACACCTGAGCTGCTTTGCAAAATGAAACACTCTTGTAAAAACTCTACACTAATTTATCAAAACCATATTTTTTGACCATATGAAACAAACACGTTGTATTTGACTTAATAATGTTTGCACCAGTTACACACCAGTTACACACCAGTTACACACCAGTTACACACAGTTACACACCAGTTACACACCAGTTACACACACAGTTACACACAGTTACACACCAGTTACACACCAGTTACACACCAGTTACACACAGTTACACACCAGTTGCACACAGTTACACACCAGTTACACACCAGTTACACACCAGTTACACACCAGTTACACACAGTTACACACCAGTTACACACCAGTTACACACAGTTACACACCAGTTACACACCAGTTACACACAGTTACACACCAGTTATACACCAGTTACACACCAGTTACACACAGTTACACACCAGTTACACACAGTTACACCAGTTACACACAGTTACACACAGTTACACACAGTTACACACAGTTAAACACCAGTTACACACCAGTTACACACAGTTAAACACCAGTTACACACAGTTACACACAGTTACACACAGTTACAGTTTCTAAGTGCACAGAGTCGTGTGGGTGAAGAACACAGTGAACATGGCTCGGATTTGCACAACTGTAAACACAATGTCTGCTCACACTTTGTGCACAACAACACACACAGTGAACACTACACACACTTGTGTGCATCACTGTAGACACCACACAGGACACAAGACTCATGCTGTTGACAACGTCATTTATTTTGTTCCATAAACTCAAGTCAACATGACGGAATAAAAACATTAACCACTTTTCATGAACATTACATTTTATCCAGTACAAAAAAGAACCTCCCAAACTCCTCCTGGGTGTGGTCATTTGACACATGGGTGTGGTCATTGGACACATGGGTGTGGTCATTTGGCACATGGGTGTGGTCATTTGGCACATGGGTGTGGTCATTTGGCACATGGGTGTGGTCATTTGGCACATGGGTGTGGTCATTTGGCACATGGGTGTGGTCATTTGGCACATGGGTGTGGTCATTTGGCACATGGGTGTGGTCATTTGGCACATGGGTGTGGTCATTTGGCACATGGGTGTGGTCATTTGACACATGGGTGTGGTCATTTGGCACATGGGTGTGGTCATTTGGCACATGGGTGTGGTCATTTGACACATGGGTGTGGTCATATGACACGTGGGTGTGGTCATATGGCACATGGGTGTGGTCATTTGGCACATGGGTGTGGTCATTTGGCACATGGGTGTGGTCATTTGACACATGGGTGTGGTCATTTGGCACATGGGTGTGGTCATTTGGCACATGGGTGTGGTCATTTGGCACATGGGTGTGGTCATTTGGCACATGGATGTGGTCATTTGGCACATGGGTGTGGTCATTTGGCACATGGGTGTGGTCATTTGGCACATGGGTGTGGTCATTTGACAGTCAGTGCTTTAGAATTGCAGAAGTGACATCTTGATGTACTTCTGTGTGTAAATGCACAAGTGTGTTGAGTGTTGTAAATCACTGTGTGTGTTGTTTAGCACAAAGTGTGAACTGACTTATTGTGTTACAGTGGAGCAGATCTGAGGCCCAGTTTTGCTCCTTGAGTTTAAGGTTTTGATAATTGGGCAAAACTTTAGATTTTAGAGTTTATTCAATCGTAAAAAACTGTATCATCACCAAAAGTGGAAATAAAGTGAGTTTATTTAAATAATTCAGATGTAAATGTGGATTTAAAATATGTATTTAAAGAAGTCAATGTTAAATATTCATTTTTGGACATTTAAAAAAACCAAAACACGCTCATGTCAAATAGCGCCCCCTATATTTAGCAGCACCAGCCGCCACTGCTGAAGTCTCATCAATGTGAGTAACAGACGTTCTGTTTCAGCCGCCATTTTGTAACTGTCAAATTCGACTGAAGAATTCAGACAAACTCAAACTTTTAACACAATTTTGTCTGAAATACTTTGATAATTGGACGAGCGTCGGAGAACCTGGCGCTCCAGGTTGTATATGTGGCATTTAACGACATTTAATGAAACATCATCAAAACCATAACGCCACCAAAGAAATCAGATCCTCTGATGGAAGTTGTCCAAGACTTGGAGGAAATCAAGGCAGCGCTAAACGGCTTGTCTAAAGATATCGCCACCGTGAGGCAGCAGCAAGTGAAGCTAGTGGCACTGGTGGATGAAGTTAAAGAGCTACGGCAACGTCTAGAGGAAAAAGATCGGGTCATAAATGGATTGGAAAGACGTATCGATGACCTTGAACAATACACACGAATGGAGGACGTGATTATTAATGGGCTAGAAACAAAACATGGCAATTACGCAGGAGCAGCTGCTGGCGCCGGTGCCATGGTGGGACCGGACGCACCGGTGGAGGAGTTGCTAACACTGGAGCAACAAGTAGTTACATTTCTCTCAACTAAAGACATCAAAGTGCCACCTGCTTCCCCGGAAGTGTAGCCATGCCAAACCTGCGATAGTGGTTCACTTTGTGAACAGAAAACACAAAGTGGATCTGCTGCTCCAGGCACACAAGCTAAAGGGGAGCATGGTGTACATTCATGAACACCTCAGCAGCAAGAACGCAGATATCACAAGACATGCACGAATTCTGTGGAAACAAAAGAAAATACAAGCGACATGGACCAGGAATGCTGGTGTTTTTATTGGTCTAAATGGAACTGAACAAGCACGAGTGATCACAGGGACATCAAAGACTTGGACCAGTACAAATGAGGCAAATACTATTCAAATATGACTTTTCTTTGACTGAAATGACTTATGAACTTCATGAAGATGATGGTTTGTTTTGGATTATAGGGATGAGACTTTCTTATTTAATGGACTATGAACTCTATGAAGATGAACCTTTCGTTTGGATTATGGAACAACTTGTGTTTGGACTAGTGGACTTTTCCAGACATTTTGCCATTATTTTTGTTATTGATACTATTATTATTTATATATATATATATTTTTTTTTCTTACAACATGCCAGAACTTGGATCCACGGTAGAACAAAATACACACTTAAATGATGAGACCATCAATGATATCGATGATCCAACTGATTTCTACAATAACTTAAATGATTTAAATGTTAAACATGGTAAATATGATGTTGAAAAGGAAATAAATCCTGATACTTATTGTAGTCAGACAAATTGTCAATATTACACAGAAGAACAGTTTAAGAGTGAACATGGAACATGCTTTCTCTGTGAGACATTTTAATAGTAGAAGTCCCATTTATTAAAGATTATTTAAGCTTATTCCCAAAGTTTAGTGTAGTTGCTATTTCTGAAACATGGTTCGATGAGGATAAAGTCTCAGCTGTTGAACTGGAAGGACATGAACTGTTTGTAATGAATAGAAAAGACAAGAGGAGGTGGAGTTCTCTCTCTGTAGATTCTAACCTGCATTGTAATGCTATAGAAAGCATGTCTACTACAGTTGATCATATGTTAGAGTGTGTCACGCTTGAGATTCACATGGAGAAACAAACACAAATAACTGTTGCATTTATAGAACACCTGGTTCTTCTCTGGATCATTTGAATGACTTTATATCTAATATGTTTCACTCAATTGGAAATAAGTCTTACATTGTCTGTGGTGATTTGAATGTTGAGCTGCTTAACCAGGTGGACACAAGAAAACCACAGACTTTATCAATACTTTTTATAACAGGACATTATTTCCAGTCATAGTAAAACCAACTAGAATAACAACAGAATCAGCAACATTCATTGATAACATATTTACAAATGAAACTGGTCAAATTGATGGAGGTCTTTTAATGACTGATATTAGTGACCATCTTCCTGTTTTTGCAATTCTTCAAAATGTATTTAAAACACGGTGTAATGAGACGAGCGACATAAGAACAGTGAGACATAGAACACCTGAAGACATTCAGACTTTGAAAATGGAATGAAATAAACAAAATTGGGATGAAATTTATAGGTATGAAAATCCTAATGAAGCATATGAAGTCTTTTTAGCAAAATTACTTGATATTTATAATAATTGTTGTCCACTTAAGACAATAATTTGTAAAAAACAGATGCTGAAACCCTGGTTCACTAAAGGAATAATTAAGGCAGAAAGAAAAATCAACTATAGGAAATTCCTAAAATCCAGAACGCAGGTTTGTGAAAATAAATATAAAGCATACGAGAATAAATGAGTTAATATAATCAGAAATTGTAAGAAAGAATATTATACACAATTATTAATGCAACATAGACAGAAAATCCAGGGAACATGGAAAATAATGAATGATTTAATACACAAGAGACATAATAATAATAATAATAATTATCCTAATTATTTGAACAAAGACAATGACAAAATAAGTCATATTAAGGGAATTGTTCATGAGTTTAATGATTACTTTGTAAACATTGGCCATAAATTGGCAACACAAATTGTGGCCCTCAAAACAATGACATGGAGACTGGGGTCACGTATGAGGGTGTTTTTTCTAAACCCAACAAATGAAAATGAAATATTGAAAATTGTGAAGAGCTGTAAAAACAAAAAATCAACAGATAATAATGGGTTCGATATGTTTTTAGTCCAAAAAATCATGGAACATATTGTCAATCCATTTACTCACATCTGTAACTGATCTTTTCAAACAGGAATTGTTCCTAATCAAATGAAAATAGCAGGTTATTCCCTTGTACAAAGGCCGTGACTAACATTTGACTTGTAATTATCGACCCATTTCTTTACTTTCACAATTTTCAAAAAGATGAGAGAAATAGTTTGTTAAAAGATGAGATAACTATGTTGAAGTGAAGCATATATTAAATGAGCATCAGTTTGGTTTTAGAGCGCACAGGTCCACAACGATGGCAGTTGTTCA
This sequence comes from Eucyclogobius newberryi, assembly GCF_026437365.1. Classification (NCBI taxonomy): domain Eukaryota; kingdom Metazoa; phylum Chordata; class Actinopteri; order Gobiiformes; family Gobiidae; genus Eucyclogobius; species Eucyclogobius newberryi. The sequence goes on along the minus strand of NW_027315746.1, from coordinate 4,446,069 downwards.
TCTGGTTGAACATATTTCCCAATCATTAGATCAAAAACTCCATACAATAGGTTTATTTTTGGATTTACAGAAAGCATTTGATACAATTGACCACACAATTTTATTACAAAAATTGGAAAAATGTGGCTTTAGGGGAAAAGCAAATTCTTGGTTAAATAATGACTTATCGGATCGATTCTGATAAGTTCATCTGAAGGGAGCAGAGTCTAGTTGTCAGAGAATTAGTTGTAGGTGTGCCACAAGGCTCTGTTTTAGGCCCAAAATTATTTGTATTATATATTAATGATATCCAAAAAGTGTCTGATGTTCTTAATTTGATGTTGTTTGCAGACGATGCCACAGTTTACTGCTCGGGTCATAATCTTAGTGAGTTGGTGAAGGTGATGGAGAGAGAAGTGCATCAACTAAACAACTGGTTTGCATTCAATCAATTATCATTGAACTGAAATAAAACAAAATTGATGGTATTCAGTAACAAACATGTAGATAATGATATCAAAATTAAAATAAATAGTTATGAAATTGAAAGAGTTAATTATGTTAAGTTTCTTGGAGTGATCATAGATAAATTACATGGAAAACACATATTCAAAAACTATTGCAATTTTATACAAATTGCAGTATATTTTGAACAAAAATGCTTTATATTTACTTTACTGTTCTCTCATTACTCCATATTTAACATATGGTATTGAGATCTGGGGAAACACAAACAAAACTAGAACTAAACCAATTTTCATTCTACAAAAAAGGCCATTAGACTGATCAATCCTGCATCTTATAACTCGCCGAGTCCCTTTGTTCATTCAATCTAAGCTTTTAAAATGTTATGATTTGGTAAGACCTGTTTACTGCTATATTTATGTATTTAGTTCAATATAATCAAGTCCCTACATCATTGAGGATAAAGTTTACCCAGAGGGAAAGTAAATATAGTTTAAGGGGAACGTGTATATTTGACAGAGCTTATGTGAGAACCACGCCGAGGGTCATTGTTTGTCAAGTAAAGCAGTTCAATTATGGAACAATTGTTGCGATGAATTAAAAAATGCCACTTCTTTATTTCTGTTGAAAAGGATCTTTAAGAAAACAATCATTGATAAATATTTAGCAGAATGAAACTGCAGCTTTGTTCTAAAACCTTGAATGTTTGTGGAGGAAACTGTGAGCAGACTGTCCAGTTTTATGTGGTGTTGTTTGTGTTGATGAACTGTGGCTTGTGAACTATAAAATGTCCACCAATGTTGAGCGTTTGAGAGAAGGGTCGGCACAATAAGCCTTGGCTTCTGCTACACCTGGTCCAAAAACATGAATGTATCTCGAATTTAGTTTTGTGCTTGAATGTTGAGCACCTTTTGTTTTGTTTTTGACCAAACCACAATAAATAAAATAAAATAAATGCAGTTAAGATGAATATATTTGAAGTTTTGCTCAACATTATAACGTTTTATCCCAGAATCGCAATTTGTCGGTTGAAAGTCATGTTTTCTGGTGTCAAAAGCCTGGTAAAGACCTAAAAACAGGATCAAGTCTTGGGAGTCAGCGTTGCATCATCAGGTCCATCTAACACAGTCTGGTATTGGAACTAATGTGAGGGTTTTTCATGAAGCCAGTTTGTGCCTCGTTTATGTCCGAAAGGCCAGATTTAAGACGTTTGGCATAAACTGAGGCCAGTATTTTACACTCTGTATTGAAGCGTGTGATTGGACGCCAGTTTTCAATCATCAGCGGATCCTTTTGGGGTTCAGGGATCAGGCAGATCACGCCTTGTTTCACTGAAGCTGACATTTCTCCCAAGGTGACACATTGATTAAGCGCTTTAAACAATGGCTTTTCAATCATGTCCCAGAATGGAGCATTAAAACCCCCTGGAGACCCATCACACCGGGCAATTGGCCTTTTTTTAGGGCTTTTTTCCACTTCCTGTCATTCCACGATCGTTATCGTGAAACATCTGGTTGAGAATCTGACTGATTTCACTTTTTGACAAAAGGATTCAACATATTTCAGAATATCTAGAGACTTAGATAATAACACTTTGTCAGTTACTTTTAGGTCATTCACGCTATTTCTTTTTTGGTTCCTTTTTTCTGTAGAAGAAGCTTGAGTTTTCCCCATATTCTCTCCATTTACACGTCGATGTCACAAAAGCACCTTCAGCCGTCTCGTCTTTTAAGCCTTTCATTTCTACTTCCTCCTCTTCACCGCAACTTTTACACTGGGAATATTCTGGAATAATCTTCAACCATTTGACAAAACACATCATGGTTCAATAGATTCACATTCAACTTCCAGAAGCCTCTAATATCTGGTTCTCTTCTGCACCAGCCTGAGGTCAGCTGACGGTCAGAGAATGGGGCATAATTATGACACACTTTGATCGATTGGAATTATGCCCAGAATATTCCTTGATATCAGATTTAGAAAGTGCCAAATGTCCGTCACATTTAGTCGCTCGTTCGTTCTGTGCTTTTAAATGTGGAGGTCAAAACTCTTCTGGGAGGTATTTGATCCACTAAATCATTTGGTGCATGTTTGAAATCACCTGCTACGATTAGACACGCCCCCTGGGATTCCTTTCTCAATTCTGATCATTTATTCACACGTTATAGATGTTGCAAATAATGAAAGTACATTTCTCCTCCTCAATATTGAGAATGATCCATCTCTTTGGGATGAATATGATTTTGAACAGTTCCTTCTGTTCAGTGCGATAGCGGCGGTTGAGGCGTGCTCCGCCCTATTGAACCTCAGCAAATGAACAATCAGTAACTTCATCTTTTCAAAGATCTAAAGTCCGTCATTTATTCACAAAAACAGTTAAAATGACCAAATGTTTAATAAAGAAACACACATAAAAGAGCTGATTTCCACACGAGCCTTCTCATGGTTTTTATTTGGGGTCTTATCGCTCTTCTGTCCAACTCTGTGTCAAACGTCCTGAAGTGTATTAAAACTAGGTCCATGCAAAGTTAGGCCTCATTCTGAGACTGGCTTTTGGGAATATGTGTGTTTCTACCAAAATGTCTATTCCACGGAATGTAAGGGGCCCACATCTGATTAACTACCGAATGAGAGATGTCTCCATCGGCTGCGAGGCCTTGAGATGCCTCGTATACATCTGTGTTTTCTCATGATCTCATTTCTGTAACTTCTCCCCTGGTGCTACCCAAATAAGGATACTTTTACATCTTGTTCTCTCATTGGCTAATCCGTTGGTACATGGATAGGGTCATACCTGTCAGATATTGTTTATCGGTCTTTGTGCGGCTTCAGTATATAAGGCGAGGTGCGCCCAGAGACGGGGTTCGTCTTCCTGATCACCAGCGGACCCAGGGCGCTGTTTTCTGCTGTCCTGTATTTGACACTGCTTTCTCTGTAAATAAACTAACTTGAAAAGTTGCAGAGCTTTGTCAGCGTGAATCCTTTGTCTACACCCTACGCCCCAAACGAGCATTGATCCAGCCACCACAAAATGGCGTCACGAACAGGATGGACCGGGAGGCAGGAGTTCCGGTATCTGAACGGCGAGTTGTTATCTTATTGGCTTTGGTCCGGTGCTGTTTGGATGCCGGGGGTTCTTAAATGCCTGTTTCCGTAAAAAACACTGGTGCAGGTGATGCTCGGTGAGGCGCGTGTGTGGGAAAGGGGGACACGTCTAAAAATGTGTTAGTTGAATTTGGAAAGATAAATTGTTTTTGTCTAAATACTGAGGAGACGTAGTGATCAAAGACCCTAGATTTAGCATTATTTACCGTAGGCCTCGGTGAAGAGTCAGACTAGTATCTAAGTGATGATATACGTGTCCAAAAATGTATTTTGAACTAAAACTGAAAATATAGACGGATAACGGAAAGAACCTGTCAGAAATAAAACGGCAGAGAGGTGAGATCTAGCCCTGCCGTCCTGCAGTTCTGTGTGTCTGTGTGCGCCGAGCAGAGGGAGAAGGGGAGAAGAGAGGGGAAGAGAGAGAGGAAGACGTGATGTAAAGTCCTTACGTTAATAGATGTTAACCCTGGCCAGGAGAGAGAGAAAAAAAAGAAAGAAATGCATTATCGTTCCTAAGGTGGTTGTGTTGAAAAGAGAATAAAAAGTACCTGGGAATAGTTTCTTCAAGTTCGAAGAAACGTTGAAGTCTGAAGTTGAGAGTAACGGAAATGCATTATCGGTTCCTAGGACAGTTTTTGAGTGTTTATGGCTAGCAAAGTGTTTGTCTTGGTGTATGTGGATCCAGTGCGTTTTTGTTGATTACCCTGGAGATTGAAACTCCAAACATGTGTGGCGTTTGTCTTTGTGCGTTTACCTGTGTTTACAAAGTGCGTGAAAAAAGTGTTTTCAGAATGCGGTATGGAAGAGAATCGAGATAGTTTTCAGGTGTGAAGAAACATGGAAGCTCAAAGTCGAGATTAAAAAGCATGCAAAAACCTTTCACGTTACTCGAGTTTGTTGTTTGTTTGTTGGTTTTTATGTGGGATTTTGCGGTTTTTGGTTATAAGATATAGTTACCTTGTTTGTCTTTGTGTGTGTGAATCCAGAGAGCGTTGTTAGTTATCTTTGAGGCTGGAACTCGAAGGTTATTTTGTCTTTGTGCGTGTTTCGTTGTTTGCAGAGTAAAATTGTGTTTTCAGGGTGCGGTCTGAGAGAGGACACAGATAGTCTTTCTAAGTTTGAAGAAACGTGAAGTTTAACTTTAAGTAAAAAAGAAATTTACTTTAAGTTGAGCAGCAGATGTTGTCTTTGTGTGAGTGCTGATCCGGAGTGTGGAGTCATTTTTGTTGATCATTTTTATATCATTTTCTTCGCTCTGTGGAGTCTGTTAAGAGATGTTTCAAGGGGGACAACTGGACCGCGTTTGAGATAGTTTTTAGAAGTTGGGGGCGGAGTTTAGCTCATCCTACAGGGTGTGAAGAAAGACAGAGCGGAGAGAGAGCGTAGGAAGTGCTCAGACAGCGGACCGGAGGAAGACTGAGAAGAGAGAACTCTATTGGGGGGCGGAGCTATTGGCTCCTCCCACATGTGTGTGAGGCAGAACAGGGCAAAACAGGGGAGAGAAAGAAAAGCAGTTTCTCAACCGTTTGTTACCACAGGCTGTACTCGATTTATTATTATAGGAGTAATAATAAAAGGGAGGAAGTTTGGAGATAAAGAGGTTAATTAACGAGAAAATAGAAAGAAATGAATTAATTAATACATAAATAAATAGATAAGTGAAGGACAAATGATGGTATTACAAAAATAAGATACTTTATTGGATGATTAAGAAAATTATTCATGATGAAAATTATGTTATGATAATTGTTTGAAATAACCTGAATTGGCAAAGGATTAACGTGAACTAATCACTGTTTTCTCTTTTCTGTTATTGCGACAACATACGAGATCGGAGTGACAGAAGGAGACAGGAAACGGAGCGGAACAGTTTGACGAAACCAAGCCGTCAACTGGAGGAGAAGACCTTGGAAAAGGCCAGTTTGTTTCTATTCACAAACTCTTGCATTAAAAAACACTGTGTAATTACACAGTTATAATCACATACTTCTGTTATACAAAAACTTGGCAATGACTGATTGTTGGGGTTACACATAATTACATAAGATAAGGCGTATCTTTACAATCGAGAACTGTTGCATTGGTGTGGTCCATTGTGAGTTAAGAGAATTGTTTTTATGCTACTTAATCGGATAAAAATTAAGTTGGTCCTATTATATCCTAAGTTGAATAACCAGTGGTACAATATCCTAATTTGAGTCGAATAAGGTACATTTTGGAATTGTGTATTGTTAAGTCAGATAGAAAATAACTTTGACCTGATTTATATTGGTCACCAATTTCAGATTGTTGATGTTGTCCATACGATAAGACATATTTCTACAATTAAGAATTTTACATTTTTAGTTGGTCCACTGCGTATCCTGAGATTTTGCTGAAATTTAACTTCAATTGAATAAAATATAGCTTTGATTTTCTCACATCTTAAGGTTAATTGGATAAGATATCATTTTGAATTTGTTTATTGTTACTCTTTAGTTAGATAAAAATAACTTTGATTTTTGATAGACATTGGATTTATTTGTACTCTTTAGTTATAATTTTGAATTTTGGTTGACATTGGACAACAATTTCTTCCCATCCGCTGAGATTGGCAAACGATCTTTGGAGTTTTTACCAAGGAGCTAAATAACTTGGGACGTGTTAGAGAAAACACTACGTTGAGGTAAATTCATTTAATAAAAGAAAACAAAATAAATCTAAATAAAATACTTTAAAATATAGCAAAATGGCGACACCAAGACTGATAACTCCAGTGGGATTGGTGCAGAAAAAAAAACCCTCTTGTTGAAAATGTACCGAAGATTTCCAAAAAATGGAGCCGTCGCTGGCCGGACATTGAACAACCCTGGCCAACTGAAGGAACTCTGAATGTGGATGTAATCAAAACACTACAAGTATTGATTACAACATACAGAGTCGACCAAAAGAAAGGAAGAACTGGACGAAGACGCAAAGAGAAGAGAAGAATCGAATTGGGAGTGATGCAATTGTTTGAAAACGAAGGAGAGAAATGGCTAAAGAACAACAAAGAGAAACGGGAGAAAATAAAGACAGAAATGGAAAACAATAAACCAAAAGTGGACAAGCTGATGGAAGAGGTTAATAGACCATACTCACACATGCAGGCGACACTGAAAAAGACGCCGCCACCTTACGAGAAATTACAGGATATTGCAAAAGAATATCCACAGCTCCCAGTGATGACTCAAGATGGAAGATACAAAATTGAAGATGAAAATGAACAAGTAATAGAGACTGGTAAAGCTACAACAACTGTAACAATGTATCCAAAACTCAAAAACAAAAAGAAGAAGAAAAAGACAAGCTCAAAAACCGTGGGACAAAGACTCAGAAAATTGTCCACCAAAAATGACAAAAGTGATGAAGAAGAAGGAGCAGCGAATGGATACGATCCAGCTGTGAAGAGAGTTTTGGCTGCCGCGGAGAAGAAAGGAAAGAAGTCATTAAAGGTGACATGCAAAACACAAAAGGAGAACAATGACACTGAAACAGAAGACAGCGATGAAGAGTCAGAAGATGGATCGGATTCAAATGAAGAGACTCAAGATCAGAGTGATGATTCTGATTCAACATCCTGGAGAGATGCAGAGAACAGACCGAAGCATCGACTTTCGTTCTCAGAGCCTTCACTTGCGCGACAAGACAGTGACAAAGGGAATAAACCAGAAGATGTGCCCAATAATAATAAAAGGACAACGTTTGGAATACAAGCCATGGCAAAATGTCGATATGTCGGATTTGATGGAAAAGTTGCCCATACTCCAAGATGGCGCACACCCCTGGATAGCTAAACTGGAGGAGATGCTAGTGGGGACACAAGCAGCAATGGGAGATATGAAGAGACTACTAGCAACTATTCTTGGCATGGCAGGGATGCAAGAAGTCTTGACAAAAGCAGGACTGAACCAATATGGGAAGACAGCAGTGTACGACGCAGAGCTGTTCGTTGCTTGTAAGGGAGCCATTTGTAGAGCAATGTGTGAGATGTTTCCAACAAACGTGCATCCAGACAATATCATTCTTCAACCGCTCGGAGAGGAGGAAAACCCGAGAGTATACGTATCAAAAGCTTATCAAGTGTGGAGAAATGTCACTGGCAACAATCCAGAGTTGAATCAAATGGAGAAATCAATTCTGCGAGCTAAAATTCAAAAAGGCTTGCCGATACCAGTAAAAAATAAACTGGCAGAAGTTGTTGGCCTTGGAAGCATGACAAATAAGATTTACACAGACCACATAGCTCACCAAGTGGAGCTATATCGGAAAAAGAAAGAAGATCAAAGAGAGCAAGATCAAGAAGTGCTTCGAAAACTGAATCAAGTAAAAGTTGGAGGAGGAAGAACAACGATTCATGAAGATTACAATTGAGGAAAGACTTCCCATGGGACTAAAACGGAGTCTAAATTTTTTTAAGAAAATTTGGCTGAAATTGAACAAGAATCTGAAAAGGACGATTATTCAAAGACATGGATGACATGATAATTATTCACTGAATAAAGAAATGTGTCATAAAGACTCTATCAAGTGTTACAGAAACTATTGGAAAGAGGGAGACAAAGTCTCAAAAGAAGTTACCATACTGCAAGAAGAATTGGATTATATAATAATAATAAATAAATACATAGCAATAGCTAAATGTACAACATAAATCAAGTGCTAAAAGTCTCACAAAGTAAACAGAACAGCCGAAGAAGCTGCAAACCTTGTGACCGGTGAAAATGCAGTGAGGAGAAGTTCTTTAAGTCACATATTAGGTGAATTTGAAAGAAAATATTACATTAAAGATGATTTTGATTTAAAGATGTTAAAGATTTGATGTTAGACTGTTGGTTCTAATTATTCTTGAAGCACATGGCTTAGCGCATGGTGCAAGGGAGGAGGTTAAGAGACAATTAGACACCAACCAGAGACAATATTTACTTTGAACTACTTTCAAAACTTGAACAAAAGAGATGCATAATCTGTTGCCAAGTTTGTGTGTAGTGAAGTTTTGTGTAGACAATCATAAGGAGGTGGAGACTGTCAAACAGAATCTTTCTGGAGAAAGACAGAATTTGTGAATAATAAAAAACTGAAAAATTTTTGAAATATAATACAATTAGATCAAATTGGGGTTCAATAGGATTTAAGGAGATTAAACTAGATTAAAGACTAGATTAATGTAGGAAACAAATTAGAAATGGAGTTTTGGAAAATAATCTAGCAAAATAGAGGTTTGAACTGGAAGAAGAGCTTCCACTGACATTGACAACGTTCAAGTGAGTTACAATTTCAAATGAAACCACATGAGTGGTGACGGGTGCACATATGATAACGCAGCGTTTGCACTAGTGGTAAGAACCATAGTTTAAAGCTATTAGAGAACAAGATGCAAACAGATGTTAAGATATGATGGTACATTTGATGAGAATTTTCTACAGACATTGCAGACAAATCGGTCTGAAATGGGGAAAACAGTGGTGACATTACAACAGAAATTAATCTCCATACTAAGGGTTTAAGCAATTTCCACTGACGAAGTTGATTTGATAACTGGGTTCAAAACCAAATAGGAAGCTAAAATTTAGTAGTGACTAAAAAGGGGAAATCTTGAATTAAGGGAAAATACGGAAGAGGAAATAATCAGAGAAGATATATTCTCTATAATAATGGGAGAAATATCTAGATTAGAAGAAATTAGGAATGGCGTTTTGCATTAGAAAATTATTGGTGAAGACAAAATTATAGATTGGTGCTGTTTAGAAATATTTGCATTAATGATTACATTAATGATTAAGTACAAGATGACTCTGTGAGTGAGAGTCAACGTTGACATCAACATTAACTAGGACAACAGCAAAGATGTCTGTCTGTTATAACAGCAAGAACATTGACTATTACATCAACAGATAAAATGGAAATCGGGTTTAGAATTAGTTAATAGTAAATTAGCTTAACTCAACAGGAGTTATCATTCATGGTGATGGTTCCTTAAAGGGGATGCATGCACATGATCATGAATGATGGTTAGCCTAGCACTCACATAGAAGGAGTGTTCTGGTTTAAGGGAGGAGTACAGTACATTACATTACAGTACATTCCATTCCATTACATACATTTTTAACATTTATTTTCTATTGTTTTTGTTTTATACATTCCATGATTTGTTTTACTTATTAAATTTGGTTAACCATTATATTATCACACTTATATATATATACATATCTATATTCTGTTCACATAAAAAATAAAAATACTTTTTAGAGGATGTTTTTACATGAAAAGATTGCAAGCTACAAGATACTGTTCAGTTATTTTTGTTCCCAGGACGATGCTGAAAGGCTGTTAAAAGGGACAATGGACATGGACAATAACTGGAGTGGACATTGAGAATATCAGAGGAGAACGCTGGAGCCAAACATCACAACAAGACCAACACCTTTGAAGACAACATAATCATCGCTGAGGAGTGGTGAAAAGAGTTATAATAGAATGTTAAAAGGGTTAAATAAATGATTGGGGTAAATAAGTAAAGGGTTGATGAAATAAATTATACTCATGTGTTGATGTGTTGAGGTGTTGTTGATAATCCAGTGCTGATGTTTAGGTTGTGCGGCGACACGAAGTTAGGCCTCATTCTGAGACTGGCTTTTAGGAATATGTGTTGTAATGGCAGAAAATGGGTCATGTCATGTCATTCTAATGTTGTTTCAGGCCATGACATGTCACGGAATTAATATCTTTGTTGTTCTCCTGTGTGCAGATGGGATAAGAATATGAGGTCCTGATTATACTGAATATCTACTGTCCGGCGCCTCTTAATCATCAATTAATGCGTCAGGACCGGATTCAGTGTGGAAATGGTCTTTGATTAAACCTCTGAAGAGAGAGCTGGAACCGTCACGGACGTGATAGTCTGGTCTATCTCTTTTTGAGCTGATTTGGGTTGTGATTATGTTATGTTTGTTACCACCTATAAAAGGTGTACTTTGTAACTTGTAAAGTTAGGTAGGGACAGAACGAACTTGTCTTAGGGAAAGTGAGGGTGTTTATCCACTGTGCACGTGAATAAACTTCCACCTTTTGAGAGAGACCGAGAGACTCTGTTTCTGCTTCAAGTTATTGCCTGGTTACTCTTTACTTGATCATTGTTTACAGGAAACTGCCGTAACAGTGTGTTTCTACCAAAATGTCTATTCCACGGAATGTAAGGGGCCCACATCTGATTAACTACCGAATGAGAGATGTCTCCATCGGCTGCGAGGCCTTGAGATGCCTCGTATACATCTGTGTTTTCTCATGATCTCATTTCTGTAACTTCTCCCCTGGTGCTACCCAAATAAGGATACTTTTACATCTTGTTCTCTCATTGGCTAATCCGTTGGTACATGGATAGGGTCATACCTGTCAGATATTGTTTATCGGTCTTTGTGCGGTTTCAGTATATAAGGCGAGGTGCGCCCAGAGACGGGGTTCGTCTTCCTGATCACCAGCGGACCCAGGGCGCTGTTTTCTGCTGTCCTGTATTTGACACTGCTTTCTCTGTAAATAAACTAACTTGAAAAGTTGCAGAGCTTTGTCAGCGTGAATCCTTTGTCTACACCCTACGCCCCAAACGAGCATTGATCCAGCCACCACAAAATGGCGTCACGAACAGGATGGACCGGCAGGCAGGAGTTCCGGTATCTGAACGGCGAGTTGTTATCTTATTGGCTTTGGTCCGGTGCTGTTTGGATGCTGGGGGTTCTTAAATGCCTGTTTCCGTAAAAAACACTGGTGCGGGTGATGCTCGGTGAGGCGCGTGTGTGGGAAAGGGGGACACGTCTAAAAATGTGTTAGTTGAATTTGGAAAGATAAATTGTTTTTGTCTAAATACTGAGGAGACGTAGTGATCAAAGTCCCTAGATTTAGCATTATTTACCGTAGGCCTCGGTGAAGAGTCAGACTAGTATCTAAGTGATGATATACGTGTCCAAAAATGTATTTTGAACTAAAACTGAAAATATAGACGGATAACGGAAAGAACCTGTCAGAAATAAAACGGCAGAGAGGTGAGATCTAGCCCTGCCGTCCTGCAGTTCTGTGTGTCTGTGTGCGCCGAGCAGAGAGAGAAGGGGAGAAGAGAGGGGAAGAGAGAGAGGAAGACGTGATGTAAAGTCCTTACGTTAATAGATGTTAACCCTGGCCAGGAGAGAGAGAAAAAAAAAAAGAAATGCATTATCGTTCCTAAGGTGGTTGTGTTGAAAAGAGAATAAAAAGTACCTGGGAATAGTTTCTTCAAGTTTGAAGAAACGTTGAAGTCTGAAGTTGAGAGTAACGGAAATGCATTATCGGTTCCTAGGACAGTTTTTGAGTGTTTATGGCTAGCAAAGTGTTTGTCTTGGTGTATGTGGATCCAGTGCGTTTTTGTTGATTACCCTGGAGATTGAAACTCCAAACATATGTGGCGTTTGTCTTTGTGCGTTTACCTGTGTTTACAAAGTGCGTGAAAAAAGTGTTTTCAGAATGCGGTATGGAAGAGAATCGAGATAGTTTTCAGGTGTGAAGAAACATGGAAGCTTAAAGTCGAGATTAAAAAGCATTTGTTTTCGAGTTTGTTGTTTGTTTGTTGGTTTTTATGTGGGATTTTGCGGTTTTTGGTTATAAGATATAGTAACCTTGTTTGTCTTTGTGTGTGTGAATCCAGAGAGCCTTGTTAGTTATCTTTGAGGCTGGAACTCGAAGGTTATTTTGTCTTTGTGCGTGTTTCGTTGTTTGCAGAGTAAAATTGTGTTTTCAGGGTGCGGTCTGAGAGAGGACACAGATAGTCTTTCTAAGTTTGAAGAAACGTGAAGTTTAACTTTAAGTAAAAAAGAAATTTACTTTAAGTTGAGCAGCAGATGTTGTCTTTGTGTGAGTGCTGATCCGGAGTGTGGAGTCATTTTTGTTGATCATTTTTATTTCATTTTCTTCGCTCTGTGGAGTCTGTTAAGAGATGTTTCAAGGGGGACAACTGGACCGCGTTTGAGATAGTTTTTAGAAGTTGGGGGCGGAGTTTAGCTCCTCCTACAGGGTGTGAAGAAAGACAGAGCGGAGAGAGAGCGTAGGAAGTGCTCAGACAGCGGACCGGAAGAAGACTGAGAAGAGAGAACTCTATTGGGGGGCGGAGCTATTGGCTCCTCCCACATGTGTGTGAGGCAGAACAGGGCAAAACAGGGGAGAGAAAGAAAAGCAGTTTCTCAACCGTTTGTTACCACAGGCTGTACTCGATTTATTATTATAGGAGTAATAATAAAAGGGAGGAAGTTTGGAGATAAAAAGAGGTTAATTAACGAGAAAATAGAAATAAATGAATGAATTAATAAATAAATAAATAGATAAGTGAAGGACGAATGATGGTATTACAAAAATAAGATACTTTATTGGATGATTAAGAAAATTATTCATGATGAAAATTATGTTATGATAATTGTTTGAAATAACCTGAATTGGCAAAGGATTAACGTGAACTAATCCCTGTTTTCTCTTTTCTGTTATTGCGACAACATACGAGATCGGAGTGACAGAAGGAGACAGGAAACGGAGCGGAACAGTTTGACGAAACCAAGCAGTCAACTGGAGGAGAAGACCTTGGAAAAGGCCAGTTTGTTTCTATTCACAAACTCTTGCATTAAAAAAACACTGTGTAATTACACAGTTATAATCACATACTTCTGTTATACAAAAACTTGGCAATGACTGATTGTTGGGGTTACACATAATTACATAAGATAAGGCGTATCTTTACAATCGAGAACTGTTGCATTGGTGTGGTCCATTGTGAGTTAAGAGAATTGTTTTTATGCTACTTAATCGGATAAAAATTAAGTTGGTCCTATTATATCCTAAGTTGAATAACCAGTGGTACAATATCCTAATTTGAGTCGAATAAGGTACATTTTGGAATTGTGTATTGTTAAGTCAGATAGAAAATAACTTTGACCTGATTTATATTGGTCACCAATTTCAGATTGTTGATGTTGTCCATACGATAAGACATATTTCTACAATTAAGAATTTTACATTTTTAGTTGGTCCACTGCGTATCCTGAGATTTTGCTGAAATTTAACTTCAATTGAATAAAATATAGCTTTGATTTTCTCACATCTTAAGGTTAATTGGATAAGATATCATTTTGAATTTGTTTATTGTTACTCTTTAGTTAGATAAAAATAACTTTGATTTTTGATAGACATTGGATTTATTTGTACTCTTTAGTTATAATTTTGAATTTTGGTTGACATTGGACAACAATTTCTTCCCATCCGCTGAGATTGGCAAACGATCTTTGGAGTTTTTACCAAGGAGCTAAATAACTTGGGACGTGTTAGAGAAAACACTACGTTGAGGTAAATTCATTTAATAAAAGGAAACAAAATAAATCTAAATAAAATACTTTAAAATATAGCAAAATGGCGACACCAAGACTGATAACTCCAGTGGGATTGGTGCAGAAAAAAAAACCCTCTTGTTGAAAATGTACCGAAGATTTCCAAAAAATGGAGCCGTCGCTGGCCGGACATTGAACAACCCTGGCCAACTGAAGGAACTCTGAATGTGGATGTAATCAAAACACTACAAGTATTGATTACAACATACAGAGTCGACCAAAAGAAAGGAAGAACTGGACGAAGACGCAAAGAGAAGAGAAGAATCGAATTGGGAGTGATGCAATTGTTTGAAAACGAAGGAGAGAAATGGCTAAAGAACAACAAAGAGAAACGGGAGAAAATAAAGACAGAAATGGAAAACAATAAACCAAAAGTGGACAAGCTGATGGAAGAGGTTAATAGACCATACTCACACATGCAGGCGACACTGAAAAAGACGCCGCCACCTTACGAGAAATTACAGGATATTGCAAAAGAATATCCACAGCTCCCAGTGATGACTCAAGATGGAAGATACAAAATTGAAGATGAAAATGAACAAGTAATAGAGACTGGTAAAGCTACAACAACTGTAACAATGTATCCAAAACTCAAAAACAAATAGAAGAAGAAAAAGACAAGCTCAAAAACCGTGGGACAAAGACTCAGAAAATTGTCCACCAAAAATGACAAAAGTGATGAAGAAGAAGGAGCAGCGAATGGATACGATCCAGCTGTGAAGAGAGTTTTGGCTGCCGCGGAGAAGAAAGGAAAGAAGTCATTAAAGGTGACATGCAAAACACAAAAGGAGAACAATGACACTGAAACAGAAGACAGCGATGAAGAGTCAGAAGATGGATCGGATTCAAATGAAGAGACTCAAGATCAGAGTGATGATTCTGATTCAACATCCTGGAGAGATGCAGAGAACAGACCGAAGCATCGACTTTCGTTCTCAGAGCCTTCACTTGCGCGACAAGACAGTGACAAAGGGAATAAACCAGAAGATGTGCCCAATAATAATAAAAGGACAACGTTTGGAATACAAGCCATGGCAAAATGTCGATATGTCGGATTTGATGGAAAAGTTGCCCATACTCCAAGATGGCGCACACCCCTGGATAGCTAAACTGGAGGAGATGCTAGTGGGGACACAAGCAGCAATGGGAGATATGAAGAGACTACTAGCAACTATTCTTGGCATGGCAGGGATGCAAGAAGTCTTGACAAAAGCAGGACTGAACCAATATGGGAAGACAGCAGTGTACGACGCAGAGCTGTTCGTTGCTTGTAAGGGAGCCATTTGTAGAGCAATGTGTGAGATGTTTCCAACAAACGTGCATCCAGACAATATCATTCTTCAACCGCTCGGAGAGGAGGAAAACCCGAGAGTATACGTATCAAAAGCTTATCAAGTGTGGAGAAATGTCACTGGCAACAATCCAGAGTTGAATCAAATGGAGAAATCAATTCTGCGAGCTAAAATTCAAAAAGGCTTGCCGATACCAGTAAAAAATAAACTGGCAGAAGTTGTTGGCCTTGGAAGCATGACAAATAAGATTTACACAGACCACATAGCTCACCAAGTGGAGCTATATCGGAAAAAGAAAGAAGATCAAAGAGAGCAAGATCAAGAAGTGCTTCGAAAACTGAATCAAGTAAAAGTTGGAGGAGGAAGAACAACGATTCATGAAGATTACAATTGAGGAAAGACTTCCCATGGGACTAAAACGAAGAAAATTTGGCTGAAATTGAACAAGAATCTGAAAAGGACGATTATTCAAAGACATGGATGACATGATAATTATTCACTGAATAAAGAAATGTGTCATAAAGACTCTATCAAGTGTTACAGAAACTATTGGGAAGAGGGAGACAACGTCTCAAAAGAAGTTACCATACTGCAAGAAGAATTGGATTATATAATAATAATAAATAAATACATAGCAATAGCTAAATGTACAACATAAATCAAGTGCTAAAAGTCTCACAAAGTAAACAGAACAGCCGAAGAAGCTGCAAACCTTGTGACCGGTGAAAATGCAGTGAGGAGAAGTTCTTTAAGTCACATATTAGGTGAATTTGAAAGAAAATATTACATTAAAGATGATTTTGATTTAAAGATGTTAAAGATTTGATGTTAGACTGTTGGTTCTAATTATTCTTGAAGCACATGGCTTAGCGCATGGTGCAAGGAGGAGGTTAAGAGACAATTAGACACCAACCAGAGACAATATTTACTTTGAACTACTTTCAAAACTTGAACAGAAGAGATGCATAATCTGTTGCCAAGTTTGTGTGTAGTGAAGTTTTGTGTAGACAATCATAAGGAGGTGGAGACTGTCAAACAGAATCTTTCTGGAGAAAGACAGAATTTGTGAATAATAAAAAACTGAAAAAATTTAGAAATATAATACAATTAGATCAAATTGGGGTTCAATAGGATTTAAGGAGATTAAACTAGATTAAAGACTAGATTAATGTAGGAAACAAATTAGAAATGGAGTTTTGGAAAATAATCTAGCAAAATAGAGGTTTGAACTGGAAGAAGAGCTTCCACTGACATTGACAACGTTCAAGTGAGTTACAATTTCAAATGAAACCACATGAGTGGTGACGGGTGCACATATGTTAACGCAGCGTTTGCACTAGTGGTAAGAACCATAGTTTAAAGCTATTAGAGAACAAGATGCAAACAGATGTTAAGATATGATGGTACATTTGATGAGAATTTTCTACAGACATTGCAGACAAATCGGTCTGAAATGGGGAAAACAGTGGTGACATTACAACAGAAATTAATCTCCATACTAAGGGTTTAAGCAATTTCCACTGACGAAGTTGATTTGATAACTGGGTTCAAAACCAAATAGGAAGCTAAAATTTAGTAGTGACTAAAAAGGGGAAATCTTGAATTAAGGGAAAATACGGAAGAGAAAATAATCAGAGAAGATATATTCTTTATAATAATGGGAGAAATATCTAGATTAGAAGAAATTAGGAATGGCGTTTTGCATTAGAAAATTATTGGTGAAGACAAAATTATAGATTGGTGCTGTTTAGAAATATTTGCATTAATGATTACATTAATGATTAAGTACAAGATGACTCTGTGAGTGAGAGTCAACGTTGACATCAACATTAACTAGGACAACAGCAAAGATGAAGTTGTCTGTTATAACAGCAAGAACATTGACTATTACATCAACAGATAAAATGGAAATCGGGTTTAGAATTAGTTAATAGTAAATTAGCTTAACTCAACAGGAGTTATCATTCATGGTGATGGTTCCTTAAAGGGGATGCATGCACATGATCATGAATGATGGTTAGCCTAGCACTCACATAGAAGGAGTGTTCTGGTTTAAGGGAGGAGTACAGTACATTACATTACAGTACATTACATTCCATTACATACATTTTTAACATTTATTTTCTATTGTTTTTGTTTTATACAGTCCATGATTTGTTTTACTTATTAAATTTGGTTAACCATTATATTATCACACTTATATATATATACATATCTATATTCTGTTCACATAAAAAATAAAAATACTTTTTAGAGGATGTTTTTACATGAAAAGATCGCAAGCTACAAGATACTGTTCAGTTATTTTTGTTCCCAGGACGATGCTGAAATGCTGTTAAAAGGGACAATGGACATGGACAATAACTGGAGTGGACATTGAGAATATCAGATGAGAACGCTGGAGCCAAACATCACAACAAGACCAACACCTTTGAAGACAACATAATCATCGCTGAGGAGTGGTGAAAAGAGTTATAATAGAATGTTAAAAGGGTTAAATAAATGATTGGGGTAAATAAGTAAAGGGTTGATGAAATAAAATATACTCATGTGTTGATGTGTTGAGGTGTTGTTGATAATCCAGTGCTGATGTTTAGGTTGTGCGGCGACACGAATATCCTCACACAGCAGCGATTAAGGATTGATTTAATTGGATAATAACTTAAGACTAAATACAAATTTACTCTTAAAGTTAATGATAATCAAAGAAGTGAGGCTGTTTAGGTCGCTAGGTAACACGATCAAGGACAGCCAGAAGGGGTGGTAGCCAAGATCGGTCAGAACAACTGACGGTTGGTGCCGCGAGAGAATTTTCCGGCTAAACAAAAGTAAATATCGACAAGCAGGTTTTTGCTCTCGCTTGTCGCTGATCGTGTCTAATTAATTAATTGATCTGAGCTTAATCACTCAGAAAGGGAGGAATATGAAGTGTATTAAAACTAGGTCCATGCAAAGTTAGGCCTCATTCTGAGACTGGCTTTTAGGAATATGTGTGTTTCTACCAAAATGTCTATTCCACGGAATGTAAGGGGCCCACATCTGATTAACTACCGAATGAGAGATGTCTCCATCGGCTGCGAGGCCTTGAGATGCCTCGTATACATCTGTGTTTTCTCATGATCTCATTTCTGTAACTTCTCCCCTGGTGCTACCCAAATAAGGATACTTTTACATCTTGTTCTCTCATTGGCTAATCCGTTGGTACATGGATAGGGTCATACCTGTCAGATATTGTTTATCGGTCTTTGTGCGGTTTCAGTATATAAGGCGAGGTGCGCCCAGAGACGGGGTTCGTCTTCCTGATCACCAGCGGACCCAGGGCGCTGTTTTCTGCTGTCCTGTATTTGACTCTGTAAATAAACTAACTTGAAAAGTTGCAGAGCTTTGTCAGCGTGAATCCTTTGTCTACACCCTACGCCCCAAACGAGCATTGATCCAGCCACCACAGTCCCCCAGTAAGTGGAGACACTGCTGGTCTCTGGATCCACAGACTCACACGTGTCCACAATCATCTTCTTCAGGCTTTTTGTGAGCTCAGAACCTCCTTTTGCACCTTTTTGAATTCTTTAAGAAGAGACTCTGACCTTTGCTCCACCATCTCATTTATGTTCAGAGAGATTAAGTCTTTAAGTCTTGTGATGGCAAAAGAGGTATAAAAGAGATATAAAAGAGATATAAAAGTGGATTAAAGTCACTCACGTTGTGTCACTTCTCAGTCCGAGGAGGTTTTTCTGCTTCTTAAAACTCCATAAACGTCTCTAAAATGTGAAATCAAAGCTGAGCAGAATCTGTGTCACACCCATAGACCATGAAAACGAGTGGACTGTTGGACTGTGAGGTCAGAGGCCACGCCCCCAAATACTCACACAGGTATATAAATACACACGTGGTACATTCTGCCAGTCAAAGTCTGAAACAGTAACTCTTCTGCTCATGTCCCAACACTGCCACCTTCTGGAAATGTCGTGTCAGGTTCATTCATAAATCTAACACCCAAACTTGACTTTTCCGTTTCGAGACGAGCTCTTTGCTTTTTTACAACAATCTGAACAAACGTTACATTATAAACCTTCTGGTCATTCTGGAAAAATGTCATATTCACAAATCCAAACTCAGAAATAAAGAAAAGAACTAAAAATAAATGGACCTGGAGCGACTAAAGTCCAGTGCGCTCTCTCTGCTACTATATTCACAGTTTAATATTGAAAAAGTTGTGTGGTCTTGACTTCCTCTTGAGACGTGAGTGGGACATTTTCATCTGCAGGTCCTTCTTGATGAAAAACTCCTCTTCAAACACAAGTTCAAGCGCACAACTCTCCCACGTGGAATAACAGATATGTACTTGTGAACAGGAGATGGACCTTTCTCCACCAGAGCTTTTCTAACGCTGTTCGTGGAGAAAGAAGAACATTGTGTGTGAATTCTGTGCCAAATATCAGATCTGCTGTAGCCAAAGAAGATCTAAACAGAGTGTCCAGTCTCTCCCAGGATCTCTGACCAACACGGTTAAACAGGATCTAATACAGTCTAAGGTGACCCCTGTAATGAGGGCTCTTTGTGTGGACGCTGCTGAGTTATCGGCCACTTTATTAGGTACACCTGTCCAACTGCTCGTTAACGCAAATGTCTCATCAGCCAATCACACGGCAGCAGCTCAATGCATTTAGGCTGTAGACTTGGTCAAGAGGATCTGCTGCAGTTCAAAGCAGCATCAGGACGGGGAAGAAAGGTGATTGAAGTGACTTTGAAGGTGGCGTGGTTGTTGGTGCCAGACGGGCTGGTCTGAGTATTTCACAAACTGTTGATCTACTGGGATTTTCACACATCTCTAGGGTTCACAGAGAATGGTCGGAAAAAGAGACAATATCCAGTGATTATTATGAAACCCTCTTTTATTATAAATCACATCATCAGCAAAATGTCAACCATCATCAGTCAATTCATCCTGAAAATCAAAGAAATATTAAATACATTTATTAAACATGAAGCAAAACATTTCATCACAAATGTTCAGGGAGTAAATACCATTTTGTCCTGGGACTTTTGAAAACATAAAACTATAATAATAATAATAATGATAAAATGTTTGAGAATGAGTGACAGTTTCTGACTCCATGAGAGTTTAGTCAGATTTGACAAATTCCTTTTTGAAGCGTTCCAATGTAAAACAGAAATAATTGTTTGATTCGTCGAACACTAAAATAATCTTGACAAAATAATATGAATAATAAAATGCTCATTGAAGTTAAATGTTTTTTCTAAATGTGTTTGTGTTTGGGATGAGACCAGACTAACAGGACCTGAAGTGTCAGTCCTCCAGGGGGCGCTGTGTGCTCAGCTTCACCAGAGACACTGAACTGTTTAACCTCCTCAGTCTAAACCCAGGAAACAGAGGCTCAGTGAAGGAGGAGCTGAAGGTGTGGAGGTGGGACAGTTCTCCACCAGAGAGGACCTGATAGAAGGACAGAGCTCCAGCCTCAGAGTCCAGCAACACGCCCACTCTGGAGGTGTTTGGAGGAAACAGAGGTGACAGCTTATATCTTCTCAAACTTGACATAAACTCAGGTCTTTCTTTCTCATTGTGCAGAAAATAATATTTTCCTCCCCAGATCCTCAGATTCCAGGACTGATCATTGAGTCCAAACTCACTCTCCTCACTCTTTCCTCTCCGTCTGATTCCTCTGTAACTCACGGCTACATCAACGTTCCCCCTGCACTTCACCTCCCAGTAACAGCGCCCCCTCAGGCCGGAGGAGGCCAGGACCTGACACCAGTGTGTGAATCTGTCCTCATGATCTGGAACTTGTTCTGACTCAGAGAATCTCACAGTCCGTTTGTCCTCAGACAGATGGAGTCTTCTGTTTGCCGTGTTTGGATCCAGAGTGAGCTCACAGTGATCTGAAACACAAAGACACATTTAAAATGTGATGATTTAAACAGGTTAGTGAGAGTAAATATGAAGTGTGAAAGTCCTGTTTCTTCTCAAAGGTAAATCAATGATAATGAGGTGGTTGGAGGCTCAGCTCATGTGTGATCAGCTTCAACATGTTTAGTTTGGCTCAAAACCTCATCAGTGTTTTGAACTGGGACGTTCAGTTTGTGCGGCTCCAGATCCAATACTGATCTTTAATGTTTGTTCTTTACGATACTGATCCGATACCGATCCGATACCGATCTGATCTTCTTATATTTCATGTTTTGACCCTTAGTTTAGTCTGATCTTGAGCCTTTATAAAACATGAAGAACACAAAGCTGAATTTGGCTCCAGTTTAATTCCATGACGACAGTTTCAATATGAATATTGCAGAATAGTGTTTTAAAGTGGTCCACAGCTTCAGAGCATCACACTCACTGTGACAGACACATTGATGGATTGATGCAGGTCAAATGAGATGTGCATTTATATATTTGTGAATAAATCATTGGTGGACGACCTAAACTGTGCTTTCTTCACCTGTGAATGTGGATGTTTTTCAGACGTTCCACATTCTGCTTTGGAGCCTCTCAAAATCCACATTTATTCAAAGACAGATTTGTTCTCATCAATTCTCATTTATAAACATGAACGTTGAGATGACATGATTGACAGTTTAAAAGTGGGCGTGGTGTTCAGGGGAGATGTCCGTGGACACAGTGTGGATATTTGCTCCAACTAAAAGACTCTTTAGGCCCTTTTTACTTTAGTTTTTAGACTTGTTTTAGACCGGAGCGCCAAGGCACACGCATTTCCCGAGTCCTCACGGAGCGAGACGAGCCGGTCGTGACACACGGCTGTAAAAACACAAGATTCTATCAAGTCAAAGTACAGCACATTTACTATGTTGTGGAGACACCAGATTGTTGAACTTTAGCCTTCTTCTTTCACCAATAAGTGACTTTTGACTCCTTTGACTCGTCTACTGCCTCTTAAGTCTCTCACACACATGGATTGTAGAAGAACAAGCAACATTTTTAACTGGAACAAGAAAATATGAGCACATTTCTCCTATTTTAGCTTCACTCCACTGGCTGCCCGTCCATTTTAGGATTCATTTTAAAACTCTTTTATTTACGTTTAAAGCCTTAAATGGTCTTGCCCCTCCTGACCTCTCCGAGCTGCTACACCCCTACACTCCCAGCCGTTCCCTCAGGTCAGCTGACCAGCTCCTGGCAGTGCCACGGGCTAAAGGTCAGAGGTGAACGAGCCTTTGCAGTGGCAGCTCCAGTGGAACAAAGTGCCACTCCCCATAAGAAAAGCCTCTTTTGAAATCGCTTCTAAAAACATCTGTTTTCTCTGGCTTTTAACTCCATGTAGTGTGTTGATTGTATGTTTTATATGTGTTGGGAGGGCAGCACCTTTTTATCTATTTTATTTTGTTTATTTTTATTCCATTGATTTTAGTGTGTTTGTTTGATTTAATTTTCTATTTGATTTTGTTTTTATATCTTATTTTATTACTTTTATCCTATTTATGCCTCTGTAGTCTTTTACCTGCTGTGAAGCACTTTGGAACCCTCTGGTTGTGTAAATCGTGCTGTATAAATAAAGTGGATTGGGTTGGATTGGAAAATACACAACTTTATTGATTTAGGATCAGATTTTGCTCCAACTAAAAGACTCTTTAGGCCCTTTTTACTTTAGTTTTTAAGACTTGTTTTAGACTGAAGCGCCAAGGCACACGCATTTCCCGAGTCCTCACGGAGCGCTTTAATTCATATTAAATGATATATTAATATATCTTGAGTAACAGTTAATATGTAAAACGCAGCCTAATTGTGTCTCAGACATAAACATATCAGTGTTTATTTGTGTCTGATACAATATGTCTTTGTGTCTTACATTCAATTAAAAAAGTCAAAGGTCCAAACGTGACTGTGTCATATTAAATAATGATTGAGACACGTCAATATCTCTTTGTGATATGAATCCATTATTATTTGTAGAAAGGATGAACAAAAACAAGTCAAAGACATTTCTTACATTAATACATGACATGTCTTCTGAGTGCGCCATCTAGTGGTGAAATCAGCCTTATTCAAAAGTGACTCGTACTTATTTATTTCTTATAATTAAATCTATTTTCAGCTTCAATTGGCCTAAAAACACAATAAACAGTAATAAACGTGTAGTGTTGAAGAGAAAAAGAGCATAGATCATGTGACGTCTGCAGAGCTGAGCCGATGGTGCCCAGGCACATTGTACTCACAGCTCCTCAGTGTTTCTGCTGCTCTGGACTTCAGCCTTAACATTAGCAGTGACCGCTGCGTGTGGACCACGTGAGGACCATATGCACTTGTATGGAGCCCATCTAGTCACAGGTTCTGATCCCATACTCAAACATACATGTGTCTGTGTGACGGGGGAAAGGGTGGAGTCTGTGGGAGCTGTGGTGGAGGAGGACCAGGGCATCAGGAGTAACTCAACAATGTGGGCTCAGGAGTAACCGCAGCAACAGCCTCCTCTCACTGCCACTAAGAACACGACCTTTTAAGACATCGTTTGTCCCGTCTGCCGTGTCCAGGGCCCAAGCCTTCAGGGGCTTTTTCATCTTATATATGTTGTTTTATCATTGTTCATCGTTTGATGTTGCACCGAATCACCAAAGCAAGTTCCTATTTTGTGAATTATGTTCATTGACAATAAACCTTTTCTGATTCTAATTCTGATTCTGACTTCTTCTTTTGCATTTACCCCTTGACTACAGATGCCACAAACTGCAGCACAAACAGACGGGCAAAGTGTGAGCGGCGGCCGAGGCGTCGGAGCAGGACAATATGTTTCCAAGTCCAATTCATGACGACAGACGAGTACGAGAGCGAAAGCTCAGGATAAAGAAGACGCCGTCATAAATCTGTCTTATAATAATAAGGTATTATCATATTTACCTGTAAGATTAGGAGAATAAAGATGAATGTAAAGATCGCCCTAGTTCAAATGTAAAGTTGGACAGTTCCTCCAGTGAAACTGTTTCAGTCTGATGTTTGTGGAAGTTGCTGCTTGTCAAACCTCTAAATGTGTCGATAAGTTCAAATAAAAACATCAGATCTACAGCTGTGAGTCTTCTACATGTGAAGTTGTACCAAATAAAATACTACTCACATTTTCTAAGACCTGGAACCATCCAGCGCTTTCCAGAAGGATCCAACCTGGAAAACACATGTCTAGTTTAGACCAGAACCTGGACCAACCCCTGAACCAGGGCCCACACCTGACAGACTGTAGGGGGCAGTGTGGTCTCACCTGACAGACTGTAGGGGGCAGTGTGGTCTCACCTGACAGACTGTAGGGGGCAGTGTGGTCTTACCTGACAGACTGTAGGGGGCAGTGTGGTCTCACCTGACAGACTGTAGGGGGCAGTGTGGTCTCACCTGACAGACTGTAGGGGGCAGTGTGGTCTCACCTGACAGACTGTAGGGGGCAGTGTGGTCTCACCTGACAGACTGTAGGGGGCAGTGTGGTCTCACCTGACAGACTGTAGGGGGCAGTGTGGTCTCACCTGACAGACTGTAGGGGGCGGTGTGGTCTCACCTGACAGACTGTAGGGGGCAGTGTGGTCTCACCTGACAGACTGTAGGGGGCAGTGTGGTCTCACCTGACAAACTGTAGGGGGCAGTGTGGTCTCACCTGACAGACTGCAGGGGGCGGTGTGGTCTCACCTGACAGACTGCAGGGGGCAGTGTGGTCTCACCTGACAGTCTGTAGGGGGCGGTGTGGTCTCACCTGACAGACTGTAGGGGGCAGTGTGGTCTCACCTGACAAACTGTAGGGGGCAGTGTGGTCTCACCTGACAGTCTGTAGGGGGCAGTGTGGTCTCACCTGACAGTCTGTAGGGGGCAGTGTGGTCTCACCTGACAAACTGCAGGGGGCAGTGTGGATCGTCCCGTAGAGCGGTCAGTCTCTCTGCTGAGGGTCCTGGATGGTTGTAGCTCAGGTCTAACTCTCTTAGATGGCAGTGGGTGGAGCTTAGAGCTGAGGCCAGATAGGCCCCGCCCCTTTCTGAGACCAGACATCCAGACAGCCTAAAGACACACAGCATTACACTCATGTGGAAACAAGGGGCAGAGTGCATGATGGGAGTGTCTCACCTGAGAGTCTCCAGTCTGCAGGGGGCGCTCTTCAGTCCATCACACAGCAGCTCCACTCCTGAGTCCTGGAGGTCATTTTGACTCAGGTCGAAGTGTGTGAGACTGGAGGAGCTGAGGACTGAGGCCAGAGGACCACAGCTGAGAGAGGACAGGCCACAAGTACTCAATCTGGGGACAATACATTTTTATTTATTATGCCCCGAAATAGTCATTGCAGTAATAGTATTGAAGCAGTACACAAACTTAAAAATAACTTTAAATGCAAGTTATTATGATGAATAGAATAGAAATGTCAATAGACTAATAGACAAACAAACACTGGAAGAGCAAAATGTAGTTGATCCAACCTGAGAGTCTCCAGTCTGCAGGGGGCGCTCTTCAGTCCATCACACAGCAGCTCCACTCCTGAGTCCTGGAGGTCATTTTGACTCAGGTCGAGGTGTGTGAGACTGGAGGAGCTGAGGACTGAGGCCAGAGGACCACAGATGCTGTTTGTCAAGTTACAGCCGGACAGACTGAGGACAGAGAGGGAGATTAGAGCGCACTCACACCTGATCGTGAACAAAGTGTCAACTATGAGGTCCGTTTGGCCGATGTCAGTCTGATTTGTGCTTCAGTGATGCTGCTGGAGGAAGTGGACCTTATGAAAGTCTGTGTGTAGTTGAACTTTAGGATTATATGGCCTCGAGGACATGTTTATGTACCAGTGTTTTCACATTTTAGCTGCTTTTGTTGGACACATTACCCTGGAATGTTCTGCCATTTGGATTTAGGGTAGACTTTGAGTTGAGAGTGCGAACCACTCTTCCACAGTGTAGTTTGTACTCACATGGCTTTGGTGGAGGCCTTGATAACCGGCAGCAGATTCAGCAGAGCCTTCTCTGAGGGACAGTATTTCCTCAGGTCAAACTCCTCAAGGTCTGATTCTGTGGATAGTAAGAGAAAGGCCAAGGCTGACCACTGAGCAGGAGAAAGTTCATCTGCCTTCAGGCGTCCTTCTCTCAGGGTGTTTTGGATATCCTGCACCAGACTGCGGTCGTTCAGCTCGTTCAGACAGTGGAACAGGTTCAGGCTTTTCTCTGTAGACAGACACTCATCATTGAGCTTCTGTTTAAGGTATTTTACTGTCTCTTGATTGGTCTGAGAGCCACTTCCTGTGTGAGTCAGCAGACCCTGCAGCAGCCTCTGATTGGTCGGCAGAGACAGGCCCAGGAGGAAGCGCAGGAACAGGTCCAGGTGTCCGTTTGGACTCTTTAAGGCCTGGTCCACAGCAGAGCTAAAGAAGGCTTCTTCAGAAGAGTTTGATGAGGACAGCAGGTTCTCTCCAGAGCTGAAGAAGGTCTGATGGACGTGAAGAGCAGCCAGAAACTCCTGCACACTCAGATGGATGAAGCAGTAGACCTTATCCTGGTACAGCCCTGGCTCCTCTCTAAAGACCTGTGTGAACACTCCGGAGTACACTGAGGCCGCTGCAGCGTCCAGCCCACACTCGCTCAGGTCACACTCGTAGAAGATCAGGTTTCCTTTCTGCAGCTGCTCAAAGGCCACTTTTCCCAGAGACTGCACCATCTCCCTGGTCTCTGGAGTCCAGTGAAGGTCTGTCCCTGATCCTTGGTGATACTTGATGTTCTTTACTTTGGCCTGCACCACCAGGAAGTGGACGTACATCTGTGTGAGAGTCCGGGGCAGCTCTGGTTCCTCTGTTTGTTCCAGAAGCTTCTGTATAACTGTGGAGAGGATCCAGCAGAAGACCGGGATGTGACACATGATGTGGAGGCTGCGGATGCTCTTGATGTGGGAGAGAACAAGTTTGACCTGCCGCTCGTCTCTGAACCTCTTCCTGAAGTACTCCTCCTTCTGCGGGTCGGCGAACCCTCGCACCTCTGTCACCATGGAGACGCACCACTCAGGGATCTGATTGGCCGCTGCGGGGCGCGTGGTTATCCAGAGAAGAGCGGAGGGAAGCAGGCTCCCCCTGATGAGGTTTACCAGCAGCACGTCCACTGAGACGGACTCTGTGGGGTCGCTCAGGACCCGGGTTTGGCTGAAGTCCAGAGGAAGTCTGCACTCGTCCAGACCGTCAAAGATGAAGAGCACCTGGAGCTGTTGGAAGCTGCAGAGAGCGTTGGATGGACTGAAGAAGTGGTGCAGCAGCTCCACCAGGCTGACCTGTGTGTCTCTGAGCACATTGAGCTCTCTGAAAGTGAACGGGAACAGCAGCAGGAGCTCCTGGTTTGTCCTACCTTCAGCCCAGTCCAGACTGAACTTCTGAGTCAGCACCGTTTTCCCCACGCCAGCAACGCCCTTCGTCAGCACGACTCTGATTGGTCCCTTTGTCTGTGCTCTCATTGGTTCTTCTCTGATTGGGAGTTTAAACATGTCTTCACACTTGATGGCGGTCTCTGCAGAGGCCGGTTTCCTGGTCTCGATGTGTCTGACCTCATGTTGCTCTGTGGCCTCTCCCTCTGTGATGTACAGCTCTGTGAAGATCTGCTTCAGTTCAGAGGAGTTTCCTTCTTTAGCGATGCCCTCACACACACGGCTGAACTTCTGTATCAGACATGTCTTCACTTCTCCCTGAACCTTAGAACACAGACCTGTAAAAAGAGAAATCTGCATCAGACGTGTAACTGGACACACTGGGTTCAGTTAGAGCAGAGAGAGCTCTGGAGATTTTATGAAATTCAACCCACTATTCCGGCCCCCGTCCTCCCTGTTGTGTGTTTGACTCTAATGTTCCCTGTTCCTGTTTCCTCTGGTTGATGGGCCAATCCACAGTCTTCACCTGCAGCCACTCCCAGTATTTAAGGACCTGTTGCAGCTGCACAAGGCCATTTGTCTTCTTGTTCATCAGGGCTGTGGTGGTAGCGCCTGATTTTGTGTTTTGAGACATTTGTAGTTTGTTCGTTTGTTATTTGTCTCCTTTTAAGTTGTCACTTTGATTCTGTTCATGGGCCTTTGTTTTGTTTGTCCTGTGACTCGTACCTTATAGAGACACTTAACTTGTTTTCTTAGTCGTGTCTGTGTTTGTTCATTTACCTTTGTGTTCCTGTTTATTGAACAAACTTTATTTCACCATTGAACATCTTGGTTTTGTTACTTCTTTTACCCTCGCAGTTGTAACACGCACACTTTGAAACAGCAGAAACATTTGAATCCAGATAATCCTTTCTGATCAGTCCTTTTCAGCCAATAACAGCTGTAGCTCATCACATGAAATGTGCCTCTACCTAAAAAACCTGGAGCATCTGAACTGAATGATTTTCACCCAGTAACACTTACCTTCATTTTATGTAAGAGTGTGGAGCAAACTGTGAGTAAAAACATCATGTCGTCTATATCCAACTGTTTGGACATCTAACAGTTTGCATATGAAAGTCAGAAGTACAGAAGATGCAGCTATCACTCTATATAACACCTTAGCAAAGCACCTTCAGGCCCCTGACCATTATGCTAGAATCCTCTTTGTGGACTTTACATCAGCTTTCAGTTCTCTGCGTGTACATATTTGACTGAACAGGCTCATGGACCTCGGTGTTCATGGAGGCATTATCAAATGGGTCAGAGACTTTATGTCCAATCGTTCCAAAGAGATATTTATCCTACTCTGGGTAGGCCCTGCCCACTGGGCGGGACCTCCTAATGAAAAGGTGTTATTGGTTTCAACAGAAACTAAACCTCTTTGTTTTCTATCAAACTAGCCTCTTTGTTTACAATCAGTCCTTTAATGGACTATCAGTAGTGATGCAGACCTAAACCCACGTTCAGGTTCAAGTCCGGATTCAAATCCAGAGGTTTAGGTTTAGGTCCGGACTCATTAGGTCCGGACCTAAACCATGCCATATTTGCATAATGTTATAACAGCATAACACAAGCTACTTGGCTAAATTATGTTGAAGACACTTGAACAAGGACGACTATCAAACACAAGGCTTAACTGCAGATTGAAATAAACTCAACTTGTCTGGTTTATTCACAGTTTTTAACAGAAGTTACAACTTACAAATCACAAGCTACTAGCTACGAGCTAGCTGCTAAACTATAGCTTAACTAACAGTTAACACACATTCATGTGTTTTACTTGAGGAACAAGAGCATGTTGAGTATTGTTGACAGGGTCAGTCGGGGTCAAGGGTCAAAGCAGCTGTTTCATCTGATACAATGTTTTGCCTTTAGACACATTTCCATCTTTAATGTTACAGATCCATTGGCATCAAAAGTCAGGTAAAAACCTTCAAACAGACAAAACACCAGTGTAAATAATTAAATAACAGTGTAAAATAACAGAGTTATAAAAACTAGCATAAAAGTCAACTTGAATCACTATAAAGCATCAACTTAGCAGTATCAAAAGTAGAATATGAAAATATTTTACACAACACATCAAAATAATACATCATATTAGCAGCATTAAACACCAGACCAGATTTAACAACTGTAGAATACAAATACAAAATATAAACTCCAATTAATGAATGCAGCAATTAAGCAATATTACTTTGACTTTCCTTTGTATTTACTTAATGCCAAATACATCTCACCACAACATAACACTTAAGTTATTTCATTCATATTTACACAAAGACCAAAGCACAACCCAGACAAGACCAAGCTGACCCCGCCCCTTTAACCATCACAACATGGCATGCGGCGGCCACAGCTTAAACAGTTCAGATAAAGCCAGCGATCTCACCGGCTTCACTTCAATGTTCACATGTGGACACACGGTTCTGCAGCTCGACACGTACCAGGCGCTCCCGTCTCTCGCATCTTTAAACTTATTTCGCCGGCTTTAACTTCTGCCCGGAAGACGCGTGCGTCACTAATTAGGGTCTGTGTGCGCTATTGACGGCGGCGCATGGCAGTGTTTACGTCCAGCGCAAATTTCGCGATCAATGGAAGGTTTAAGATGGTCTAGATTCTAGAACAAAAAGGATATAGTATGTGAGTGCTATATAGCACTCACATACTATATTTTTTTATGAGTCCAGAACCGAATCACCAGGGTTTCGTTTTTTTTTAACCTGAACCGAAACGTTTTTACAAGTCCAGATCCGGTCCGTTGTAGCGGTACACATCCCTAGATACATTATGAAATGTTGAGTGTGACATGTAGATCGTGTATATTTCTAATTGTTTTGATGAAACCAAAGGTAAATAGTTTTCATATTCGTATTATAACAGATGAATGGTGCATTTGGAGCTCCGCCCCTCTGGTCACCTGACTGTCCATCACACAGAGGGTCCTGAAGCCTCTGGTGGACTGTTCGGCTGCTCCGCCGTGACAAAACCTAATATCTAAAGCTAGTTTGTCTTACGACACGTGCTGCTTTCAGGTGAGTAAAGTCCCCGCTCTGAGGGATTATAGACACTTCAAACACCACAGGGACTAGAACAGTGTTTGATTTAGGTGGGGGGCTGCCACACTCTGTTGTAGCTGGACCCAAGACCCTCACACCTTCACAGAGTTCTTAAGGCACGTTTGGACTGGCCCCGGCCCCTCAGACCGGTTTAGAGTTCTTTGGAACGGTTTGCTCCATGCTCAGGGCGCTGAGCAGCAGACGTTACACAAATATAAGAAATACAAAATCAAATCTAAAACCTGAATTATACCTTTGACAAGATGTTTAAAGGCTCGAAATAACAAATGAGCTGAAAACCAAGTGCAAAAGCCACTCTCAGTACTTGGGTACTCAGCCCAAGCCTCTACGCAGAGTGCCGTGCTGCGACAAACAGAAAACAGCTGTTGCTTTGCCTGCTCTGTGTTGCTAACGTGCTTTGCTAGCTTTGTGTTGCTAACGTGCTTTGCTAGCTTTGTGTTGCTAAGGCTCCACATATAAGTTAGCATGAGTGTAAACGTGGCCTTACTGTTCTGCAGACGCTGGAGCAGCTGCTCCTGGTCCATCCTCCTCAGGAAGTCCAGGGTGATGGTCAGAACCGCCTCTCTGCTCGACTCCTCCTCCTCACTCTCAGAGCATTCTGGGTAATCTGAGGCCAGGAGCCTGTGGAGCCTCTGCAGCTGCTGTTTGACATAATCCAGGACCTGCTCCTCCAGACGCTGAAACACAGAGAACACAGAGGAGCAGGTCAGGCCCTGGGATCCACTCTGCAGGTGGAATCTCCTCTAAATGTTTCTGACCATGTGACGCTTTTGGTACAAACCTT
Organism: Eucyclogobius newberryi; assembly: GCF_026437365.1. Classification (NCBI taxonomy): domain Eukaryota; kingdom Metazoa; phylum Chordata; class Actinopteri; order Gobiiformes; family Gobiidae; genus Eucyclogobius; species Eucyclogobius newberryi. The sequence goes on along the minus strand of NW_027315746.1, from coordinate 4,414,585 downwards.
GAAAACAGAGTCCAGGTCACAGTCTCCTCTGGGGCCCTCTGCGCTCTCCTCTCTGTGGGACAAACAAACCAATGATACAACATTACACTCTGTCCACTGCAGAACATCAGAGCCAACAAACCCCCGACAGGAGCGACAGGAGCGACGGGAGCGACAGGAGCGACGGGAGCGACAGGTGTTGAGAAAAACGTCTTTAAAGAAACAGGATTTGGAGAAGGTTCCTCTGGGACTTACTCTGAATCTGGTCCTGGTTCTTTAAACTCTGGAGGTTGACGTCTGGAGCGGTCACTCTTTAAGGACAGGTGGCTCTGTCTGGACCTGGAAACATCAGCTCAGTCACAGAATAAACTGCAGAAGGTTCTAACCATCCAGTCCATACACCAGAGCTTCTCAAACTGTTTCTGCTGCGATCCCTTTAGGGGATTGTTAGTGAGAGCCCGGGACTGTGTGTCTGACACTCGGACCTGCAGTGTGGGGGCGCCCCAGGGCACTGTCCTCGCGCCCTTTCTCTTCACCTTCTACACTGCAGACTTCAGACATGACACGGACAGCTGTGTCCTGCAGAAGTTCTCTGATGACTCTGACATCATCGGACTCATCACGGACGACGATGATGCGGAGTACAGAGGACTGGAGCAGGACTTTGTGGACTGGTGTCAGCGGAACCACCTCCTCATCAACGCGGGGAAGACCAAGGAGATGGTGGTGGATTTCCGCAGACGCCACCCCACTGCCCCCCTCACCAGTGAACATCCAGGGACGGGACATTGAGAGAGTGACTCATACAAGTACCTGGGTGTTCATCTGAACCACAAACTGGACTGGACTCATAACACAGACGCACTGTACAGGAAGAGCCAGAGTCGGCTCTACCTCCTGAGGAGACTCAGGTCTTTTGGAGTGACAGGGCCACTCCTGAAGACCTTCTACGACTCTGTGGTGGCATCAGCTCCTGTAGGTGTGGCCTGCTTGAGCAGCAGCATCACAGAGATACAACCAAGGTACAGCCCCGTTTCTCTGCTTTCCCCGCTCCACAGACGGGGGCAATCTGGTCACAAAACTGGACTCAAATCCGTCTTGATTGGGCTAGAGCAACGCCGGCGTCTGGTATGTGGACTGCCGCTTCTGTCCCAACGTCTTTGTTTTGTTAGTCGTTTCCATTGTTTTGTTTTGTTCCCGCGTCTCTGTGTTGTCTTCTGTCTACATCCCTGTTCCTTAACTTCATCGGACATTACTGCACCGTCCATCGCTCATCTCCTCCCTCACTCCTGGACTATCTACTGCCCTAGCTGCCAGCTAACAGCTGGCTTAACACCTGCTGAGGTCCGTCATGGTATCGCGGGGCCTCCCTGCCGTGCAGACAAGGTCTGGGGCCAACGCCACTCACTCCACCAGCTTCAACACCCGGTCCACTGTTGCTTTTTCACAACTCTCTGCCCACCAGCTTCTAGTTAACCAGCTTCTAGCCACCGCCAACATTCTAACTGGATTACTCTCATCTGCTGTTACGTTCCATCTCCTCCTCGGACTATCACTCCCGCGCCTCCAGGCCACCGCTCCACCAACTTCTCGCCTACTCACCTACACTGCTGCTGACCTTCACCTCCTCAACCATAATCACCGTCTCCCAGCTGCTGCTGCCTCTGCAGCTAGCTCAGCTGGGATCCTTCGCCGGCCCCGCTACATCCACAGGGGCTCTGGTCTCTCCCATAACCAACACTCCAACGACGGCTCACCTATCCCCTCACTCTGGACTAGTTTTCGCCCCCCCGTCACCCCCACCAGCCGCACTGCCAACCTCAGCAACCTCCGCCCCCCCACCCCTGCGCCCCCATCCATCTCCGCGCCCCCATCCATCTCCCTTGCACTGCTGAACTGCCGCTCCCTCTCCAACAAATCACCTGTTATATCTGAACTGCTACTGGACAATAACATTGATCTGCTTCTCCTCTGTGAAACATGGCAACAGCCCCTGGACTTCTATGCTCTCAACCAAGCCACTCCCTCCAACTACACTTACACTGCCAAACCCCGCCTCTCCGGGCGTGGGGGAGGTCTTGCTGTTATTCATAAAAAATCTACATCCATCACTGAACTGAACCTCAACCTTCCATCCATCTCATCATTTCCCCAACTCTATCACCGCTATCCTGATCTATCGTCCCCAAAGCCCCACCCCTCTTTCCTCACTGAATTGTCCGAACTCCTCACCATCGCATCCTCTCTCTCTGCCCGCCTCCTACTCACTGGTGACTTCAACATCCACATTGACTGCCCCAACACCCCACTGACATCCGACTTCCTCTCTCTCCTGGACTGCTTCCATCTCACCCAACATATTGACTTCCCCACCCATACCAAAGGCCACACTCTGGACTTAGTCTGTTCCTCTCTCCTACCCATATCTAAGCCCCACCCCCTCCCATTTCCACTCTCTGATCATCTCTGCATCCTTTTCTCCGCCCCCCTACCCTCGCCCCACAACCCCAAAAAACGCACCATCACCTACCGCAATATCAAGTCAGTCAACCCCCTCACGCTCTCCCAGCTCATATCCTCTGCTTTCCCCCCTGACTCCCCCCCTCTTCCCCCGACGATTATGCTGTCATGCTCAACACCACCCTCTCCGACTCCCTTGACTCCCTAGCCCCCTGGAAAACCTCCTCCGTCTCATACATCAACCCCGCCCCCTGGTACACCCCTGAACTCCGCACCATGAAGCAGACTGGCCGCCAACTTGAACGACTCCTCAAAAGAACCCGCCTCACCGTCCACGCCGAAGCTTTCAAATTACACATCTCCTCCTACCGTGACGCTCTCCAAGCCGCCAAATCTGCCCACCTCTCCACCCTCATCAACAGCTCCCACCGGAGCCCTCGCACCCTGTTCTCCACCGTCAACAAGCTGCTCCAGCCACCGGACATCATTCCACCCTCGTCCCCTGACCTCTGCAACTCTTTCCTCCTTGCCTTCAATGACAAAATTTCCAAAATCAACAGCTCCATGACTGCCGTCTCCATTAACTCCATCACCACCCCCACCCCTGCCCCCCCCCCCCCCCCTCTCCCTGACCACCCACCCTTCCCTCCCCTCACCACCTTCTCCTCTGTTAACTCCTCTCATATCATAGACCTCATCACCTGCTCTCTCGACCCCCTCCCAACGACTCTAACCAAGGCCTGCCTCCCTGCTCTCATCCCCCATCTCACCACCCTCTTCAACCAGTCTTTATCCCTCGGCCATGTTCCTTCCATCTACAAACTGGCCTCCATCACCCCCATCCTCAAAAAACCCACCCTAGACTCCGCCAACCTCTCCAACTACCGCCCCATCTCCAACCTGCCGTTCCTCTCAAAAACGCTGGAACGCATCGTCGCCGCCCAACTTCACACCCACCTCCAGTCAAACAACCTCTATGAACCCCTCCAATCTGGCTTCCGCCCACCTCTGCAGACTCCGGGGCCCTCAACATCCTGTTACTACTAGACCTCAGCGCAGCCTTTGACACTATAAACCATTCCATCCTCCTACAAAGGCTGCGCCAACTGGGTGTTGAGGGCTCTGCACTTGACTGGCTCACATCCTACCTCACCAACAGGCAAGAGTTCATTTCCCTCTCCGGTCACTCATCCACCCTCTCCCCAGTAACGCAGGGGGTCCCCCAGGGCTCAGTCCTCGGCCCCCTCCTCTTCATCTGCTACATCTTCCCCCTTGGTCACATCCTCCGCCAACTCAACCTGGACTTTCACTGCTACGCTGACGACACCCAGATATACCTCACCACCAAATCCACCCAAAACCCTCCCCTCAGCCACATCGAAACCTGCATCTCTACAATAAAATCATGGCTCACTCTCAACTTCCTCAAACTGAACAGTGACAAAACAGAGCTCCTCCTCATTGGCACCAAATCCACTCTCAATAAAACTGGTCCCTTTTCACTCAGCATCGACACCTCGACCATCACCCCCTCCACCCTGGTACGCAATCTCGGTGTCATCATGGACCCCACCCTCTCCTTCACTCCCCATGTCAGCCACATCGTCAAGACCTCATACTTTCACCTCCGCCGCATCGCCAAAATCCGACACTGCCTCACCCTCCCCGCTGCTGAATCCCTCATCCATGCCTTCATCTCCTCCCGCCTTGACTACTGCAACTCCCTCCTCACTGGCATCTCCTCCCATTCCCTCCACAGACTCCAAATGGTCCAAAACTCCGCTGCCCGCCTCCTCACCCACACCCGGTCCCGTGATCACATCACTCCCGTTCTCCGCTCTCTCCACTCTCTCCCCATCAAGCAGCGCATAAACTTTAAAATACTCCTCCTCACCTTCAAAGCTCTTCACCACCTTGCCCCCCCCTACCTGTCTGACCTCCTCATCCCCCACCGCCCCACCCGAGCTCTCCGATCCTCCTCCTCTCTCACCCTGACTGCACCAACATCCCGACTCAAAACTTTTGGCGACAGAGCATTCTCCCGAACAGCACCCCGACTCTGGAACTCCCTCCCCCAACCTGTCCGCCACTCTCCCTCACTCACAACATTCAAATCCCGCCTAAAAACATACCTCTTCACCCAAGCCTATGACCTCCCCTACCCCTAGCCTCCTCTACCCCATTGCCTACTCTTCTACCCCCTGTTACATCCCCATCTTTTTCTCTCTACTTCTTCTGTCTTGTTCATTTTATCTGTATATTAATGTGTATTGTACGTGTTGTCCCCCCTGTCTGTAAATACCCCCCCCTTTTTTATATATGTTCAGCGTCTTTGGGTCACTGAAAAGCGCTATATAAATAAAAGTTATTATTATTATTATTAGAGAGGGAGAGGAAGAAGCTGGACAAAGTCATCAAGACGTCCAGCTCCGTCCTGGGCTGTGCTCTGGACTCGGTGCAGGAGGTGGGGGACAGAAGGGTCCTGGCTAAACTCACATCTATGCTGGACCATGAGTGTCGCCCCCTGCAGGACACTCTGTCCACTCTGGAGAGCAGCTTCAGTGCCTGATCCACCCTTGGTGTGTGAAGGAGACGTGCTAGCCCTGAACACGTGCAATACTGACTTAACCATGTGCAATACCGTCATATTCATGTGCAATTACTGTCACACTCACACGTAATTAATGTCATTCATGTGCATATAACTGATGTAAATAAGAGTGTTTACTTTACCATTATTATTATTATTAGTATTGTTTGTCTTATGCCAGCTATTTTTATTTGTATTATTATTATATTTTATCTTTATTTTCTTCTCTCCAGTCCCTATTAAGATATGAGAGGAGTTTTGTTAATAAGAGTTTTTGTTTTTGTACATAAGAGTTCTTCTATTAAGAGTGTTTTTTAAACTTCCTATAAGTTATCTGTCCTTTCCCCCTGTATCTACTGCGTTGTAACACCAACATTTCCCCATGTGTGGACAATAAAGTTATATCTTATCTTATCTTGTTCACGCCCCCCACAGCCTCCAGAAATATAAACTCATCAAATAAAACACATGCACTTTTACTATAAATGCCTCAATTAAAGGCGTAATGGACGATTTTTTGGCCCAAATCTGAGTCTCATTTCCTCGTGGCGTGGACGGCCGATTAGTCCTGCCACGTATCAATCATAAAACGCACCTACTGCTCACCTGCAGCCTCTTTCTGGCTCGTCTCCAGGACAGCAGCACGTTTCGCTGTGTCTAAGCGCATGGATCTATCATAATATAGTTCCCTCCGTGTACAGGACAACATTAAGACAGAGAAAGACAGTTTGAGCTCAGAAGAGACGGAAATCTACGGAGACGAGAGACGCGATGTGATCCGTCGCGCTAATAAACAAACGCACGTGTTGCAACGAGGCTTTGATGTGCCTCCGCAGGGGATGAGTGCACATGCGAAAAATCCTCCTTTATTCCTTTAACCTTAAATACACAGCAATAATGAGAGTTTGACATAAATTACATTCATTTTTAGTAAAAGTGTCACTCTCTCTTATGGTTATAGGAACTCTGAACTGCACATGAGAAGGTTCTGGGGTCTTACTCTGAATCTGGTCCTGGTTCTTTAAACGCTGGAGGTGGATCTTTAGAGCGGTCACTCTTTAAGGACAGATTCCTGGGTCTGGACCTGTAAAACACAGTCACAGCTGTTGTTAAAGCTGCTGCTGCTTCACTGAACTGTAACTGTCTAAAGTGTGAAGAGTCAGACTCACGGTGGATCAGTGCTGCCCCCTGGAGGCGGCTCCTTCACAGAGTCACTCATCATGGACCTGAGGAAAAGCACAGGAAACAGTGACTGAGACTGAGCTCACTTTACTCACACTAAAGTTTCCTTTATTCATGGGAAACACAGTGGTCACATATAGAAATAAGTAATTTAAATACAACGTAAAGTGCCTTTCATCTGGCTGTTTGTGTCACATTAAATGTACTTTATGAGTCAGAAAGTTTGATGTGATAAAGCTGCTCTCTAGAGTCACAGTGAGTCATTTGTGAATAAATGACTTGTTTGACCTCATCAATAATCATCAAATCTAGAATAAATTGACTCTGATGAGGATCATTCCGTCTCAATGGATTTAAACGCTCTAATATATTTGGAGAGGCTTTTAGAAAAATGATCAAACTGAACAAGAGACGTCCATAAGAATAACCCAGACTGTGGCATTAGTCCAGGATAAAGCTCAGTTTGTCTCTGTTAAACTTCCACGTTACAAAAGCTCTTTAAAACTCTTTAAAACTCTTTAAAACTCTTTAAAGCTCTTTAAAGCTCTTTAAAACTCTTACATTTGTGTTTTAGAACACGAGATCTGTCGAGTGTCAGTTTGTGACTCACATTTCTCTTACTTTCACTTTCCTCCAAAAACACGCACACGACTAAAACCGGATTAAAAGATATAAAATAGATATAAAAGAGGCTGTGAATTAAAGTCACTCACGTTGTGTCGCTTCTTGGTCTCACTTCTCAGTCTGAGGAGGTTTTTTTGCTCCTTAAAACTCTATAAATGTCTCTAAAGTGTGAAATAAACGCGGAGCAGAAACTGCGTCAGGTGTTCAAGTTTATGTCGCAGGTAGGTTAGCGGAAGTGGGCGGGGCTTGGGCCTCCACTCGCTTTAGCTCGGAGCGTTTCTACTTTATTATGTGTCCCATACCACACGCAGGGGCCACACACGCAGGGGCCACAAAACGCAGGGGCCGCACTATAAAACGGCTCCGCTTTCCCTTACCTGACCTCGCCCCTCTCTGACGTCACATCCGCCGTGCAGCGCTCGGCCGCAGTCAGACAAAATGGTTGAAGTTGTGAGAAATAGTGACGCCAAATGAAGCCCCATGAACCATTTGAGGCTTCAGCCAATTGTATCGATACATGAGTCGATGCCTCACAAAGTGTTTCACTTGCTCCACTGCGCCATCTTGTGGTCAAATAAATGTAATGCATGTAAGATAGTACAAGCGTCACTGTTAGAATTGTTTTCTCATACATATTGTTATTTACGTGCACTTTATGTTCATGTATTATTTTGTTGTTATATTTGATCACTTCCGGTTGTGACCACTTCCTGGTGTCTTGGCGGGATATAAATTGATTGCTGTTGAGCTCTGCACCTGATGGAAATAAACTGGAACAAAGAAGCTACGAGTGTGTGTTCTTTTCACAAACCAAATAATAACCGATTTTATTGAGAAAATAACATCAATACAAAAAAAAATAAAAGATCTACTCAATGATGCATATTTATTCCATAACAACAGCTTGTGTCACATGGTTCAACGATAAGTCCTGATCAGGTCTCGACCTCATGTTCCCCTGGTCCCAGGGCGGATGCAGCTCTGGTCAGACACACAGACTTCTGGAATCTTCAGGTTCATATTAGTATTTATCTATTTCAACTCTCTGATCTTTCTCAGAGCCAGACACTGACACGGATTATGAGACAGTTCATTTGTGCTTGTTCTCCTCCTCCAGACGCTGCTTCAGATCATCCTGATGGAGCTTTAGTTTAAAGTCTGTATCAGAACTTGACTCATTCATCACTGCTGCAAAATGAGTGTCTTATGTCAAAAAGTCTATAATATGAGGGATCATCACACATTGACATAATTGGAGCGTGAGTGAATCAACGCTTTGGGACTCATTCTTTGTTTGTTTTTTTACTCTAATGTGACTCGAAAGCCCAAGTTTTGAACAGGGCTGAATGAGACTTTGAACTCATGTGGAACTGAAGCCACATCATTTTAAACGACTATTGAAGCTCTAAATAAATGATCGAGTTAATCTATTGCCTCTGTCCATCGATTTTACTTTTCTGTGCGACTTATTTTAGCTTTTGTTTCCTCCAAGTGAAATAATGCGGCCGACAACCCATCGTCCAAACATACAAATAATCTGACTGGTTTATTTCTGGTGAGCACTAGTTTAGACCTGGTTTGTTCAACGTTTAGTCCTTGTTTAATTCTGCTTTAGACCTGTTTTGATTCATGGTCAGAGCTGTTTGTACTTGTCTCGTCTCAGTTTAATTCTGGTTCAGTTCTGGAGGAGCAATTTTAAAAAACAATGTTCCTAAAGCATTTTGTATGTTATTTTTTTATCAGTTTTTATTTTATTGTATTCTCTCAATTTATTGAAAACATGTTGGAGATATTTTGTGTGACCCAAACTTGTGTTACAGCAGTGGCCCAGAGGCCCAGAGGCCCAGAGGCCCAGAGGCCCAGAGGCCCAGAGGCCCAGGGGCCCAGAGCCAGGGGCCCAGAGGCCCAGGGGCCCAGGGGCCCAGAGCCAGAGGCCCAGTGGCCCAGGGGCCCAGATGCCCAGGGGCCCAGTGGCCCAGAGGCCTTGGCCCCTGAAAAAACTGGCCTTTGGTAAAATAAAGTTGAATAGTCCTGGTTTACAGTTTTTTACAATTGAATAAACACAATTTTGATGGTTTTGTTTTATTTAGTAAAATCCTTCACACAATTATCACAAACACAAACACAATTATAAAACACCTGAGCTGCTTTGCAAAATGAAACACTCTTGTAAAAACTCTACACTAATTTATCAAAACCATATTTTTTGACCATATGAAACAAACACGTTGTATTTGACTTAATAATGTTTGCACCAGTTACACACCAGTTACACACCAGTTACACACAGTTACACACAGTTACACACCAGTTACACACCAGTTACACACCAGTTACACACAGTTACACACCAGTTACACACCAGTTACACACCAGTTACACACCAGTTACACACAGTTATACACAGTTACACACCAGTTACACACAGTTACACACAGTTACACACAGTTACACACAGTTACACACCAGTTACACACAGTTACACACAGTTACACACCAGTTACACACAGTTACACACCAGTTACACACCAGTTACACACCAGTTACACACCAGTTACACACAGTTACACACCAGTTACACACCAGTTACACACCAGTTACACACAGTTACACACCAGTTACACACCAGTTACATACCAGTTACACACACAGTTACACACACAGTTACACACCAGTTACACACCAGTTACACACAGTTACACACAGTTACACACCAGTTACACACAGTTACACACAGTTACACACAGTTACACACCAGTTACACCCAGTTACACACAGTTACACACAGTTACACACCAGTTACACACAGTTACACACAGTTACACACCAGTTACACACAGTTACACACCAGTTACACACAGTTACACACCAGTTACACACCAGTTACACACCAGTTACACACACAGTTACACACCAGTTACACACCAGTTACACACAGTTACACACCAGTTACACACCAGTTACACACCAGTTACACACAGTTACACACAGTTACACACAGTTACACACCAGTTACACACAGTTACACAGAGTTACACACAGTTACACACCAGTTACACACAGTTACACAGAGTTACACACAGTTACACACCAGTTAAACACAGTTACACACAGTTACACACAGTTACACACAGTTACACACCAGTTACACACAGTTACACACAGTTACACACAGTTACACACCAGTTACACACAGTTACACAGAGTTACACACAGTTACACACCAGTTAAACACAGTTACACACAGTTACACACCAGTTAAACACAGTTACACACAGTTACACACAGTTACACACAGTTACACACCAGTTACATACCAGTTACACACCAGTTGCACACAGTTACACACAGTTACACACAGTTACACACCAGTTACACACAGTTACACACAGTTACACACAGTTACACACCAGTTGCACACAGTTACACACAGTTACACACAGTTACACACCAGTTACACACAGTTACACACAGTTACACACAGTTACACACACAGTTACACACAGTTACACACCAGTTACACACAGTTACACACCAGTTACACACAGTCACACACCAGTTACACAGTTACACACAGTTACACACAGTTACACACAGTTACACACACAGTTACACACCAGTTACACACCAGTTACACACCAGTTACACACACAGTTACACACCAGTTACACACCAGTTACACACCAGTTACACACAGTTATACACAGTTACACACCAGTTACACACAGTTACACACAGTTACACACAGTTACACACAGTTACACACAGTTACACACCAGTTACACACAGTTACACACCAGTTACACACCAGTTACACACCAGTTACACACAGTTACACACCAGTTACACACCAGTTACACACCAGTTACACACAGTTACACACCAGTTACACACCAGTTACATACCAGTTACACACCAGTTACACACACAGTTACACACACAGTTACACACCAGTTACACACCAGTTACACACAGTTACACACAGTTACACACCAGTTACACACAGTTACACACAGTTACACACAGTTACACACCAGTTACACACAGTTACACACAGTTACACACAGTTACACACCAGTTACACACAGTTACACACCAGTTACACACAGTTACACACCAGTTACACACCAGTTACACACCAGTTACACACACAGTTACACACCAGTTACACACCAGTTACACACCAGTTACACACAGTTACACACCAGTTACACACCAGTTACACACCAGTTACACACCAGTTACACACAGTTACACACAGTTACACACCAGTTACACACAGTTACACACAGTTACACACAGTTACACACCAGTTACACACAGTTACACAGAGTTACACACAGTTACACACCAGTTAAACACAGTTACACACAGTTACACACAGTTACACACCAGTTACACACAGTTACACACAGTTACACACCAGTTACACACAGTTACACAGAGTTACACACAGTTACACACCAGTTAAACACAGTTACACACAGTTACACACCAGTTAAACACAGTTACACACAGTTACACACAGTTACACACAGTTACACACCAGTTACACACAGTTACACACAGTTACACACAGTTACACACCAGTTACACACCAGTTACACACAGTTACACACAGTTACACACAGTTACACACCAGTTACACACAGTTACACACAGTTACACACAGTTACACACCAGTTGCACACAGTTACACACAGTTACACAGAGTTACACACAGTTACACACAGTTACACACAGTTACACACACAGTTACACACAGTTACACACCAGTTACACACAGTCACACACCAGTTACACAGTTACACACAGTTACACACCAGTTACACACAGTTACACACAGTTACACACAGTTACACACAGTTACACACCAGTTACACACCAGATACACACCAGTTACACACAGTTACACACCAGTTACACACAGTTACACACAGTTACACACAGTTACACACAGTTACACACAGTTACACACCAGTTACACACAGTTAAACACCAGTTACACACAGTTACACACAGTTACACACAGTTACAGTTTCTAAGTGCACAGAGTCGTGTGGGTGAAGAACACAGTGAACATGGCTCGGATTTGCACAACTGTATACACAATGTCTGCTCACACTTTGTGCACAACAACACACACAGTGAACACTACACACACTTGTGTGCATCACTGTAGACACCACACAGGACACAAGACTCATGCTGTTGACAACGTCATTTATTTTGTTCCATAAACTCAAGTCAACATGACGGAATAAAAACATTTACCACTTTTCATGAACATTACATTTTATCCAGTACAAAAAAGAACCTCCCAAACTCCTCCCCCTCTTCCTCTTCCTCTTCTTTTTCCTCATCCTCTACCTCTTCTTCTACCTCCACCTCCACCTCTGGCACGGCTTCCTCCTCCTCCTCCTCCTCCTCCTCATCCTCCTCCTTCTCATCTTCCTCTTCCTTTTGATGAACTCACCTGCTGCATTTTTATCGTGCTTAAACCTGATTGGTGCGTCTACAATTAAGCGATCTTGTGTTTGTGCGCCTGATGACAGTGTTCAATGAGCTGGCACATGGGTGTGGTCATTTGGCACATGGGTGTGGTCATTTGGCACATGGGTGTGGTCATTTGGCACATGGGTGTGGTCATTTGGCTCATGGGTGTGGTCATTTGGCACATGGGTGTGGTCATTTGGCACATGGGTGTGGTCATTTGGCACATGGGTGTGGTCATTTGGCACATGGATGAGGTCATTTGGCACATGGGTGTGGTCATTTGGCACATGGGTGTGGTCATTTGGCACATGGGTGTGGTCATTTGGCTCATGGGTGTGGTCATTTGGCACATGGGTGTGGTCATTTGGCACATGGGTGTGGTCATTTGGCACAAGGGTGTGGTCATTTGGCACATGGGTGTGGTCATTTGACACATGGGTGTGGTCATTTGGCACATGGGTGTGGTCATTTGGCACATGGGTGTGGTCATTTGGCACATGGGTGTGGTCATTTGGCACATGGGTGTGGTCATTTGGCACATGGGTGTGGTCATTTGGCACATGGGTGTGGTCATTTGACAGTCAGTGCTTTAGAATTGCAGAAGTGACATCTTGATGTACTTCTGTGTGTAAATGCACAAGTGTGTTGAGTGTTGTAAATCACTGTGTGTGTTGTTTAGCACAAAGTGTGAACTGACTTATTGTGTTACAGTGGAGCGGTGACGTCATTTCCGGTGAGTGTGTCGCGTTTTCAGAGCTGTTCGTTCTTAGAGCCTTTTACCGATTAATCCACGAATTATACACACTATTTACGCATCATATACACGAAAGTGAACGTTTGATTTCTCCGCAAACAATCCGGAGCCTCAAGCCGCTCGCTTTTCAGTATTTCGTGGATTAAAAAGCCCTCCTCACTTTCTAGCTCCAGCCTGAACTAGCCTAGCGTAGCCTAGCCGCTAGCGTCATGGCTGGATCTACCTTTACCTGTTTGAGCTGTCATATGTCGAGTCAGAACCCTGGCTCCTTCTCTGATAGGTGCGTGAAGTGCAGTGTAGTGGTAGTTTTGGAGGCCAGGGTTACGGAGTTAGAAGCGCGGATCCGCTGTTTAGAGGAGCTTAAGTCCAGTTATAGTTCGGTTTTAGCGCGAGGGCTACCGGACCGCGCTGCAGGGCGTAGCATTAGCATTAGCAGTAGCAGTAAGGCCGAGCTCAGCCCCTCAGCGTCTCCCGTGCAGCCGGGACTAGACCAGGAACAGAATAGGGACCATTTTGTGACAGTTCGGAGGGGACAAGGCGCTAAACGCCGAACCTCAGAGCGCCGTGAGCTTCACGTCTATAATAGGTTTTCTCCCCTCAGCGATCACACGCCCGCTGAACACACGAGAGAAACTCTTGTAATCGGGAGTTCTATTGTTAGAGACGTGAAGCTGCCAGCTGCTAGCGTTAGGTGTTACCCGGGGGCCAGAATGGGTGACATCGAAGGAAACCTTAGGATCTTAAAGCGGAGTAGGACCCGTTTCCGGCGAGTCGTGGTTCACGCAGGCGGTAACGACGCCCGGCGGAGACAATCAGAGGTGCTCAAAGTTCAAGTAGCCGCGGTGTGTGACCTAGCGAAGTCGATGTCAGACACTGTAATATTTTCTGGTCCCCTGCCCAATCGGATCAATGCTGAATTGTACAGCCGTCTCTCAGCATTCAACAACTGGTTATCCAGATGGTGCCCTCAAAACAACGTTGTCTTTATTGATAACTGGAGTGCGTTTTGGGGAAAGCCCGGGCTCATACGCAGGGATGGCATCCATCCGACTTCGGAGGGTACATCCCTATTAGTTCGGAATTTGACCGATAGTCTTAGTCGTGTTAAGTGACCATCTAGGGATGAGCCCCAGGTGCAGAGCAGCAGTTCAAGACGCTCCTCTGTCGCCGAACTCTCGCCCGTTCTGTTACATGTGAAGTGTTCAGATTCAAGACAGATAGAGACTGTGTGTGTCCCTCGTGTCCCTCGTGTCCCTCGTACAAATAATGCCAAAAAGTCACATCTCAGAAAAAATATTTCAGGCGTCAGACCAAATAACTTAAGGAAAATAACAATCACAAATGACACAAATACACAAATGAATAAACACGTAAAATGTGGACTGCTAAACATTAGAGCAATTTCCTCCAAATCGCTCTTAGTTAATGAATTAATTAGTGACTATAACATAGATCTTCTAGCTCTAACTGAAACGTGGCTTCAACAAGACGACTACGTCAGACTAAATGAGTCCACCCCACCCACCCATGTTAACTTTCAGACTGCCAGGAGCACAGGCCGAGGTGGTGGTGTGGCAGTGATCTCACACTCAAGCCTACTCATGAGCCCTAAAACTAACAATGCATTTCACTCATTTGAAAGCCTTATGCTGTCAATCACATGTCCAAATATGAAAAACCAAAAAGGAGTTTTGTTCATAGTTATCTACCGACCTCCTGGTCCCTATTCAGAGTTTTTAACAGAGTTTTCTGACTTTATATCAAACTTAGTGTTAGCCTGGGATAAAATAGTTATAGTTGGAGACTTTAATATCCACGTGAACATGAGTGATGACGCTCTCAGTAATGCCTTCAGCGCCTTGTTAGACAGCATTGGTTTCACTCAGAATGTAAATAAACCGACTCACACTCACAAGAACACTCTGGATCTTGTCCTAACGTATGGAACAGAGATTAGTGACCTCATTGTCCTCCCTCAAAACCCTATATTGTCAGATCATTTCCTAATTACCTTTCAGTTTATTCTTAAAGATCATCCAGTCCCACAAAATAAAGTTATAATGAAAAGGACAATATCTGAAAAATCTATCTCAAAATTCAAAGAAATAATAGAGCCAATATTCAGTGACATGTCATGTGATCCTGCTGAGAACAGCTTTAGTCCCAGTTTAAGTGATCAATTTGTCGACTTGACCATGAATTCTCTGAAGTCTGCTCTTGACGTTGTCGCGCCGTTAAAACAGAAGGTCATTAGGCCAAAGCGCGCCTCCCCATGGTACAACCAAGAACTGCGTTCACATAAACAAAGAGTTAGAAAGTTAGAGGGATTATTTCGTCGCTCTCACACCGAAGAATCCCTAAAAGCATGGAAAGGTTGCCTGCTGTCCTATAAGCAGGCTCTGCGTAAGGCCCAAACCAGATATTATTCAAATCTAATAGAAGTCAACAAAAGTAACACTAAATTCCTTTTCAGCACTGTAGCTAGGCTAACAAACTGTCACAGTGCAGTAGAGCCCTCAATCCCAGCTACACTTAGCTCTGATGATTTCCTCCTATTTTTTAATAATAAAATAAAAACAATCAGAGATAAATTAGATGAAATTACCCCCGCTATTAGCCCTGAACTAGCCCAAGCTGTAAATCTAACGTCCCATATAAATCCACCTGTAAACCTAGAAAGGTTCACAGCTGTTGATCAAGCAGAGATAACTTCAGCCATTATGTCCTCTAAAAGCTCAACTTGTGTCCTAGACCCCATTCCAAGCAGACTCCTCAAAGACATTCTTCCCCTAATTATAGACCCTATTCTTAATATAATAAATACTTCACTCCAAAGTGGCTATGTTCCACAGTCCTTCAAACATGCAGTCATTAAACCTCTTCTGAAAAAGCCTAATCTAGATCCCGACCTATTGGTAAACTACAGACCTATTTCAAATCTTCCCTTCGTCTCTAAAATCCTTGAAAAAGTTGTAGTAAAACAGCTTTGTCGCCACCTGCAGGACAATAACTTATTTGAAGTTTTCCAGTCAGGGTTCAGAGCCCACCACAGCACTGAAACTGCACTAGTTAAAGTCACAAATGATTTGTTATTAGCCGCTGACGATGGACTGGTCTCAGTCCTGGTTCTGTTGGACCTCAGCGCAGCGTTTGACACCATCGACCACAACATTCTACTGCAGAGGTTAGAATGTGATGTAGGTGTTGGAGGAACAGCCCTCAGCTGGTTTAAATCCTATCTATCTGATAGGTTCCAATTTGTTAATGTAAACCAGAGCTCCTCACCAAGCTCTAAAGTAATTTACGGTGTGCCACAGGGTTCGGTACTCGGTCCAATTCTGTTTACTCTTTATATGCTACCATTAGGCAACATTATCAGGTCACATGGCATTAACTTCCACTGCTATGCAGATGACACTCAGCTGTATTTATCAATGAAACCTGATCAGAGCGATCAAGTAGACAGACTTAGTACTTGTGTGAAGGAGATAAAAACCTGGATGACACTAAACTACCTGCTTCTTAACCCTGAAAAAACCGAGGTCATTGTGCTTGGCCCTAAGCATCTACGAGACGCTCTATCTGAGCAGATAGTCACACTGGACAATGTCAGTGTAGCCTCCAGTTCTACTGTAAGAAACCTTGGAGTCTTATTTGACCAGGAGCTCTCATTTAAAGCTCATATAAATCAAGCTTGTAAAACAGCCTATTTCCATTTGCGCAACATCGCCAAAATCAGAAGAATCCTGCCTAAAAGTGATGCCGAAAAACTTATCCATGCATTTGTAACGACTAGATTAGACTACTGTAACTCCCTGCTTGCAGCGTGTCCTAAAAGCTCCATAAAAAGCTTTCTGGTTCAAAATGCAGCAGCAAGATTACTAACAGGAACTAAAAGAAGAGAGCACATTACGCCGGTGCTGAAGTCTCTTCACTGGCTCCCCGTCGAGTCTAGAATCAAATTCAAAATTCTACTCTTGACCTACAAAGCCATAAATGACATGGCCCCATCCTACCTCAAAGATGCTATAGAACCATATCATCCAAACAGAGCTCTTCGCTCTCAGAATGCTGGCCTTCTGGTGGTGCCAAGAGTCTCTAAAAGTACTGTAGGAGGTAGAGCGTTTAGCTACCAAGCTCCTGTGTTATGGAATCAGCTCCCGACCCATGTTAAATCTGCTGACACAGTCTCTTCATTTAAGTCCAGGCTTAAAACGTTCCTCTTCGAAATCGCTTATGGTCAGACTAGTTAGGAACATAAAGATAAACCCACAGCTTCAGCTACGCTGCCCTAGGAGTAACTATGCTGGGGGAAGTATGACAGCTTGAGCACTATCCTCCTCTTCTTCTGACTACTTATGCTATCAAACAATATTTATTTTTTGATTCCACTTGCAAACTGTTCACCGCCTTCTTTTCTTTCTCTCACTTCTGAGGACCTGTGGACCCAGATGCCCCTCCCCTGGTGAAGTGGTCCCTGCCCTGTGTGGACGGTCCCTCATCTGCCTGAAGAGTGGCTCCAGTTCGCCTCAGTCGGTCCCTCATCTGCCTGAAGAGTGGGTCCAGCTCGCCTCCGACGGTCCCTCGTCTGCCTGAAGAGTGGGTCCAGCTCGCCTCCGACGGTCCCTCTTCTGCCTGAAGAGTGGGTCCAGCTCGACTCAGACGGTCCCTCTTCTGCCTGAAGAGTGGGTCCAGCTCGACTCAGACGGTCCCTCTTCTGCCTGAAGAGTGGGTCCAGCTCGACTCAGACGGTCCCTCATCTGCCTGAAGAGTGGGTCCAGCTCGACTCAGTCGGTCCCTCTTCTGCCTGAAGAGTGGGTCCAGCTCCAGTCTCCTCGTGTCCGTCTGTCCGTCTGTGAGAGTCGGATCTCTCCTTCACTGGAACTCCTCCAGGTTTCTACGCTTTTTTCCCAAAGAGGTTTTTTCTGTAGTTTTTCCTGGCCGAGAAGGAGAGTCTAAGGACAGAGGACCCTGGGACATCGTCCCTCGCCACCACAGACATTGTCTGACTTCATCGCCACCACAGACATTGTTGATTCACTTCTCCCTGTAGCCCTCAGAGGCAACTGTTGTTGTGATTTTGGGCCTTACAAAAATAAATTGATTTGATTTGATTTGATTTGATCTGAGGCCCAGTTTTGCTCCTTGAGTTTAAGGTTTTGATAATTGGGCAAAACTTTAGATTTTAGAGTTTATTCAATCGTAAAAAACTGTATCATCACCAAAAGTGGAAATAAAGTGAGTTTATTGAATTAATTCAGTTGTAAATGTGGATTTAAAATATGTATTTAAAGAAGTCAATGTTAAATATTCATTTTTGGACATTTAAGAAAACCAAAACACGCTCATGTCAAATAGCGCCCCCTATATTTAGCAGCACCAGCCGCCACTGCTGAAGTCTCATCAATGTGAGTAACAGACGTTCTGTTTCAGCCGCCATTTTGTAACTGTCAAATTCGACTGAAGAATTCAGACAAACTCAAACTTTTAACACAATTTTATCTGAAATACTTTGATAATTGGACGAGCGTTGGAGAACCTGGCGCTCCAGGTTGTATATGTGGCATTTAACGACATTTAATGAAACATCATCAAAACCATAACGCCACCAAAGAAATCAGATCCTCTGATGGAAGTTGTCCAAGACTTGGAGGAAATCAAGGCAGCGCTAAACGGCTTGTCTAAAGATATCGCCACCGTGAGGCAGCAGCAAGTGAAGCTAGTGGCACTGGTGGATGAAGTTAAAGAGCTACGGCAACGTCTAGAGGAAAAAGATCGGGTCATAAATGGATTGGAAAGACGTATCGATGACCTTGAACAATACACACGAATGGAGGACGTGATTATTAATGGGCTAGAAACAAAACATGGCAATTACGCAGGAGCAGCTGCTGGCGCCGGTGCCATGGTGGGACCGGACGCACCGGTGGAGGAGTTGCTAACACTGGAGCAACAAGTAGTTACATTTCTCTCAACTAAAGACATCAAAGTGCCACCTGCTTCCCCGGAAGTGTAGCCATGCCAAACCTGCGATAGTGGTTCACTTTGTGAACAGAAAACACAAAGTGGATCTGCTGCTCCAGGCACACAAGCTAAAGGGGAGCATGGTGTACATTCATGAACACCTCAGCAGCAAGAACGCAGATATCACAAGACATGCACGAATTCTGTGGAAACAAAAGAAAATACAAGCGACATGGACCAGGAATGCTGGTGTTTTTATTGGTCTAAATGGAACTGAACAAGCACGAGTGATCACAGGGACATCAAAGACTTGGACCAGTACAAATGAGGCAAATACTATTCAAATATGACTTTTCTTTGACTGAAATGACTTATGAACTTCATGAAGATGATGGTTTGTTTTGGATTATAGGGATGAGACTTTCTTATTTAATGGACTATGAACTCTATGAAGATGAACCTTTCGTTTGGATTATGGAACAACTTGTGTTTGGACCAGTGGACTTTTCCAGACATTTTGCCATTATTTTTGTTATTGATACTATTATTATTTATATATATATATATATATTTTCTTACAACATGCCAGAACTTGGATCCACGGTAGAACAAAATACACACTTAAATGATGAGACCATCAATGATATCGATGATCCAACTGATTTCTACAATAACTTAAATGATTTAAATGTTAAACATGGTAAATATGATGTTGAAAAGGAAATAAATCCTGATACTTATTGTAGTCAGACAAATTGTCAATATTACACAGAAGAACAGTTTAAGAGTGAACATGGAACATGCTTTCTCTGTGATACATTTTAATAGTAGAAGTCCCATTTATTAAAGATTATTTAAGCTTATTCCCAAAGTTTAGTGTAGTTGCTATTTCTGAAACATGGTTCGATGAGGATAAAGTCTCAGCTGTTGAACTGGAAGGACATGAACTGTTTGTAATGAATAGAAAAGACAAGAGGAGGTGGAGTTCTCTCTCTGTAGATTCTAACCTGCATTGTAATGCTATAGAAAGCATGTCTACTACAGTTGATCATATGTTAGAGTGTGTCACGCTTGAGATTCACATGGAGAAACAAACACAAATAACTGTTGCATTTATAGAACACCTGGTTCTTCTCTGGATCATTTGAATGACTTTATATCTAATATGTTTCACTCAATTGGAAATAAGTCTTACATTGTCTGTGGTGATTTGAATGTTGAGCTGCTTAACCAGGTGGACACAAGAAAACCACAGACTTTATCAATACTTTTTATAACAGGACATTATTTCCAGTCATAGTAAAACCAACTAGAATAACAACAGAATCAGCAACATTCATTGATAACATATTTACAAATGAAACTGGTCAAATTGATGGAGGTCTTTTAATGACTGATATTAGTGACCATCTTCCTGTTTTTGCAATTCTTCAAAATGTATTTAAAACACGGTGTAATGAGACGAGCGACATAAGAACAGTGAGACATAGAACACCTGAAGACATTCAGACTTTGAAAATGGAATGAAATAAACAAAATTGGGATGAAATTTATAGGTATGAAAATCCTAATGAAGCATATGAAGTCTTTTTAGCAAAATTACTTGATATTTATAATAATTGTTGTCCACTTAAGACAATAATTTGTAAAAAACAGATGCTGAAACCCTGGTTCACTAAAGGAATAATTAAGGCAGAAAGAAAAATCAACTATAGGAAATTCCTAAAATCCAGAACGCAGGTTTGTGAAAATAAATATAAAGCATACGAGAATAAATGAGTTAATATAATCAGAAATTGTAAGAAAGAATATTATACACAATTATTAATGCAACATAGACAGAAAATCCAGGAAACATGGAAAATAATGAATGATTTAATACACAAGAGACATAATAATAATAATAATAATTATCCTAATTATTTGAACAAAGACAATGACAAAATAAGTCATATCAAGGGAATTGTTCATGAGTTTAATGATTACTTTGTAAACATTGGCCATAAATTGGCAACACAAATTGTGGCCCTCAAAACAATGACATGGAGACTGGGGTCACGTATGAGGGTGTTTTTTCTAAACCCAACAAATGAAAATGAAATATTGAAAATTGTGAAGAGCTGTAAAAACAAACAATCAACAGATAATAATGGGTTCGATATGTTTTTAGTCCAAAAAATCATGGAACATATTGTCAATCCATTTACTCACATCTGTAACTGATCTTTTCAAACAGGAATTGTTCCTAATCAAATGAAAATAGCAGGTTATTCCCTTGTACAAAGGCCGTGACAAACATTTGACTTGTAATTATCGACCCATTTCTTTACTTTCACAATTTTCAAAAAGATGAGAGAAATAGTTTGTTAAAGATGAGATAACTATGTTGAAGTGAAGCATATATTAAATGAGCATCAGTTTGGTTTTAGAGCGCACAGGTCCACAACGATGGCAGTTGTTCATCTGGTTGAACATATTTCCCAATCATTAGATCAAAAACTCCATACAATAGGTTTATTTTTGGATTTACAGAAAGCATTTGATACAATTGACCACACAATTTTATTACAAACATTGGAAAAATGTGGCTTTAGGGGAAAAGCAAATTCTTGGTTAAATAATGACTTATCGGATCGATTCTAATAAGTTAATCTGAAGGGAGCAGAGTCTAGTTGTCAGAGAATTAGTTGTGGGTGTGCCACAAGACTCTGTTTTAGGCCCAAAATTATTTGTATTATATATTAATGATATCCAAAAAGTGTCTGATGTTCTTAATTTGATGTTGTTTGCAGACGATACCACAGTTTACTGCTCGGGTCATAATCTTAGTGAGTTGGTGAAGGTGATGGAGAGAGAAGTGCATCAACTAAACAACTGGTTTGCATTCAATCAATTATCATTGAACTGAAATAAAACAAAATTGATGGTATTCAGTAACAAACATGTAGATAATGATATCAAAATTAAAATAAATAGTTATGAAATTGAAAGAGTTAATTATATTAAGTTTCTTGGAGTGATCATAGATAAATTACATGGAAAACACAACTATTACAATTTTATACAAATTGCAGTATAATTTGAACAAAAATGCTTTATATTTACTTTACTGTTCTCTCATTACTCCATATTTAACATATGGTATTGAGATCTGGGGAAACACAAACAAAACTAGAACTAAACCAATTTTCATTCTACAAAAAAGGCCATTAGACTGATCAATCCTGCATCTTATAACTCGCCGAGTCCCTTTGTTCATTCAATCTAAGCTTTTAAAATGTTATGATTTGGTAAGACCTGTTTACTGCTATATTTATGTATTTAGTTCAATATAATCAAGTCCCTACATCATTGAGGATAAAGTTTACCCAGAGGGAAAGTAAATATAGTTTAAGGGGAACGTGTATATTTGACAGAGCTTATGTGAGAACCACGCCGAGGGTCATTGTTTGTCAAGTAAAGCAGTTCAATTATGGAACAATTGTTGCGATGAATTAAAAAATGCCACTTCTTTATTTCTGTTGAAAAGGATCTTTAAGAAAACAATCATTGATAAATATTTAGCAGAATGAAACTGCAGCTTTGTTCTAAAACCTTGAATGTTTGTGGAGGAAACTGTGAGCAGACTGTCCAGTTTTATGTGGTGTTGTTTGTGTTGATGAACTGTGGCTTGTGAACTATAAAATGTCCACCAATGTTGAGCGTTTGAGAGAAGGGTCGGCACAATAAGCCTTGGCTTCTGCTACACCTGGTCCAAAAACATGAATGTATCTCGAATTTAGTTTTGTGCTTGAATGTTGAGCACCTTTTGTTTTGTTTTTGACCAAACCACAATAATAAATAAAAAAAATGCAGTTAAGATGAATATATTTGAAGTTTTGCTCAACATTATAACGTTTTATCCCAGAATCGCAATTTGTCGGTTGAAAGTCATGTTTTCTGGTGTCAAAAGCCTGGTAAAGACCTAAAAACAGGATCAAGTCTTGGGAGTCAGCGTTGCATCATCAGGTCCATCTAACACAGTCTGGTATTGGAACTAATGTGAGGGTTTTTCATGAAGCCAGTTTGTGCCTCGTTTATGTCCGAAAGGCCAGATTTAAGACGTTTGGCATAAACTGAGGCCAGTATTTTACACTCTGTATTGAAGCGTGTGATTGGACGCCAGTTTTCAATCATCAGCGGATCCTTTTGGGGTTCAGGGATCAGGCAGATCACGCCTTGTTTCACTGAAGCTGACATTTCTCCCAAGGTGACACATTGATTAAGCGCTTTAAACAATGGCTTTTCAATCATGTCCCAGAATGGAGCATTAAAACCCCCTGGAGACCCATCACACTGGGCAATTGGCCTTTTTTTAGGGCTTTTTTCCACTTCCTGTTATTCCACGATCGTTATCGTGAAACATCTGGTTGAGAATCTGACTGATTTGACTTTTTTGACAAAAGGATTCAACATATTTCAGAATATCTAGAGACTTAGATAATAACACTTTGTCAGTTACTTTTAGGTCATTCACACCATTTCTTTTTTGGTTCCTTTTTTCTGTAGAAGAAGCTTGAGTTTTCCCCATATTCTCTCCATTTACACGTCGATGTCACAAAAGCACCTTCAGCCGTCTCGTCTTTTAAGCCTTTCATTTCTACTTCCTCCTCTTCACCGCAACTTTTACACTGGGAATATTCTGGAATAATCTTCAACCATTTGACAAAACACATCATCGTTCAATAGATTCACATTCAACTTCCAGAAGCCTCTAATATCTGGTTCTCTTCTGCACCAGCCTGAGGTCAGCTGACGGTCAGAGAATGGGGCATAATTATGACACACTTTGATCGATTGGAATTATGTCCAGAATATTCCTTGATATCAGATTTAGAAAGTGCCAAATGTCCGTCACATTTAGTCGCTCGTTCGTTCTGTGCTTTTAAATGTGGAGGTCAAAACTCTTCTGGGAGGTATTTGATCCACTAAATCATTTGGTGCATGTTTGAAATCACCTTGTTGAGCATACTTGCAGATGGAGCAAAGCCATGTGTTACCTGCGTGATCAGTGAATGTGTTGTTGTGTTGTAATGAGCATGCGCAATAAATGGTCAGTAGTGTTGTTTTTTCCCTCAGACCAAAGAGACGACGGTTGTCTGTATTTTTTCCCCCGAACCACATTGGTGACTACAAAACGATAGACTGCTGCAGAATGTCTAACGTAACAGGTTATGGGCCCAGTCAAGTAGGCCAAAAGTGGTTCAGACTTTTATTCGACGGCGAAGAGAAAAGTTACGAGCTGTGGGAAACGAGGTTCCTCGCGCATATGGAGTTACGCGGCCTCAGAGGAGTTATCTCGGAAGACCCGGAGATAGATGAGGAGGACGAAGATGCTTGGGCGGAAGATGAGACGAAGAACGGCGAGGCATATGCAGAGCTAGTGCAATGTCTGGACAACAAGAGCTTGTCATTGGTAATGAGAGACGCGAAAAGAGACGGAAGAAAAGCGCTGAATATTCTCCACGAACACTACGCTGGAAAGGACAAACCTCGTATTGTGAACTTTCCTCGCTTCATAAGGCCAGCAATGAAACGGTAACTGACTATATTATTCGAGCAGAGACTATATTCACGTCATTGAGAAGAGCAGAAGAGCACACTAGTGATGGGCTTCAGATAGCGATGGTAGTTAAAGGGCTACCTGATTCATACAAGCCATTCGTCGTGCACATCACCCAGACAAATGACACTGTGACGTTCAGCGAGTTTAAAACGAAACTGCAAAGTTATGAGAGTACTGAAAAATATGGGAAGAGTGACGTGAATGCTGATGAAGACAACGTGATGAAGACTAGTTGGGCAACAAGGTCACGAGGAAGAGGAAGAGGAAAGAAAATGGTCCTGGCTGATGCTGAATGTTACACGTGCGGTAAAAAGCGACACATGGCCAGGACATGTCCGGACGGATACCAGTTGGGAAAAGAGGAACAAAAATGGGACACAACACAGCGCGGAAGGGGACAATATCGAGGACGAGGCGGTGATTATGTGAAGAAAGTTGATGGAGAGACGGAGGCAGAGCCTACATCTTTTTGTTTCTTCAAGATGAGTGACTGCCCTACACAAAGAGGAAACAAGAAAGGTCTCATGGCCGACTGCGGCGCCACAACACACATGATCAACAACGCCACAAAGTTCAAAACAGTTGACAAGAGCTTCAGACCTGAGGACCACATGATCGAGCTTGCCGACAGATCCAAGGTGAGCGGGATGGCGAAAATGAGGGGAGATGCTGAAATCTACTTGTTGGACAGCGAGGGACGAAGAGTGAAAACGATTCTCAAACAGGCACTCTACATCCCATCGTTTCCACAGGACATCTTTTCAGTTAAAGCAGCGACGGCCAACGGAGCTGAGGTCCACTTTAAGGACGGTAATGACTGGCTGGTCCACAAGGACGGTACCAAATTCAAAATGGACGTGTATGGTAGGCTGTATTACCTTAGCGCAGTAGAAGATGAAAATGTTGATGAAGTATATGGGTGTCATGACATTCAAACGTGGCATAGGATACTTGGTCATTGCAATTTTGATGATGTTGCCAAATTAGAAAAGGTGGTTGAAGGAATGTCTATAAAAGGGAAACATGACAAATCCAACCAAAAATGTGAAATATGCACACAGGGCAAACTCACACAAAGCAGAAACCGACAGGCAGACTCTAAAGCCACAGCTGTGTTAGAGCTTGTACACACAGACCTATGCGGTCCTATAGAACCAGCAGATAAAGATGGGTACAGATATGCAATAGCATTTACTGATGATTGCAGTGGGATGATATTTCCATACTTTATTAAAACAAAAAGTGACACGACAAAAGCTACAGAAAAATTCATAGCGAATGTAGCCCCATATGGAAAGGTAAAGTGCATAAGGTCAGATAACGGCACAGAGTTTACCGGACAAGAGTTTCAATGTCTACTTAGGAGTAATGGGATAAGGCACGAGAAGAGTGCACCCTACTCACCTCATCAGAATGGGACTGCCGAAAGAGGGTGGAGAACCTTATTTGAGATGTCACGATGCATGCTATTGGAGAGTAACCTCCCAAAGCAATTATGGACATATGCTGTACAAACAGCAGCCCAAATCCGCAACAGGTGCTACAGTAAGCGGCTAGAGCAGACACCTTACCGTATTTTTACAGGAAAAACACCTAACCTATCTAACATGCAGATATTTGGCTCTGAATGCTATGTTTACAAGCAGGATAAGAAAAAGCTAGACTCTAGATGCAGCAAGGGGATCCTTGTAGGCTATGACAAATATACTCCAGCATATAATGTGTATTATCCTGAGACAGGAAAAGTCCTAAAACATAGGCTGGTAAAATGTATCACCAAAGGTGGCACAGATAGCCAGACCCAGACAGATTGTGACATGGGGGAAGACATTGAGAGTTATGTAAATACACCTCAGAAGAGAGTCAACCAGGGTCAGAGACAGCCTGAAGAGAGTAAAGAGTCCAGTGTTGAAGAGGCTGCTGAGACAGGTCCGACACAGACAGATAGTACTCAGAAAGAAGAGGTAGAAAGGAGATACCCTACAAGACAGAGAAAGGCTCCAGAATACTTAAAGGAGTACCAGTGTAAAGTTGAGTGTAACAATGACGAAAGTGAGAATGTAGATTATTTCTACAGAGTAGCTTATGATGTTCCTAAAACACTTAGAGAGGCAATGGACTCTAAAAAGTCAAAAATGTGGGCTGATGCGATGAACTCTTTGACAGAGAATGAAACTTTCACTCTGACCCCACTGCCAAGAGGCAAGCAAGCAGTGGGAGGTCGCTGGGTATATGCAGTGAAAGAGAGCCCAGATGGATCTGAGACTTGTAAAGCCAGATATGTTGCAAAGGGCTATGGTCAAGTGGAAGGAATTGACTATAAAGAGACTTTTTCACCAACAGCCAACATGACCTCTGTACGAGCATTAATGCAGGTGGCTGTACAGGAGGATCTTATTTTACACCAAATGGATGTGAAGACTGCTTACCTCCATGCTCCAATGGCCTGTGAGATATATATGGAACAGCCGGAAGGTTTTGAAATCAAATCAAAGACAGGGGAACACTTAGTGTGTAAACTCAACAAGTCATTGTATGGTTTAAAACAGTCCGGACGTAGCTGGAATATGTTACTACATGATCACCTTACAGAGAACGGTTTTGTACAAAATTATGCTGATCATTGTGTCTACAGCAGAAAATCTGAGAATGAGAAAGTGATTTTGTTAGTATGGGTGGATGATTTAATCATAGCAGCGAGTAACAACACCTTACTCAGTGATGTGAAGGAAATGTTGAAGAGAAGATTTAAGATGAAGGATATGGGTCCACTTAAATACTTCCTGGGTATAGATTTCAGACAGAGTGATGGAGAAATCAAAATGACCCAAAAGAGACACATAGAGAAGATATTAGCGAAATTTGGAACGTCCGAATGCAAACCGAGATCCACCCCATGTGAGCAAAAGTTAAACTTTGATTCAACAGGATACAGAGAGATAGTAGGTAGCTTGATATACATTATGACATGTACAAGACCTGACCTGAGCTGGGCTGTTAGTAAACTATCTCAATACCTAGCAGAACCAAAGCAACAGCATTGGGCTACAGCGAAACACATACTGAGGTACTTAAAGGGTACTATGGATCAAGAACTACACTACCAGAAATGTGAGGAAAGCCCATTACAGCTGGAGGGATACAGTGATGCTGATTGGGCAGCCGATATGGATGACAGGAGGAGCTCGACTGGATACTGTTTCAGCTTAACTGAGAATGGTCCAGTTATATCATGGAAGAGCAGAAAACAGCAAACGGTGGCATTATCCACATGCGAAGCTGAGTATATGGCGCTAGCAGCCACTACTCAAGAAAGTATGTATCTTGTACAACTACTTGGAGGAATAGATAGTTGTAACCAGCATACACCAGTCAAGATATTTGAGGACAACCAGGGGGCGATAGCTTTATCAAAGAACCCAGTTTGCAGACAGAGAAGCAAACATATAGACATAAAGTACCATTTTGTACGGTCTGCACACGCAGAAGGTAAAATATGTATAGAATATTGCCCTACTACAAACATGGTAGCTGATGTCCTTACCAAGCCTTTGACAAAAGCTAAGTTTGAGAGTTTTAAGGGATATTTGTTTGGGAAGTAATGTTGAACATTGCTAATATACCAAATGTTTTTTTTTTTAATGTTGTTTTGAAGTGTTTAGAACTTTGCCAGTATGCCAAATGTTTTATTTTGGGGTTATATATTTTTGTTTACTATATGAGAACTATACACATGTCTTTGAGTGGGAGTGTTGAGCATACTTGCAGATGGAGCAAAGCCATGTGTTACCTGCGTGATCAGTGAATGTGTTGTTGTGTTGTAATGAGCATGCGCAATAAATGGTCAGTAGTGTTGTTTTTTCCCTCAGACCAAAGAGACGACGGTTGTCTGTATTTTTTCCCCCGAACCACATTGGTGACTACAAAACGATAGACTGCTGCAGAATGTCTAACGTAACACACCTGCTACGATTAGACACGCCCCCTGGGATTCCTTTCTCAATTCTGATCATTTATTCACACGTTATAGATGTTGCAAATAATGAAAGTACATTTCTCCTCCTCAATATTGAGAATGATCCATCTCTTTGGGATGAATATGATTTTGAACAGTTCCTTGTGTTCAGTGCGATAGCGGCGGTTGAGGCGTGCTCCGCCCTATTGAACCTCAGCAAATGAACAATCAGTAACTTCATATTTTCAAAGATCTAAAGTCCGTCATTTATTCACCAAAACAGTTCAAATGACCAAATGTTTAATAAAGAAACACACATAAAAGAGCTGATTTCCACACGAGCCGTCTCATGGTTTTTATTTGGGGTCTTATCGCTCTTCTGTCCAACTCTGTGTCAAACGTCCTGAAGTGTATTAAAACTAGGTCCATGCAAAGTTAGGCCTCATTCTGAGACTGGCTTTTAGGAATATGTGTGTTTCTACCAAAATGTCTATTCCACGGAATGTAAGGGGCCCACATCTGATTAACTACCGAATGAGAGATGTCTCCATCGGCTGCGAGGCCTTGAGATGCCTCGTATACATCTGTGTTTTCTCATGATCTCATTTCTGTAACTTCTCCCCTGGTGCTACCCAAATAAGGATACTTTTACATCTTGTTCTCTCATTGGCTAATCCGTTGGTACATGGATAGGGTCATACCTGTCAGATATTGTTTATCGGTCTTTGTGCGGTTTCAGTA
This sequence comes from Eucyclogobius newberryi, assembly GCF_026437365.1. Classification (NCBI taxonomy): domain Eukaryota; kingdom Metazoa; phylum Chordata; class Actinopteri; order Gobiiformes; family Gobiidae; genus Eucyclogobius; species Eucyclogobius newberryi. The sequence goes on along the minus strand of NW_027315746.1, from coordinate 4,385,235 downwards.
TATAAGGCGAGGTGCGCCCAGAGACGGGGTTCGTCTTCCTGATCACCAGCGGACCCAGGGCGCTGTTTTCTGCTGTCCTGTATTTGACACTGCTTTCTCTGTAAATAAACTAACTTGAAAAGCTGCAGAGCTTTGTCAGCGTGAATCCTTTGTCTACACCCTACGCCCCAAACGAGCATTGATCCAGCCACCACAGTCCCCCAGTAAGTGGAGACACTGCTGGTCTCTGGATCCACAGACTCACACGTGTCCACAATCATCTTCTTCAGGCTTTTTGTGAGCTCAGAACCTCCTTTTGCACCTTTTTGAATTCTTTAAGAAGAGACTCTGACCTTTGCTCCACCATCTCATTTATGTTCAGAGAGATTAAGTCTTTAAGTCTTGTGATGGCAAAAGAGGTATAAAAGAGATATAAAAGAGATATAAAAGTGGATTAAAGTCACTCACGTTGTGTCACTTCTCAGTCCGAGGAGGTTTTTCTGCTTCTTAAAACTCCATAAACGTCTCTAAAATGTGAAATCAAAGCTGAGCAGAATCTGTGTCACACCCATAGACCATGAAAACGAGTGGACTGTTGGACTGTGAGGTCAGAGGCCACGCCCCCAAATACTCACACAGGTATATAAATACACACGTGGTACATTCTGCCAGTCAAAGTCTGAAACAGTAACTCTTCTGCTCATGTCCCAACACTGCCACCTTCTGGAAATGTCGTGTCAGGTTCATTCATAAATCTAACACCCAAACTTGACTTTTCCGTTTCGAGACGAGCTCTTTGCTTTTTTACAACAATCTGAACAAACGTTACATTATAAACCTTCTGGTCATTCTGGAAAAATGTCATATTCACAAATCCAAACTCAGAAATAAAGAAAAGAACTAAAAATAAATGGACCTGGAGCGACTAAAGTCCAGTGCGCTCTCTCTGCTACTATATTCACAGTTTAATATTGATAAAGTTGTGTGGTCTTGACTTCCTCTTGAGACGTGAGTGGGACATTTTCATCTGCAGGTCCTTCTTGATGAAAAACTCCTCTTCAAACACAAGTTCAAGCGCACAACTCTCCCACGTGGAATAACAGATATGTACTTGTGAACAGGAGATGGACCTTTCTCCACCAGAGCTTTTCTAACGCTGTTCGTGGAGAAAGAAGAACATTGTGTGTGAATTCTGTGCCAAATATCAGATCTGCTGTAGCCAAAGAAGATCTAAACAGAGTGTCCAGTCTCTCCCAGGATCTCTGACCAACACGGTTAAACAGGATCTAATACAGTCTAAGGTGACCCCTGTAATGAGGGCTCTTTGTGTGGACGCTGCTGAGTTATCGGCCACTTTATTAGGTACACCTGTCCAACTGCTCGTTAACGCAAATGTCTCATCAGCCAATCACACGGCAGCAGCTCAATGCATTTAGGCTGTAGACTTGGTCAAGAGGATCTGCTGCAGTTCAAAGCAGCATCAGGACGGGGAAGAAAGGTGATTGAAGTGACTTTGAAGGTGGCGTGGTTGTTGGTGCCAGACGGGCTGGTCTGAGTATTTCACAAACTGTTGATCTACTGGGATTTTCACACATCTCTAGGGTTCACAGAGAATGGTCGGAAAAAGAGACAATATCCAGTGATTATTATGAAACCCTCTTTTATTATAAATCACATCATCAGCAAAATGTCAACCATCATCAGTCAATTCATCCTGAAAATCAAAGAAATATTAAATACATTTATTAAACATGAAGCAAAACATTTCATCACAAATGTTCAGGGAGTAAATACCATTTTGTCCTGGGACTTTTGAAAACATAAAACTATAATAATAATAATAATGATAAAATGTTTGAGAATGAGTGACAGTTTCTGACTCCATGAGAGTTTAGTCAGATTTGACAAATTCCTTTTTGAAGCGTTCCAATGTAAAACAGAAATAATTGTTTGATTTGTCGAACACTAAAATAATCTCGACAAAATAATATGAATAATCAAATGCTCATTGAAGTTAAATGTTTTTTCTAAATGTGTTTGTGTTTGGGGTGAGACCAGACTAAAAGGACCTGAAGTGTCAGTCCTCCAGGGGGCGCTATGTGCTCAGCTTCACCAGAGACACTGAACTGTTTAACCCCCTCAGTCTAAACCCAGGAAACAGAGGCTCAGTGAAGGAGGAGCTGAAGGTGTGGAGGTGGGACAGTTCTCCACCAGAGAGGACCTTATAGAAGGACAGAGCTCCAGCCTCAGAGTCCAGGAACACGCCCACTCTGGAGGTGTTTGGAGATAACTGAGGTGACAGCTTATATCTTCTCAAACTTGACATAAACTCAGGTCTTTCTTTCTCATTGTGCAGAAAATAATATTTTCCTCCCCAGATCCTCATCCTCCAGGACTGATCATTGAGTCCAAACACACACTTCTCACTCTCTCCTCTCCGTCTGATTCCTCTGTAACTCACTGCTACATCAACGTTCCCCCTGCACTTCACCTCCCAGTAACAGCGCCCCCTCAGGCCGGAGGAGGCCAGGACCTGACACCAGTGTGTGAATCTGTCCTCATGATCTGGAACTTGTTCTGACAAAGAGAGTTCCACAGTCCGTTTGTCCTCAGACAGATGGAGTCTTCTGTGTGCCGTGTTTGGATCCAGAGTGAGCTCACAGTGATCTGAAACACAAAGACACATTTAAAATGTGATGATTTAAACAGGTTAGTGAGAGTAAATATGAAGTGTGAAAGTCCTGTTTCTTCTCAAAGGTAAATCAATGATAATGAGGTGGTTGGAGGCTCAGCTCATGTGTGATCAGCTTCAACATGTTTAGTTTGGCTCAAAACCTCATCAGTGTTTTGAACTGGGACGTTCAGTTTGTGCGGCTCCAGATCCAATACTGATCTTTAATGTTTGTTCTTTACGATACTGATCCGATACCGATCCAATACCGATCTGATCTTTTTATATTTCATGTTTTGATCTTGAGCCTTTATAAAACATGAAGAACACAAAGCTGAATTTGGCTCCAGTTTAATTCCATGACGACAGTTTCAATATGAATATTGCAGAATAGTGTTTTAAAGTGGTCCACAGCTTCAGAGCATCACACTCACTGTGACAGACACATTGATGGATTGATGCAGGTCAAATGAGATGTGCATTTATATATTTGTGAATAAATCATTGGTGGACGACCTAAACTGTGCTTTCTTGACTCGTCTACTGCCTCTTAAGTCTCTCACACACATGGATTGTAGAAGAACAATCAACATTTTTAACTGGAACAAGAAAATATGAGCACATTTCGCCTATTTTAGCTTCACTCCACTGGCTGCCCGTCCATTTTAGGATTCATTTTAAAACTCTTTTATTTACTTTTAAAGCCTTAAATGGTCCTGCCCCTCCTGACCTCTCCGAGCTGCTACACCCCTACACTCCCAGCCGTTCCCTCAGGTCAGCTGACCAGCTCCTGGCAGTGCCACGGGCTAAAGGTCAGAGGTGAACGAGCCTTTGCAGTGGCAGCTCCAGTGGAACAAAGTGCCACTCCCCATAAGAAAAGCCTCTTTTTAAATCGCTTCTAAAAACATCTGTTTTCTCTGGCTTTTAACTCCATGTAGTGTGTTGATTGTATGTTTTATATGTGTTGGGAGGGCAGCACCTTTTTATCTATTTTATTTTGTTTATTTTTATTCCATTGATTTTAGTGTGTTTGTTTGATTTAATTTTCTATTTGATTTTGTTTTTATATCTTATTTTATTACTTTTATCCTATTTATGCCTCTGTAGTCTTTTACCTGCTGTGAAGCACTTTGGAACACTCTGGTTGTGTAAATCGTGCTGTATAAATAAAGTGGATTGGGTTGGATTGGAAAATACACAACTTTATTGATTTAGGATCAGATTTTGCTCCAACTAAAAGACTCTTTAGGCCCTTTTTACTTTAGTTTTTAAGACTTGTTTTAGACTGAAGCGCCAAGGCACACGCATTTCCCGAGTCCTCACGGAGCGCTTTAATTCATATTAAATGATATATTAATATATCTTGAGTAACAGTTAATATGTAAAACGCAGCCTAATTGTGTCTCAGACATAAACATATCAGTGTTATTTGTGTCTGATACAATATGTCTTTGTGTCTTACATTCAATTAAAAAAGTCAAAGGTCCAAACGTGACTGTGTCATATTAAATAATGATTGAGACACGTCAATATCTCTTTGTGATATGAATCCATTATTATTTGTAGAAAGGATGAACAAAAACAAGTCAAAGACATTTCTTACATTAATACATGACATGTCCTCTGAGTGCGCCATCTAGTGGTGAAATCAGCCTTATTCAAAAGTGACTCCTACTTATTTATTTCTTCTTTATTTTCAGCTTTAATTGGCATGAAAACACAATAAACAGTAATAAACGTGTAGTTTGGAAGAGAAAAAGAGCATAGATCATGTGACGTCTGCAGAGCTGAGCCGATGGTGCCCAGGCACATTGTACTCACAGCTCCTCAGTGTTTCTGCTGCTCTGGACTTCAGCCTTAACATTAGCAGTGACCGCTGCGTGTGGACCACGTGAGGACCATATGCACTTGTATGGAGCCCATCTAGTCACAGGTTCTGATCCCATACTCAAACATACATGTGTCTGTGTGACGGGGGAAAGGGTGGAGTCTGTGGGAGCTGTGGTGGAGGAGGACCAGGGCATCAGGAGTAACTCAACAATGTGGGCTCAGGAGTAACCGCAGCAACAGCCTCCTCTCACTGCCACCAAGAACACGACCTTTTAAGACATCGTTTGTCCCGTCTGCCGTGTCCAGGGCCCAAGCCTTCAGGGGCTTTTTCATCTTATATATGTTGTTTTATCATTGTTCATCGTTTGATGTTGCACCGAATCACCAAAGCAAGTTCCTATTTTGTGAATTATGTTCATTGACAATAAACCTTTTCTGATTCTAATTCTGATTCTGACTTCTTCTTTTGCATTTACCCCTTGACTACAGATGCCACAAACTGCTGCACAAACAGACGGGCAAAGTGTGAGCGGCGGCCGAGGCGTCGGAGCAGGACAATATGTTTCCAAGTCCAATTCATGACGACAGACGAGTACGAGAGCGAAAGCTCAGGATAAAGAAGACGCCATCATAAATCTGTCTTATAATAATAAGGTTTTATCATATTTACCTGTAAGATTAGGAGAATAAAGATGAATGTAAAGATCGCCCTAGTTCAAATGTAAAGTTGGACAGTTCCTCCAGTGAAACAGTTTCAGTCTGATGTTTGTGGAAGTTGCTGCTTGTCAAACCTCTAAATGTGTCGATAAGTTCAAATAAAAACATCAGATCTACAGCTGTGAGTCTTCTACATGTGAAGTTGTACCAAATAAAATACTACTCACATTTTCTAGGACCTGGAACCATCCAGCGCTTTCCAGAAGGATCCAACCTGGAAAACACAAGTCTAGTTTAGACCAGAACCTGGACCAACCCCTGAACCAGGACCCACACCTGACAGACTGTAGGGGGCAGTGTGGTCTCACCTGACAGACTGTAGGGGGCAGTGTGGTCTCACCTGACAGACTGTAGGGGGCAGTGTGGTCTCACCTGACAGACTGCAGGGGGCAGTGTGGTCTCACCTGACTGACTGTAGGGGGCAGTGTGGTCTCACCTGACAGACTGTAGGGGGCAGTGTGGTCTCACCTGACAGACTGTAGGGGGCAGTGTGGATCGTCCCGTAGTGCGGTCAGTCTCTCTGCTGAGGGTCCTGGATGGTTGTAGCTCAGGTCTAACTCTCTTAGATGGCAGTGGGTGGAGCTTAGAGCTGAGGCCAGATAGGCCCCGCCCCTTTCTGAGACCAGACATCCAGACAGCCTAAAGACACACAGCATTACACTCATGTGGAAACAAGGGGCAGAGTGCATGATGGGAGTGTCTCACCTGAGAGTCTCCAGTCTGCAGGGGGCGCTCTTCAGTCCATCACACAGCAGCTCCACTCCTGAGTCCTGGAGGTCATTTTGACTCAGGTCGAAGTGTGTGAGACTGGAGGAGCTGAGGACTGAGGCCAGAGGACCACAGCTGAGAGAGGACAGGCCACAAGTACTCAATCTGGGGAAAATACATTTTTATTTATTATGCCCCGAAATAGTCATTGCAGTAATAGTATTGAAGCAGTACACAAACTTAAAAATAACTTTAAATGCAAGTTATTATGATGAATAGAATAGAAATGTCAATAGACTAATAGACAAACAAACACTGGAAGAGCAAAGTGTAGTTGATCCAACCTGAGAGTCTCCAGTCTGCAGGGGGCGCTCTTCAGTCCATCACACAGCAGCTCCACTCCTGAGTCCTGGAGGTCATTTTGACTCAGGTCAAGGTGTGTGAGACTGGAGGAGCTGAGGACTGAGGCCAGAGGACCACAGATGCTGTTTGTCAGGTTACAGCCGGACAGACTGAGGACGGAGAGGGAGATTAGAGCGCACTCACACCTGATCGTGAACAAAGTGTCAACTATGAGGTCCGTTTGGCCGATGTCAGTCTTATTTGTGCTTCAGTGATGCTGCTGGAGGAAGTGGACCTTATGAAAGTCTGTGTGTAGTTGAACTTTAGGATTATATGGCCTCGAGGACATGTTTATGTACCAGTGTTTTCACATTTTAGCTGCTTTTGTTGGACACATTACCCTGGAATGTTCTGCCATTTGGATTTAGGGTAGACTTAGAGTTGAGAGTGTTAACCACTCTGCCACAGTGTAATTTGTACTCACATGGCTTTGGTGGAGGCCTTGATAACCGGCAGCAGATTCAGCAGAGCCTTCTCTGAGGGACAGTATTTCCTCAGGTCAAACTCCTCCAGGTCTGAGTCGGTGGATAGTAAGAGAAAGGCCAAGGCTGACCACTGAGCAAGAGAAAGTTCATCTGCCTTCAGGCGTCCTTTTCTCAGGGTGTTTTGGATATCCTGCACCAGACTGTGGTCGTTCAGCTCGTTCAGACAGTGGAACAGGTTCAGGCTTTTCTCTGTAGACAGACCCTCATCATTGAGCTTCTGTTTAAGGTATTTTACTGTCTCTTGATTGGTCTGAGAGCCACTTCCTTTGTGAGTCAGCAGACCCTGCAGCAGCCTCTGATTGGTCGGCAGAGACAGGCCCAGGAGGAAGCGCAGGAACAGGTCCAGGTGTCCGTTTGGACTCTTAAAGGCCTGGTCCACAGCAGAGCTAAAGAAGGCTTCTTCAGAAGAGTTTGATGGGGACAGCAGGTTCTCTCCAGAGCTGAAGAAGGTCTGATGGACGTGAAGAGCAGCCAGAAACTCCTGCACACTCAGATGGATGAAGCAGTAGACCTTATCCTGGTACAGGCCTGGCTCCTCTCTAAAGACCTGTGTGAACACTCCGGAGTACACTGAGGCCGCTGCAGCATCCAGCCCACACTCGCTCAGGTCACACTCGTAGAAGATCAGGTTTCCTTTCTGCAGCTGCTCAAAGGCCACTTTTCCCAGAGACTGCACCATCTCCCTGGTCTCTGGAGTCCAGTGAAGGTCTGTCCCTGATCCCTGGTGATACTTGATGTTCTTTACTTTGGCCTGCACCACCAGGAAATGGACGTACATCTGTGTGAGAGTCCGGGGCAGCTCTGGTTCCTCTGTTTGTTCCAGAAGCTTCTGTATAACTGTGGAGAGGATCCAGCAGAAGACCGGGATGTGACACATGATGTGGAGGCTGCGGATGCTCCTGATGTGGGAGAGAACAAGTGTGACCTGCCGCTCGTCTCTGAACCTCTTCCTGAAGTACTCCTCCTTCTGCGGGTCGGCGAACCCTCGCACCTCTGTCACCATGGAGATGCACAACTCAGGGATCTGATTGGCCGCTGCGGGGCGCGTGGTTATCCAAAGGCGAGCGGAGGGAAGCAGGCTCCCCCTGATCAGGTTTACCAGCAGCACGTCCACTGAGACGGACTCTGTGGGGTCGCTCAGGACCCGGGTTTGGCTGAAGTCCAGAGGAAGTCTGCACTCGTCCAGACCGTCAAAGATGAAGAGCACCTGGAGCTGTTGGAAGCTGCAGAGAGCGTTGGATGGACTGAAGAAGTGGTGCAGCAGCTCCACCAGGCTGACCTGTGTGTCTCTGAGCACATTGAGCTCTCTGAAAGTGAACGGGAACAGCAGCTGGAGCTCCTGGTTGGTCCTACCTTCAGCCCAGTCCAGACTGAACTTCTGAGTCAGCACTGTTTTCCCCACACCGGCCACGCCCTTCGTCAGCACGACTCTGATTGGTCCCTTTGTCTGTGCTCTCATTGGTTCTTCTCCGATTGGGAGTTTAAACATGTCTTCACACTTGATGGCGGTCTCTGCAGAGGCCGGTTTCCTGGTCTCGATGTGTCTGACCTCATGTTGCTCTGTGGCCTCTCCCTCTGTGATGTACAGCTCTGTGAAGATCTGCTTCAGTTCAGAGGAGTTTCCTTCTTTAGCGATGCCCTCACACACACGGCTGAACTTCTGTACCAGACAAGTCTTCACTTCTCCCTGAACCTTAGAACACAGACCTGTAAAAAGAGAAATCTGCATCAGACGTGTAACTGGACACACTGGATTCAGTTAGAGCAGAGAGAGCTCTGGAGATTTTATGAAATTCAACCCGCTGTTACGGCCCCCGTCCTCCCTGTTGTGTGTTTGACTGTAATGTTCCCTTCCCAACACGGCTGTAACAAGGGACAAGTTGGTTTCCTTTTTCTACTTCCTGATTCCTCTGGTTGATGGGCCAATCCACAGTCTTCACCTGAAGCCACTCCCAGTATTTAAAGACACGTGTTGCAGCTGCACAAGGCCATTTGTCTTCTCGTTCATCAGGGCTGTGGTGGTAGTGCCTGACTTTGTGTTTTGAGACATTTGTAGTTTGTTTGTTATGTGTCTCCTTTTAAGTTGTTACTTTGATTCTGTTCATGGGCCTTTGTTTTGTTTGTCCTGTGACTCGTACCTTTTAGAGACACTTAACTTGTTTTCTTAGTCGTGTCTGTGTTTGTTCATTTACCTTTGTGTTCCTGTTTATTGAACAAACTTTATCTCACCATTGAACATCTTGGTTTTGTTACTTCTTTTACCCTTGCAGTTATAACACGCACACTTTGAAACAGCAGAAACATTTGAATCCAGATAAGAGAGCTCTGGTCAAGTCCTTTTCAGCCAATAGCAGCTGTAGCTAATCACCTGACATTTAATGCTGATATGCAAGTATAATTTAGGTAATAAAATAGACTTACAATAGACTAGTTCAGTCAGTAAAAAGCAATGTTCTCGCTGGGCTGAGGTTGAAGGATGTCGGTGGGACAAACCGTACTAGCGCCGTAGGCAGCACGAGGAAAAAGTACTACGGCGCTTGTGATCTTAATATCCTATTATGATCACTATTTTCATACCTGAATATTGCCTATAGGTTCTCGGTCAATTGAAATTTACGTTCGTGAATTGTCACTATCCCGTTTTTGTGTGTCTGTGTGTGAGAAAACAGGTCCATCACTTTCACCCACGACTGCCACAGACGCTCTCGCAGAACAGGAGCCAAATAAACATTTGGGACCAGAATGGAAGTCGTCTGTTATCGAGTGTAACTTTCTTAACTATATGATCGCGTTATATAAAAAACTCGCAGTATCTTTTTGGCATGGCGCCCCGCCATGATAAAACCCCTCAGTGAGAACACTGAAAAAGGTGTGTAGATTTGTGCTTTAGCATCAAATCTTCTTCCTTGTGCCTATGTAACATAGTTGATATGAGCGCGTTAAATCCCAGCATATTAAGGCGCACTGCCATCTTCTGGTACCTGTTTGTACCTACACTTGTACCTGTACTGATATCGCGAGAACTCTCTCGAGCTCTCCTCACTGTAATGGAGGACTCAAGACGAGGTAACATGTCCATGAATTGGAGTGGATAAAATGTGTAATTCATTCATGTGTAGTCATTGTACAGCTAAACTAGTAATTGTATGAGTGTTGTATTTATCTTATTTTTACCGTCTTCTGCTGACGTAAACTCGCAGTATATATGATTTGACTGTGTTTTTCTAACGAGCTAGTTAGCGGCTAACAAACCGCTGTCTCCGCAGACGACAGAGAACATGGTGAATGTCCACTGAAAAGCCAATTCACTCTTGTTTTATCTTGTGCAGGTATGTAAATGTGTGGGAAATGTTTTATGTTTAAATGTTGTTTTTGATGTCGATGATGTTGATTTGAGGGTGTTTCACTCACACACAAAAGAAAAGAAAAAAATGACAGACAAATTGCATTAAGATATTTTCAATTGATTAGAAATAAAATTATTGCACTATACGATCACGAAAGCTACATTAACAATGGGTCATATTACATATTGTAATGTAGGACTCACTGTAATGGAGGACTCGAGACAAGATGACAGAGCACATGGTGAATGTCCACTGAAAAGCCAATGCACGACTCTTGTTTTATCTTGTGCAGATAATAAACTGCTGTCAGACCAAACCAGCCGCCTCCGTGAGTCATTGAAATAAATGAGAAGGCAAAATACACCGGTCACACCTGTACCTAAAAACCTGGAGCATCTGAACTGAATGATTTTCACCCAATAGCACTGACCTTCATTTGATGTAAGAGTGTGGAGCAAACTGTGAGTAAAAACATCATGTCGTCTATATCCAACTGTTTGGACATCTAACAGTTTGCATATGAAAGTCAGAAGTACAGAAGATGCAGCCATCACTCTATATAACACCTTAGCAAAGCACCTTCAGGCCCCTGACCATTATGCTAGAATCCTCTTTGTGGACTTTACATCAGCTTTCAGTTCTATGCGTGTACATATTTGACTGAACAGGCTCATGGACCTCGGTGTTAATGGAGGCATTATCAAATGGGCCAGAGACTTTTTGTCCAATCGTTCCAAAGAGATATTTATCCTACTCTGGGTAGGCCCTGCCCACTGGGCGGGACCTCCTAATGAAAAGGTGTTATTGGTTTCAACAGAAACTAAACCTTTTTGTTTTCTATCAAACTAGCGTCTTTGTTTATTATCAGTCCTTTAATGGACTATCAGCCTTCTATTGTCGCTGGCTCACTCTCTTTCTCTTCCCTGAGGACCTGATTAGCATCAGAATTCTCTGGGCGTCGACCTCTCCAGGGATTCAAGATTCCAATACAAACAACAGGAAAGTTGAATCTTAAAACTTCTTCCTATTTAATGATGGTGTTTTTTTTTAAAAACAAAAATAGCCTCTTTAACTCAAACCATCTTTTCTCCTGCTCAGAATCTTCTCCTCTGTCTTTGATAAAGTGGTTTGTGTCTTTAAGATGAAGATGCACGGCGCTCTGTGGTCCTGAACTCCAGTGTCTTCTGTGCTGATAAAGCCTCTTGTGAAGTGGCTGTTTAGTCTCTTCTATGTCACGCTCTTTACAGTTTTCTTTACTGCATTGGACAGAATATTCTATCCAATGCAGTGCACAGAAGACAGGCCAAACGTCTCGTTTTTCCAGATGATTACAATTGAATCTTTTTCTACAATGGAACACTCCAGGACGAATGAGGAATAACACCAACAACAAGTTATTACTTGTGGTGAGTTCTTTTATGTAACAACTCATAATTTATACGTTGCATTTAGTGATGCAGACCTAAACCTACGTTCAGGTTCAAGTCCGGATTCAAATCCAGAGGTTTAGGTTTAGGTCCGGACTCATTAGGTCCGGACCTAAACCATGCCATATTTGCATAATGTTATAACAGCATAACACAAGCTACTTGGCTTAATTAAGTTGAAGACACTTGAACAAGGACGACTATCAAACACAAGGCTTAACTGCAGATTGAAATAAACTCAACTTGTCTGGTTTATTCACAGTTTTTAACAGAAGTTACAACTTACAAATCACAAGCTACTAGCTACGAGCTAGCTGCTAAACTATAGCTTAACTAACAGTTAACACACATTCATGTGTTTTACTTGAGGAACAAGAGCATGTTGAGTATTGTTGACAGGGTCAGTCTGGGTCAAGGGTCAAAGCAGCTGTTTCATCTGATACAATGTTTTGCCTTTAGACACATTTCCATCTTTAATGTTACAGATCCATTGGCATCAAAAGTCAGGTAAAAACCTTCAAACAGACAAAACACCAGTGTAAATAATTAAATAACAGTGTAAAATAACAGAGTTATAAAAACTAGCATAAAAGTCAACTAGAATCACTATAAAGCATCAACTAAGCAGTATCAAAAGTAGAATATGAAAATATTTTACACAACACATCAAAATAATACATCATATTAGCAGCATTAAACACCAGACCAGATTTAACAACTGTAGAATACAAATACAAAATATAAACTCCAATTAATGAATGCAGCAATTAAGCAATATTACTTTGACTTTCCTTTGTATTTACTTAATGCCAAATACATCTCACCACAACATAACACTTAAGTTATTTCATTCATATTTACACAAAGCCCAAAGCACAACCCAGACAAGACCAAGCTGACCCCGCCCCTTTAACCATCACAACATGGCACGCGGCGGCCACAGCTTAAACAGTTCAGATAAAGCCAGCGATCTCACCGGCTTCACTTCAATGTTCACATGTGGACACACGGTTCTGCAGCTCGACACGTACCAGGCGCTCCCGTCTCTCGCATCTTTAAACTTATTTCACCGGCTTTAACTTCTGCCCGGAAGACGCGTGCGTCACTAATTAGGGTCCGTGTGCGCTATTGACGGCGGCGCATGGCAGTGTTTACGTCCAGCGCAAATTTCGCGATCAATGGAAGGTTTAAGATGGTCTAGATTCTAGAATGAAAAGGATATAGTATGTGAGTGCTATATTTTTTTATGAGTCCAGAACCGAATCACCGGGGTTTCGTTTTTTTTAACCTGAACCGAAACGTTTTTACAAGTCCAGATCCGGTCCGTTGTAGCGGTACACATCCCTAGATTATGAAATGTTGAGTGTGACATGTAGATCGTGTATATTTCTAATTGTTTTGATGAAACCAAAGGTAAATAGTTTTCATATTCGTATTACAACAGAAGAATGGTGCATTTGGAGCTCCGCCCCTCTGGTCACCTGACTGTCCATCACACAGAGGGTCCTGAAGCCTCTGGTGGACTGTTCGGCTGCTCCGCCGTGACAAAACCTAATATCTAAAGCTAGTTTGTCTCACGACACGTGCTGCTTTCAGGTGAGTAAAGTCCCCGCTCTGAGGGATTATAGACACTTCAAACACCACAGGGACTAGAACAGTGTTTGATTTAGGTTAGCTCCACTTTAAAGGAGCTTTAACTGTGAGGGGCTGCCACACTCTGTTGTAGCTGGACCCAAGACCCTCACACCTTCACAGAGTTCTTAAGCCACGTTTGGACTGGCCCCGGCCCCTCAGACCGGTTTAGAGTTCTTTGGAACGGTTTGCTCCATGCTCAGGGCGCTGAGCAGCAGACGTTACACAAATATAACAAATACAAAATCTAATATAAAAACTGAATTATACCTTTGACAAGATGTTTAAAGGGCTCGAAATAACAAATGAGCTGAAAACCAAGTGCAAAAGCCACTCTCAGTACTTGGGTACTCAGCCCCCAAAATGTTTGACTTCAGTGCAAAGCCTCTACGCAGAGTGCCGTGCTGCGACAAACAGAAAACAGATGTTGCTTTGCTAGCTTTGTGTTGCTAACGTGCTTTGCTAGCTTTGTGTTGCTAACGTGCTTTGCTAGCTTTGTGTTGCTAAGGCGCCACATATAAGTTAGCATCAGTGTAAACGTGGCCTTACTGTTCTGCAGACGCTGGAGCAGCTGCTCCTGGTCCATCCTCCTCAGGAAGTCCAGGGTGATGTTCAGAACCGCCTCTCTGCTCGACTCCTCCTCCTCACTCCCAGAGCATTCTGGGTAATCTGAGGCCAGGAGCCTGTGGAGCCTCTGCAGCTGCTGTTTGACATAATCCAGGACCTGCTCCTCCAGACGCTGAAACACAGAGAACACAGAGGAGCAGGTCAGGCCCTGGGATCCACTCTGCAGGTGGAATCTCCTCTAAATGTTTCTGACCATGTGACGCTTTTGGTACAAACCTTGAAAACAGAGTCCAGGTCACAGTCTCCTCTGGGGCCCTCTGCGCTCTCCTCTCTGTGGGACAAACAAACCAATGATACAACATTACACTCTGTCCACTGCAGAACATCAGAGCCAACAAACCCCCGACGGGAGCGACAGGAGCGACAGGAGCGACGGGAGCGACAGGAGCGATGGGAGCGACGGGAGCGACGGATGTTGAGAAAAACGTCTTTAAAGAAACAGGATTTGGAGAAGGTTCTTCTGGGACTTACTCTGAATCTGGTCCTGGTTCTTTAAACGCTGGAGGTTCACGTCTGGAGCGGTCACTCTTTAAGGACAGGTGGCTCTGTCTGGACCTGGAAACATCAGCTCAGTCACAGAATAAACTGCAGAAGGTTCTAACCATCCAGTCCATACACCAGAGCTTCTCAAACTGTTTCTGCTGCGATCCCTTTAGGGGATTGTTAGTGAGAGCCCGGGACTGTGTGTCTGACACTCGGACCTGCAGTGTGGGGGCGCCCCAGGGCACTGTCCTCGCGCCCTTTCTCTTCACCCTCTACACTGCAGACTTCAGACATGACACGGACAGCTGTGTCCTGCAGAAGTTCTCTGACCACTCTGCCATCATTGGACTCATCACGGACGACGATGATGCGGAGTACAGAGGACTGGAGCAGGGCTTTGTGGACTGGTGTCAGTGGAACCACCTCCTCATCAACGCGGGGGAAGACCAAGGAGATGGTGGTGGACTTCCGCAGACGCCACGCCCCCCTCACCAGTGAACATCCAGGGACGGGACATTGAGAGAGTGACTCATACAAGTAACTGGGTGTTCATCTGAACCACAAACTGGACTGGACTCATAACACAGACTGTACAGGAAGAGCCAGAGTCGGCTCTACCTCCTGAGGAGACTCAGGTCTTTTGGAGTGACAGGGCCACTCCTGAAGACCTTCTACGACTCTGTGGTGGCATCAGCTCCTGTAGGTGTGGCCTGCTGGAGCAGCAGCATCACAGAGAGGGAGAGGAAGAAGCTGGACAGAGTCATCAAGAAGTCCAGCTCCGTCCTGGGCTGTGCTCTGGACTCGGTGCAGGAGGTGGGGGACAGAAGGGTCCTGGCTAAACTCACATCTATGCTGGACCATGAGCAGGACACTCTGTCCACTCTGGAGAGCAGCTTCAGTGCCTGATCCACCCTCGCTGTGTGAAGGAGACGTGCTAGCCCTGAACACGTGCAATACTGACTTAACCATGTGCAATACCGTCACATTCATGTGCAATCACTGTCACACTCACACGTAATTAATGTCATTCATGTGCATATAACTGATGTAAATAAGAGTGTTTACTTTACCATTATTATTAGTATTATTTGTCTTATGCCAGCTATTTTTATTTGTATTATTATTATATTTCATCTTTATTTTCTTCTCTCCATTCCCTATTAAGATATGAGAGGAGTTTTGTTAATAAGAGTTTTTGTTTTTGTACATAAGAGTTCTTCTATTAAGAGTGTTTTTTAAACTTCCTATAAGTTATCTGTCCTTTCCCCCTGTATCTACTGCGTTGTAACACCAACATTTCCCCATGTGTGGACAATAAAGTTATATCTTATCTTATCTTGTTCACGCCCCCCACAGCCTCCAGAAATATAAACTCATCAAATAAAACACATGCACTTTTACTATAAATGCCTCAATTAAAGGCGTAATGGACGATTTTTTGGCCCAAATCTGAGTCTCATTTCCTCGTGGCGTGGACGGCCGATTAGTCCTGCCACGTATCAATCATAAAACGCACCTACTGCTCACCTGCAGCCTCTTTCTGGCTCGTCTCCAGGACAGCAGCACGTTTCGCTGTGTCTAAGCGCATGGATCTATCATAATATAGTTCCCTCCGTGTACAGGACAACATTAAGACAGAGAAAGACAGTTTGAGCTCAGAAGAGACGGAAATCTACGGAGACGAGAGACGCGATGTGATCCGTCGCGCTAATAAACAAACGCACGTGTTGCAACGAGGCTTTGATGTGCCTCCGCAGGGGATGAGTGCACATGCGAAAAATCCTCCTTTATTCCTTTAACCTTAAATACACAGCAATAATGAGAGTTTGACATAAATTACATTCATTTTTAGTAAAAGTGTCACTCTCTCTTATGGTTATAGGAACTCTGAACTGCACATGAGAAGGTTCTGGGGTCTTACTCTGAATCTGGTCCTGGTTCTTTAAACGCTGGAGGTGGATCTTTAGAGCGGTCACTCTTTAAGGACAGATTCCTGGGTCTGGACCTGTAAAACACAGTCACAGCTGTTGTTAAACCTGCTGCTGCTTCACTGAACTGTAACTGTCTAAAGTGTGAAGAGTCAGACTCACGGTGGATCAGTGCTGCCCCCTGGAGGCGGCTCCTTCACAGAGTCACTCATCATGGACCTGAGGAAAAGCACAGGAAACAGTGACTGAGACTGAGCTCACTTTACTCACACTAAAGTTTCCTTTATTCATGGGAAACACAGTGGTCACATATAGAAATAAGTCATTTAAATACAACGTAAAGTGCCTTTCATCTGGCTGTTTGTGTCACATTAAATGTACTTTATGAGTCAGAAAGTTTGATGTGATAAAGCTGCTCTCTAGAGTCACAGTGACTCATTTGTGAATAAATGACTTGTTTGACCACATCAATAATCATCAAATCTAGAATAAATTGACTCTGATGAGGATCATTCCGTCTCAATGGATTTAAACGCTCTAATATATTTGGAGAGGCTTTTAGAAAAATGATCAAACTGAACAAGAGACGTCCATAAGAATAACCCAGACTGTGGCATTAGTCCAGGATAAAGCTCAGTTTGTCTCTGTTGTTGTTGTTGTTGTTGTTGTTGTTTTATGGCGGTTGGCATCCGAGTGTTGCAATACCGCCAGACTTTATTCCTCAGACGTTTCGTAGTCCTCAGACTCTGTCGTAGTCCGTAAAAGTACTCCTTCCATTGCTTTGGTGTTACAAAGCCCATGAGGTCATGATATGTTTTTGTGACTAGAATAGTTGTTGTGTCAGAGACCAACCGGCTTTATTCCAGGGAGACTCTTCTTCATCTTCCTCTCCCTCTTTGACGTTCGGTGCTTTGGAAGTACAAAGCCCATGAGATCATGGGACGTCTTTGTTGTTTTACAAAGCCCATGAGGTCATGGGACGTCTTTGTCGTTTTATCCTTTAGAAGTCCTTCTTCCATCACTTTGGCGTTTCTAGGCCCATGAAGTCCAAGCGCGTTAGAACATCCTCTTGCTCCTCATCCTCGGCTCAGTCTCCAACACCCCCCACCTCTATTGCACTTTCCGCACCGGTCCCCATATCATAGCGGGTCCCACCCCCATCATTCAGACAAACCAACTCCCTTTGATTGATAAAACCCTCTACCACCTGCCCATACCTATCGGTACCACTACCGCCCCACAAAGCGCTATGCGCATTAAAATCCCCACACCACACGGCCTTTCCCCGAACATCCTTACCGATACTATGTAAGGACTCTGTTAAACTTCCACGTTACAAAAGCTCTTTAAAACACTTTAAAGCTCTTTAAAGCTCTTTAAAGTTCTTTAAAGCTCTTTAAAACTCTTTAAAACTCTTTAAAGCTCTTTAAAGCTCTTTAAAGCTCTTTAAAGCTCTTTAAAGCTCTTTAAAGCTCTTTAAAACTCTTACATTTGTGTTTTATAACACGAGATCCGTCGAGTGTCAGTTTGTGACTCACATTTCTCTTACTTTCACTTTCCTCCAATAACACGCACACGACTAAAACCGGATTAAAAGATATAAAAGAGATATAAAAGAGGCTTTGAATTAAAGTCACTCACGTTGTGTCGCTTCTTGGTCTCACTTCTCAGTCTGAGGAGGTTTTTTTGCTCCTTAAAACTCTATAAACGTCTCTCAAGTTCGAAATAAACGCGGAGCAGAAACTGCGTCAGGTGTTCAAGTTTATGTCGCAGGTAGGTTAGTGGAAGTGGGCGGGGCTTGGGCTTCCACTCGCTTTAGCTCGGAGCATTTGTACTTTATTATGTGTCCCATACCACACGCAGGGGCCGCACACGCAGGGGCCGCACACGCAGGGGCCACAAAACGCAGGGGCCGCCCTATAAAACGGCTCCGCTTTCCGTTACCTGACCTCGCCCCTCTCTGACGTCACATCCGCCGTGCAGCGCTCGGCCGCAGTCAGACAAAATGGTTGAAGTTGTGAGAAATAGTGACGCCAAATGAAGCCCCATGAACCATTTGAGGCTTCAGCCAATTGTATCGATACATGAGTCGATGCCTCACAAAGTGTTTCACTTGCTCCACTGCGCCATCTTGTGGTCAAATAAATGTAATGCATGTAAGATAGTACAAGCGTCACTGTTAGAATTGTTTTCTCATACATATTGTTATTTACGTGCACTTTATGTTCATGTATTATTTTGTTGTTATATTTGATCACTTCCGGTTGTGACCACTTCCTGGTGTCTTGGCGGGATATAAATTGATTGCTGTTGAGCTCTGCACCTGATGGAAATAAACTGGAACAAAGAAGCTACGAGTGTGTTTTCTTTTCACAAACCAAATAATAACCGATTTTATTGAGAAAATAACATCAATACACAAAAAAATAAAAGATCTACTCAATGATGCATATTTATTCCATAACAACAGCTTGTGTCACATGGTTCAACGATAAGTCCTGATCAGGTCTCGACCTCATGTTCCCCTGGTCCCAGGGCGGATGCAGCTCTGGTCAGACACACAGACTTCTGGAATCTTCAGGTTCATATTAGTATTTATCTATTTCAACTCTCTGATCTTTCTCAGAGCCAGACACTGACACGGATTATGAGACAGTTCATTTGTGCTTGTTCTCCTCCTCCAGACGCTGCTTCAGATCATCCTGATGGAGCTTTAGTTTAAAGTCTGTATCAGAACTTGACTCATTCATCACTGCTGCAAAATGAGTGTCTTATGTCAAAAAGTCTATAATATGAGGGATCATCACACATTGACATAATTGGAGCGTGAGTGAATCAACGCTTTGGGACTCATTCTTTGTTTGTTTTTTTACTCTAATGTGACTCGAAAGCCCAAGTTTTGAACAGGGCTGAATGAGACTTTGAACTCATGTGGAACTGAAGCCACATCATTTTAAACGACTATTGAAGCTCTAAATAAATGATCGAGTTAATCTATTGCCTCTGTCCATCGATTTTACTTTTCTGTGCGACTTATTTTAGCTTTTGTTTCCTCCAAGTGAAATAATGCGGCCGACAACCCATCGTCCAAACATACAAATAATCTGACTGGTTTATTTCTGGTGAGCACTAGTTTAGACCTGGTTTGTTCAACGTTTAGTCCTTGTTTAATTCTGCTTTAGACCTGTTTTGATTCATGGTCAGAGCTGTTTGTACTTGTCTCGTCTCAGTTTAATTCTGGTTCAGTTCTGGAGGAGCAATTTTAAAAAACAATGTTCCTAAAGCATTTTGTATGTTATTTTTTCACAAAAATCTAATCTATCAGTTTTTATTTTATTGTATTCTCTCAATTTATTGAAAACATGTTGGAGATATTTTGTGTGACCCAAACCTGTGTTACAGCAGTGGCCCAGAGGCCCAGGGGCCCAGAGGCCCAGAGGCCCAGGGGCCCAGAGCCAGAGGCCCAGAGGCCCAGAGCCAGAGGCCCAGAGCTAGAGGCCCAGAGGCCCAGGGGCCCAGAGGCCCAGAGGCCCAGAGGCCCAGAGCCAGAGGCCCAGTGGCCCAGAGGCCCAGAGGCCCAGAGGCCCAGAGCCAGAGGCCCAGAGGCCCAGAGCCAGGGGCCCAGAGGCCTTGGCCCCTGAAAAAACTGGCCTTTGGTAAAATAAAGTTGAATAGTCCTGGTTTACAGTTTTTTACGATTGAATAAACACAATTTTGATGGTTTTGTTTTATTTAGTAAAATCCTTCACACAATTATCACAAACACAAACACAATTATAAAACACCTGAGCTGCTTTGCAAAATGAAACACTCTTGTAAAAACTCTACACTAATTTATCAAAACCATATTTTTTGACCATATGAAACAAACACGGTGGTGCATGGGGTGCACGGTGGCAAAGGTGGTTAGCGCTCTTGCCTCCCAAGAAGGAGATCGTGGACCAGACCAACATCACATGATCTCTCTGGGTGGAGTCTGCATGTTCTCTCCCGTGGGTTCTCCCTGGGTTCTCCCTGGGTTCTCCGGCTTCCTCCCACCGTCCAAAGACATGCATGTGTTAGGCAAAAATTGGTTGTATTTGACTTAATAATGTTTGCACCAGTTACACACCAGTTACACACCAGTTACACACAGTTACAGTTTCTAAGTGCACAGAGTCGTGTGGGTGAAGAACACAGTGAACACAGTGAACATGGCTCGGATTTGCACAACTGTAAACACAATGTCTGCTCACACTTTGTGCACAACAACACACACAGTGAACACTACACACACTTGTGTGCATCACTGTAGACACCACACAGGACACAAGACTCATGCTGTTGACAACGTCATTTATTTTGTTCCATAAACTCAAGTCAACATGACGGAATAAAAACATTTACCACTTTTCATGAACATTACATTTTATCCAGTACAAAAAAGAACCTCCCAAACTCCTCCTGGGTGTGGTCATTTGGCACATGGGTGTGGTCATTTGGAACATGGGTGTGGTCATTTGGCACATGGGTGTGGTCATTTGGCACATGGGTGTGGTCATTTGGCACATGGGTGTGGTCATTTGGCACATGGGTGTGGTCATTTGGCACGTGGGTGTGGTCATTTGACACGTGGGTGTGGTCATTTGGCACATGGGTGTGGTCATTTGACACGTGGGTGTGGTCATTTGGCACATGGGTGTGGTCATTTGGCACATGGGTGTGGTCATTTGGCACAAGGGTGTGGTCATTTGGCACATGGGTGTGGTCATTTGACACGTGGGTGTGGTCATTTGGCACATGGGTGTGGTCATGTGGCACATGGGTGTGGTCATTTGGCACATGGGTGTGGTCATTTGGCACATGGGTGTGGTCATTTGGCACATGGGTGTGGTCATTTGCCACATGGGTGTGGTCATTTGGCACATGGGTGTGGTCATTTGACACGTGGGTGTGGTCATTTGGCACATGGGTGTGGTCATGTGGCACATGGGTGTGGTCATTTGGCACATGGGTGTGGTCATTTGCCACATGGGTGTGGTCATTTGGCACATGGGTGTGGTCATTTGGCACGTGGGTGTGGTCATTTGACAGTCAGTGCTTTAGAATTGCAGAAGTGACATCTTGATGTACTTCTGTGTGTAAATGCACAAGTGTGTTGAGTGTTGTAAGTCACTGTGTGTGTTGTTTAGCACAAAGTGTGAACTGACTTATTGTGTTACAGTGGAGCAGATCTGAGGCCCAGTTTTGCTCCTTGAGTTTAAGGTTTTGATATTTGGGCAAAACTTTAGATTTTAGAGTTTATTCAATCGTAAAAAACTGTATCATCACCAAAAGTGGAAATAAAGTGAGTTTATTTAAATAATTCAGATGTAAATGTGGATTTAAAATATGTATTTAAAGAAGTAAATGTTAAATATTCATTTTTGGACATTTAAAAAAACCAAAACACGCTCATGTCAAATAGCGCCCCCTATATTTAGCAGCACCAGCCGCCACTGCTGAAGTCTCATCAATGTGAGTAACAGACGTTCTGTTTCAGCCGCCATTTTGTAACTGTCAAATTCGACTGAAGAATTCAGACAAACTCAAACTTTTAACACAATTTTGTCTGAAATACTTTGATAATTGGACGAGCGTCGGAGAACCTGGCGCTCCAGGTTGTATATGTGGCATTTAACGACATTTAATGAAACATCATCAAAACCATAACGCCACCAAAGAAATCAGATCCTCTGATGGAAGTTGTCCAAGACTTGGAGGAAATCAAGGCAGCGCTAAACGGCTTGTCTAAAGATATCGCCACCGTGAGGCAGCAGCAAGTGAAGCTAGTGGCACTGGTGGATGAAGTTAAAGAGCTACGGCAACGTCTAGAGGAAAAAGATCGGGTCATAAATGGATTGGAAAGACGTATCGATGACCTTGAACAATACACACGAATGGAGGACGTGATTATTAATGGGCTAGAAACAAAACATGGCAATTACGCAGGAGCAGCTGCTGGCGCCGGTGCCATGGTGGGACCGGACGCACCGGTGGAGGAGTTGCGAACACTGGAGCAACAAGTAGTTACATTTCTCTCAACTAAAGACATCAAAGTGCCACCTGCTTCCCCGGAAGTGTAGCCATGCCAAACCTGCGATAGTGGTTCACTTTGTGAACAGAAAACACAAAGTGGATCTGCTGCTCCAGGCACACAAGCTAAAGGGGAGCATGGTGTACATTCATGAACACCTCAGCAGCAAGAACGCAGATATCACAAGACATGCACGAATTCTGTGGAAACAAAAGAAAATACAAGCGACATGGACCAGGAATGCTGGTGTTTTTATTGGTCTAAATGGAACTGAACAAGCACGAGTGATCACAGGGACATCAAAGACTTGGACCAGTACAAATGAGGCAAATACTATTCAAATATGACTTTTCTTTGACTGAAATGACTTATGAACTTCATGAAGATGATGGTTTGTTTTGGATTATAGGGATGAGACTTTCTTATTTAATGGACTATGAACTCTATGAAGATGAACCTTTCGTTTGGATTATGGAACAACTTGTGTTTGGACTAGTGGACTTTTCCAGACATTTTGCCATTATTTTTGTTATTGATACTATTATTTATATATATATATATATATATATATTTTCTTACAACATGCCAGAACTTGGATCCACGGTAGAACAAAATACACACTTAAATGATGAGACCATCAATGATATCGATGATCCAACTGATTTCTACAATAACTTAAATGATTTAAATGTTAAACATGGTAAATATGATGTTGAAAAGGAAATAAATCCTGATACTTATTGTAGTCAGACAAATTGTCAATATTACACAGAAGAACAGTTTAAGAGTGAACATGGAACATGCTTTCTCTGTGAGACATTTTAATAGTAGAAGTCCCATTTATTAAAGATTATTTAAGCTTATTCCCAAAGTTTAGTGTAGTTGCTATTTCTGAAACATGGTTCGATGAGGATAAAGTCTCAGCTGTTGAACTGGAAGGACATGAACTGTTTGTAATGAATAGAAAAGACAAGAGGAGGTGGAGTTCTCTCTCTGTAGATTCTAACCTGCATTGTAATGCTATAGAAAGCATGTCTACTACAGTTGATCATATGTTAGAGTGTGTCACGCTTGAGATTCACATGGAGAAACAAACACAAATAACTGTTGCATTTATAGAACACCTGGTTCTTCTCTGGATCATTTGAATGACTTTATATCTAATATGTTTCACTCAATTGGAAATAAGTCTTACATTGTCTGTGGTGATTTGAATGTTGAGCTGCTTAACCAGGTGGACACAAGAAAACCACAGACTTTATCAATACTTTTTATAACAGGACATTATTTCCAGTCATAGTAAAACCAACTAGAATAACAACAGAATCAGCAACATTCATTGATAACATATTTACAAATGAAACTGGTCAAATTGATGGAGGTCTTTTAATGACTGATATTAGTGACCATCTTCCTGTTTTTGCAATTCTTCAAAATGTATTTAAAACACGGTGTAATGAGACGAGCGACATAAGAACAGTGAGACATAGAACACCTGAAGACATTCAGACTTTGAAAATGGAATGAAATAAACAAAATTGGGATGAAATTTATAGGTATGAAAATCCTAATGAAGCATATGAAGTCTTTTTAGCAAAATTACTTGATATTTATAATAATTGTTGTCCACTTAAGACAATAATTTGTAAAAAACAGATGCTGAAACCCTGGTTCACTAAAGGAATAATTAAGGCAGAAAGAAAAATCAACTATAGGAAATTCCTAAAATCCAGAACGCAGGTTTGTGAAAATAAATATAAAGCATACAAGAATAAATGAGTTAATATAATCAGAAATTGTAAGAAAGAATATTATACACAATTATTAATGCAACATAGACAGAAAATCCAGGGAACATGGAAAATAATGAATGATTTAATACACAAGAGACATAATAATAATAATAATAATTATCCTAATTATTTGAACAAAGACAATGACAAAATAAGTCATATTAAGGGAATTGTTCATGAGTTTAATGATTACTTTGTAAACATTGGCCATAAATTGGCAACACAAATTGTGGCCCTCAAAACAATGACATGGAGACTGGGGTCACGTATGAGGGTGTTTTTTCTAAACCCAACAAATGAAAATGAAATATTGAAAATTGTGAAGAGCTGTAAAAACAAACAATCAACAGATAATAATGGGTTCGATATGTTTTTAGTCCAAAAAATCATGGAACATATTGTCAATCCATTTACTCACATCTGTAACTGATCTTTTCAAACAGGAATTGTTCCTAATCAAATGAAAATAGCAGGTTATTCCCTTGTACAAAGGCCGTGACTAACATTTGACTTGTAATTATCGACCCATTTCTTTACTTTCACAATTTTCAAAAAGATGAGAGAAATAGTTTGTTAAAAGATGAGATAACTATGTTGAAGTGAAGCATATATTAAATGAGCATCAGTTTGGTTTTAGAGCGCACAGGTCCACAACGATGGCAGTTGTTCATCTGGTTGAACATATTTCCCAATCATTAGATCAAAAACTCCATACAATAGGTTTATTTTTGGATTTACAGAAAGCATTTGATACAATTGACCACACAATTTTATTACAAAAATTGGAAAAATGTGGCTTTAGGGGAAAAGCAAATTCTTGGTTAAATAATGACTTATCGGATCGATTCTGATAAGTTCATCTGAAGGGAGCAGAGTCTAGTTGTCAGAGAATTAGTTGTGGGTGTGCCACAAGGCTCTGTTTTAGGCCCAAAATTATTTGTATTATATATTAATGATATCCAAAAAGTGTCTGATGTTCTTAATTTGATGTTGTTTGCAGACGATGCCACAGTTTACTGCTCGGGTCATAATCTTAGTGAGTTGGTGAAGGTGATGGAGAGAGAAGTGCATCAACTAAACAACTGGTTTGCATTCAATCAATTATCATTGAACTGAAATAAAACAAAATTGATGGTATTCAGTAACACACATGTAGATAATGATATCAAAATTAAAATAAATAGTTATGAAATTGAAAGAGTTAATTATATTAAGTTTCTTGGAGTGATCATAGATAAATTACATGGAAAACACATATTCAAAAACTATTGCAATTTTATACAAATTGCAGTATATTTTGAACAAAAATGCTTTATATTTACTTTACTGTTCTCTCATTACTCCATATTTAACATATGGTATTGAGATCTGGGGAAACACAAACAAAACTAGAACTAAACCAATTTTCATTCTACAAAAAAGGCCATTAGACTGATCAATCCTGCATCTTATAACTCGCCGAGTCCCTTTGTTCATTCAATCTAAGCTTTTAAAATGTTATGATTTGGTAAGACCTGTTTACTGCTATATTTATGTATTTAGTTCAATATAATCAAGTCCCTACATCATTGAGGATAAAGTTTACCCAGAGGGAAAGTAAATATAGTTTAAGGGGAACGTGTATATTTGACAGAGCTTATGTGAGAACCACGCCGAGGGTCATTGTTTGTCAAGTAAAGCAGTTCAATTATGGAACAATTGTTGCGATGAATTAAAAAATGCCACTTCTTTATTTCTGTTTAAAATGATCTTTAAGAAAACAATCATTGATAAATATTTAGCAGAATGAAACTGCAGCTTTGTTCTAAAACCTTGAATGTTTGTGGAGGAAACTGTGAGCAGACTGTCCAGTTTTATGTGGTGTTGTTTGTGTTGATGAACTGTGGCTTGTGAACTATAAAATGTCCACCAATGTTGAGCGTTTGAGAGAAGGGTCGGCACAATAAGCCTTGGCTTCTGCTACACCTGGTCCAAAAACATGAATGTATCTCGAATTTAGTTTTGTGCTTGAATGTTGAGCACCTTTTGTTTTGTTTTTGACCAAACCACAATAAATAAAATAAAATAAATGCAGTTAAGATGAATATATTTGAAGTTTTGCTCAACATTATAACGTTTTATCCCAGAATCGCAATTTGTCGGTTGAAAGTCATGTTTTCTGGTGTCAAAAGCCTGGTAAAGACCTAAAAACAGGATCAAGTCTTGGGAGTCAGCGTTGCATCATCAGGTCCATCTAACACAGTCTGGTATTGGAACTAATGTGAGGGTTTTTCATGAAGCCAGTTTGTGCCTCGTTTATGTCCGAAAGGCCAGATTTAAGACGTTTGGCATAAACTGAGGCCAGTATTTTACACTCTGTATTGAAGCGTGTGATTGGACGCCAGTTTTCAATCATCAGCGGATCCTTTTGGGGTTCAGGGATCAGGCAGATCACGCCTTGTTTCACTGAAGCTGACATTTCTCCCAAGGTGACACATTGATTAAGCGCTTTAAACAATGGCTTTTCAATCATGTCCCAGAATGGAGCATTAAAACCCCCTGGAGACCCATCACACCGGGCAATTGGCCTTTTTTTAGGGCTTTTTTCCACTTCCTGTCATTCCACGATCGTTATCGTGAAACATCTGGTTGAGAATCTGACTGATTTGACTTTTTTGACAAAAGGATTCAACATATTTCAGAATATCTAGAGACTTAGATAATAACACTTTGTCAGTTACTTTTAGGTCATTCACACCATTTCTTTTTTGGTTCCTTTTTTCTGTAGAAGAAGCTTGAGTTTTCCCCATATTCTCTCCATTTACACGTCGATGTCACAAAAGCACCTTCAGCCGTCTCGTCTTTTAAGCCTTTCATTTCTACTTCCTCCTCTTCACCGCAACTTTTACACTGGGAATATTCTGGAATAATCTTCAACCATTTGACAAAACACATCATGGTTCAATAGATTCACATTCAACTTCCAGAAGCCTCTAATATCTGGTTCTCTTCTGCACCAGCCTGAGGTCAGCTGACGGTCAGAGAATGGGGCATAATTATGACACACTTTGATCGATTGGAATTATGCCCAGAATATTCCTTGATATCAGATTTAGAAAGTGCCAAATGTCCGTCACATTTAGTCGCTCGTTCGTTCTGTGCTTTTAAATGTGGAGGTCAAAACTCTTCTGGGAGGTATTTGATCCACTAAATCATTTGGTGCATGTTTGAAATCACCTTGTTGAGCATACTTGCAGATGGAGCAAAGCCATGTGTTACCTGCGTGATCAGTGAATGTGTTGTTGTGTTGTAATGAGCATGCGCAATAAATGGTCAGTAGTGTTGTTTTTTCCCTCAGACCAAAGAGACGACGGTTGTCTGTATTTTTTCCCCCGAACCACATTGGTGACTACAAAACGATAGACTGCTGCAGAATGTCTAACGTAACAGGTTATGGGCCCAGTCAAGTAGGCCAAAAGTGGTTCAGACTTTTATTCGACGGCGAAGAGAAAAGTTACGAGCTGTGGGAAACGAGGTTCCTCGCGCATATGGAGTTACGCGGCCTCAGAGGAGTTATCTCGGAAGACCCGGAGATAGATGAGGAGGACGAAGATGCTTGGGCGGAAGATGAGACGAAGAACGGCGAGGCATATGCAGAGCTAGTGCAATGTCTGGACAACAAGAGCTTGTCATTGGTAATGAGAGACGCGAAAAGAGACGGAAGAAAAGCGCTGAATATTCTCCACGAACACTACGCTGGAAAGGACAAACCTCGTATTGTGAACTTTCCTCGCTTCATAAGGCCAGCAATGAAACGGTAACTGACTATATTATTCGAGCAGAGACTATATTCACGTCATTGAGAAGAGCAGAAGAGCACACTAGTGATGGGCTTCAGATAGCGATGGTAGTTAAAGGGCTACCTGATTCATACAAGCCATTCGTCGTGCACATCACCCAGACAAATGACACTGTGACGTTCAGCGAGTTTAAAACGAAACTGCAAAGTTATGAGAGTACTGAAAAATATGGGAAGAGTGACGTGAATGCTGATGAAGACAACGTGATGAAGACTAGTTGGGCAACAAGGTCACGAGGAAGAGGAAGAGGAAAGAAAATGGTCCTGGCTGATGCTGAATGTTACACGTGCGGTAAAAAGCGACACATGGCCAGGACATGTCCGGACGGATACCAGTTGGGAAAAGAGGAACAAAAATGGGACACAACACAGCGCGGAAGGGGACAATATCGAGGACGAGGCGGTGATTATGTGAAGAAAGTTGATGGAGAGACGGAGGCAGAGCCTACATCTTTTTGTTTCTTCAAGATGAGTGACTGCCCTACACAAAGAGGAAACAAGAAAGGTCTCATGGCCGACTGCGGCGCCACAACACACATGATCAACAACGCCACAAAGTTCAAAACAGTTGACAAGAGCTTCAGACCTGAGGACCACATGATCGAGCTTGCCGACGGATCCAAGGTGAGCGGGATGGCGAAAATGAGGGGAGATGCTGAAATCTACTTGTTGGACAGCGAGGGACGAAGAGTGAAAACGATTCTCAAACAGGCACTCTACATCCCATCGTTTCCACAGGACATCTTTTCAGTTAAAGCAGCGACGGCCAACGGAGCTGAGGTCCACTTTAAGGACGGTAATGACTGGCTGGTCCACAAGGACGGTACCAAATTCAAAATGGACGTGTATGGTAGGCTGTATTACCTTAGCGCAGTAGAAGATGAAAATGTTGATGAAGTATATGGGTGTCATGACATTTAAACGTGGCATAGGATACTTGGTCATTGCAATTTTGATGATGTTGCCAAATTAGAAAAGGTGGTTGAAGGAATGTCTATAAAAGGGAAACATGACAAATCCAACCAAAAATGTGAAATATGCACACAGGGCAAACTCACACAAAGCAGAAACCGACAGGCAGACTCTAAAGCCACAGCTGTGTTAGAGCTTGTACACACAGACCTATGCGGTCCTATAGAACCAGCAGATAAAGATGGGTACAGATATGCAATAGCATTTACTGATGATTGCAGTGGGATGATATTTCCATACTTTATTAAAACAAAAAGTGACACGACAAAAGCTACAGAAAAATTCATAGCGAATGTAGCCCCATATGGAAAGGTAAAGTGCATAAGGTCAGATAACGGCACAGAGTTTACCGGACAAGAGTTTCAATGTCTACTTAGGAGTAATGGGATAAGGCACGAGAAGAGTGCACCCTACTCACCTCATCAGAATGGAACTGCCGAAAGAGGGTGGAGAACCTTATTTGAGATGTCACGATGCATGGTATTGGAGAGTAACCTCCCAAAGCAATTATGGACATATGCTGTACAAACAGCAGCCCAAATCCGCAACAGGTGCTACAGTAAGCGGCTAGAGCAGACACCTTACCGTATTTTTACAGGAAAAACACCTAACCTATCTAACATGCAGATATTTGGCTCTGAATGCTATGTTTACAAGCAGGATAAGAAAAAGCTAGACTCTAGATGCAGCAAGGGGATCCTTGTAGGCTATGACAAATATACTCCAGCATATAATGTGTATTATCCTGAGACAGGAAAAGTCCTAAAACATAGGCTGGTAAAATGTATCACCAAAGGTGGCACAGATAGCCAGACCCAGACAGATTGTGACATGGGGGAAGACATTGAGAGTTATGTAAATACACCTCAGAAGAGAGTCAACCAGGGTCAGAGACAGCCTGAAGAGAGTAAAGAGTCCAGTATTGAAGAGGCTGCTGAGACAGGTCCGACACAGACAGATAGTACTCAGAAAGAAGAGGTAGAAAGGAGATACCCTACAAGACAGAGAAAGGCTCCAGAATACTTTAAGGAGTACCAGTGTAAAGTTGAGTGTAACAATGACGAAAGTGAGAATGTAGATTATTTCTACAGAGTAGCTTATGATGTTCCTAAAACACTTAGAGAGGCAATGGACTCTAAAAAGTCAAAAATGTGGGCTGATGCGATGAACTCTTTGACAGAGAATGAAACTTTCACTCTGACCCCACTGCCAAGAGGCAAGCAAGCAGTGGGAGGTCGCTGGGTATATGCAGTGAAAGAGAGCCCAGATGGATCTGAGACTTGTAAAGCCAGATATGTTGCAAAGGGCTATGGTCAAGTGGAAGGAATTGACTATAAAGAGACTTTTTCACCAACAGCCAACATGACCTCTGTACGAGCATTAATGCAGGTGGCTGTACAGGAGGATCTTATTTTACACCAAATGGATGTGAAGACTGCTTACCTCCATGCTCCAATGGCCTGTGAGATATATATGGAACAGCCGGAAGGTTTTGAAATCAAATCAAAGACAGGGGAACACTTAGTGTGTAAACTCAACAAGTCATTGTATGGTTTAAAACAGTCCGGACGTAGCTGGAATATGTTACTACATGATCACCTTACAGAGAACGGTTTTGTACAAAATTATGCTGATCATTGTGTCTACAGCAGAAAATCTGAGAATGAGAAAGTGATTTTGTTAGTATGGGTGGATGATTTAATCATAGCAGCGAGTAACAACACCTTACTCAGTGATGTGAAGGAAATGTTGAAGAGAAGATTTAAGATGAAGGATATGGGTCCACTTAAATACTTCCTGGGTATAGATTTCAGACAGAGTGATGGAGAAATCAAAATGACCCAAAAGAGACACATAGAGAAGATATTAGCGAAATTTGGAATGTCCGAATGCAAACCGAGATCCACCCCATGTGAGCAAAAGTTAAACTTTGATTCAACAGGATACAGAGAGATAGTAGGTAGCTTGATATACATTATGACATGTACAAGACCTGACCTGAGCTGGGCTGTTAGTAAACTATCTCAATACCTAGCAGAACCAAAGCAACAGCATTGGGCTACAGCGAAACACATACTGAGGTACTTAAAGGGTACTATGGATCAAGAACTACACTACCAGAAATGTGAGGAAAGCCCATTACAGCTGGAGGGATACAGTGATGCTGATTGGGCAGCCGATATGGATGACAGGAGGAGCTCGACTGGATACTGTTTCAGCTTAACTGAGAATGGTCCAGTTATATCATGGAAGAGCAGAAAACAGCAAACGGTGGCATTATCCACATGCGAAGCTGAGTATATGGCGCTAGCAGCCACTACTCAAGAAAGTATGTATCTTGTACAACTACTTGGAGGAATAGATAGTTGTAACCAGCATACACCAGTCAAGATATTTGAGGACAACCAGGGGGCGATAGCTTTATCAAAGAACCCAGTTTGCAGACAGAGAAGCAAACATATAGACATAAAGTACCATTTTGTACGGTCTGCACACGCAGAAGGTAAAATATGTATAGAATATTGCCCTACTGCAAACATGGTAGCTGATGTCCTTACCAAGCCTTTGACAAAAGCTAAGTTTGAGAGTTTTAAGGGATATTTGTTTGGGAAGTAATGTTGAACATTGCTAATATACCAAATTTTTTTTTTTTAATGTTGTTTTGAAGTGTTTAGAACTTTGCCAGTATGCCAAATGTTTTATTTTGGGGTTATATATTTTTGTTTACTATATGAGAACTATACACATGTCTTTGAGTGGGAGTGTTGAGCATACTTGCAGATGGAGCAAAGCCATGTGTTACCTGCGTGATCAGTGAATGTGTTGTTGTGTTGTAATGAGCATGCGCAATAAATGGTCAGTAGTGTTGTTTTTTCCCTCAGACCAAAGAGACGACGGTTGTCTGTATTTTTTCCCCCGAACCACATTGGTGACTACAAAACGATAGACTGCTGCAGAATGTCTAACGTAACACACCTGCTACGATTAGACACGCCCCCTGGGATTCCTTTCTCAATTCTGATCATTTATTCACACGTTATAGATGTTGCAAATAATGAAAGTACATTTCTCCTCCTCAATATTGAGAATGATCCATCTCTTTGGGATGAATATGATTTTGAACAGTTCCTTGTGTTCAGTGCGATAGCGGCGGTTGAGGCGTGCTCCGCCCTATTGAACCTCAGCAAATGAACAATCAGTAACTTCATCTTTTCAAAGATCTAAAGTCCGTCATTTATTCACCAAAACAGTTCAAATGACCAAATGTTTAGTAAAGAAACACACATAAAAGAGCTGATTTCCACACGAGCCGTCTCATGGTTTTTATTTGGGGTCTTATCGCTCTTCTGTCCAACTCTGTGTCAAACGTCCCCCAGTAAGTGGAGACACTGCTGGTCTCTGGATCCACAGACTCACACGTGTCCACAATCATCTTCTTCAGGCTTTTTGTGAGCTCAGAACCTCCTTTTGCACCTTTGGAATTCTTTAAGAAGAGACTCTGACCTTTGCTCCACCATCTCATTTATGTTCAGAGAGATTCAGTCTTTAAGTCTTGTGATGGCAAAAGAGGTATAAAAGAGATATAAAAGTGGATTAAAGTCACTCACGTTGTGTCACTTCTCAGTCCGAGGAGGTTTTTCTGCTTCTTAAAACTCCATAAACGTCTCTAAAATGTGAAATCAAAGCGGAGCAGAATCTGTGTCACACCCATAGACCATGAAAACGAGTGGACTGTTGGACTGTGAGGTCAGAGGCCACGCCCCCAAATACTCACACAGGTATATAAATACACACGTGGTACATTCTGTCAGTCAAAGTCTGAAACAGTAACTCTTCTGCTCATGTCCCAACACTGCCACCTTCTGGAAATGTCGTGTCAGGTTCATTCATAAATCTAACGCCCAAACTTGACTTTTCCGTTTCGAGACGAGCTCTTTGGTTTTTTACAACAATCTGAACAAACGTTACATTATAAACCTTCTGGTCATTCTGGAAAAATGTCATATTCACAAAACCAAACTCAGAAATAAAGAAAAGAACTAAAAAGAAATGGACCTGGAGCGACTAAAGTCCAGTGCGCTCTCTCTGCTACTATATTCACAGTTTAATATTGATAAAGTTGTGTGGTCTTGACTTCCTCTTGAGACGTGAGTGGGACATTTTCATCTGCAGGTCCTTCTTGATGAAAAACTCCTCTTCAAACACAAGTTCAAGCGCACAACTCTCCCACGTGGAATAACAGATATGTACTTGTGAACAGGAGATGGACCTTTCTCCACCAGAGCTTTTCTAACGCTGTTCGTGGAGAAATAAGAACATTGTGTGTGAATTCTGTGCCAAATATCAGATCTGCTGTAGCCAAAGAAGATCTAAACAGAGTGTCCAGTCTCTCCCAGGATCTCTGACCAACACGGTTAAACAGGATCTAATACAGTCTAAGGTGACCCCTGTAATGAGGGCTCTTTGTGTGGACGCTGCTGAGTTATCGGCCACTTTATTAGGTACACCTGTCCAACTGCTCGTTAACGCAAATGTCTCATCAGCCAATCACACGGCAGCAGCTCAATGCATTTAGGCTGTAGACTTGGTCAAGAGGATCTGCTGCAGTTCAAAGCAGCATCAGGACGGGGAAGAAAGGTGATTGAAGTGACTTTGAAGGTGGCGTGGTTGTTGGTGCCAGACGGGCTGGTCTGAGTATTTCACAAACTGTTGATCTACTGGGATTTTCACACATCTCTAGGGTTCACAGAGAATGGTCGGAAAAAGAGACAATATCCAGTGATTATTATGAAACCCTCTTTTATTATAAATCACATCATCAGCAAAATGTCAACCATCATCAGTCAATTCATCCTGAAAATCAAAGAAATATTAAAACAAAACATTTCATCACAAATGTTCAGGGAGTAAATACCATTTTGTCCTGGGACTTTTGAAAACATAAAACTATAATAATAATAATAATAATAATGATATAATGTTTGAGAATGAGTGACAGTTTCTGACTCCATGAGAGTTTAGTCAGATTTGACAAATTCCTTTTTGAAGCGTTCCAATGTAAAACAGAAATAATTGTTTGATTCGTCGAACACTAAAATAATCTCGACAAAATAATATGAATAATAAAATGCTCATTGAAGTTAAATGTTTTTTCTAAATGTGTTTGTGTTTGGGATGAGACCAGACTAACAGGACCTGAAGTGTCAGTCCTTCAGGGGGCGCTGTGTGCTCAGCTCCACCAGAGACACTGAACTTTCAAACTCCCTCAGTCTAAACCCAGGAAACAGAGGCTCAGTGAAGGAGGAGCTGAAGGTGTGGAGGTGGGACAGTTCTCCACCAGAGAGGACCTGATAGAAGGACAGAGCTCCAGCCTCAGAGTCCAGCAACACGCCCACTCTGGAGGTGTTTGAAGAAAACTGATTTGAAAGCGCATATTTTCTCAAACTTAACATAAACTCAGGTCTTTCTTTCACATTGTGCATAAAATAATATTTTCCTCCCCAGATCCTCAGATTCCAGGACTGATCATTGAGTCCAAACACACTCTCCTCACTCTTTCCTCTCCGTCTGATTCCTCTGTAACTCACTGCTACATCAACGTCCCCCTCACACTGCACCTCCCAGTAACAGCGCCCCCTCAGGCCGGAGGAGGCCAGGACCTGAGGCCAGTGTGTGAATCTGTCCTCATGATGTGGAACTTGTTCTGACCATAAGTCTCCAGTCACAGTCCGTTTGTCCTCAGACAGATGGAGTCTTCTGTTTGCCGTGTTTGGATCCAGAGTGAGCTCACAGTGATCTGAAACACAAAGACACATTTAAAATGTGATGATTTAAACAGGTTAGTGAGAGTAAATATGAAGTGTGAAAGTCCTGTTTCTTCTCAAAGGTAAATCAATGATAATGAGGTGGTTGGAGGCTCAGCTCATGTGTGATCAGCTTCAGCATGTTTAGTTTGGCTCAAAACCTCATCAGTGTTTTGAACTGGGACGTTCAGTTTGTGCGGCTCCAGATCCAATACTGATCTTTAATGTTTGTTCTTTACAATACTGATCCGATACCGATCTGATACCGATCTGATCTTTTTATATTTCATGTTTTGATCTTGAGCCTTTATAAAACATGAAGAACACAAAGCTGAATTTGGCTCCAGTTTAATTCCATGACGACAGTTTCAATATGAATATTGCAGAATAGTGTTTTAAAGTGGTCCACAGCTTCAGAGCATCACACTCACTGTGACAGACACATTGATGGATTGATGCAGGTCAAATGAGATGTGCATTTATATATTTGTGAATAAATCATTGGTGGACGACCTAAACTGTGCTTTCTTCACCTGTGAATGTGGATGTTTTTCAGACGTTCCACATTCTGCTTTGGAGCCTCTCAAAATCCACATTTATTCAAAGACAGATTTGTTCTCATCAATTCTCATTTATAAACATGAACGTTGAGATGACATGATTGACAGTTTAAAAGTGGGCGTGGTGTTCAGGGGAGATGTCCGTGGACACAGTGTGGAGATTTGCTCCAACTAAAAGACTCTTTAGGCCCTTTTTACTTTAGTTTTTAGACTTGTTTTAGACCGGAGCGCCAAGGCACACGCATTTCCCGAGTCCTCACGGAGCGAGACGAGCCGGTCGTGACACACGGCTGTAAAAACACAAGATTCTATCAAGTCAAAGTACAGCACATTTACTATGTTGTGGAGACACCAGATTGTTGAACTTTAGCCTTCTTCTTTCACCAATAAGTGACTTTTGACTCCTTTGACTCGTCTACTGCCTCTTAAGTCTCTCACACACATGGATTGTAGAAGAACAAGCAAAATACACAACTTTATTGATTCAGGATCAGATTTATATTCATGTCCACATCCAGAAACACTGCCCCCAGTGGTCACCACAGGAACTCTGAATGTGACAAAAAGATCAAACTCTCACAAGCAAAACGACAGATTTAAAAAGAAAATGTCAATCATGTCAAGTCATTTCAACGTTCATGTTTATAAATGAGAATTTATGTGAAAAAATCTGCCAAAACATTTATAATTTATATGTATTATCTTCTGATAGATTTGCAGTGATTTTTCACTAGAACTAAAGTCTCAATAACAAAACTCTGCTGAATATGACTGAGAATTAATATCATTTATGATGAAAAGTGATGAGATCATCTTTGATTATTACAAAGGGTTATTAGGGATATTAGTGTGATTCTTCCTACTATTTATTTATTCTGCCCTAAAGCTGTTTGGACCTTTTAATTCATATTAAATGATATATTAATATATCTTGAGTAACAGTTAATATGTAAAACGCAGCCTAATTGTGTCTCAGACATAAACATATCAGTGTTTATTTGTGTCTGATACAATATGTCTTTGTGTCTTACATTCAATTAAAAAAGTCAAAGGTCCAAACGTGACTGTGTCATATTAAATAATGATTGAGACACGTCAATATCTCTTTGTGATATGAATCCATTATTATTTGTAGAAAGGATGAACAAAAACAAGTCAAAGACATTTCTTACATTAATACATGACATGTCCTCTGAGTGCGCCATCTAGTGGTGAAATCAGCCTTATTCAAAAGTGACTCCTACTTATTTATTTCTTCTTTATTTTCAGCTTTAATTGGCCTAAAAACACAATAAACAGTAATAAACGTGTAGTTTTGAAGAGAAAAAGAGCATAGATCATGTGACGTCTGCAGAGCTGAGCCGATGGTGCCCAGGCACATTGTACTCACAGCTCCTCAGTGTTTCTGCTGCTCTGGACTTCAGCCTTAACATTAGCAGTGACCGCTGCGTGTGGACCACGTGAGGACCATATGCACTTGTATGGAGCCCATCTAGTCACAGGTTCTGATCCCATACTCAAACATACATGTGTCTGTGTGACGGGGGAAAGGGTGGAGTCTGTGGGAGCTGTGGTGGAGGAGGACCAGGGCATCAGGAGTAACTCAACAATGTGGGCTCAGGAGTAACCGCAGCAACAGCCTCCTCTCACTGCCACCAAGAACACGACCTTTTAAGACATCGTTTGTCCCGTCTGCCGTGTCCAGGGCCCAAGCCTTCAGGGGCTTTTTCATCTTATATATGTTGTTTTATCATTGTTCATCGTTTGATGTTGCACCGAGTCACCAAAGCAAGTTCCTATTTTGTGAATTATGTTCAGTGACAATAAACCTTTTCTGATTCTAATTCAGAAAAGGTCTAATTCTTCAGACAAAGATCGGTTCAGAAGCCCCCTATGATGACAACACAAACAAGGCAGTTCACGTCGCCCGGATCGGCGTCACCGGGGCCCCATCCTGGAGCCAGGCCTGGGATGGGTGCTCCATGGCGAGCGCCTGGTGGCCGGGTCTTACCCCACGGGGCCCGGCCGGGCACAGCCCGAAAAAGCGACGTGGGGCCGTCCTCCCGTGGGCCCACCACCCGCAGGAGGATCCATAAGGGGCCGGTGCAGAGAGATCTGGGCGGCAGTCGACGGCAGGGGCCTCGGCGACCAGATCTCCGGACACAGAGACTAACTCTGGGGACATGGAATGTCACCTCGCTGGGGGGGAAAGAGCCTGAGCTTGTGCGGGAGGTTGAGCGATACCGACTAGATATAGTCGGCCTCACCTCCACGCACAGTTTGGGCTCTGGAACCCATCTCCTCGAGAGGGGCTGGACGCTCCACTTCTCTGGTGTTGCCCGCGGGGAGAGGCGACGGGCTGGTGTGGGCTTGCTGATAGCCCCTCAGCTCAGCCGCCACGTGTTGGAGTTTACCCCGGTGAACGAGAGGGTCGCGTCCCTCCGCCTTCGGGTGGGGGACAGGTCTCTCACTGTTGTGGCGGCCTACGGGCCGAACAGCAGTGCAGAGTACCCGGCCTTCTTGGAGTCCTTGGGAGGGGTACTGGACAGTGCACCGACCGGGGACTCCATTGTTCTACTGGGGGACTTCAACGCCCACGTGGGCAATGACAGTGTCACCTGGAGAGGGGTGATCGGGAAGAACGGCTTCCCCGATCTGAACCCGAGCGGTGTTCAGTTATTGGACTTCTGTGCTAGCCACGGATTGTCCATAACGAACACCATGTTCAAGCACAAGGGTGTCCACCAGTGCACATGGCACCAGGACACCCTAGGCCGGAGGTCAATGATCAACTTTGTTGTCGTGTCATCAGACCTCCGGCCGCGTGTCTTGGACACTCGGGTGAAGAGAGGGGCAGAGTTGTCAACCGATCACCACCTGGTGGTGAGTTGGATCCGCTGGCGGAGGAGGAAGCCGGACAGACTTGGCAGACCCAAGCGCATTGTGAGGGTCTGTTGGGAACGTCTAGTGGAGCCCTCTGTCAGTAGGGTATTCAACTCGCACCTCCGGGAGAGCTTCTCCCATGTCCCGGGGGAGGCTGGGGACATTGAGTCCGAGTGGACCATGTTCTCCGCCTCCATTGTTGATGCGGCTGCTCGGAGCTGTGGTCGCAAGGTCTCCGGTGCCTGTCGTGGCGGCAACCCCCGAACCCGGTGGTGGACACCGGAAGTAAGGGATGCCGTCAGACTGAAGAAGGAGGCCTATCAGGCCACTCTGGCTTGTAGGTCTCCGGAGGTCATCGGCGGGTATCGGCAGGCCAAGCGAGCCGCGGCTCGTGCTGTCGCAGAGGCAAAAACCCGGGCCTGGGAGGAGTTCGGGGAGGCCATGGAGGAGGACTATCGGTCGGCACCAAAGAAATTCTGGCAAACCGTCCGGCGCCTCAGGAGGGGGAAGCAGTGTCTCACCAACACCGTTTACGGTGCGGGTGGAGGCCTGCTGACCTCAACTGGGGATGTCGTTGGACGGTGGAAGGAATACTTTGAGGATCTCCTTAATCCCTCAGTCACGTCTTCCGAAGAGGAAGTAGAGACCGGGGACTCGGAGGCTGGCTCATCCATCACCCAAGCTGAAGTCACTGAGGTTGTTCGCAAACTCCTCGGTGGCAGGGCTCCGGGGGTGGATGAGATCCGCCCTGAGTACCTAAAGTATCTGGATGTTGTAGGACTGTCTTGGTTGACACGTCTCTGCAACATCGCGTGGCGTTCGGGGACCGTGCCTCTGGACTGGCAGACCGGGGTGGTGGTCCCTCTGTTCAAGAAGGGGGACCGGAGGGTGTGTTCCAACTACAGAGGGATCACACTCCTCAGCCTCCCGGGTAAGGTCTATTCCAAGGTACTGGAGAGGAGAATCCGACCGATAGTCGAACCTCGGATTCAGGAGGAGCAGAGTGGTTTTCGTCCCGGTCGTGGAACACTGGACCAGCTCTATACCCTCCATCGGGTGCTCGAGGGTTCATGGGAGTTTGCCCAACCAGTCCACATGTGCTTTGTGGATCTGGAGAAGGCTTTCGACCGTGTCCCTTGGGGTGTCCTTTAGGGGGTGCTCCGGGAGTACGGGGTCCGGGGCCCTTTGCTCAGGGCTGTCCGGTCCCTGTATGACCGGAGCAGGAGCTGTGTTCGCATTGCCGGCAGTAAGTCAGACCTGTTCCCAGTG
Source organism: Eucyclogobius newberryi (assembly GCF_026437365.1). Lineage (NCBI taxonomy): Eukaryota > Metazoa > Chordata > Actinopteri > Gobiiformes > Gobiidae > Eucyclogobius > Eucyclogobius newberryi. The sequence continues at coordinate 4,345,825 of NW_027315746.1, read as the reverse complement.
CATGTTGGACTCCGCCAGGGCTGCCCTGTGTCACCGGTTCTGTTCATAATTTTTATGGACAGAATTTCTAGGCGCAGTCAGGGGTCGGAGGGTGTCCGGTTTGGGGACCACAGGATCTCATCTCTGCTGTTTGCAGACGATGTTGTCCTGATGGCTCCATCAAACCCGGACCTGCAACATGCACTGGGACGGTTTGCAGCCGAGTGTGAAGCGGCTGGGATGAGAATCAGCACCTCCAAATCCGAGGCCATGGTTCTCGACCGGAAAAAGGTGGCTTGCCCTCTCCAGGTGGGTGGGGTGTCCTTGCCCCAAGTGGAGGAGTTCAAGTATCTCGGGGTCTTGTTCACGAGTGAGGGAAGGATGGAGCGTGAGATCGACAGGCGGATCGGTGCAGCGGCTGCAGTGATGCAGTCGCTGCATCGGACCGTTGTGGTAAAGAGGGAGCTGAGCCGAAAGGCAAAGCTCTCTATTTACCGGTCGGTCTACGTTCCTACCCTCACCTATGGTCATGAGCTTTGGGTAGTGACCGAAAGAACAAGATTGCGGATACAAGCGGTCGAAATGAGTTTCCTCCGTCGTGTGGCTGGGCGCTCCCTTAGAGATAAGGTGAGGAGCTCGGCCACACGGGAGGAGCTCGGAGTAGAGCCGCTGCTCCTCCACGTCGAGAGGAGCCAGCTGAGGTGGCTCGGGCATCTGTTTCGGATGCCTCCTGGGCGCCTCCCTCGGGAGGTGTTTCAGGCATGTCCCACCGGGAAGAGGCCCCGGGGAAGACCCAGGACACGCTGGAGAGACTATGTCTCTCGGCTGGCCTGGGAACGCCTCGGGATCCCCCCGGAGGAGTTAGAGGAAGTGTCTGGGGAGAGGGAAGTCTGGGAGTCCCTGCTCAGAGTGCTGCCCCCGCGACCCGGCCCCGGATAAAGCGGCAGAAGATGGATGGATGGATGGATGATTCTAATTCTGATTCTGACTTCGTCTTTTGCATTTACCCCTTGACTACAGATGCCACAAACTGCAGCACAAACAGACGGGCAAAGTGTGAGCGGCGGCCGAGGCGTCGGAGCAGGACAATATGTTTCCGAGTCCAATTCATGACGACAGACGAGTACGAGAGCGAAAGCTCAGGATAAAGAAGACGCCATCATAAATCTGTCTTATAATAATAAGGTATTATCATATTTACCTGTAAGATTAGGAGAATAAAGATGAATATAAAGATCGCCCTAGTTCAAATGTAAAGTTGGACAGTTCCTCCAGTGAAACAGTTTCAGTCTGATGTTTGTGGAAGTTGCTGCTTGTCAAACCTCTAAATGTGTCGATAAGTTCAAATAAAAACATCAGATCTACAGCTGTAAGTCTTCTACATGTGAAGTTGTACCAAATAAAATACTACTCACATTTTCTAGGACCTGGAACCATCCAGCGCTTTCCAGAAGGATCCAACCTGGAAAACACAAGTCTAGTTTAGACCAGAACCTGGACCAACCCCTGAACCAGGACCCACACCTGACAGACTGTAGGGGGCAGTGTGGTCTCACCTGACAGACTGTAGGGGGCAGTGTGGTCTCACCTGACAGACTGTAGGGGGCAGTGTGGTCTCACCTGACAGACTGTAGGGGGCAGTGTGGTCTCACCTGACAGACTGCAGGGGGCAGTGTGGTCTCACCTGACAGACTGTAGGGGGCAGTGTGGTCTCACCTGACAGACTGTAGGGGGCAGTGTGGTCTCACCTGACAGACTGTAGGGGGCAGTGTGGTCTCACCTGACAGACTGCAGGGGGCAGTGTGGTCTCACCTGACAAACTGCAGGGGGCAGTGTGGATCGTCCCGTAGTGCGGTCAGTCTCTCTGCTGAGGGTCCTGGATGGTTGTAGCTCAGGTCTAACTCTCTTAGATGGCAGTGGGTGGAGCTTAGAGCTGAGGCCAGATCAGCCCCGCCCCTTTCTGAGACCAGACATCCAGACAGCCTAAAGACAGACAGCATTACACTCATGTGGAAACAAGGGGCAGAGTGCATGATGGGAGTGTCTCACCTGAGAGTCTCCAGTCTGCAGGGGGCGCTCTTCAGTCCATCACACAGCAGCTCCACTCCTGAGTCCTGGAGGTCATTTTGACTCAGGTCGAAGTGTGTGAGACTGGAAGAGCTGAGGACTGAGGCCAGAGGACCACAGCTGAGAGAGGACAGGCCACAAGTACTCAATCTGGGGAGAATGCATTTTTATTTATTATGCCCCGAAATAGTCATTGCAGTAATAGTATTGAAGCAGTACACAAACTTAAAAATAACTTTAAATGCAAGTTATTATGATGAATAGAATAGAAATGTCAATAGACTAATAGACAAACAAACACTGGAAGAGCAAAGTGTAGCTGATCTAACCTGAGAGTCTCCAGTCTGCAGGGGGCGCTCTTCAGTCCATCACACAGCAGCTCCACCCCTGAGTCCTGGAGGTCATTTTGACTCAGGTCGAGGTGTGTGAGACTGGAGGAGCTGAGGACTGAGGCCAGAGGACCACAGATGCTGTTTGTCAGGTTACAGCCGGACAGACTGAGGACAGAGAGGGAGATTAGAGCGCACTCACACCTGATCGTAAACAGAGTGTCGACTATGAGGTCCGTTTGGCCGATGTCAGTCTGATTTGTGCTTCAGTGATGCTGCTGGAGGAAGTGGACCTTATGAAAGTCTGTGTGTAGTTGAACTTTAGGATTATATGGCCTCGAGGACATGTTTATGTACCAGTGTTTTCACATTTTAGCTGCTTTTGTTGGACACATTACCCTGGAATGTTCTGCTATTTGGATTTAGGGTAGACTTTGAGTTGAGAGTGTTAACCACTCTGCCACAGTGTAGTTTGTACTCACATGGCTTTGGTGGAGGCCTTGATAACCGGCAGCAGATTCAGCAGAGCCTTCTCTGAGGGACAGTATTTCCTCAGGTCAAACTCCTCAAGGTCTGAGTCTGTAGACAGTAAGAGAAAGGCCAAGGCTGACCACTGAGCAGGAGAAAGTTCATCAGCCTTCAGGCGTCCTTCTCTCAGGGTGTTTTGGATGTCCTGCACCAGACTGCGGTCGTTCAGCTCGTTCAGACAGTGGAACAGGTTCAGGCTTTTCTCTGTAGACAGACCCTCATCATTGAGCTTCTGTTTAAGGTATTTTACTGTCTCTTGATTGGTCTGAGAGCCACTTCTTGTGTGGGTCAGCAAACCCTGTAGCAGGCTCTTATTGGTCGGCAGAGAAAGGCCCAGGAGGAAGCGCAGGAACAGGTCCAGGTGTCCGTTTGGACTCTTAAAGGCCTGGTCCACAGCAGAGCTAATGAAGGCTTCTTCAGAAGAGTTTGATGGGGACAGCAGGTTCTCTCCAGAGCTGAAGAAGGTCTGATGGACGTAAAGAGCAGCCAGAAACTCCTGCACACTCAGATGGATGAAGCAGTAGACCTTATCCTGGTACAGCCCTGGCTCCTCTCTAAAGACCTGTGTGAACACTCCGGAGTACACTGAGGCCGCTGCAGCGTCCAGCCCACACTCGCTCAGGTCACACTCGTAGAAGATCAGGTTTCCTTTCTGCAGCTGCTCAAAGGCCACTTTTCCCAGAGACTGCACCATCTCCCTGGTCTCTGGAGTCCAGTGAAGGTCTGTCCCTGATCCTTGGTGATACTTGATGTTCTTTACTTTGGCCTGCACCACCAGGAAGTGGACGTACATCTGTGTGAGAGTCCGGGGCAGCTCTGGTTCCTCTGTTTGTTCCAGAAGCTTCTGTATAACTGTGGAGAGGATCCAGCAGAAGACCGGGATGTGACACATAATGTGGAGGCTGCGGATGCTCCTGATGTGGGAGAGAACAAGTGTGACCTGCCGCTCGTCTCTGAACCTCTTCCTGAAGTACTCCTCCTTCTGCGGGTCGGCGAACCCTCGCACCTCTGTCACCATGGAGACGCACCACTCAGGGATCTGATTGGCCGCTGCGGGGCGCGTGGTTATCCAGAGAAGAGCGGAGGGAAGCAGGCTCCCCCTGATGAGGTTTACCAGCAGCACGTCCACTGAGACGGACTGTGTGGGGTCGCTCAGGACCCGGGTTTGGCTGAAGTCCAGAGGAAGTCTGCACTCGTCCAGACCGTCAAAGATGAAGAGCACCTGGAGCTGTTGGAAGCTGCAGAGAGCGTTGGATGGACTGAAGAAGTGGTGCAGCAGCTCCACCAGGCTGAACTGTGTGTCTCTGAGCACATTGAGCTCTCTGAAAGTGAACGGGAACAGCAGCTGGAGCTCCTGGTTGGTCCTACCTTCAGCCCAGTCCAGACTGAACTTCTGAGTCAGCACTGTTTTCCCCACGCCGGCCACGCCCTTCGTCAGCACGACTCTGATTGGTCCCTTTGTCTGTGCTCTCATTGGTTCTTCTCTGATTGGGAGTTTAAACATGTCTTCACACTTGATGGCGGTCTCTGCAGAGGCCGGTTTTCTGGTCTCGATGTGTCTGACCTCATGTTGCTCTGTGGCCTCTCCCTCTGTGATGTACAGCTCTGTGAAGATCTGCTTCAGTTCAGAGGAGTTTCCTTCTTTAGCGATGCCCTCACACACACGGCTGAACTTCTGTACCAGACAAGTCTTCACTTCTCCCTGAACCTTAGAACACAGACCTGTAAAAAGAGAAATCTGCATCAGACGTGTAACTGGACACACTGGGTTCAGTTAGAGCAGAGAGAGCTCTGGAGATTTTATGAAATTAAACCCACTATTACGGCCCCCGTCCTCCCTGTTGTGTGTTTGACTGTAATGTTCCCTTCCCAACACGGCTGTAACAAGGGACAAGTTGGTTTCCTATTTCTACTTTCTGTTTCCTCTGGTTGATGGGCCAATCCACAGTCTTCACCTGCAGCCAGTCCCAGTATTTAAGGACCTGTTGCAGCTGTACAAGGCCATTTGTCTTCTCGTTCATCAGGGCTGTGGTGGTAGCGACTGACTTTGAGTTTTGAGACATTTGTAGTTTGTTCGTTTGTTATTTGTCTCCTTTTAAGTTGTCACTTTGATTCTGTTCATGGGCCTTTGTTTTGTTTGTCCTGTGACTCGTACCTTTTAGAGACACTTAACTTGTTTTCTTAGTCGTGTCTGTGTTTGTTCAGTTACTTTTGTTTTCCTGTTTATTGAACAAACTTTATTTCACCATTGAACATCTTGGTTTTATTACTTCTTTTACCCTCGCAGTTGTAACACGCACACTTTGAAACATCAGAAACATTTGAATCCAGATAATCCTTTCTGGTCAAGTCCTTTTCAGCCAATACCAGCTGTAGCTCATCACATGAAATGTGCCTGTACCTAAAAAACCTGGAGCATCTGAACTGAATGATTTTCACCCAATAACACTTACCTTCACTTTATGTAAGAGTATGGAGCAAACTGTGAGTAAAAACATCATGTCGTCTATATCCAACTGTTTGGACATCTAACAGTTTGCATATGAAAGTCAGAAGTACAGAAGATGCAGCTATCACTCTATATAACACCTTAGCAAAGCACCTTCAGGCCCCTTACCATTATGCTAGAATCCTCTTTGTGGACTTTACATCAGCTTTCAGTTCTCTGCGTGTACATATTTGACTGAACAGGCTCATGGACCTCGGTGTTAATGGAGGCATTATCAAATGGGCCAGAGACTTTATGTCCAATCGTTCCAAAGAGATATTTATCCTACTCTGGGTAGGCCCTGCCCACTGGGCGGGACCTCCTAATGAAAAGGTGTTATTGGTTTCAACAGAAACTAAACCTTTTTGTTTTCTATCAAACTAGCGTCTTTGTTTATTATCAGTCCTTTAATGGACTATCAGCCTTCTATTGTCGCTGGCTCACTCTCTTTCTCTTCCCTGAGGACCTGATTAGCATCAGAATGCTCTGGGCGTCGACCTCTCCAGGGATTCAAGATTCCAATACAAACAACAGGAAAGTTGAATCTTAAAACTTGTTCCTATTTAATGATGGTGTTTTTTTTCAAACAAAAATAGCCTCTTCAACTTAAACCATCTTTTCTCCTGCTCAGAATCTTCTCCTCACTGTCTTTGATAAAGTGGTTTGTGTCTTTAAGATGAAGATGCACGGCGCTCTGTGGTCCTGAACTCCAGTGTCTTCTGTGCTGATAAAGCCTCTTGTGAAGTGGCTGTTTAGTCTCTTCTATGTCACGCTCTTTACAGTTTTCTTTACTGCATTGGACAGAATATTCTATCCAATGCAGTGCACAGAAGACAGGCCAAACGTCTCGTTTTTTCCAGATGATTACAATTGAATCTTTTTCTACAATGGAACACTCCAGGACGAATGAGGGATAACACCAACAACAAGTTATTACTTGTGGTGAGTTCTTTTATGTAACAACTCATAATTTATACGTTGCATTTAGGGATGCAGACCTAAACCCACGTTCAGGTTCAAGTCCGGATTCAAATCCAGAGGTTTAGGTTTAGGTCCGGACTCATTAGGTCCGGACCTAAACCATGCCATATTTGCATAATGTTATAACAGCATAACACAAGCTACTTGGCTAAATTAAGTTGAAGACACTTGAACAAGGACGACTATCAAACACAAGGCTTAACTGCAGATTGAAATAAACTCAACTTGTCTGGTTTATTCACTGTTTTTAACAGAAGTTACAACTTACAAATCACAAGCTACTAGCTACGAGCTAGCTGCTAAACTATAGCTTAACTAACAGTTAACACACATTCATGTGTTTTACTTGAGGAACAAGAGCATGTTGAGTATTGTTGACAGAGTCAGTCTGGGTCAAGGGTCAAAGCAGCTGTTTCATCTGATACAATGTTTTGCCTTTAGACACATTTCCATCTTTAATGTTACAGATCCATTGGCATCAAAAGTCAGGTAAAAACCTTCAAACAGACAAAACACCAGTGTAAATAATTAAATAACAGTGTAAAATAACAGAGTTATAAAAACTAGTATAAAAGTCAACTAGAATCACTATAAAGCATCAACTTAGCAGTATCAAAAGTAGAATATGAAAATATTTTACACAACACATCAAAATAATACATCATATTAGCAGCATTAAACACCAGACCAGATTTAACAACTGTAGAATACAAATACAAAATATAAACTCCAATTAATGAATGCAGCAATTAAGCAATATTACTTTGACTTTCCTTTGTATTTACTTAATGCCAAATATATCACACCACAACATAACACTTAAGTTATTTCATTCATATTTACACAAAGCCCAAAGCACAACCCAGACAAGACCAAGCTGACCCCGCCCCTTTAACCATCACAACATCGCACGCGGCGGCCACAGCTTAAACAGTTCAGATAAAGCCAGCGATCTCACCGGCTTCACTTCAATGTTCACATGTGGACACACGGTTCTGCAGCTCGACACGTACCAGGCGCTCCCGTCTCTCGCATCTTTAAACTTATTTCGCCGGCTTTAACTTATGCCCGGAAGACGCGTGCGTCACTAATTAGGGTCCGTGTGCGCTATTGACGGCGGCGCATGGCAGTGTTTACGTCCAGCGCAAATTTCGCGATCAATGGAAGGTTTAAGATGGTTTAGATTCTAGAACAAAAAGGATATAGTATGTGAGTGCTATATTTTTTTATGAGTCCAGAACCGAATCACCGGGGTTTCGTTTTTTTTAACCTGAACCGAAACGTTTTTACAAGTCCAGATCCGGTCCGTTGTAGCGGTACACATCCCTAGATACATTATGAAATGTTGAGTGTGACATGTAGATCGTGTATATTTCTAATTGTTTTGATGAAACCAAAGGTAAATAGTTTTCATATTCGTATTACAACAGAAGAATGGTGCATTTGGAGCTCCGCCCCTCTGGTCACCTGACTGTCCATCACACAGAGGGTCCTGAAGCCTCTGGAGGACTGTTCGGCTGCTCCGCCGTGACAAAACCTAATATCTAAAGCTAGTTTGTCTCACGACACGTGCTGCTTTCAGGTGAGTAAAGTCCCCGCTCTGAGGGATTATAGACACTTCAAACACCACAGGGACTAGAACAGTGTTTGATTTAGGTTAGCTCCACTTTAAAGGAGCTTTAACTGTGAGGGGCTGCCACACTCTGTTGTAGCTGGACCCAAGGCCCTCACACCTTCACAGAGTTCTTAAGCCACGTTTGGACTGGCCCCGGCCCCTCAGACCGGTTTAGAGTTCTTTGGAACGGTTTGCTCCATGCTCAGGGCGCTGAGCAGCAGACGTTACACAAATATAACAAATACAAAATCTAATATAAAACCTGAATTATACTTTTGACAAGATGTTTAAAGGCTCGAAATAACAAATGAGCTGAAAACCAAGTGCAAAAGCCACTCTCAGTACTTGGGTACTCAGCCCCCAAAATGTTTGACTTCAGTGCAAAGCCTCTACGCACAGTGCCGTGCTGCGACAAACAGAAAACAGCTGTTGCTAACGTGCTTTGCTAGCTTTGTGTTGCTAAAGTGCTTTGCTAGCTTTGTGTTCCTAACATGCTCTTCTAGCTTTGTGTTGCTAAGGCTCCACATATAAGTTAGCATCAGTGTAAACGTGGCTTTACTGTTCTGCAGACGCTGGAGCAGCTGCTCCTGGTCCATCCTCCTCAGGAAGTCCAGGGTGATGGTCAGAACCGCCTCTCTGCTCGACTCCTCCTCCTCACTCTCAGAGCATTCTGGGTAATCTGAGGCCAGGAGCCTGTGGAGCCTCTGCAGCTGCTGTTTGACATAATCCAGGACCTGCTCCTCCAGACGCTGAAACACAGAGAACACAGAGGAGCAGGTCAGGCCCTGGGATCCACTCTGCAGGTGGAATCTCCTCTAAATGTTTCTGACCATGTGACGCTTTTGGTACAAACCTTGAAAACAGAGTCCAGGTCACAGTCTCCTCTGGGGCCCTCTGCGCTCTCCTCTCTGTGGGACAAACAAACCAATGATACAACATTACACTCTGTCCACTGCAGAACATCAGAGCCAACAAACCCCCGACAGGAGCGACAGGAGCGACGGGAGCGACGGGTGTTGAGAAAAACGTCTTTAAAGAAACAGGATTTAGAGAAGGTTCTTCTGGGACTTACTCTGAATCTGGTCCTGGTTCTTTAAACTCTGGAGGATGACGTCTGGAGCGGTCACTCTTTAAGGACAGGTGGCTCTGTCTGGACCTGGAAACATCAGCTCAGTCACAGAATAAACTGCAGAAGGTTCTAACCATCCAGTCCATACACCAGAGCTTCTCAAACTGTTTCTGCTGCGATCCCTTTAGGGGATTGTTAGTGAGAGCCCGGGACTGTGTGTCTGACACTCGGACCTGCAGTGTGGGGGCGCCCCAGGGCACTGTCCTCGCGCCCTTTCTCTTCACCCTCTACACTGCAGACTTCAGACACGACACGGACAGCTGTGTCCTGCAGAAGTTCTCTGACCACTCTGCCATCATCGGACTCATCACGGACGACGATGATGCGGAGTACAGAGGACTGGAGCAGGACTTTGTGGACTGGTGTCAGTGGAACCACCTCCTCATCAACGCGGGGAAGACCAAGGAGATGGTGGTGGACTTCCGCAGACGCCACGCCCCCCTCACCAGTGAACATCCAGGGACGGGACATTGAGAGAGTGACTTATAGAAGTACCTGGTGTTCATCTGAACCACAAACTGGACTGGACTCATAACACAGACTGTACAGGAAGAGCCAGAGTCGGCTCTACCTCCTGAGGAGACTCAGTGTTAACAAGGGTCTAGTGTTTGCATGTAAATATAGTGTTTGATTTGTTCATCATTTAGTTAGTCACTCCGGTTTTAGTTATTAGTTTATTATTAGAGCTATTCTTTACGTTCCTATTCTCTACTTGTAACCTGATCTCCATCTATAGTCCAGCCAATCACGTCCTCTTACTCTCCACCAATCACAATGCAGCACCTGACGGGACTTCTGTGCGTTTAGCAAAGTTGTTGTGTTGTTTTCCCCCTTCGTATGGCACAAGGTGCCTCCGGCTGCTTCCCGTTCCTCGTGTGCTTTTCCTGTGTGTTTGGTCCTTGAGAATGTGAGTTTAATCCTCCTAATGCTTCGTCTTTGTCTGTTTTAACTGTGCTACTATTAGTCATTACCTGTAGTTAGTTTGTTTTATTAATCCGGCTCCATCTCGGCAGTGTAATCTGCGCCGACGATGCGTTCACGGCCCATAGGCCAGCATCACTCCGCAGCACGCTGGCGCTAGTAGTGATGCGTTCAAGGACGATCGGAATTTATATTTTTTGGCGAGAAAATGGCTGGAGATCATTGCTCTGCTGTGTTGCTGTGAATGTTGCTGCTTATATACTGTTTATTTCCCATTTGAACTTGTTTTAACGTAGTAAACAATTCACACCTTTACTGTCTGTATATTCTATGTTTATCTGCCCATTTCCATTGGATTATTGTGTTTTAATATCCACTATTCACTGTACTTCTGTATTGTAGAAACCTAACCCCAAACATCAAGCAAAATAAAGAGTGATAAGCAAAGCTGACGTCCTCCTTTGTTCTGGCCGGACAACCTGGGAAGATTAGGGAAATATATATCCAGAAATTATACAGTCCTTCAGAGGTCGCAAGATTGGGTCTCCTTCCCAACGCCTCATTTACACTCAGGTCTTTTGGAGTGACAGGGCCACTCCTGAAGACCTTCTACGACTCTGTGGTGGCATCAGCTCCTGTAGGCGTGGCCTGCTGGAGCAGCAGCATCACAGAGAGGGAGAGGAAGAAGCTGGACTAAGTCATCAAGACGTCCAGCTCCGTCCTGGGCTGTGCTCTGGACTCGGTGCAGGAGGTGGGGGACAGAAGGGTCCTGGCTAGATTCACATCTATGCTTGAACATGAGTGTCGCCCCCTGCAGGACACTCTGTCCACTCTGGAGAGAAGCTTCAGTGCCTGATCCACCCTCGCTGTGTGAAGGAGACGTGCTAGCCCTGAACACGTGCAATACTGACTTAACCATGTGCAATACCGTCATATTCATGTGCAATTACTGTCACACTCACACGTAATTAATGTCATTCATGTGCATATAACTGATGTAAATAAGAGTGTTTACTTTACCATTATTATTAGTATTATTTGTCTTATGCCAGCTATTTTTATTTGTATTATTATTATATTTTATCTTTATCTTTATTTTCTTCTCTCCATTCCCTATTAAGATATGAGAGGAGTTTTGTTAATAAGAGTTTTTGTTTTTGTACATAAGAGTTCTTCTATTAAGAGTGTTTTTTAAACTTCCTATAAGTTATCTGTCCTTTCCCCCTGTATCTACTGCGTTGTAACACCAACATTTCCCCATGTGTGGACAATAAAGTTATATCTTATCTTATCTTGTTCACGCCCCCCACAGCCTCCAGAAATATAAACTCATCAAATAAAACACATGCACTTTTACTATAAATGCCTCAATTAAAGGCGTAATGGACGATTTTTTGGCCCAAATCTGAGTCTCATTTCCTCGTGGCGTGGACGGCCGATTAGTCCTGCCACGTATCAATCATAAAACGCACCTACTGCTCACCTGCAGCCTCTTTCTGGCTCGTCTCCAGGACAGCAGCACGTTTCGCTGTGTCTAAGCGCATGGATCTATCATAATATAGTTCCCTCCGTGTACAGGACAACATTAAGACAGAGAAAGACAGTTTGAGCTCAGAAGAGACGGAAATCTACGGAGACGAGAGACGCGATGTGATCCGTCGCGCTAATAAACAAACGCACGTGTTGCAACGAGGCTTTGATGTGCCTCCGCAGGGGATGAGTGCACATGCGAAAAATCCTCCTTTATTCCTTTAACCTTAAATACACAGCAATAATGAGAGTTTGACATAAATTACATTCATTTTTAGTAAAAGTGTCACTCTCTCTTATGGTTATAGGAACTCTGAACTGCACATGAGAAGGTTCTGGGGTCTTACTCTGAATCTGGTCCTGGTTCTTTAAACTCTGGAGGTGGATCTTTAGAGCGGTCACTCTTTAAGGACAGATTCCTGGGTCTGGACCTGTAAAACACAGTCACAGCTGTTGTTAAACCTGCTGCTGCTTCACTGAACTGTAACTGTCTAAAGTGTGAAGAGTCAGACTCACGGTGGATCAGTGCTGCCCCCTGGAGGCGGCTCCTTCACAGAGTCACTCATCATGGACCTGAGGAAAAGCACAGGAAACAGTGACTGAGACTGAGCTCACTTTACTCACACTAAAGTTTCCTTTATTCATGGGAAACACAGTGGTCACATATAGAAATAAGTCATTTAAATACAACGTAAAGTGCCTTTCATCTGGCTGTTTGTGTCACATTAAATGTACTTTATGAGTCAGAAAGTTTGATGTGATAAAGCTGCTCTCTAGAGTCAGTGACTCATTTGTGAATAAATGACTTGTTTGACCACATCAATAATCATCAAATCTAGAATAAATTGACTCTGATGAGGATCATTCCGTCTCAATGGATTTAAACGCTCTAATATATTTGGAGAGGCTTTTAGAAAAATGATCAAACTGAACAAGAGACGTCCATAAGAATAACCCAGACTGTGGCATTAGTCCAGGATAAAGCTCAGTTTGTCTCTGTTAAACTTCCACGTTACAAAAGCTCTTTAAAACTCTTTAAAGCTCTTTAAAACTCTTTAAAGCTCTTTAAAGCTCTTTAAAACTCTTACATTTGTGTTTTAGAACACGAGATCCGTCGAGTGTCAGTTTGTGACTCACATTTCTCTTACTTTCACTTTCCTCCAAAAACACGCACACGACTAAAACCGGATTAAAAGATATAAAAGAGATATAAAAGAGGCTTTGAATTAAAGTCACTCACGTTGTGTCGCTTCTTGGTCTCACTTCTCAGTCTGAGGAGGTTTTTTTGCTCCTTAAAACTCTATAAATGTCTCTAAAGTGTGAAATAAACGCGGAGCAGAAACTGCGTCAGGTGTTCAAGTTTATGTCGCAGGTAGGTTAGCGGAAGTGGGCGGGGCTTGGGCTTCCACTCGCTTTAGCTCGGAGCGTTTCTACTTTATTATGTGTCCCATACCACACGCAGGGGCCACACGCAGGGGCCACAAAACGCAGGGGCCACACACGCAGGGGCCACAAAACGCAGGGGCCACACACGCAGGGGCCACACACGCAGGGGCCGCACTATAAAACGGCTCCGCTTTCCCTTACCTGACCGCGCCCCTCTCTGACGTCACATCCGCCGTGCAGCGCTCGGCCGCAGTCAGACAAAATGGTTGAAGTTGTGAGAAATAGTGACGCCAAATGAAGCCCCATGAACCATTTGAGGCTTCAGCCAATTGTATCGATACATGAGTCGATGCCTCACAAAGTGTTTCACTTGCTCCACTGCGCCATCTTGTGGTCAAATAAATGTAATGCATGTAAGATAGTACAAGCGTCACTGTTAGAATTGTTTTCTCATACATATTGTTATTTACGTGCACTTTATGTTCATGTATTATTTTGTTGTTATATTTGATCACTTCCGGTTGTGACCACTTCCTGGTGTCTTGGCGGGATATAAATTGATTGCTGTTGAGCTCTGCACCTGATGGAAATAAACTGGAACAAAGAAGCTACGAGTGTGTTTTCTTTTCACAAACCAAATAATAACCAATTTTATTGAGAAAATAACATCAATACAAAAATAAATAAATAAAAAGATTTTCTCAATGATGCATATTTGTTCCATAACAACAGCTTGTGTCACATGGTTCAACGATAAGTCCTGATCAGGTCTCGACCTCATGTTCCCCTGGTCCCAGGGCGGATGCAGCTCTGGTCAGACACACAGACTTCTGGAATCTTCAGGTTCATATTAGTATTTATCTATTTCAACTCTCTGATCTTTCTCAGAGCCAGACACTGACACGGATTATGAGACAGTTCATTTGTGCTTGTTCTCCTCCTCCAGACGCTGCTTCAGATCATCCTGATGGAGCTTTAGTTTAAAGTCTGTATCAGAACTTGACTCATTCATCACTGCTGCAAAATGAGTGTCTTATGTCAAAAAGTCTATAATATGAGGGATCATCACACATTGACATAATTGGAGCGTGAGTGAATCAACGCTTTGGGACTCATTCTTTGTTTGTTTTTTTACTCTAATGTGACTCGAAAGCCCAAGTTTTGAACAGGGCTGAATGAGACTTTGAACTCATGTGGAACTGAAGCCACATCATTTTAAACGACTATTGAAGCTCTAAATAAATGATCGAGTTAATCTATTGCCTCTGTCCATCGATTTTACTTTTCTGTGCGACTTATTTTAGCTTTTGTTTCCTCCAAGTGAAATAATGCGGCCGACAACCCATCGTCCAAACATACAAATAATCTGACTGGTTTATTTCTGGTGAGCACTAGTTTAGACCTGGTTTGTTCAACGTTTAGTCCTTGTTTAATTCTGCTTTAGACCTGTTTTGATTCATGGTCAGAGCTGTTTGTACTTGTCTCGTCTCAGTTTAATTCTGGTCAGTTCTGGAGGAGCAATTTTAAAAAACAATGTTCCTAAAGCATTTTGTATGTTATTTTTTCACAAAAATCTAATCTATCAGTTTTTATTTTATTGTATTCTCTCAATTTATTGAAAACATGTTGGAAATATTTTGTGTGACCCAAACTTGTGTTACAGCAGTGGCCCAGAGGCCCAGGGGCCCAGGGGCCCCGAGCCAGGGGCCCAGAGGCCCAGAGGCCCAGAGCCAGAGGCCCAGTGGCCCAGAGGCCCAGAGGCCCAGAGGCCCAGGGGCCCAGAGGCCCAGGGGCCCAGAGGCCCAGAGGCCCAGGGGCCCAGAGCCAGAGGCCCAGAGCCAGAGCCAGACGCCCAGAGGCCCAGGGGCCCAGGGGCCCAGAGGCCCAGAGGCCCAGAGGCCCAGAGGCCCAGAGCCAGAGGCCCAGAGAACCAGAGCCAGGGGCCCAGAGGCCCAGAGCCAGAGGCCCAGAGGCCCAGGGGCCCAGAGGCCCAGAGGCCCAGAGCCAGAGGCCCAGAGAACCAGAGCCAGGGGCCCAGAGGCCCAGAGCCAGAGGCCCAGAGGCCTTGGCCCCTGAAAAAACTGGCCTTTGGTAAAATAAAGTTGAATAGTCCTGGTTTACAGTTTTTTACAATTGAATAAACACAATTTTGATGGTTTTGTTTTATTTAGTAAAATCCTTCACACAATTATCACAAACACAAACACAATTATAAAACACCTGAGCTGCTTTGCAAAATGAAACACTCTTGTAAAAACTCTACACTAATTTATCAAAACCATATTTTTTGACCATATGAAACAAACACGCTGTATTTGACTTAATTATGTTTGCACCAGTTACACACCAGTTACACACCAGTTACACACAGTTACACACCAGTTACACACCAGTTACACACCAGTTACACACCAGTTACACACAGTTACACACAGTTACACACCAGTTACACACAGTTACACACCAGTTACACACTAGTTACACACCAGTTACACACAGTTACACACCAGTTACACACCAGTTACACACCAGTTACACACAGTTACACACAGTTACACACCAGTTACACACCAGTTACACACCAGTTACACACAGTTACACACCAGTTACACACAGTTACACACCAGTTACACACCAGTTACACACCAGTTACACACCAGTTACACACAGTTATACACAGTTACACACCAGTTACACACAGTTACACACAGTTACACACAGTTACACACAGTTACACACCAGTTACACACAGTTACACACAGTTACACACCAGTTACACACAGTTACACACCAGTTACACACCAGTTACACACAGTTACATACCAGTTACACACCAGTTACACACCAGTTACACACAGTTACACACCAGTTACACACCAGTTACACACACAGTTACACACACAGTTACACACCAGTTACACACCAGTTACACACAGTTACACACAGTTACACACCAGTTACACACAGTTACACACAGTTACACACAGTTACACACCAGTTACACCCAGTTACACACAGTTACACACAGTTACACACCAGTTACACACAGTTACACACCAGTTACACACAGTTACACACCAGTTACACACCAGTTACACACCAGTTACTCACCAGTTACACACCAGTTACACACTAGTTACACACCAGTTACTCACCAGTTAAACACCAGTTACACACCAGTTACACACAGTTACACACCAGTTACACACCAGTTACACACAGTTACACACCAGTTACACACCAGTTACACACCAGTTACACCAGTTACACACCAGTTACACACTAGTTACACACAGTTACACACAGTTACACACCAGTTACACACCAGTTACACACAGTTACACACCAGTTACACACCAGTTACACACCAGTTACACACCAGTTACACACAGTTACACACCAGTTACACACCAGTTACACACAGTTACACACAGTTACACACCAGTTACACACAGTTACACCAGTTACACACCAGTTACACACAGTTACACACCAGTTACTCACCAGTTACACACCAGTTACACACCAGTTACACACCAGTTACACACCAGTTACACACAGTTACACACCAGTTACACACCAGTTACACACAGTTACACACAGTTACACACCAGTTACACACAGTTGCACACAGTTACACACCAGTTACACACAGTTACACACCAGTTACACACAGTTACACACCAGTTACACACAGTTACACCAGTTACACACCAGTTACACACAGTTACACACAGTTACACACCAGTTACACACAGTTACACACAGTTACACACAGTTACACAACAGTTACACACAGTTACACACAGTTACACACCAGTTACACACAGTTACACACCAGTTACACACAGTTACACACAGTTACACACCAGTTACACACCAGTTACACACAGTTACACACAGTTACACACCAGTTACACACCAGTTACACACAGTTACACACAGTTACACACAGTTACACACCAGTTACACACCAGTTACACACAGTTACACACAGTTACACACCAGTTACACACAGTTACACACAGTTACACACAGTTACACACCAGTTACACACAGTTACACACAGTTACACACAGTTACACACAGTTACACACAGTTACACACAGTTACAGTTTCTAAGTGCACAGAGTCGTGTGGGTGAAGAACACAGTGAACATGGCTCGGATTTGCACAACTGTAAACACAATGTCTGCTCACACTTTGTGCACAACAACACACACAGTGAACACTACACACACTTGTGTGCATCACTGTAGACACCACACAGGACACAAGACTCATGCTGTTGACAACGTCATTTATTTTGTTCCATAAACTCAAGTCAACATGACGGAATAAAAACATTTACCACTTTTCATGAACATTACATTTTATCCAGTACAAAAAAGAACCTCCTCCTCCTCCTCCTCCTCCTGCTTGAAGTCTTCCTCTTCCTCTTCTTCTACCTCTTCCTCTTCTTTTTCCTCATCCTCTACCTCTTCTTCTACCTCCACCTCTGGCACGGCCTCTGCCTCCTCCTCCTTCTCATCTTCCTCTTCCTTTTGATGAACTCACCTGCTGCATTTTTATAGTGCTTAAACCTGATTGGTGCGTCTACAATTAAGCGATCTTGTGTTTACGCGCCTGATGACAGTGTTCAATGAGCTGACACATGGGTGTGGTCATTTGGCACATGGGTGTGGTCATTTGGCACATGGGTGTGGTCATTTGGCACGTGGGTGTGGTCATTTAACACGTGGGTGTGGTCATTTGGCACATGGGTGTGGTCATTTGGCACGTGGGTGTGGTCATTTGACACGTGGGTGTGGTCATTTGGCACATGGGTGTGGTCATTTGGCACATGGGTGTGGTCATTTGGCACATGGGTGTGGTCATTTGGCACATGGGTTTGGTCATTTGGCACAAGGGTGTGGTCATTTGGCACGTGGGTGTGGTCATTTGGCACATGGGTGTGGTCATTTGGCACATGGGTGTGGTCATTTGGCACATGGGTGTGGTCATTTGGCACATGGGTGTGGTCATTTGACAGTCAGTGCTTTAGAATTTCAGAAGTGACATCTTGATGTACTTCTGTGTGTAAATGCACAAGTGTGTTGAGTGTTGTAAATCACTGTGTGTGTGTTGTTTAGCACAAAGTGTGAACTGACTTATTGTGTTACAGTGGAGCAGATCTGAGGCCCAGTTTTGCTCCTTGAGTTTAAGGTTTTGATATTTGGGCAAAACTTTAGATTTTAGAGTTTATTCAATCGTAAAAAACTGTATCATCACCAAAAGTGGAAATAAAGTGAGTTTATTTAAATAATTCAGATGTAAATGTGGATTTAAAATATGTATTTAAAGAAGTCAATGTTAAATATTCATTTTTGGACATTTAAAAAACCACGCTCATGTCAAATAGCGCCCCCTATATTTAGCAGCACCAGCCGCCACTGCTGAAGTCTCATCAATGTGAGTAACAGACGTTCTGTTTCAGCCGCCATTTTGTAACTGTCAAATTCGACTGAAGAATTCAGACAAACTCAAACTTTTAACACAATTTTGTCTGAAATACTTTGATAATTGGACGAGCGTCGGAGAACCTGGCGCTCCAGGTTGTATATGTGGCATTTAACGACATTTAATGAAACATCATCAAAACCATAACGCCACCAAAGAAATCAGATCCTCTGATGGAAGTTGTCCAAGACTTGGAGGAAATCAAGGCAGCGCTAAACGGCTTGTCTAAAGATATCGCCACCGTGAGGCAGCAGCAAGTGAAGCTAGTGGCACTGGTGGATGAAGTTAAAGAGCTACGGCAACGTCTAGAGGAAAAAGATCGGGTCATAAATGGATTGGAAAGACGTATCGATGACCTTGAACAATACACACGAATGGAGGACGTGATTATTAATGGGCTAGAAACAAAACATGGCAATTACGCAGGAGCAGCTGCTGGCGCCGGTGCCATGGTGGGACCGGACGCACCGGTGGAGGAGTTGCGAACACTGGAGCAACAAGTAGTTACATTTCTCTCAACTAAAGACATCAAAGTGCCACCTGCTTCCCCGGAAGTGTAGCCATGCCAAACCTGCGATAGTGGTTCACTTTGTGAACAGAAAACACAAAGTGGATCTGCTGCTCCAGGCACACAAGCTAAAGGGGAGCATGGTGTACATTCATGAACACCTCAGCAGCAAGAACGCAGATATCACAAGACATGCACGAATTCTGTGGAAACAAAAGAAAATACAAGCGACATGGACCAGGAATGCTGGTGTTTTTATTGGTCTAAATGGAACTGAACAAGCACGAGTGATCACAGGGACATCAAAGACTTGGACCAGTACAAATGAGGCAAATACTATTCAAATATGACTTTTCTTTGACTGAAATGACTTATGAACTTCATGAAGATGATGGTTTGTTTTGGATTATAGGGATGAGACTTTCTTATTTAATGGACTATGAACTCTATGAAGATGAACCTTTCGTTTGGATTATGGAACAACTTGTGTTTGGACTAGTGGACTTTTCCAGACATTTTGCCATTATTTTTGTTATTGATACTATTATTATTTATATATATATATATATATATATATATATATATATTTTTTTTTTCTTACAACATGCCAGAACTTGGATCCACGGTAGAACAAAATACACACTTAAATGATGAGACCATTAATGATATCGATGATCCAACTGATTTCTACAATAACTTAAATGATTTAAATGTTAAACATGGTAAATATGATGTTGAAAAGGAAATAAATCCTGATACTTATTGTAGTCAGACAAATTGTCAATATTACACAGAAGAACAGTTTAAGAGTGAACATGGAACATGCTTTCTCTGTGATACATTTTAATAGTAGAAGTCCCATTTATTAAAGATTATTTAAGCTTATTCCCAAAGTTTAGTGTAGTTGCTATTTCTGAAACATGGTTCGATGAGGATAAAGTCTCAGCTGTTGAACTGGAAGGACATGAACTGTTTGTAATGAATAGAAAAGACAAGAGGAGGTGGAGTTCTCTCTCTGTAGATTCTAACCTGCATTGTAATGCTATAGAAAGCATGTCTACTACAGTTGATCATATGTTAGAGTGTGTCACGCTTGAGATTCACATGGAGAAACAAACACAAATTAAAGCCGCAAGCGGCATCCAACGGCCCTCGCGGGCCGCCGGCCTTCCGACTCTGCGCTTTCGACTTGATAAAGATGGCGCCCTTATTGTGTGTTGAATAAAAAAAGAACTTGACAGACGGCGACACATTGGACATGGCCAATCCAGTGCAAATCAACACAAGTGTCAGTCAAATTTGCTGCTCCGCCGCACAGAGACCGTAGCACTTGGAATATAAATATGGATAACTTTTGATGCTCCGCTTGTGTAGATGATATTTCCCAAAGTAAAGCTTGATCGAGCTATTGCCCACGGAGGAGTTTGTTAAAGTGTGAAGCGTAAATGTGAACATTTCAAAGATTTGGCGTTTTCCCATTTGTGACAGTATATTTGCAGCTCCACGGCACAGAGACCGTACCACTTAATATCAAAATATGACTAATTTTTTATGCCCCGTTTGTGTAGATGATTTCCCCCAAATATGAGCTTGATCGGGCTTTCGCACTAGGAGGAGTTTGTTAAAGTGTGAAGCATAAAAATGTGGTCATTTTAGAGATTTCGCTGTTTTCCCATTTCTGACATATATTTGCGGGTCCGCCACACAGAGACCGTAGCACTTAGAATCAAAATATGGGTAAGTTTTGATGCCCCGCTTGTGTAGATGATATTCTTGAAATATGAGCTTGATCGGGCAATCGCCCTAGGAGGAGTTCGTTAAAGTGTGAAGCGTAAAAATGTGGTCATTTTAGAGATTCCGCTGTTTTCCCATTTGTGACATATATTTGCGGGTCAGCCACACAGAGACCGTAGCACTTAGAATCAAAATATGGATAACTTTTGATGCCTCGCTTGTGTAGATGATTTTCCCCAAATATGAGTTTGATCAGACAATCACCCTAGGAGGAGTTCGTTAAAGTGTGAAGCGTAAAAATGTGGTGATTTGAGCAATTTCGCGATTTTCCCATAAGGATATCATGGGATGTTTCTGTCATCGTTACGGTTACGCCGTACAAAATATGACTTTGGCTCTCATACTTTTATGATCAGGATGGCAAATTAGAATTTTGTGCATAATATAATGTCATTTGGAAAAACTCTATTGTTTATAGGCCACTCTGAAGGCCAAATAGTCAGAATTCAGGGAAAAGTTTGCGGCTCCGTCGCACAGAGACCGTAAAAGTTATCCTTAAAATTTGGATAACTTTAGATGCCCCACTTGTCTAGGGGACGTACACCGATTTTGAGGTTGGTGGGCAAAACGCACTAGGAGGAGTTCGTTAAAGTGTGAAACAGAAAAATGTGGATATTCGAGAGATTTAGCAATTTTCCCATAGGGATAACATGGGAGGTTTCCGTCATGGCTACGGCTACGCCGTAAAAATAAAGGCATAAGTTTGATTGGCCTTTTGCTCGGGACCCCAAAATAGAATTTTGGGCAAAGTTTAGAACATTTGTGTAAAACCAGTTTTTGTCCATCAATGTTCACTCATTTCAATTTTGTCATGCTAAACTGGTCCAAACTTGAAAGTTTAACAACTGATTCAAATTTGGTCCTAATCGGACTCGTTTTGATCAAATGGGAGCAATTTTTAGATCTGCAATATTCCAAAATAAGTTGTCCAACTTTGCGGCTGCGCCGCACACAGACCGGTAAAGGTATCTCAAAAAATTGGATAACTTTAGATGCCCCACTTGTCCAGAGGACGTACGCCGATTTTGAAGTCGGTGGGCAAAACGCCCTAGGAGGAGTTCGTCAAAGTTTGACGTGAACAAAATGGCTAACACAGCGTGTTTTCATTTTCAAAGGAAGATGGCGGCCATAGGGTAAGTCTGGGGGCGTGGCCACAATATTAATTTTTTTTTGTCCTCACGAGAGGAACGCGTGTCCCGAATTTCGTAGCTTTACGCCAAAGTTGACCTCGGGGCGTCTCCCATAGGCGCAATGTATTTTGACTTTTGTCGGTGGCGCTGTCGCGCCATTTTTTAACGAAAAAAAAAATGGCCCAGAAAAAACAAAATTTTTCGCCGATTCTGAATTTTGGGCAAAGTTTGGTGAGTTTTTGAGCATGTTCAGGGGGTCAAATTAGAGCTCAAAAAGCAGAAGAACAAGAAAAATAATAAAATTAAAAATAATAATATTTTTAGCAAAAACAATATAGCCGTTTCCACTATAACAACAAAATATACATCGTTTGAAAGCTCTAAGCCTTCCCGATGCCGTCATGGGGTGGAATCATCACTCATGGGGTGGAATCATGGGGTGGAATCATCACTCCCTATTCCGTCGGGATGCCCCGCCCACTACCCATAGACTTCCATTGATTTGAGCAGATACAAGCATGACCCATGCCTGCGGCATGGATTTTTGCGTACGGGACGATGCCAAGAGGGTTTTTGGAGGAATGCAGCGCTTCGCGCTGCTGTTGTCAACAATGAGTGAATGGGCTACGCCCATTCACTCATTGTTGACTATTTCTGTCATAGCAGGAGTAAGTATGCATGATCCATGCCTTCGGCATGGGCTAGTTCACTGTACTTGCCAGGGGCGACGGGGTACCAAACATGCGGGCTGCGCCCGCATGTTTGGTCAGACAGTTGCAACGCTGCCTTCGGCAGCGTTGCGGGAGCAATAGGCCCTCCGCCCTGCTGGGGCTCGGGCCTAATAACTGTTGCATTTATAGAACACCTGGTTCTTCTCTGGATCATTTGAATGACTTTATATCTAATATGTTTCACTCAATTGGAAATAAGTCTTACATTGTCTGTGGTGATTTGAATGTTGAGCTGCTTAACCAGGTGGACACAAGAAAACCACAGACTTTATCAATACTTTTTATAACAGGACATTATTTCCAGTCATAGTAAAACCAACTAGAATAACAACAGAATCAGCAACATTCATTGATTCATTAATTGAAACTGGTCAAATTGATGGAGGTCTTTTAATGACTGATATTAGTGACCATCTTCCTGTTTTTGCAATTCTTCAAAATGTATTTAAAACACGGTGTAATGAGACGAGCGACATAAGAACAGTGAGACATAGAACACCTGAAGACATTCAGACTTTGAAAATGGAATGAAATAAACAAAATTGGGATGAAATTTATAGGTATGAAAATCCTAATGAAGCATATGAAGTCTTTTTAGCAAAATTACTTGATATTTATAATAATTGTTGTCCACTTAAGACAATAATTTGTAAAAAACAGATGCTGAAACCCTGGTTCACTAAAGGAATAATTAAGGCAGAAAGAAAAATCAACTATAGGAAATTCCTAAAATCCAGAACGCAGGTTTGTGAAAATAAATATAAAGCATACGAGAATAAATGAGTTAATATAATCAGAAATTGTAAGAAAGAATATTATACACAATTATTAATGCAACATAGACAGAAAATCCAGGGAACATGGAAAATAATGAATGATTTAATACACAAGAGACATAATAATAATAATAATTATCCTAATTATTTGAACAAAGACAATGACAAAATAAGTCATATTAAGGGAATTGTTCATGAGTTTAATGATTACTTTGTAAACATTGGCCATAAATTGGCAACACAAATTGTGGCCCTCAAAACAATGACATGGAGACTGGGGTCACGTATGAGGGTGTTTTTTCTAAACCCAACAAATGAAAATGAAATATTGAAAATTGTGAAGAGCTGTAAAAACAAACAATCAACAGATAATAATGGGTTCGATATGTTTTTAGTCCAAAAAATCATGGAACATATTGTCAATCCATTTACTCACATCTGTAACTGATCTTTTCAAACAGGAATTGTTCCTAATCAAATGAAAATAGCAGGTTATTCCCTTGTACAAAGGCCGTGACAAACATTTGACTTGTAATTATCGACCCATTTCTTTACTTTCACAATTTTCAAAAAGATGAGAGAAATAGTTTGTTAAAAGATAGATAACTATGTTGAAGTGAAGCATATATTAAATGAGCATCAGTTTGGTTTTAGAGCACACAGGTCCACAACGATGGCAGTTGTTCATCTGGTTGAACATATTTCCCAATCATTAGATCAAAAACTCCATACAATAGGTTTATTTTTGGATTTACAGAAAGCATTTGATACAATTGACCACACAATTTTATTACAAAAATTGGAAAAATGTGGCTTTAGGGGAAAAGCAAATTCTTGGTTAAATAATGACTTATCGGATCGATTCTGATAAGTTCATCTGAAGGGAGCAGAGTCTAGTTGTCAGAGAATTAGTTGTGGGTGTGCCACAAGGCTCTGTTTTAGGCCCAAAATTATTTGTATTATATATTAATGATATCCAAAAAGTGTCTGATGTTCTTAATTTGATGTTGTTTGCAGACGATGCCACAGTTTACTGCTCGGGTCATAATCTTAGTGAGTTGGTGAAGGTGATGGAGAGAGAAGTGCATCAACTAAACAACTGGTTTGCATTCAATCAATTATCATTGAACTGAAATAAAACAAAATTGATGGTATTCAGTAACACACATGTAGATAATGATATCAAAATTAAAATAAATAGTTATGAAATTGAAAGAGTTAATTATATTAAGTTTCTTGGAGTGATCATAGATAAATTACATGGAAAACACATATTCAAAAACTATTGCAATTTTATACAAATTGCAGTATATTTTGAACAAAAATGCTTTATATTTACTTTACTGTTCTCTCATTACTCCATATTTAACATATGGTATTGAGATCTGGGGAAACACAAACAAAACTAGAACTAAACCAATTTTCATTCTACAAAAAAGGCCATTAGACTGATCAATCCTGCATCTTATAACTCGCCGAGTCCCTTTGTTCATTCAATCTAAGCTTTTAAAATGTTATGATTTGGTAAGACCTGTTTACTGCTATATTTATGTATTTAGTTCAATATAATCAAGTCCCTACATCATTGAGGATAAAGTTTACCCAGAGGGAAAGTAAATATAGTTTAAGGGGAACGTGTATATTTGACAGAGCTTATGTGAGAACCACGCCGAGGGTCATTGTTTGTCAAGTAAAGCAGTTCAATTATGGAACAATTGTTGCGATGAATTAAAAAATGCCACTTCTTTATTTCTGTTGAAAAGGATCTTTAAGAAAACAATCATTGATAAATATTTAGCAGAATGAAACTGCAGCTTTGTTCTAAAACCTTGAATGTTTGTGGAGGAAACTGTGAGCAGACTGTCCAGTTTTATGTGGTGTTGTTTGTGTTGATGAACTGTGGCTTGTGAACTATAAAATGTCCACCAATGTTGAGCGTTTGAGAGAAGGGTCGGCACAATAAGCCTTGGCTTCTGCTACACCTGGTCCAAAAACATGAATGTATCTCGAATTTAGTTTTGTGCTTGAATGTTGAGCACCTTTTGTTTTGTTTTTGACCAAACCACAATAAATAAATAAAAAAAAATGCAGTTAAGATGAATATATTTGAAGTTTTGCTCAACATTATAACGTTTTATCCCAGAATTGCAATTTGTCGGTTGAAAGTCATGTTTTCTGGCGTCAAAAGCCTGGTAAAGACCTAAAAACAGGATCAAGTCTTGGGAGTCAGCGTTGCATCATCAGGTCCATCTAACACAGTCTGGTATTGGAACTAATGTGAGGGTTTTTCATGAAGCCAGTTTGTGCCTCGTTTATGTCCGAAAGGCCAGATTTAAGACGTTTGGCATAAACTGAGGCCAGTATTTTACACTCTGTATTGAAGCGTGTGATTGGACGCCAGTTTTCAATCATCAGCGGATCCTTTTGGGGTTCAGGGATCAGGCAGATCACGCCTTGTTTCACTGAAGCTGACATTTCTCCCAAGGTGACACATTGATTAAGCGCTTTAAACAATGGCTTTTCAATCATGTCCCAGAATGGAGCATTAAAACCCCCTGGAGACCCATCACACCGGGCAATTGGCCTTTTTTTAGGGCTTTTTTCCACTTCCTGTCATTCCACGATCGTTATCGTGAAACATCTGGTTGAGAATCTGACTGATTTGACTTTTTGACAAAAGGATTCAACATATTTCAGAATATCTAGAGACTTAGATAATAACACTTTGTCAGTTACTTTTAGGTCATTCACACCATTTCTTTTTTGGTTCCTTTTTTCTGTAGAAGAAGCTTGAGTTTTCCCCATATTCTCTCCATTTACACGTCGATGTCACAAAAGCACCTTCAGCCGTCTCGTCTTTTAAGCCTTTCATTTCTACTTCCTCCTCTTCACCGCAACTTTTACACTGGGAATATTCTGGAATAATCTTCAACCATTTGACAAAACACATCATCGTTCAATAGATTCACATTCAACTTCCAGAAGCCTCTAATATCTGGTTCTCTTCTGCACCAGCCTGAGGTCAGCTGACGGTCAGAGAATGGGGCATAATTATGACACACTTTGATCGATTGGAATTATGCCCAGAATATTCCTTGATATCAGATTTAGAAAGTGCCAAATGTCCGTCACATTTAGTCGCTCGTTCGTTCTGTGCTTTTAAATGTGGAGGTCAAAACTCTTCTGGGAGGTATTTGATCCACTAAATCATTTGGTGCATGTTTGAAATCACCTGCTACGATTAGACACGCCCCCTGGGATTCCTTTCTCAATTCTGATCATTTATTCACACGTTATAGATGTTGCAAATAATGAAAGTACATTTCTCCTCCTCAATATTGAGAATGATCCATCTCTTTGGGATGAATATGATTTTGAACAGTTCCTTGTGTTCAGTGCGATAGCGGCGGTTGAGGCGTGCTCCGCCCTATTGAACCTCAGCAAATGAACAATCAGTAACTTCATCTTTTCAAAGATCTAAAGTCCGTCATTTATTCACCAAAACAGTTCAAATGACCAAATGTTTAATAAAGAAACACACATAAAAGAGCTGATTTCCACACGAGCCGTCTCATGGTTTTTATTTGGGGTCTTATCGCTCTTCTGTCCAACTCTGTGTCAAACGTCCCCCAGTAAGTGGAGACACTGCTGGTCTCTGGATCCACAGACTCACACGTGTCCACAATCATCTTCTTCAGGCTTTTTGTGAGCTCAGAACCTCCTTTTGCACCTTTGGAATTCTTTAAGAAGAGACTCTGACCTTTGCTCCACCATCTCATTTATGTTCAGAGAGATTCAGTCTTTAAGTCTTGTGATGGCAAAAGAGGTATAAAAGAGGTATAAAAGAGATATAAAAGAGGTATAAAAGAGGTATAAAAGAGATATAAAAGAGGTATAAAAGAGGTATAAAAGAGATACAAAAGAGGTATAAAAGAGGTATAAAAGAGATATAAAAGAGATATAAAAGAGATATAAAAGAGATATAAAAGAGGTATAAAAGAGATATAAAAGAGATATAAAAGAGGTATAAAAGAGATATAAAAGAGGTATAAAAGAGATATAAAAGAGATATAAAAGAGATATAAAAGAGGTATAAAAGAGGCGGTGGATTAAAGTCACTCACGTTGTGTCGCTTCTTGGTTTTTCTGCTTCTTAAAACTCCATAAACGTCTCTAAAATGTGAAATCAAAGCGGAGCAGAATCTGTGTCACACCCATAGACCATGAAAACGAGTGGACTGTTGGACTGTGAGGTCAGAGGCCACGCCCCCAAATACTCACACAGGTATATAAATACACACGTGGTACATTCTGTCAGTCAAAGTCTGAAACAGTAACTCTTCTGCTCATGTCCCAACACTGCCACCTTCTGGAAATGTCGTGTCAGGTTCATTCATAAATCTAACACCCAAACTTGACTTTTCCGTTTCGAGACGAGCTCTTTGGTTTTTTACAACAATCTGAACAAACGTTACATTATAAACCTTCTGGTCATTCTGGAAAAATGTCATATTCACAAATCCAAACTCAGAAATAAAGAAAAGAACTAAAAAGAAATGGACCTGGAGCGACTAAAGTCCAGTGTGCTCTCTCTGCTACTATATTCACAGTTTAATATTGATAAAGTTGTGTGGTCTTGACTTCCTCTTGAGACGTGAGTGGGACATTTTCATCTGCAGGTCCTTCTTGATGAAAAACTCCTCTTCAAACACAAGTTCAAGCGCACAACTCTCCCACGTGGAATAACAGATATGTACTTGTGAACAGGAGATGGACCTTTCTCCACCAGAGCTTTTCTAACGCTGTTCGTGGAGAAAGAAGAACATTGTGTGTGAATTCTGTGCCAAATATCAGATCTGCTGTAGCCAAAGAAGATCTAAACAGAGTGTCCAGTCTCTCCCAGGATCTCTGACCAACACGGTTAAACAGGATCTAATACAGTCTAAGGTGACCCCTGTAATGAGGGCTCTTTGTGTGGACGCTGCTGAGTTATCGGCCACTTTATTAGGTACACCTGTCCAACTGCTCGTTAACGCAAATGTCTCATCAGCCAATCACACGGCAGCAGCTCAATGCATTTAGGCTGTAGACTTGGTCAAGAGGATCTGCTGCAGTTCAAAGCAGCATCAGGACGGGGAAGAAAGGTGATTGAAGTGACTTTGAAGGTGGCGTGGTTGTTGGTGCCAGACGGGCTGGTCTGAGTATTTCACAAACTGTTGATCTACTGGGATTTTCACACATCTCTAGGGTTCACAGAGAATGGTCCGAAAAAGAGACAATATCCAGTGATTATTATGAAACCCTCTTTTATTATAAATCACATCATCAGCAAAATGTCAACCATCATCAGTCAATTCATCCTGAAAATCAAAGAAATATTAAATACATTTATTAAACATGAAGCAAAACATTTCATCACAAATGTTCAGGGAGTAAATACCATTTTGTCCTGGGACTTTTGAAAACATAAAACTATAATAATAATAATAATGATAAAATGTTTGAGAATGAGTGACAGTTTCTGACTCCATGAGAGTTTAGTCAGATTTGACAAATTCCTTTTTGAAGCGTTCCAATGTAAAACAGAAATAATTGTTTGATTCGTCGAACACTAAAATAATCTCGACAAAATAATATGAATAATAAAATGCTCATTGAAGTTAAATGTTTTTTCTAAATGTGTTTGTGTTTGGGGTGAGACCAGACTAACAGGACCTGAAGTGTCAGTCCTCCAGGGGGCGCTGTGTGCTCAGCTCCACCAGAGACACTGAACTGTTTAACCTCCTCAGTCTAAACCCAGGAAACAGAGGCTCAGTGAAGGAGGAGCTGAAGGTGTGGAGGTGGGACAGTTCTCCACCAGAGAGGACCTGATAGAAGGACAGAGCTCCAGCCTCAGAGTCCAGAAACACGCCCACTCTGGAGGTGAATGGAGAAAACAGAGATGACAGCTTATATCTTCTCAAACTTGACATAATCTCAGGTCTTTCTTTCTCATTGTGCATAAAATAATATTTTCCTCCCCAGATCCTCAGATTCCAGGACTGATCATTGAGTCCAAACTCACTCTCCTCACTCTTTCCTCTCCGTCTGATTCCTCTGTAACTCACTGCTACATCAACGTTCCCCCTGCACTGCACCTCCCAGTAACAGCGCCCCCTCAGGCCGGAGGAGGCCAGGACCTGAGGACAGTCTGTGAATCTGTCCTCATGATCTGGAACTTGTTCTGACTCAAAGAGTCTCACAGTCCGTTTGTCCTCAGACAGATGGAGTCTTCTGTTTGCCGTGTTTGGATCCAGAGTGAGCTCACAGTGATCTGAAACACAAAGACACATTTAAAATGTGATGATTTAAACAGGTTAGTGAGAGTAAATATGAAGTGTGAAAGTCCTGTTTCTTCTCAAAGGTAAATCAATGATAATGAGGTGGTTGGAGGCTCAGCTCATGTGTGATCAGCTTCAACATGTTTAGTTTGGCTCAAAACCTCATCAGTGTTTTGAACTGGGACGTTCAGTTTGTGCGGCTCCAGATCCAATACTGATCTTTAATGTTTGTTCTTTACGATACCGATCCGATACCGATCCAATACCGATCTGATCTTCTTATATTTCATGTTTTGACCCTTAGTTTAGTCTGATCTTGAGCCTTTATAAAACATGAAGAACACAAAGCTGAATTTGGCTCCAGTTTAATTCCATGACGACAGTTTCAATATGAATATTGCAGAATAGTGTTTTAAAGTGGTCCACAGCTTCAGAGCATCACACTCACTGTGACAGACACATTGATGGATTGATGCAGGTCAAATGAGATGTGCATTTATATATTTGTGAATAAATCATTGGTGGACGACCTAAACTGTGCTTTCTTCACCTGTGAATGTGGATGTTTTTCAGACGTTCCACATTCTGCTTTGGAGCCTCTCAAAATCCACATTTATTCAAAGACAGATTTGTTCTCATCAATTCTCATTTATAAACATGAACGTTGAGATGACATGATTGACAGTTTAAAAGTGGGCGTGGTGTTCAGGGGAGATGTCCGTGGACACAGTGTGGATATTTGCTCCAACTAAAAGACTCTTTAGGCCCTTTTTACTTTAGTTTTTAGACTTGTTTTAGACCGGAGCGCCAAGGCACACGCATTTCCCGAGTCCTCACGGAGCGAGACGAGCCGGTCGTGACACACGGCTGTAAAAACACAAGATTCTATCAAGTCAAAGTACAGCACATTTACTATGTTGTGGAGACACCAGATTGTTGAACTTTAGCCTTCTTCTTTCACCAATAAGTGACTTTTGACTCCTTTGACTCGTCTACTGCCTCTTAAGTCTCTCACACACATGGATTGTAGAAGAACAAGCAACATTTTTAACTGGAACAAGAAAATATGAGCACATTTCTCCTATTTTAGCTTCACTCCACTGGCTGCCCGTCCATTTTAGGATTCATTTTAAAACTTTTTTATTTACTTTTAAAGCCTTAAATGGTCCTGCCCCTCCTGACCTCTCCGAGCTGCTACACCCCTACACTCCCAGCCGTTCCCTCAGGTCAGCTGACCAGCTCCTGGCAGTGCCACGGGCTAAAGGTCAGAGGTGAACGAGCCTTTGCAGTGGCAGCTCCAAAACCTCTTCTAGACCTCATACTTCCACCTCCGCAGCATCGCCAAAATCAGACACTGCCTCACCCTCCCCCTCACCCTCACCCTCCCCCTCCCCGCTGCTGAATCCCTCATCCAGGCCTTCACCTCCTCCCGCCTCCACTACTGCACCTCCCTCCTCACTGGCACCTCCTCCCATTCCCTCCATAGACTCAAAATGGTCCAAAACTCTGCTGCCCGCCTCCTCACCCACACCCTCCTCCTCACCCACACCCTCCTCCTCACCCACACCCGCCTCCTCACCCACACCCGCCTCCTCACCCACACCCTCCTCACCCACACCCTCCTCACCCACACCCGCCTCCTCGCCCACACCCGCCTCCTCGCCCACACCCTCCTCACCCACACCCGCCTCCTCGCCCACACCCGCCTCCTCACCCACACCCGCCTCCTCACCCACACCCGCCTCCTCACCCACACCCTCCTCCTCACCCACACCCGCCTCCTCACCCACACCCGCCTCCTCACCCACACCCTCCTCCTCACCCACACCCTCCTCCTCACCCACACTCGCCTCCTCACCCACACCCGCCTCCTCACCCACACCCGGTCCCGTGATCACATCACTCCCGTTCTCCACTCTCTCCCCATCAAGCAGCGCATAAACTTTAAAATACTCCTCCTCACCTTCAAAGCTCTTCACCACCTTGCCCCCCCCTACCTGTCTGACCTCCTCATCCCCCACCGCCCCACCCGAGCTCTCCGATCCTCCTCCTCTCTCACCCTGGCTGCACCAACATCCCGACTCAAAACTTTTGGCGACAGAGCATTCTCCCGAACAGCACCCCGACTCTGGAACTCCCTCCCCCGACCTGTCCCACTCTCCCTCACTCACAACATTCAAATCCCGCCTAAAAACATACCTCTTCACCCAAGCCTATGACCTCCCCTACCCCTAGCCTCCTCTACCCCATTGCCTACTCTTCTACCCCCTGTTACATCCCCATCTTTTTCTCTCTACTTCGTCTGTCTTGTTCATTTTATCTGTATATTAATGTGTTCTGTACGTGTTGTCCCCCCTGTCTGTAAATACCCCCCCTTTTTTATATATGTTCAGCGTCTTTGGGTCACTGAAAAGCGCTATATAAATAAAAGTTATTATTATTAGAACTGTGGAACAAAGTGCCACTCCCCATAAGAAAAGCCTCTTTTGAAATCGCTTCTAAAAACATCTGTTTTCTCTGGCTTTTAACTACATGTAGTGTGTTGATTGTATGTTTTATATGTGTTGGGAGGGCAGCACCTTTTTATCTATTTTATTTTGTTTATTTTTATTCCATTGATTTTAGTGTGTTTGTTTGATTTAATTTTCTATTTGATTTAGTTTTTATATCTTATTTTATTACTTTTATCCTATTTATGCCTCTGTAGTCTTTTACCTGCTGTGAAGCACTTTGGAACCTCTGGTTGTGTAAATCGTGCTGTATAAATAAAGTGGATTGGGTTGGATTGGAAAATACACAACTTTATTGATTTAGGATCAGATTTTGCTCCAACTAAAAGACTCTTTAGGCCCTTTTTACTTTAGTTTTTAAGACTTGTTTTAGACTGAAGCGCCAAGGCACACGCATTTCCCGAGTCCTCACGGAGCGCTTTAATTCATATTAAATGATATATTAATATATCTTGAGTAACAGTTAATATGTAAAACGCAGCCTAATTGTGTCTCAGACATAAACATATCAGTGTTTATTTGTGTCTGATACAATATGTCTTTGTGTCTTACATTCAATTAAAAAAGTCAAAGGTCCAAACGTGACTGTGTCATATTAAATAATGATTGAGACACGTCAATATCTCTTTGTGATATGAATCCATTATTATTTGTAGAAAGGATGAACAAAAACAAGTCAAAGACATTTCTTACATTAATACATGACATGTCCTCTGAGTGCGCCATCTAGTGGTGAAATCAGCCTTATTCAAAAGTGACTCCTACTTATTTATTTCTTCTTTATTTTCAGCTTCAATTGGCATAAAAACACAATAAACAGTAATAAACGTGTAGTTTTGAAGAGAAAAAGAGCATAGATCATGTGACGTCTGCAGAGCTGAGCCGATGGTGCCCAGGCACATTGTACTCACAGCTCCTCAGTGTTTCTGCTGCTCTGGACTTCAGCCTTAACATTAGCAGTGACCGCTGCGTGTGGACCACGTGAGGACCATATGCACTTGTATGGAGCCCATCTAGTCACAGGTTCTGATCCCATACTCAAACATACATGTGTCTGTGTGACGGGGAAAAGGGTGGAGTCTGTGGGAGCTGTGGTGGAGGAGGACCAGGGCATCAGGAGTAACTCAACAATGTGGGCTCAGGAGTAACCGCAGCAACAGCCTCCTCTCACTGCCACCAAGAACACGACCTTTTAAGACATCGTTTGTCCCGTCTGCCGTGTCCAGGGCCCAAGCCTTCAGGGGCTTTTTCATCTTATATATGTTGTTTTATCATTGTTCATCGTTTGATGTTGCACCGAATCACCAAAGCAAGTTCCTATTTTGTGAATTATGTTCATTGACAATAAACCTTTTCTGATTCTAATTCTGATTCTGACTTCTTCTTTTGCATTTACCCCTTGACTACAGATGCCACAAACTGCAGCACAAACAGACGGGCAAAGTGTGAGCGGCGGCCGAGGCGTCGGAGCAGGACAATATGTTTCCAAGTCCAATTCATGACGACAGACGAGTACGAGAGCGAAAGCTCAGGATAAAGAAGACGCCGTCATAAATCTGTCTTATAATAATAAGGTATTATCATATTTACCTGTAAGATTAGGAGAATAAAGATGAATGTAAAGATCGCCCTAGTTCAAATGTAAAGTTGGACAGTTCCTCCAGTGAAACAGTTTCAGTCTGATGTTTGTGGAAGTTGCTGCTTGTCAAACCTCTAAATGTGTCGATAAGTTCAAATAAAAACATCAGATCTACAGCTGTGAGTCTTCTACATGTGAAGTTGTACCAAATAAAATTCTACTCACATTTTCTAGGACCTGGAACCATCCAGCGCTTTCCAGAAGGATCCAACCTGGAAAACACAAGTCTAGTTTAGACCAGAACCTGGACCAACCCCTGAACCAGGACCCACACCTGACAGACTGTAGGGGGCAGTGTGGTCTCACCTGACAGACTGTAGGGGGCAGTGTGGTCTCACCTGACAGTCTGTAGGGGGCAGTGTGGTCTCACCTGACAGACTGTAGGGGGCAGTGTGGTCTCACCTGACAGACTGCAGGGGGCAGTGTGGTCTCACCTGACAGACTGTAGGGGGCAGTGCGGTCTCACCTGACAGACTGTAGGGGGCAGTGTAGTCTCACCTGACAGACTGTAGGGGGCAGTGCGGTCTCACCTGACAGACTGTAGGGGGCAGTGTGGTCTCACCTGACAGACTGTAGGGGGCAGTGTGGTCTCACCTGACAGACTGCAGGGGGCAGTGTGGTCTCACCTGACAGACTGCAGGGGGCAGTGTGGTCTCACCTGACAGACTGTAGGGGGCATTGTGGTCTCACCTGACAGACTGCAGGGAGCAGTGTGGTCTCACCTGACTGACTGCAGGGGGCAGTGTGGTCTCACCTGACAGACTGTAGGGGGCAGTGTGGTCTCACCTGACAGACTGTAGGGGGCAGTGTGGTCTCACCTGACAGACTGCAGGGGGCAGTGTGGATCGTCCCGTAGTGCGGTCAGTCTCTCTGCTGAGGGTCCTGGATGGTTGTAGCTCAGGTCTAACTCTCTTAGATGGCAGTGGGTGGAGCTTAGAGCTGAGGCCAGATAGGCCCCGCCCCTTTCTGAGACCAGACATCCAGACAGCCTAAAGACACACAGCATTACACTCATGTGGAAACAAGGGGCAGAGTGCATGATGGGAGTGTCTCACCTGAGAGTCTCCAGTCTGCAGGGGGCGCTCTTCAGTCCATCACACAGCAGCTCCACTCCTGAGTCCTGGAGGTCATTTTGACTCAGGTCGAAGTGTGTGAGACTGGAGGAGCTGAGGACTGAGGCCAGAGGACCACAGCTGAGAGAGGACAGGCCACAAGTACTCAATCTGGGGACAATACATTGTTATTTATTATGCCCCGAAATAGTAAAAAATAGTATTGCAGTAGTACACAAACTTTGTAACAAAAAATAACTTTAAATGCAAGTTATTCAGACGAATAGAATAGAAATGTAAATGGACTAATACAAAACAAACACTGAAAGAGCAAAGTGTAGCTGATCTAACCTGAGAGTCTCCAGTCTGCAGGGGGCGCTCTTCAGTCCATCACACAGCAGCTCCACTCCTGAGTCCTGGAGGTCATTTTGACTCAGGTCGAAGTGTGTGAGACTGGAAGAGCTGAGGACTGAGGCCAGAGGACCACAGATGCTGTTTGTCAGGTTACAGCCGGACAGACTGAGGACGGAGAGGGAGATTAGAGCGCACTCACACCTGATCGTAAACAAAGTGTCGACTATGAGGTCCGTTTGGCCGATGTCAGTCTGATTTGTGCTTCAGTGATGCTGCTGGAGGAAGTGGACCTTATGAAAGTCTGTGTGTAGTTGAACTTTAGGATTATGTGGCCTCGAGGACATGTTTATGTACCAGTGTTTTCACATTTTAGCTGCTTTTGTTGGACACATTACCCTGGAATGTTCTGCCATTTGGATTTAGGGTAGACTTAGAGTTGAGAGTGTTAACCACTCTGCCACAGTGTAGTTTGTACTCACATGGCTTTGGTGGAGGCCTTGATAACCGGCAGCAGATTCAGCAGAGCCTTCTCTGAGGGACAGTATTTCCTCAGGTCAAACTCCTCCAGGTCTGAGTCTGTAGACAGTAAGAGAAAGGCCAAGGCTGACCACTGAGCAGGAGAAAGTTCATCTGCCTTCAGGCGTCCTTCTCTCAGGGTGTTTTGGATATCCTGCACCAGACTGCGGTCGTTCAGCTCGTTCAGACAGTGGAACAGGTTCAGGCTTTTCTCTGTAGACAGACCCTCATCATTGAGCTTCTGTTTAAGGTATTTTACTGTCTCTTGATTGGTCTGAGAGCCACTTCCTGTGTGAGTCAGCAGACCCTGCAGCAGCCTCTGATTGGTCGGCAGAGACAGGCCCAGGAGGAAGCGCAGGAACAGGTCCAGGTGTCCGTTTGGACTCTTAAAGGCCTGGTCCACAGCAGAGCTAAAGAAGGCTTCTTCAGAAGAGTTTGATGGGGACAGCAGGTTCTCTCCAGAGCTGAAGAAGGTCTGATGGACGTGAAGAGCAGCCAGAAACTCCTGCACACTCAGATGGATGAAGCAGTAGACCTTATCCTGGTACAGGCCTGGCTCCTCTCTAAAGACCTGTGTGAACACTCCGGAGTACACTGAGGCCGCTGCAGCGTCCAGCCCACACTCGCTCGTAGAAGATCAGGTTTCCTTTCTGCAGCTGCTCAAAGGCCACTTTTCCCAGAGACTGCACCATCTCCCTGGTCTCTGGAGTCCAGTGAAGGTCTGCCCCTGATCCCTGGTGATACTTGATGTTCTTTACTTTGGCCTGCACCACCAGGAAGTGGACGTACATCTGTGTGAGAGTCCGTGGCAGCTCTGGTTCCTCTGTTTGTTCCAGAAGCTTCTGTATAACTGTGGAGAGGATCCAGCAGAAGACCGGGATGTGGCACATGATGTGGAGGCTGCGGAAGCTCTTGATGTGGGAGAGAACAAGTGTGACCTGCCGCTCGTCTCTGAACCTCTTCCTGAAGTATTTCTCCTTCTGCGGGTCGGCGAACCCTCGCACCTCTGTCACCATGGAGATGCACTCAGCAGGGATCTGATTGGCCGCTGCGGGGCGCGTGGTTATCCAGAGAAGAGCGGAGGGAAGCAGGCTCCCCCTGATGAGGTTTACCAGCAGCACGTCCACTGAGACGGACTGTGTGGGGTCGCTCAGGGCCCGGGTTTGGCTGAAGTCCAGAGGAAGTCTGCACTCGTCCAGACCGTCAAAGATGAAGAGCACCTGGAGCTGTTGGAAGCTGCAGAGAGCGTTGGATGGACTGAAGAAGTGGTGCAGCAGCTCCACCAGGCTGAACTGTGTGTCTCTGAGCACATTGAGCTCTCTGAAAGTGAACGGGAACAGCAGCTGGAGCTCCTGGTTGGTCCTACCTTCAGCCCAGTCCAGACTGAACTTCTGAGTCAGCACTGTTTTCCCCACGCCGGCCACGCCCTTCGTCAGCACGACTCTGATTGGTCCCTTTGTCTGTGCTCTCATTGGTTCTTCTCTGATTGGGAGTTTAAACATATCTTCACACTTGATGGCGGTCTCTGCAGAGGCCGGTTTCCTGGTCTCGATGTGTCTGACCTCATGTTGCTCTGTGGCCTCTCCCTCTGTGATGTACAGCTCTGTGAAGATCTGCTTCAGTTCAGAGGAGTTTCCTTCTTTAGCGATGCCCTCACACACACGGCTGAACTTCTGTACCAGACAAGTCTTCACTTCTCCCTGAACCTTAGAACACAGACCTGTAAAAAGAGAAATCTGCATCAGACGTGTAACTGGACACACTGGGTTCAGTTAGAGCAGAGAGAGCTCTGGAGATTTTATGAAATTCAACCCACTATTCCGGCCCCCGTCCTCCCTGTTGTGTGTTTGACTGTAATGTTCCCTGTTCCTGTTTCCTCTGGTTGATGGGCCAATCCACAGTCTTCACCTGCAGCCACTTCCAGTATTTAAGGACCTGTTGCAGCTGCACAAGGCCATTCGTCTTCTTGTTCATCAGGGCTGTGGTGGTAGCGACTGACTTATTTGTTATTTGTCTCCTTTTAAGTTGTCACTTTGATTCTGTTCATGGGCCTTTGTTTTGTTTGTCCTGTGACTCGTACCTTATAGAGACACTTAACTTATTTTCTTAGTCGTGTCTGTGTTTGTTCATTTACCTTTGTGTTCCTGTTTATTGAACAAACTTTATTTCACCATTGAACATCTTGGTTTTATTACTTCTTTTACCCTCGCAGTTATAACACGCACACTTTGAAACAGCAGAAACATTTGAATCCAGATAATCCTTTCTGATCAGTCCTTTTCAGCCAATAACAGCTGTAGCTCATCACATGAAATGTGCCTCTACCTAAAAAACCTGGAGCATCTGAACTGAATGATTTTCACCCAATAGCACTTACCTTCATTTTATGTAAGAGTATGGAGCAAACTGTTAGTAAAAACATCATGTCGTCTATATCTAACTGTTTGGACATCTAACAGTTTGCATATGAAAGTCAGAAGTACAGAAGATGTGGCTATCACTCTATATAACACCTTAGCAAAGCACCTTCAGGCCCCTGACCATTATGCTAGAATCCTCTTTGTGGACTTTACATCAGCTTTCAGTTCTCTGCGTGTACATATTTGACTGAACAGGCTCATGGACCTCGGTGTTAATGGAGGCATTATCAAATGGGTCAGAGACGTTATGTCCAATCGTTCCAAAGAGATATTTATCCTACTCTGGGTAGGCCCTGCCCACTGGGCGGGACCTCCTAATGAAAAGGTGTTATTGGTTTCAACAGAAACTAAACCTTTTTGTTTTCTATCAAACTAGCGTCTTTGTTTACAATCAGTCCTTTAATGGACTATCAGTAGTGATGCAGACCTAAACCCACGTTCAGGTTCAAGTCCGGATTCGAATCCAGAGCTTTAGGTTTAGGTCCGGACTCATTAGGTCCGGACCTAAACCATGCCATATTTGCATAATGTTATAACAGCATAACACAAGCTACTTGGCTAAATTAAGTTGAAGACACTTGAACAAGGACGACTATCAAACACAAGGCTTAACTGCAGATTGAAATAAACTCAACTTGTCTGGTTTATTCACAGTTTTTAACAGAAGTTACAACTTACAAATCACAAGCTACTAGCTACGAGCTAGCTGCTAAACTATAGCTTAACTAACAGTTAACACACATTCATGTGTTTTACTTGAGGAACAAGAGCATGTTGAGTATTGTTGACGGGGTCAGTCTGGGTCAAGGGTCAAAGCAGCTGTTTCATCTGATACAATGTTTTGCCTTTAGACACATTTCCATCTTTAATGTTACAGATCCATTGGCATCAAAAGTCAGGTAAAAACCTTCAAACAGACAAAACACCAGTGTAAATAATTAAATAACAGTGTAAAATAACAGAGTTATAAAAACTAGCATAAAAGTCAACTTGAATCACTATAAAGCATCAACTTAGCAGTATCAAAAGTAGAATATGAAAATATTTTACACAACACATCAAAATAATACATCATATTAGCAGCATTAAACACCAGACCAGATTTAACAACTGTAGAATACAAATACAAAATATAAACTCCAATTAATGAATGCAGCAATTAAGCAATATTACTTTGACTTTACTTTGTATTTACTTGATGCCAAATATATCACACCACAACATAACACTTAAGTTATTTCATTCATATTTACACAAAGCCCAAAGCACAACCCAGACAAGACCAAGCTGACCCCGCCCCTTTAACCATCACAACATCGCACGCGGCGGCCACAGCTTAAACAGTTCAGATAAAGCCAGCGATCTCACCGGCTTCACTTCAATGTTCACATGTGGACACACGGTTCTGCAGCTCGACACGTACCAGGCGCTCCCGTCTCTCGCATCTTTAAACTTATTTCACCGGCTTTAACTTCTGCCCGGAAGACGCGTGCGTCACTAATTAGGGTCCGTGTGCGCTATTGACGGCGGCGCATGGCAGTGTTTACGTCCAGCGCAAATTTCGCGATCAATGGAAGGTTTAAGATGGTTTAGATTCTAGAACAAAAAGGATATAGTATGTGAGTGCAATATTTTTTTATGAGTCCAGAACCGAATCACCGGGGTTTCGTTTTTTTTTTAACCTGAACCGAAACGTTTTTACAAGTCCAGATCCGGTCCGTTGTAGCGGTACACATCCCTAGATACATTATGAAATGTTGAGTGTGACATGTAGATCGTGTATATTTCTAATTGTTTTGGTGAAACCAAAGGTAAATGTTCACATCTGTGGACAATAGTTTTCATATTCGTATTACAACAGAAGAATGGTGCATTTGGAGCTCCGCCCCTCTGGTCACCTGACTGTCCAACACACAGAGGGTCCTGATGCCTCTGGTGGACTGTTCGGCTGCTCCGCCGTGACAAAACCTAATATCTAAAGCTAGTTTGTCTCACGACACGTGCTGCTTTCAGGTGAGTAAAGTCCCCGCTCTGAGGGATTATAGACACTTCAAACACCACAGGGACTAGAACAGTGTTTGATTTAGGTTAGCTCCACTTTAAAGGAGCTTTAACTGTGAGGGGCTGCCACACTCTGTTGTAGCTGGACCCAAGGCCCTCACACCTTCACAGAGTTCTTAAGCCACGTTTGGACTGGCCCCGGCCCCTCAGACCGGTATAGAGTTCTTTGGAACGGTTTGCTCCATGCTCAGGGCGCTGAGCAGCAGACGTTACACAAATATAACAAATACAAAATCTAATATAAAACCTGAATTATACCTTTGACAAGATGTTTAAAGGCTCGAAATAACAAATGAGCTGAAAACCAAGTGCAAAAGCCACTCTCAGTACTTGGGTACTCAGCCCCCAAAATGTTTGACTTCAGTGCAAAGCCTCTACGCAGAGTGCCGTGCTGCGACAAACAGAAAACAGATGTTGCTTTGCCTGCTTTGTGTGGCTAACGTGCTTTGCTAGCTTTGTGTTGCTAACGTGCTTTGCCTGCTTTGTGTTGCTAACGTGCTTTGCCAGCTTTGTGTTGCTAACGTGCTTTGCTAGCTTTGTGTTGCTAACGTGCTTTGCTAGCTTTGTGTTGCTAAGGCGCCACATATAAGTTAGCATCAGTGTAAACGTGGCTTTACTGTTCTGCAGACGCTGGAGCAGCTGCTCCTGGTCCATCCTCCTCAGGAAGTCCAGGGTGATGGTCAGAACCGCCTCTCTGCTCGACTCCTCCTCCTCACTCTCAGAGCATTCTGGGTAATCTGAGGCCAGGAGCCTGTGGAGCCTCTGCAGCTGCTGTTTGACATAATCCAGGACCTGCTCCTCCAGACGCTGAAACACAGAGAACACAGAGGAGCAGGTCAGGCCCTGGGATCCACTCTGCAGGTGGAATCTCCTCTAAATGTTTCTGACCATGTGACGCTTTTGGTACAAACCTTGAAAACAGAGTCCAGGTCACAGTCTCCTCTGGGGCCCTCTGCGCTCTTCTCTCTGTGGGACAAACAAACCAATGATACAACATTACACTCAGAGCCAACAAACCCCCGACGGGAGCGACAGGAGCGACGGGAGCGACGGGTGTTGAGAAAAACGTCTTTAAAGAAACAGGATTTGGAGAAGGTTCTTCTGGGACTTACTCTGAATCTGGTCCTGGTTCTTTAAACACTGGAGGTTGACGTCTGGAGCGGTCACTCTTTAAGGACAGGTGGCTCTGTCTGGACCTGGAAACATCAGCTCAGTCACAGAATAAACTGCAGAAGGTTCTAACCATCCAGTCCATACACCAGAGCTTCTCAAACTGTTTCTGCTGCGATCCCTTTAGGGGATTGTTAGTGAGAGCCCGGGACTGTGTGTCTGACACTCGGACCTGCAGTGTGGGGGCGCCCCAGGGCACTGTCCTCGCGCCCTTTCTCTTCACCCTCTACACTGCAGACTTCAGACATGACACGGACAGCTGTGTCCTGCAGAAGTTCTCTGATGACTCTGACATCATCGGACTCATCACGGACGACGATGATGCGGAGTACAGAGGACTGGAGCAGGACTTTGTGGACTGGTGTCAGCGGAACCACCTCCTCATCAACGCGGGGAAGACCAAGGAGATGGTGGTGGACTTCCGCAGACGCCACCCCACTGCCCCCTCACCAGTGAACATCCAGGGACGGGACATTGAGAGAGTGACTCATACAAGTACCTGGTGTTCATCTGAACCACAAACTGGACTGGACTCATAACACAGACGCACTGTACAGGAAGAGCCAGAGTCGGCTCTACCTCCTGAGGAGACTCAGGTCTTTTGGAGTGACAGGGCCACTCCTGAAGACCTTCTACGACTCTGTGGTGGCATCAGCTCCTGTAGGCGTGGCCTGCTGGAGCAGCAGCATCACAGAGAGGGAGAGGAAGAAGCTGGACAAAGTCATCAAGAAGTCCAGCTCCGTCCTGGGCTGTGCTCTGGACTCGGTGCAGGAGGTGGGGGACAGAAGGGTCCTGGCTAGATTCACATCTATGCTGGACCATGAGTGTCGCCCCCTGCAGGACACTCTGTCCACTCTGGAGAGCAGTTTCAGTGCCTGATCCACCCTCGCTGTGTGAAGGAGACGTGCTAGCCCTGAACACGTGCAATACTGACTTAACCATGTGCAATACCGTCATATTCATGTGCAATTACTGTCACACTCACACGTAATTAATGTCATTCATGTGCATATAACTGATGTAAATAAGAGTGTTTACTTTACCATTATTATTATTATTATTTGTCTTATGCCAGCTATTTTTATTTGTATTATTATTATATTTTATCTTTATTTTCTTCTCTCCATTCCCTATTAAGATATGAGAGGAGTTTTGTTAATAAGAGTTTTTGTTTTTGTACATAAGAGTTCTTCTATTAAGAGTGTTTTTTAAACTTCCTATAAGTTATCTGTCCTTTCCCCCTGTATCTACTGCGTTGTAACACCAACATTTCCCCATGTGTGGACAATAAAGTTATATCTTATCTTATCTTGTTCACGCCCCCCACAGCCTCCAGAAATATAAACTCATCAAATAAAACACATGCACTTTTACTATAAATGCCTGAATTAAAGGCGTAATGGACGATTTTTTGGCCCAAATCTGAGTCTCATTTCCTCGTGGCGTGGACGGCCGATTAGTCCTGCCACGTATCAATCATAAAACGCACCTACTGCTCACCTGCAGCCTCTTTCTGGCTCGTCTCCAGGACAGCAGCACGTTTCGCTGTGTCTAAGCGCATGGATCTATCATAATATAGTTCCCTCCGTGTACAGGACAACATTAAGACAGAGAAAGACAGTTTGAGCTCAGAAGAGACGGAAATCTACGGAGACGAGAGACGCGATGTGATCCGTCGCGCTAATAAACAAACGCACGTGTTGCAACGAGGCTTTGATGTGCCTCCGCAGGGGATGAGTGCACATGCGAAAAATCCTCCTTTATTCCTTTAACCTTAAATACACAGCAATAATGAGAGTTTGACATAAATTACATTCATTTTTAGTAAAAGTGTCACTCTCTCTTATGGTTATAGGAACTCTGAACTGCACATGAGAAGGTTCTGGGGTCTTACTCTGAATCTGGTCCTGGTTCTTTAAACGCTGGAGGTGGATCTTTAGAGCGGTCACTCT
Organism: Eucyclogobius newberryi; assembly: GCF_026437365.1. Classification (NCBI taxonomy): domain Eukaryota; kingdom Metazoa; phylum Chordata; class Actinopteri; order Gobiiformes; family Gobiidae; genus Eucyclogobius; species Eucyclogobius newberryi. Next base: position 4,302,441 of record NW_027315746.1, on the reverse strand, counting down.
TTAAGGACAGATTCCTGGGTCTGGACCTGTAAAACACAGTCACAGCTGTTGTTAAAGCTGCTGCTGCTTCACTGAACTGTAACTGTCTAAAGTGTGAAGAGTCAGACTCACGGTGGATCAGTGCTGCCCCCTGGAGGCGGCTCCTTCACAGAGTCACTCATCATGGACCTGAGGAAAAGCACAGGAAACAGTGACTGAGACTGAGCTCACTTTACTCACACTAAAGTTTCCTTTATTCATGGGAAACACAGTGGTCACATATAGAAATAAGTCATTTAAATACAACGTAAAGTGCCTTTCATCTGGCTGTTTGTGTCACATTAAATGTACTTTATGAGTCAGAAAGTTTGATGTGATAAAGCTGCTCTCTAGAGTCAGTGAGTCATTTGTGAATAAATGACTTGTTTGACCTCATCAATAATCATCAAATCTAGAATAAATTGACTCTGATGAGGATCATTCCGTCTCAATGGATTTAAACGCTCTAATATATTTGGAGAGGCTTTTAGAAAAATGATCAAACTGAACAAGAGACGTCCATAAGAATAACCCAGACTGTGGCATTAGTCCAGGATAAAGCTCAGTTTGTCTCTGTTAAACTTCCACGTTACAAAAGCTCTTTAAAACTCTTTAAAGCTCTTTAAAGCTCTTTAAAGCTCTTTAAAGCTCTTACATTTGTGTTTTATAACACGAGATCCGTCGAGTGTCAGTTTGTGACTCACATTTCTCTTACTTTCACTTTCCTCCAAAAACACGCACACGACTAAAACCGGATTAAAAGATATAAAAGAGATATAAAAGAGGCTGTGAATTAAAGTCACTCACGTTGTGTCGCTTCTTGGTCTCACTTCTCAGTCTGAGGAGGTTTTTTTGCTCCTTAAAACTCTATAAATGTCTCTAAAGTGTGAAATAAAAGCGGAGCAGAAACTGCGTCAGGTGTTCAAGTTTATGTCGCAGGTAGGTTAGCGGAAGTGGGCGGGGCTTGGGCTTCCACTCGCTTTAGCTCGGAGCATTTGTACTTTATTATGTGTCCCATACCACACGCAGGGGCCACACACGCAGGGGCCGCACACGCAGGGGCCACAAAACGCAGGGGCCGCCCTATAAAACGGCTCCGCTTTCCGTTACCTGACCTCGCCCCTCTCTGACGTCACATCCGCCGTGCAGCGCTCGGCCGCAGTCAGACAAAATGGTTGAAGTTGTGAGAAATAGTGACGCCAAATGAAGCCCCATGAACCATTTGAGGCTTCAGCCAATTGTATCGATACATGAGTCGATGCCTCACAAAGTGTTTCACTTGCTCCACTGCGCCATCTTGTGGTCAAATGAATGTAATGCATGTAAGATAGTACAAGCGTCACTGTTAGAATTGTTTTCTCATACATATTGTTATTTACGTGCACTTTATGTTCATGTATTATTTTGTTGTTATATTTGATCACTTCCGGTTGTGACCACTTCCTGGTGTCTTGGCGGGATATAAATTGATTGCTGTTGAGCTCTGCACCTGATGGAAATAAACTGGAACAAAGACACTACGAGTGTGTTTTCTTTTAACAAACCAAATAATAACCGATTTTATTGAGAAAATAACATCAATACACAAAAAAATAAAAGATCTACTCAATGATGCATATTTATTCCATAACAACAGCTTGTGTCACATGGTTCAACGATAAGTCCTGATCAGGTCTCGACCTCATGTTCCCCTGGTCCCAGGGCGGATGCAGCTCTGGTCAGACACACAGACTTCTGGAATCTTCAGGTTCATATTAGTATTTATCTATTTCAACTCTCTGATCTTTCTCAGAGCCAGACACTGACACGGATTATGAGACAGTTCATTTGTGCTTGTTCTCCTCCTCCAGACGCTGCTTCAGATCATCCTGATGGAGCTTTAGTTTAAAGTCTGTATCAGAACTTGACTCATTCATCACTGCTGCAAAATGAGTGTCTTATGTCAAAAAGTCTATAATATGAGGGATCATCACACATTGACATAATTGGAGCGTGAGTGAATCAACGCTTTGGGACTCATTCTTTGTTTGTTTTTTTACTCTAATGTGACTCGAAAGCCCAAGTTTTGAACAGGGCTGAATGAGACTTTGAACTCATGTGGAACTGAAGCCACATCATTTTAAACGACTATTGAAGCTCTAAATAAATGATCGAGTTAATCTATTGCCTCTGTCCATCGATTTTACTTTTCTGTGCGACTTATTTTAGCTTTTGTTTCCTCCAAGTGAAATAATGCGGCCGACAACCCATCGTCCAAACATACAAATAATCTGACTGGTTTATTTCTGGTGAGCACTAGTTTAGACCTGGTTTGTTCAACGTTTAGTCCTTGTTTAATTCTGCTTTAGACCTGTTTTGATTCATGGTCAGAGCTGTTTGTACTTGTCTCGTCTCAGTTTAATTCTGGTTCAGTTCTGGAGGAGCAATTTTAAAAAACAATGTTCCTAAAGCATTTTGTATGTTATTTTTTCACAAAAATCTAATCTATCAGTTTTTATTTTATTGTATTCTCTCAATTTATTGAAAACATGTTGGAAATATTTTGTGTGACCCAAACTTGTGTTACAGCAGTGGCCCAGAGGCCCAGGGGCCCAGGGGCCCGAGCCAGGGGCCCAGAGGCCCAGGGGCCCAGAGCCAGAGGCCCAGAGGCCCAGAGCCAGAGGCCCAGAGCTAGAGGCCCAGAGGCCCAGAGGCCCAGAGCCAGAGGCCCAGAGCTAGAGGCCCAGTGGCCCAGAGGCCCAGAGGCCCAGGGGCCCAGAGGCCCAGAGGCCCAGAGCCAGAGGCCCAGTGGCCCAGAGGCCCAGAGGCCCAGAGGCCCAGAGGCCCAGAGCCAGAGGCCCAGTGGCCCAGAGGCCCAGAGCCAGAGGCCCAGAGGCCCAGTGGCCCAGGGGCCCAGAGGCCTTGGCCCCTGAAAAAAACTGGCCTTTGGGAAAATAAAGTTGAATAGTCCTGGTTTACAGTTTTTTACGATTGAATAAACACAATTTTGATGGTTTTGTTTTATTTAGTAAAATCCTTCACACAATTATCACAAACACAAACACAATTATAAAACACCTGAGCTGCTTTGCAAAATGAAACACTCTTGTAAAAACTCTACACTAATTTATCAAAACCATATTTTTTGACCATATGAAACAAACACGGTGGTGCATGGGGTGCACGGTGGCAAAGGTGGTTAGCGCTCTTGCCTCCCAAGAAGGAGATCGTGGGTTCGATTCCCGGACCAGACCAACATCACATGATCTCTCTGGGTGGAGTCTGCATGTTCTCCCCGTGTTACCGTGGGTTCTCCCTGGGTTCTCCGGCTTCCTCCCACCGTCCAAAGACATGCATGTGTTAGGCAAAAATTGGTGACTCTAAATTGGCCCTAGTGAATGAATGTGAGCGTGAACTGTCTGTAATGTCTGTGACGAGTTGGCCACTGTCCAGGGTGCACCCCGCCTAAGGCCCGAAGTCACTGGGATAGGCTCCAGTCACCCGCGACCCCGAAAGGGAACAAGCGGTAGAAAATGGATGGATGGATGAAACAAACACGTTGTATTTGACTTAATAATGTTTGCACCAGTTACACACCAGTTACACACAGTTACACACAGTTACAGTTTCTAAGTGCACAGAGTCGTGTGGGTGAAGAACACAGTGAACATGGCTCGGATTTGCACAACTGTAAACACAATGTCTGCTCACACTTTGTGCACAACAACACACACAGTGAACACTACACACACTTGTGTGCGTCACTGTAGACACCACACAGGACACAAGACTCATGCTGTTGACAACGTCATTTATTTTGTTCCATAAACTCAAGTCAACATGACGGAATAAAAACATTTACCACTTTTCATGAACATTACATTTTATCCAGTACAAAAAAGAACCTCCCAAACTCCTCCTGGGTGTGGTCATTTGGCACATGGGTGTTGTCATTTGGCACGTGGGTGTGGTCATTTGGCACGTGGGTGTGGTCATTTGACACGTGGGTGTGGTCATTTGACACGTGGGTGTGGTCATTTGGCACATGGGTGTGGTCATTTGGCACATGGGTGTGGTCATTTGGCACAAGGGTGTGGTCATTTGGCACATGGGTGTGGTCATTTGGCACATGGGTGTGGTCATTTGGCACATGGGTGTGGTCATTTGCCACGTGGGTGTGGTCATTTGCCACGTGGGTGTGGTCATTTGACACGTGGGTGTGGTCATTTGGCACATGGGTGTGGTCATGTGGCACATGGGTGTGGTCATTTGGCACATGGGTGTGGTCATTTGCCACATGGGTGTGGTCATTTGGCACATGGGTGTGGTCATTTGGCACGTGGGTGTGGTCATTTGGCACATGGGTGTGGTCATTTGGCACATGGGTGTGGTCATTTGACAGTCAGTGCTTTAGAATTGCAGAAGTGACATCTTGATGTACTTCTGTGTGTAAATGCACAAGTGTGTTGAGTGTTGTAAATCACTGTGTGTGTTGTTTAGCACAAAGTGTGAACTGACTTATTGTGTTACAGTGGAGCAGATCTGAGGCAGAGTTTTGCTCCTTGAGTTTAAGGTTTTGATAATTGGGCAAAACTTTAGATTTTAGAGTTTATTAAATCGTAAAAAACTGTATCATCATCAAAAGTGGAAATAAAGTGAGTTTATTGAATTAATTCAGTTATAATGTGGATTTAAAATATGTATTTAAAGAAGTCAATGTTAAATATTCATTTTTAGACATTTAAGAAAACCAAAACACGCTCATGTCAAATAGCGCCCCCTATATTTAGCAGCACCAGCCGCCACTGCTGAAGTCTCATCAATGTGAGTAACAGACGTTCTGTTTCAGCCGCCATTTTGTAACTGTCAAATTCGACCGAAGAATTCAGACAAACTCAAACTTTTAACACAATTTTATCTGAAATACTTTGATAATTGGACGAGCGTCGGAGAACCTGGCGCTCCAGGTTGTATATGTGGCATTTAACGACATTTAATGAAACATCATCAAAACCATAACGCCACCAAAGAAATCAGATCCTCTGATGGAAGTTGTCCAAGACTTGGAGGAAATCAAGGCAGCGCTAAACGGCTTGTCTAAAGATATCGCCACCGTGAGGCAGCAGCAAGTGAAGCTAGTGGCACTGGTGGATGAAGTTAAAGAGCTACGGCAACGTCTAGAGGAAAAAGATCGGGTCATAAATGGATTGGAAAGACGTATCGATGACCTTGAACAATACACACGAATGGAGGACGTGATTATTAATGGGCTAGAAACAAAACATGGCAATTACGCAGGAGCAGCTGCTGGCGCCGGTGCCATGGTGGGACCGGACGCACCGGTGGAGGAGTTGCTAACACTGGAGCAACAAGTAGTTACATTTCTCTCAACTAAAGACATCAAAGTGCCACCTGCTTCCCCGGAAGTGTAGCCATGCCAAACCTGCGATAGTGGTTCACTTTGTGAACAGAAAACACAAAGTGGATCTGCTGCTCCAGGCACACAAGCTAAAGGGGAGCATGGTGTACATTCATGAACACCTCAGCAGCAAGAACGCAGATATCACAAGACATGCACGAATTCTGTGGAAACAAAAGAAAATACAAGCGACATGGACCAGGAATGCTGGTGTTTTTATTGGTCTAAATGGAACTGAACAAGCACGAGTGATCACAGGGACATCAAAGACTTGGACCAGTACAAATGAGGCAAATACTATTCAAATATGACTTTTCTTTGACTGAAATGACTTATGAACTTCATGAAGATGATGGTTTGTTTTGGATTATAGGGATGAGACTTTCTTATTTAATGGACTATGAACTCTATGAAGATGAACCTTTCGTTTGGATTATGGAACAACTTGTGTTTGGACTAGTGGACTTTTCCAGACATTTTGCCATTATTTTTGTTATTGATACTATTATTACTTATATATATATATATTTTTTTTTTGTGGCTTTAGGGGAAAAGCAAATTCTTGGTTAAATAATGACTTATCGGATCGATTCTGATAAGTTCATCTGAAGGGAGCAGAGTCTAGTTGTCAGAGAATTAGTTGTGGGTGTGCCACAAGGCTCTGTTTTAGGCCCAAAATTATTTGTATTATATATTAATGATATCCAAAAAGTGTCTGATGTTCTTAATTTGATGTTGTTTGCAGACGATACCACAGTTTACTGCTCGGGTCATAATCTTAGTGAGTTGGTGAAGGTGATGGAGAGAGAAGTGCATCAACTAAACAACTGGTTTGCATTCAATCAATTATCATTGAACTGAAATAAAACAAAATTGATGGTATTCAGTAACACACATGTAGATAATGATATCAAAATTAAAATGAATAGTTATGAAATTGAAAGAGTTAATTATATTAAGTTTCTTGGAGTGATCATAGATAAATTACATGGAAAACACATATTCAAAAACTATTGCAATTTTATACAAATTGCAGTATATTTTGAACAAAAATGCTTTATATTTACTTTACTGTTCTCTCATTACTCCATATTTAACATATGGTATGGAGATCTGGGGAAACACAAACAAAACTAGAACTAAACCAATTTTCATTCTACAAAAAAGGCCATTAGACTGATCAATCCTGCATCTTATAACTCGCCGAGTCCCTTTGTTCATTCAATCTAAGCTTTTAAAATGTTATGATTTGGTAAGACCTGTTTACTGCTATATTTATGTATTTAGTTCAATATAATCAAGTCCCTACATCATTGAGGATAAAGTTTACCCAGAGGGAAAGTAAATATAGTTTAAGGGGAACGTGTATATTTGACAGAGCTTATGTGAGAACCACGCCGAGGGTCATTGTTTGTCAAGTAAAGCAGTTCAATTATGGAACAATTGTTGCGATGAATTAAAAAATGCCACTTCTTTATTTCTGTTGAAAAGGATCTTTAAGAAAACAATCATTGATAAATATTTAGCAGAATGAAACTGCAGCTTTGTTCTAAAACCTTGAATGTTTGTGGAGGAAACTGTGAGCAGACTGTCCAGTTTTATGTGGTGTTGTTTGTGTTGATGAACTGTGGCTTGTGAACTATAAAATGTCCACCAATGTTGAGCGTTTGAGAGAAGGGTCGGCACAATAAGCCTCTGCTTCTGCTACACCTGGTCCAAAAACATGAATGTATCTCGAATTTAGTTTTGTGCTTGAATGTTGAGCACCTTTTGTTTTGTTTTTGACCAAACCACAATAAATAAATAAAAAAAATGCAGTTAAGATGAATATATTTGAAGTTTTGCTCAACATTATAACGTTTTATCCCAGAATTGCAATTTGTAGGTTGAAAGTCATGTTTTCTGGTGTCAAAAGCCTGGTAAAGACCTAAAAACAGGATCAAGTCTTGGGAGTCAGCGTTGCATCATCAGGTCCATCTAACACAGTCTGGTATTGGAACTAATGTGAGGGTTTTTCATGAAGCCAGTTTGTGCCTCGTTTATGTCCGAAAGGCCAGATTTAAGACGTTTGGCATAAACTGAGGCCAGTATTTTACACTCTGTATTGAAGCGTGTGATTGGACGCCAGTTTTCAATCATCAGCGGATCCTTTTGGGGTTCAGGGATCAGGCAGATCACGCCTTGTTTCACTGAAGCTGACATTTCTCCCAAGGTGACACATTGATTAAGCGCTTTAAACAATGGCTTTTCAATCATGTCCCAGAATGGAGCATTAAAACCCCCTGGAGACCCATCACACCGGGCAATTGGCCTTTTTTTAGGGCTTTTTTCCACTTCCTGTCATTCCACGATCGTTATCGTGAAACATCTGGTTGAGAATCTGACTGATTTGACTTTTTTGACAAAAGGATTCAACATATTTCAGAATATCTAGAGACTTAGATAATAACACTTTGTCAGTTACTTTTAGGTCATTCACACCATTTCTTTTTTGGTTCCTTTTTTCTGTAGAAGAAGCTTGAGTTTTCCCCATATTCTCTCCATTTACACGTCGATGTCACAAAAGCACCTTCAGCCGTCTCGTCTTTTAAGCCTTTCATTTCTACTTCCTCCTCTTCACCGCAACTTTTACACTGGGAATATTCTGGAATAATCTTCATCCATTTGACAAAACACATCATGGTTCAATAGATTCACATTCAACTTCCAGAAGCCTCTAATATCTGGTTCTCTTCTGCACCAGCCTGAGGTCAGCTGACGGTCAGAGAATGGGGCATAATTATGACACACTTTGATCGATTGGAATTATGCCCAGAATATTCCTTGATATCAGATTTAGAAAGTGCCAAATGTCCGTCACATTTAGTCGCTCGTTCGTTCTGTGCTTTTAAATGTGGAGGTCAAAACTCTTCTGGGAGGTATTTGATCCACTAAATCATTTGGTGCATGTTTGAAATCACCTGCTACGATTAGACACGCCCCCTGGGATTCCTTTCTCAATTCTGATCATTTATTCACACGTTATAGATGTTGCAAATAATGAAAGTACATTTCTCCTCCTCAATATTGAGAATGATCCATCTCTTTGGGATGAATATGATTTTGAACAGTTCCTTGTGTTCAGTGCGATAGCGGCGGTTGAGGCGTGCTCCGCCCTATTGAACCTCAGCAAATGAACAATCAGTAACTTCATCTTTTAAAAGATCTAAAGTCCGTCATTTATTCACCAAAACAGTTCAAATGACCAAATGTTTAGTAAAGAAACACACATAAAAGAGCTGATTTCCACACGAGCCGTCTCATGGTTTTTATTTGGGGTCTTATCGCTCTTCTGTCCAACTCTGTGTCAAACGTCCTGAAGTGTATTAAAACTAGGTCCATGCAAAGTTAGGCCTCATTCTGAGACTGGCTTTTAGGAATATGTGTGTTTCTACCAAAATGTCTATTCCACGGAATGTAAGGGGCCCACATCTGATTAACTACCGAATGAGAGATGTCTCCATCGGCTGCGAGGCCTTGAGATGCCTCGTATACATCTGTGTTTTCTCATGATCTCATTTCTGTAACTTCTCCCCTGGTGCTACCCAAATAAGGATACTTTTACATCTTGTTCTCTCATTGGCTAATCCGTTGGTACATGGATAGGGTCATACCTGTCAGATATTGTTTATCGGTCTTTGTGCGGTTTCAGTATATAAGGCGAGGTGCGCCCAGAGACGGGGTTCGTCTTCCTGATCACCAGCGGACCCAGGGCGCTGTTTTCTGCTGTCCTGTATTTGACACTGCTTTCTCTGTAAATAAACTAACTTGAAAAGTTGCAGAGCTTTGTCAGCGTGAATCCTTTGTCTACACCCTACGCCCCAAACGAGCATTGATCCAGCCACCACAAAATGGCGTCACGAACAGGATGGACCGGCAGGCAGGAGTTCCGGTATCTGAACGGCGAGTTGTTATCTTATTGGCTTTGGTCCGGTGCTGTTTGGATGCTGGGGGTTCTTAAATGCCTGTTTCCGTAAAAAACACTGGTGCGGGTGATGCTCGGTGAGGCGCGTGTGTGGGAAAGGGGGACACGTCTAAAAATGTGTTAGTTGAATTTGGAAAGATAAATTGTTTTTGTCTAAATACTGAGGAGACGTAGTGATCAAAGACCCTAGATTTAGCATTATTTACCGTAGGCCTCGGTGAAGAGTCAGACTAGTATCTAAGTGATGATATACGTGTCCAAAAATGTATTTTGAACTAAAACTGAAAATATAGACGGATAACGGAAAGAACCTGTCAGAAATAAAACGGCAGAGAGGTGAGATCTAGCCCTGCCGTCCTGCAGTTCTGTGTGTCTGTGTGCGCCGAGCAGAGAGAGAAGGGGAGAAGAGAGGGGAAGAGAGAGAGGAAGACGTGATGTAAAGTCCTTACGTTAATAGATGTTAACCCTGGCCAGGAGAGAGAGAAAAAAAAGAAAGAAATGCATTATCGTTCCTAAGGTGGTTGTGTTGAAAAGAGAATAAAAAGTACCTGGGAATAGTTTCTTCAAGTTCGAAGAAACGTTGAAGTCTGAAGTTGAGAGTAACGGAAATGCATTATCGGTTCCTAGGACAGTTTTTGAGTGTTTATGGCTAGCAAAGTGTTTGTCTTGGTGTATGTGGATCCAGTGCGTTTTTGTTGATTACCCTGGAGATTGAAACTCCAAACATGTGTGGCGTTTGTCTTTGTGCGTTTACCTGTGTTTACAAAGTGCGTGAAAAAAGTGTTTTCAGAATGCGGTATGGAAGAGAATCGAGATAGTTTTCAGGTGTGAAGAAACATGGAAGCTCAAAGTCGAGATTAAAAAGCATGCAAAAACCTTTCACGTTACTCGAGTTTGTTGTTTGTTTGTTGGTTTTTATGTGGGATTTTGCGGTTTTTGGTTATAAGATATAGTTACCTTGTTTGTCTTTGTGTGTGTGAATCCAGAGAGCGTTGTTAGTTATCTTTGAGGCTGGAACTCGAAGGTTATTTTGTCTTTGTGCGTGTTTCGTTGTTTGCAGAGTAAAATTGTGTTTTCAGGGTGCGGTCTGAGAGAGGACACAGATAGTCTTTCTAAGTTTGAAGAAACGTGAAGTTTAACTTTAAGTAAAAAAGAAATTTACTTTAAGTTGAGCAGCAGATGTTGTCTTTGTGTGAGTGCTGATCCGGAGTGTGGAGTCATTTTTGTTGATCATTTTTATATCATTTTCTTCGCTCTGTGGAGTCTGTTAAGAGATGTTTCAAGGGGGACAACTGGACCGCGTTTGAGATAGTTTTTAGAAGTTGGGGGCGGAGTTTAGCTCCTCCTACAGGGTGTGAAGAAAGACAGAGCGGAGAGAGAGCGTAGGAAGTGCTCAGACAGCGGACCGGAAGAAGACTGAGAAGAGAGAACTCTATTGGGGGGCGGAGCTATTGGCTCCTCCCACATGTGTGTGAGGCAGAACAGGGCAAAACAGGGGAGAGAAAGAAAAGCAGTTTCTCAACCGTTTGTTACCACAGGCTGTACTCGATTTATTATTATAGGAGTAATAATAAAAGGGAGGAAGTTTGGAGATAAAGAGGTTAATTAACGAGAAAATAGAAAGAAATGAATTAATTAATACATAAATAAATAGATAAGTGAAGGACAAATGATGGTATTACAAAAATAAGATACTTTATTGGATGATTAAGAAAATTATTCATGATGAAAATTATGTTATGATAATTGTTTGAAATAACCTGAATTGGCAAAGGATTAACGTGAACTAATCACTGTTTTCTCTTTTCTGTTATTGCGACAACATACGAGATCGGAGTGACAGAAGGAGACAGGAAACGGAGCGGAACAGTTTGACGAAACCAAGCAGTCAACTGGAGGAGAAGACCTTGGAAAAGGCCAGTTTGTTTCTATTCACAAACTCTTGCATTAAAAAACACTGTGTAATTACACAGTTATAATCACATACTTCTGTTATACAAAAACTTGGCAATGACTGATTGTTGGGGTTACACATAATTACATAAGATAAGGCGTATCTTTACAATCGAGAACTGTTGCATTGGTGTGGTCCATTGTGAGTTAAGAGAATTGTTTTTATGCTACTTAATCGGATAAAAATTAAGTTGGTCCTATTATAGCCTAAGTTGAATAACCAGTGGTACAATATCCTAATTTGAGTCGAATAAGGTACATTTTGGAATTGTGTATTGTTAAGTCAGATAGAAAATAACTTTGACCTGATTTATATTGGTCACCAATTTCAGATTGTTGATGTTGTCCATACGATAAGACATATTTCTACAATTAAGAATTTTACATTTTTAGTTGGTCCACTGCGTATCCTGAGATTTTGCTGAAATTTAACTTCAATTGAATAAAATATAGCTTTGATTTTCTCACATCTTAAGGTTAATTGGATAAGATATCATTTTGAATTTGTTTATTGTTACTCTTTAGTTAGATAAAAATAACTTTGATTTTTGATAGACATTGGATTTATTTGTACTCTTTAGTTATAATTTTGAATTTTGGTTGACATTGGACAACAATTTCTTCCCATCCGCTGAGATTGGCAAACGATCTTTGGAGTTTTTACCAAGGAGCTAAATAACTTGGGACGTGTTAGAGAAAACACTACGTTGAGGTAAATTCATTTAATAAAAGGAAACAAAATAAATCTAAATAAAATACTTTAAAATATAGCAAAATGGCAACACCAAGACTGATAACTCCAGTGGGATTGGTGCAGAAAAAAAAACCCTCTTGTTGAAAATGTACCGAAGATTTCCAAAAAATGGAGCCGTCGCTGGCCGGACATTGAACAACCCTGGCCAACTGAAGGAACTCTGAATGTGGATGTAATCAAAACACTACAAGTATTGATTACAACATACAGAGTCGACCAAAAGAAAGGAAGAACTGGACGAAGACGCAAAGAGAAGAGAAGAATCGAATTGGGAGTGATGCAATTGTTTGAAAACGAAGGAGAGAAATGGCTAAAGAACAACAAAGAGAAACGGGAGAAAATAAAGACAGAAATGGAAAACAATAAACCAAAAGTGGACAAGCTGATGGAAGAGGTTAATAGACCATACTCACACATGCAGGCGACACTGAAAAAGACGCCGCCACCTTACGAGAAATTACAGGATATTGCAAAAGAATATCCACAGCTCCCAGTGATGACTCAAGATGGAAGATACAAAATTGAAGATGAAAATGAACAAGTAATAGAGACTGGTAAAGCTACAACAACTGTAACAATGTATCCAAAACTCAAAAACAAAAAGAAGAAGAAAAAGACAAGCTCAAAAACCGTGGGACAAAGACTCAGAAAATTGTCCTCCAAAAATGACAAAAGTGATGAAGAAGAAGGAGCAGCGAATGGATACGATCCAGCTGTGAAGAGAGTTTTGGCTGCCGCGGAGAAGAAAGGAAAGAAGTCATTAAAGGTGACATGCAAAACACAAAAGGAGAACAATGACACTGAAACAGAAGACAGCGATGAAGAGTCAGAAGATGGATCGGATTCAAATGAAGAGACTCAAGATCAGAGTGATGATTCTGATTCAACATCCTCGAGAGATGCAGAGAACAGACCGAAGCATCGACTTTCGTTCTCAGAGCCTTCACTTGCGCGACAAGACAGTGACAAAGGGAATAAACCAGAAGATGTGCCCAATAATAATAAAAGGACAACGTTTGGAATACAAGCCATGGCAAAATGTCGATATGTCGGATTTGATGGAAAAGTTGCCCATACTCCAAGATGGCGCACACCCCTGGATAGCTAAACTGGAGGAGATGCTAGTGGGGACACAAGCAGCAATGGGAGATATGAAGAGACTACTAGCAACTATTCTTGGCATGGCAGGGATGCAAGAAGTCTTGACAAAAGCAGGACTGAACCAATATGGGAAGACAGCAGTGTACGACGCAGAGCTGTTCGTTGCTTGTAAGGGAGCCATTTGTAGAGCAATGTGTGAGATGTTTCCAACAAACGTGCATCCAGACAATATCATTCTTCAACCGCTCGGAGAGGAGGAAAACCCGAGAGTATACGTATCAAAAGCTTATCAAGTGTGGAGAAATGTCACTGGCAACAATCCAGAGTTGAATCAAATGGAGAAATCAATTCTGCGAGCTAAAATTCAAAAAGGCTTGCCGATACCAGTAAAAAATAAACTGGCAGAAGTTGTTGGCCTTGGAAGCATGACAAATAAGATTTACACAGACCACATAGCTCACCAAGTGGAGCTATATCGGAAAAAGAAAGAAGATCAAAGAGAGCAAGATCAAGAAGTGCTTCGAAAACTGAATCAAGTAAAAGTTGGAGGAGGAAGAACAACGATTCATGAAGATTACAATTGAGGAAAGACTTCCCATGGGACTAAAACGGAGTCTAAATTTTTTTAAGAAAATTTGGCTGAAATTGAACAAGAATCTGAAAAGGACGATTATTCAAAGACATGGATGACATGATAATTATTCACTGAATAAAGAAATGTGTCATAAAGACTCTATCAAGTGTTACAGAAACTATTGGAAAGAGGGAGACAAAGTCTCAAAAGAAGTTACCATACTGCAAGAAGAATTGGATTATATAATAATAATAAATAAATACATAGCAATAGCTAAATGTACTACATAAATCAAGTGCTAAAAGTCTCACAAAGTAAACAGAACAGCCGAAGAAGCTGCAAACCTTGTGACCGGTGAAAATGCAGTGAGGAGAAGTTCTTTAAGTCACATATTAGGTGAATTTGAAAGAAAATATTACATTAAAGATGATTTTGATTTAAAGATGTTAAAGATTTGATGTTAGACTGTTGGTTCTAATTATTCTTGAAGCACATGGCTTAGCGCATGGTGCAAGGAGGAGGTTAAGAGACAATTAGACACCAACCAGAGACAATATTTACTTTGAACTACTTTCAAAACTTGAACAGAAGAGATGCATAATCTGTTGCCAAGTTTGTGTGTAGTGAAGTTTTGTGTAGACAATCATAAGGAGGTGGAGACTGTCAAACAGTCTTTCTGGAGAAAGACAGAATTTGTGAATAATAAAAAACTGAATAAATTTAGAAATATAATACAATTAGATCAAATTGGGGTTCAATAGGATTTAAGGAGATTAAACTAGATTAAAGACTAGATTAATGTAGGAAACAAATTAGAAATGGAGTTTTGGAAAATAATCTAGCAAAATAGAGGTTTGAACTGGAAGAAGAGCTTCCACTGACATTGACAACGTTCAAGTGAGTTACAATTTCAAATGAAACCACATGAGTGGTGACGGGTGCACATATGATAACGCAGCGTTTGCACTAGTGGTAAGAACCATAGTTTAAAGCTATTAGAGAACAAGATGCAAACAGATGTTAAGATATGATGGTACATTTGATGAGAATTTTCTACAGACATTGCAGACAAATCGGTCTGAAATGGGGAAAACAGTGGTGACATTACAACAGAAATTAATCTCTATACTAAGGGTTTAAGCAATTTCCACTGACGAAGTTGATTTGATAACTGGGTTCAAAACCAAATAGGAAGCTAAAATTTAGTAGTGACTAAAAAGGGGAAATCTTGAATTAAGGGAAAATACGGAAGAGGAAATAATCAGAGAAGATATATTCTCTATAATAATGGGAGAAATATCTAGATTAGAAGAAATTAGGAATGGCGTTTTGCATTAGAAAATTATTGGTGAAGACAAAATTATAGATTGGTGCTGTTTAGAAATATTTGCATTAATGATGACATTAATGATTAAGTACAAGATGACTCTGTGAGTGAGAGTCAACGTTGACATCAACATTAACTAGGACAACAGCAAAGATGTCTGTCTGTTATAACAGCAAGAACATTGACTATTACATCAACAGATAAAATGGAAATCGGGTTTAGAATTAGTTAACAGTAAATTAGCTTAACTCAACAGGAGTTATCATTCATGGTGATGGTTCCTTAAAGGGGATGCATGCACATGATCATGAATGATGGTTAGCCTAGCAATCACATAGAAGGAGTGTTCTGGTTTAAGGGAGGAGTACAGTACATTACATTACAGTACATTACATTCCATTACATACATTTTTAACATTTATTTTCTATTGTTTTTGTTTTATATATTCCATGATTTGTTTTACTTATTAAATTTGGTTAACCATTATATTATCACACTTATATATATATACATATCTATATTCTGTTCACATAAAAAATAAAAATACTTTTTAGAGGATGTTTTTACATGAAAAGATCGCAAGCTACAAGATACTGTTCAGTTATTTTTGTTCCCAGGACGATGCTGAAAGGCTGTTAAAAGGGACAATGGACATGGACAATAACTGGAGTGGACATTGAGAATATCAGAGGAGAACGCTGGAGCCAAACATCACAACAAGACCAACACCTTTGAAGACAACATAATCATCGCTGAGGAGTGGTGAAAAGAGTTATAATAGAATGTTAAAAGGGTTAAATAAATGATTGGGGTAAATAAGTAAAGGGTTGATGAAATAAATAATACTCATGTGTTGATGTGTTGAGGTGTTGTTGATAATCCAGTGCTGATGTTTAGGTTGTGCGGCGACACAAATATCCTCACACAGCAGCGATTAAGGATTGATTTAATTGGATAATAACTTAAGACTAAATACAAATTTACTCTTAAAGTTAATGATAATCAAAGAAGTGAGGCTGTTTAGGTCGCTAGGTAACACGATCAAGGACAGCCAGAAGGGGTGGTAGCCAAGATCGGTCAGAACAACTGACGGTTGGTGCCGCGAGAGAATTTTCCGGCTAAACAAAAGTAAGCATCGACAAGCAGGTTTTAGCTCTCGCTTGTCGCTGATCGTGTCTAATTAATTAATTGATCTGAGCTTAATCACTCAGAAAGGGAGGAATATGAAGTGTATTAAAACTAGGTCCATGCAAAGTTAGGCCTCATTCTGAGACTGGCTTTTAGGAATATGTGTGTTTCTACCAAAATGTCTATTCCACGGAATGTAAGGGGCCCACATCTGATTAACTACCGAATGAGAGATGTCTCCATCGGCTGCGAGGCCTTGAGATGCCTCGTATACATCTGTGTTTTCTCATGATCTCATTTCTGTAACTTCTCCCCTGGTGCTACCCAAATAAGGATACTTTTACATCTTGTTCTCTCATTGGCTAATCCGTTGGTACATGGATAGGGTCATACCTGTCAGATATTGTTTATCGGTCTTTGTGCGGTTTCAGTATATAAGGCGAGGTGCGCCCAGAGACGGGGTTCGTCTTCCTGATCACCAGCGGACCCAGGGCGCTGTTTTCTGCTGTCCTGTATTTGACTCTGTAAATAAACTAACTTGAAAAGTTGCAGAGCTTTGTCAGCGTGAATCCTTTGTCTACACCCTACGCCCCAAACGAGCATTGATCCAGCCACCACAGTCCCCCAGTAAGTGGAGACACTGCTGGTCTCTGGATCCACAGACTCACACGTGTCCACAATCATCTTCTTCAGGCTTTTTGTGAGCTCAGAACCTCCTTTTGCACCTTTTTGAATTCTTTAAGAAGAGACTCTGACCTTTGCTCCACCATCTCATTTATGTTCAGAGAGATTAAGTCTTTAAGTCTTGTGATGGCAAAAGAGATATAAAAGAGGTATAAAAGAGATATAAAAGAGGTATAAAAGTGGATTAAAGTCACTCACGTTGTGTCGCTTCTTGGTCTCACTTCTCAGTCCGAGGAGGTTTTTCTGCTCCTTAAAACTCCATAAACGTCTCTAAAATGTGAAATCAAAGCTGAGCAGAATCTGTGTCACACCCATAGACCATGAAAACGAGTGGACTGTTGGACTGTGAGGTCAGAGGCCACGCCCCCAAATACTCACACAGGTATATAAATACACACGTGGTACATTCTGTCAGTCAAAGTCTGAAACAGTAACTCTTCTGCTCATGTCCCAACACTGCCACCTTCTGGAAATGTCGTGTCAGGTTCATTCATAAATCTAACGCCCAAACTTGACTTTTCCGTTTCGAGACGAGCTCTTTGCTTTTTTACAACAATCTGAACAAACGTTACATTATAAACCTTCTGGTCATTCTGGAAAAATGTCATATTCACAAATCCAAACTCAGAAATAAAGAAAAGAACTAAAAAGAAATGGACCTGGAGCGACTAAAGTCCAGTGTGCTCTCTCTGCTACTATATTCACAGTTTAATATTGATAAAGTTGTGTGGTCTTGACTTCCTCTTGAGACGTGAGTGGGACATTTTCATCTGCAGGTCCTTCTTGATGAAAAACTCCTCTTCAAACACAAGTTCAAGCGCACAACTCTCCCACGTGGAATAACAGATATGTACTTGTGAACAGGAGATGGACCTTTCTCCACCAGAGCTTTTCTAACGCTGTTCGTGGAGAAAGAAGAACATTGTGTGTGAATTCTGTGCCAAATATCAGATCTGCTGTAGCCAAAGAAGATCTAAACAGAGTGTCCAGTCTCTCCCAGGATCTCTGACCAACACGGTTAAACAGGATCTAATACAGTCTAAGGTGACCCCTGTAATGAGGGCTCTTTGTGTGGACGCTGCTGAGTTATCGGCCACTTTATTAGGTACACCTGTCCAACTGCTCGTTAACGCAAATGTCTCATCAGCCAATCACACGGCAGCAGCTCAATGCATTTAGGCTGTAGACTTGGTCAAGAGGATCTGCTGCAGTTCAAAGCAGCATCAGGACGGGGAAGAAAGGTGATTGAAGTGACTTTGAAGGTGGCGTGGTTGTTGGTGCCAGACGGGCTGGTCTGAGTATTTCACAAACTGTTGATCTACTGGGATTTTCACACATCTCTAGGGTTCACAGAGAATGGTCGGAAAAAGAGACAATATCCAGTGATTATTATGAAACCCTCTTTTATTATAAATCACATCATCAGCAAAATGTCAACCATCATCAGTCAATTCATCCTGAAAATCAAAGAAATATTAAATACATTTATTAAACATGAAGCAAAACATTTCATCACAAATGTTCAGGGAGTAAATACCATTTTGTCCTGGGACTTTTGAAAACATAAAACTATAATAATGATGATAATGATAAAATGTTTGAGAATGAGTGACAGTTTCTGACTCCATGAGAGTTTAGTCAGATTTGACAAATTCCTTTTTGAAGCGTTCCAATGTAAAACAGAAATAATTGTTTGATTCGTCGAACACTAAAATAATCTCGACAAAATAATATGAATAATAAAATGCTCATTGAAGTTAAATGTTTTTTCTAAATGTGTTTGTGTTTGGGGTGAGACCAGACTAACAGGACCTGAAGTGTCAGTCCTCCAGGGGGCGCTGTGTGCTCAGCTCCACCAGAGACACTGAACTGTTTAACCTCCTCAGTCTAAACCCAGGAAACAGAGGCTCAGTGAAGGAGGAGCTGAAGGTGTGGAGGTGGGACAGTTCTCCACCAGAGAGGACCTGATAGAAGGACAGAGCTCCAGCCTCAGAGTCCAGGAACACGCCCACTCTGGAGGTGTATGAAGGAAACTGATTTGAAAGCGCATATTTTCTCAAACTTGACATAATCTCAGGTCTTTCTTTCTCATTGTGCATAAAATAATATTTTCCTCTCTGGATCCTCAGATTCCAGGACTGATCATTGAGTCCAAACTCACTCTCCTCACTCTTTCCTCTCCGTCTGATTCCTCTGTAACTCACTGCTACATCAACCTCCCCCCAGCACTGCACCTCCCAGTAACAGCGCCCCCTCAGGCCGGAGGAGGCCAGGACCTGAGGACAGTCTGTGAATCTGTCCTCATGATCTGGAACTTGTTCTGACTCAGAGAATCTCACAGTCCGTTTGTCCTCAGACAGATGGAGTCTTCCGTGTGCCGTGTTTGGATCCAGAGTGAGCTCACAGTGATCTGAAACACAAAGACACATTTAAAATGTGATGATTTAAACAGGTTAGTGAGAGTAAATATGAAGTGTGAAAGTCCTGTTTCTTCTCAAAGGTAAATCAATGATAATGAGGTGGTTGGAGGCTCAGCTCATGTGTGATCAGCTTCAACATGTTTAGTTTGGCTCAAAACCTCATCAGTGTTTTGAACTGGGACGTTCAGTTTGTGCGGCTCCAGATCCAATACTGATCTTTAATGTTTGTTCTTTACAATACTGATCCGATACCGATCCAATACCGATCTGATCTTCTTATATTTCATGTTTTTGACCCTTAGTTTAGTCTGATCTTGAGCCTTTATAAAACATGAAGAACACAAAGCTGAATTTGGCTCCAGTTTAATTCCATGACGACAGTTTCAATATGAATATTAAAGCCGCAAGCGGCATCCAACGGCCCTCGCGGGCCGCCGGCCTTCCGACTCTGCTCTCTGCATTTTACAGAGATGGCGCTAACGCAATTGTCTAAGAACTAAGACAGTGACACATTGGACATGTACAATGCTGTGCTTAACCAGTGCAAATGAACACAAATGTCGGTCAAATGTGCAGAGACCGTGACACTTGGAATAAAAATATGGATAACTTTTGATGCTCTGCTTGTGTAGATTATTTTCCCCAAATATGAGCTTGATCGAGCTATTGCCCACAGAGGAGTTCATTAAAGTGTGAAGCATAAATGTGAACATTTCAAGGATTTGGCGTTTTTCCCATTTGTGACATATATTTGCGGGTCCGCCACACAAAGACCGTAGCACTTAGAATCAAAATATGGATAACTTTTGATGCCCCGCTTGTGTAGATGATTTTCCCCAAATATGAGTTTGATCGGACAATCGCCCTAGGAGGAGTTTGTTAAAGTGTGAAGCGTAAAAATGTGGTGATTTGAGCGATGTTGCGAATTTCCCATAAGGATAACATGGGATGTTTCTGTCATCGCTACGGTTACGCCGTACAAAATATGACTTTGGCTCTCATACTTGTATGATCAGGATGGCAAATTAGAATTTTGTGCAAAATATCATGTCATTTGGAAAAACTCTATTGTTTATAGGCTACTCTGAAGGCCAAATAGTCAGAATTCTGGGAAACGTTTGCGGCTCCGTCGCACAGAGACCGTAAAAGTTATCCTTAAAATTTGGATAACTTTAGATGCCCCACTTGTCTAGAGGACGTACACCGATTTTGAGGTTGGTGGGCAAAACGCACTAGGAGGAGTTCGTTAAAGTGTGAAACATAAAAATGTGGTGATTTGAGAGATTTTGTGGTTTTCCCATAGGGATAACATGGGAGGTTTCTGTCATCGCTACGACTACGCCGTAAAAATTAAGGCATTTGTCTGATTGGCTTTTGTGATCGGAATGGCAAAATAGAAATTTGGGTAAAGTTTAGACAATTTTGGTAAAACTAATTTTTGACCTTCAATGTTAATTTAAAGGTCACTCTGTAGGGGGCGCTATCGCGGCCATTTCAATTTTGTCAGCCTAAACTGGTCCAAACTAGAAAGTTTAACAACTGATTCAAATTTGGTCCTAATCGGACTTGTTTTGATCAAATGGGAGAAATTTTTAGATCTGCAATATTCCAAAATAAGTTGTCCAACTTTGCGGCTGCGCCGCACACAGACCGTAAAAGGTATCTCAAAAAATTGGATAACTTTAGATGCCCCACTTGTCCAGAGGACGTCCGCCGATTTTAAAGTCGGTGGGCAAAACGCCCTAGGAGGAGTTCGTCAAAGTTTGACGTGAACAAAATGGCTAACACAGCGTGTTTTCATTTTCAAAGGAAGATGGCGGCCATAGGGTAAGTCTGGGGGCGTGGCCACAATAATATTTTTTTTTTGTCCTCACAAGAGGAATGCGTGTTCCGAATTTCGTAGCTCTACGACAAAGTTGACCTCGGGGCGTCTCCCATAGGCGCAATGTATTTTGACTTTTGTCGGTGGCGCTGTCGCGCCATTTTTTTACGAAAAAAAAAATGGCCCAGAAAAAACAAAATTTTTCGCCGATTTTGAATTTTGGGTAAAGTTTGGTGAGTTTTTGAGCATGTTCAGGGGGTCAAATTAGAGCTCAAAAAGCAGAAGAACAAGAAAAATAATAAAAATTAAAGCCGCAAGCGGCATCCAACGGCCCTCGCGGGCCGCCGGCCTTCCGACTCTGCGCTTTCGACTTGATAAAGATGGCGCCCTTATTGTGTGTTGAATTAAAAAAGAACTTGACAGACGGGGACACATTGGACATGGCCAATCCAGTGCAAATCAACACAAGTGTCAGTCAAATTTGCTGCGCCGCCGCACAGAGACCGTAGCACTTGGAATAAAAATATGGATAACTTTTGATGCCGCGCTTGTGTAAATGATATTTCCCAAAGTAAAGCTTGATCGAGCTATTGCCCACGGAGGAGTTTGTTAAAGTGTGAAGCGTAAATGTGAACATTTCAAGGATTTGGCGTTTTTCCCATTTGTGACAGTATATTTGCAGCTCCACGGCACAGAGACCGTAGCACTTAAAATCAAAATATGACTAACTTTTGATGCCCCGTTTGTGTAGATGATTTTCCCCAAATATGAGCTTGATCGGGCAATCGCCCTAGGAGGAGTTCCTTAAAGTGTGAAGCGTAAAAATGTGGTCATTTTAGAGATTTCGCTGTTTTCCCATTTCTGACATATATTTGCGGGTCCGCCACACAGAGACCGTAGCACTTAGAATCAAAATATGGATAAGTTTTGATGCCCCGCTTGTGTAGATGATATTCTCCAAATATGAACTTGATCGGACAATCGCCCTAGGAGGAGTTCATTAAAGTGTGAAGCGTAAAAATGTGGTGATTTGAGCGATTCTACGATTTTCCCATAAGGATAACATGGGATGTTTCTGTCAACGCTACGGTTACGCCGTACAAAATATGACTTTGGCTCTCATACTTTTATGATCAGGATGGCAAATTAGAATTTTGTTCAAAATATCATGTCATTTGGAAAAACTCTATTGTTTATAGACCACTCTGAAGGCCAAATAGTCAGAATTCTGGGAAACGTTTGCGGCTCCGTCGCACAGAGACCGTAAAAGTTATCCTTAAAATTTGGATAACTTTAGATGCCCCACTTGTCTAGAGGACGTACACCAATTTTGAGGTTGGTGGGCAAAACGCACTAGGAGGAGTTCGTTAAAGTGTAAAACATAAAAATGTGGTAATTTGAGAGATTTTGTGGTTTTCCCATAGGGATAACATGGGAGGTTTCTGTCATCGCTACGACTACGCCGTAAAAAATTAGGCATTTTTGTGATTGGCTTTTGTGATTGGGACGGCAAAGTAGAATTTTGGGTAAAGTTTAGACAATTTTGGTAAAACTAATTTTTGACCTTCAATGTTAATTTAAAGGTCACTCTGTAGGGGGCGCTATCGCGCCCATTTCAATTTTGTCAGCCTAAACTGGTCCAAACTAGAAAGTTTAACAACTGATTCAAATTTGGTCCTAATCGGACTGGTTTTGATCAAATGGGAACAATTTTTAGATCTGCAATATTCCAAAATAAGTTGTCCAACTTTGCGGCTGCGCCGCACACAGACCGTAAAAGGTATCTCAAAAAATTGGATAACTTTAGATGGCCCACTTGTCCAGAGGACGTACGCCGATTTTGAAGTCGGTGGGCAAAACGCCCTAGGAGGAGTTCGTCAAAGTTTGACGTAAACAAAATGGCTAACTCAGCTTGTTTTCATTTTCAAAGGAAGATGGCGGCCATAGGGTAAGTCTGGGGGCGTGGCCACAATAATATTTTTTTTTTGTCCTCACGAGAGGAATGCGTGTCCCGAATTTCGTAGCTTTACGACAAAGTTGACCTCGGGGCGTCTCCCATAGGCGCAATGTATTTTGACTTTTGTCGGTGGCGCTGTCGCGCCATTTTTTAACGAAAAAAAAAATGGCCCAGAAAAAATCAAATTTTTCGCCGATTCTGAATTTTGGGCAAAGTTTGGTGAGTTTTTGAGCATGTTCAGGGGGTCAAATTAGAGCTCAAAAAGCAGAAGAACAAGAAAAATAAAAATAATAATATTTTTAGCAAAAACAATATAGCCGTTTCCACTATAACAACAAATTATACATCGTTTGAAAGCTCTAAGCCTTCCCCATGCCGCCATGGGGTGGAATCATCATTACGAGCGCTTACGCGCTCGTCACTCCCCATTCCGTCGGGATGCCCCGCCCACTCCCCATAGACTTCCATTGATTTGAGCAGATACAAGCATGGCCCATTGCCTGCGGCATGGATTCTCGCGTACAGGACGATGCCAGGAGGGTTTTTGGAGGAATGCAGCGCTTCGCGCTGCTGTTGTCAACAATTTGTGAATGGGCTACGCCCATTCACAAATTGTTGACTATTTCTGTCATAGCAGGAGTAAGTATGCATGATCCATGCCTTCGGCATGGGCTAGTTCACTGTACTTGCCAGGGGCGACGGGGCACCAAACATGCGGGCTGCGCCCGCATGTTTGGTCAGACAGTTGCAACGCTGCCTTCGGCAGCGTTGCGGGAGCAATAGGCCCTCCGCCCTGCTGGGGCTCGGGCCTAATTACAGAATAGTGTTTTAAAGTGGTCCACAGCTTCAGAGCATCACACTCACTGTGACAGACACATTGATGGATTGATGCAGGTCAAATGAGATGTGCATTTATATATTTGTGAATAAATCATTGGTGGACGACCTAAACTGTGCTTTCTTCACCTGTGAATGTGGATGTTTTTCAGACGTTCCACATTCTGCTTTGGAGCCTCTCAAAATCCACATTTATTCAAAGACAGATTTGTTCTCATCAATTCTCATTTATAAACATGAACGTTGAGATGACATGATTGACAGTTTAAAAGTGGGCGTGGTGTTCAGGGGAGATGTCCGTGGACACAGTGTGGATATTTGCTCCAACTAAAAGACTCTTTAGGCCCTTTTTACTTTAGTTTTTAGACTTGTTTTAGACCGGAGCGCCAAGGCACACGCATTTCCCGAGTCCTCACGGAGCGAGACGAGCCGGTCGTGACACACGGCTGTAAAAACACAAGATTCTATCAAGTCAAAGTACAGCACATTTACTATGTTGTGGAGACACCAGATTGTTGAACTTAAGCCTTCTTCTTTCACCAATAAGTGACTTTTGACTCCTTTGACTCGTCTACTGCCTCTTAAGTCTCTCACACACATGGATTGTAGAAGAACAAGCAACATTTTTAACTGGAACAAGAAAATATGAGCACATTTCTCCTATTTTAGCTTCACTCCACTGGCTGCCCGTCCATTTTAGGATTCATTTTAAAACTCTTTTATTTACTTTTAAAGCCTTAAATGGTCCTGCCCCTCCTGACCTCTCCGAGCTGCTACACCCCTACACTCCCAGCCGTTCCCTCAGGTCAGCTGACCAGCTCCTGGCAGTGCCACGGGCTAAAGGTCAGAGGTGAACGAGCCTTTGCAGTGGCAGCTCCAAAACCTCTTCTAGACCTCATACTTCCACCTCCGCAGCATCGCCAAAATCAGACACTGCCTCACCCTCCCCCTCCCCCTCCCCCTCCCCGCTGCTGAATCCCTCATCCAGGCCTTCACCTCCTCCCGCCTCCACTACTGCACCTCCCTCCTCACTGGCACCTCCTCCCATTCCCTCCATAGACTCAAAATGGTCCAAAACTCTGCTGCCCGCCTCCTCACCCACACCCTCCTCCTCACCCACACCCTCCTCCTCACCCACACCCTCCTCCTCACCCACACCCGCCTCCTCACCCACACCCGCCTCCTCACCCACACCCTCCTCACCCACACCCGCCTCCTCACCCACACCCTCCTCACCCACACCCGCCTCCTCACCCACACCCTCCTCCTCACCCACACCCTCCTCCTCACCCACACCCTCCTCCTCACCCACACCCTCCTCACCCACACCCGCCTCCTCACCCACACCCTCCTCCTCACCCACACCCGCCTCCTCACCCACACCCGCCTCCTCACCCACACCCGCCTCCTCACCCACACCCTCCTCACCCACACTCTCCTCACCCACACCCGCCTCCTCACCCACACCCTCCTCACCCACACCCTCCTCACCCACACCCTCCTCCTCACCCACACCCTCCTCACCCACACCCGCCTCCTCGCCCACACCCGCCTCCTCGCCCACACCCTCCTCACCCACACCCTCCTCACCCACACCCGCCTCCTCGCCCACACCCGCCTCCTCACCCACACCCGCCTCCTCACCCACACCCGCCTCCTCACCCACACCCGCCTCCTCACCCACACCCGCCTCCTCACCCACACCCTCCTCCTCACCCACACCCTCCTCCTCACCCACACCCTCCTCACCCACACCCTCCTCCTCACCCACACCCTCCTCACCCACACCCTCCTCACCCACACCCGCCTCCTCGCCCACACCCTCCTCACCCACACCCTCCTCACCCACACCCTCCTCACCCACACCCGCCTCCTCGCCCACACCCGCCTCCTCGCCCACACCCGCCTCCTCACCCACACCCGCCTCCTCACCCACACCCGCCTCCTCACCCACACCCTCCTCCTCACCCACACCCTCCTCCTCACCCACACTCGCCTCCTCACCCACACCCGCCTCCTCACCCACACCCGGTCCCGTGATCACATCACTCCCGTTCTCCGCTCTCTCCACTCTCTCCCCATCAAGCAGCGCATAAACTTTAAAATACTCCTCCTCACCTTCAAAGCTCTTCACCACCTTGCCCCCCCCTACCTGTCTGACCTCCTCATCCCCCACCGCCCCACCCGAGCTCTCCGATCCTCCTCCTCTCTCACCCTGGCTGCACCAACATCCCGACTCAAAACTTTTGGCGACAGAGCATTCTCCCGAACAGCACCCCGACTCTGGAACTCCCTCCCCCAACCTGTCCGCCACTCTCCCTCACTCACAACATTCAAATCCCGCCTAAAAACATGACCTCTTCACCCAAGCCTATGACCTCCCCTACCCCTAGCCTCCTCTACCCCATTGCCTACTCTTCTACCCCCTGTTACATCCCCATCTTTTTCTCTCTACTTCTTCTGTCTTGTTCATTTTATCTGTATATTAATGTGTATTGTACGTGTTGTCCCCCCTGTCTGTAAATACCCCCCCCCTTTTTTATTATGTTCAGCGTCTTTGGGTCACTATAAAGCGCTATATAAATAAAAGTTATTATTATTAGAACTGTGGAACAAAGTGCCACTCCCCATAAGAAAAGCCTCTTTTTAAATCGCTTCTAAAAACATCTGTTTTCTCTGGCTTTTAACTCCATGTAGTGTGTTGATTGTATGTTTTATATGTGTTGGGAGGGCAGCACCTTTTTATCTATTTTATTTTGTTTATTTTTATTCCATTGATTTTAGTGTGTTTGTTTGATTTAATTTTCTATTTGATTTAGTTTTTATATCTTATTTTATTACTTTTATCCTATTTATGCCTCTGTAGTCTTTTACCTGCTGTGAAGCACTTTGGAACACTCTGGTTGTGTAAATCGTGCTGTATAAATAAAGTGGATTGGGTTGGATTGGAAAATACACAACTTTATTGATTTAGGATCAGATTTTGCTCCAACTAAAAGACTCTTTAGGCCCTTTTTACTTTAGTTTTTAAGACTTGTTTTAGACTGAAGCGCCAAGGCACACGCATTTCCCGAGTCCTCACGGAGCGCTTTAATTCATATTAAATGATATATTAATATATCTTGAGTAACAGTTAATATGTAAAACGCAGCCTAATTGTGTCTCAGACATAAACATATCAGTGTTTATTTGTGTCTGATACAATATGTCTTTGTGTCTTACATTCAATTAAAAAAGTCAAAGGTCCAAACGTGACTGTGTCATATTAAATAATGATTGAGACACGTCAATATCTCTTTGTGATATGAATCCATTATTATTTGTAGAAAGGATGAACAAAAACAAGTCAAAGACATTTCTTACATTAATACATGACATGTCCTCTGAGTGCGCCATCTAGTGGTGAAATCAGCCTTATTCAAAAGTGACTCCTACTTATTTATTTCTTCTGTATTTTCAGCTTTAATTGGCATAAAAACACAATAAACAGTAATAAACGTGTAGTTTTGAAGAGAAAAAGAGCATAGATCATGTGACGTCTGCAGAGCTGAGCCGATGGTGCCCAGGCACATTGTACTCACAGCTCCTCAGTGTTTCTGCTGCTCTGGACTTCAGCCTTAACATTAGCAGTGACCGCTGCGTGTGGACCACGTGAGGACCATATGCACTTGTATGGAGCCCATCTAGTCACAGGTTCTGATCCCATACTCAAACATACATGTGTCTGTGTGACGGGGAAAAGGGTGGAGTCTGTGGGAGCTGTGGTGGAGGAGGACCAGGGCATCAGGAGTAACTCAACAATGTGGGCTCAGGAGTAACCGCAGCAACAGCCTCCTCTCACTGCCACCAAGAACACGGCCTTTTAAGACATCGTTTGTCCCGTCTGCCGTGTCCAGGGCCCAAGCCTTCAGGGGCTTTTTCATCTTATATATGTTGTTTTATCATTGTTCATCGTTTGATGTTGCACCGAATCACCAAAGCAAGTTCCTATTTTGTGAATTATGTTCATTGACAATAAACCTTTTCTGATTCTAATTCTGATTCTGACTTCTTCTTTTGCATTTACCCCTTGACTACAGATGCCACAAACTGCTGCACAAACAGACGGGCAAAGTGTGAGCGGCGGCCGAGGCGTCGGAGCAGGACAATATGTTTCCAAGTCCAATTCATGACGACAGACGAGTACGAGAGCGAAAGCTCAGGATAAAGAAGACGCCATCATAAATCTGTCTTATAATAATAAGGTATTATCATGTTTACCTGTAAGATTAGGAGAATAAAGATGAATGTAAAGATCGCCCTAGTTCAAATGTAAAGTTGGACAGTTCCTCCAGTGAAACAGTTTCAGTCTGATGTTTGTGGAAGTTGCTGCTTGTCAAACCTCTAAATGTGTCGATAAGTTCAAATAAAAACATCAGATCTACAGCTGTGAGTCTTCTACATGTGAAGTTGTACCAAATAAAATACTACTCACATTTTCTAAGACCTGGAACCATCCAGCGCTTTCCAGAAGGATCCAACCTGGAAAACACAAGTCTAGTTTAGACCAGAACCTGGACCAACCCCTGAACCAGGACCCACACCTGACAGACTGTAGGGGGCAGTGTGGTCTCACCTGACAGACTGTAGGGGGCAGTGTGGTCTCACCTGACAGACTGTAGGGGGCAGTGTGGTCTCACCTGACAGACTGTAGGGGGCAGTGTGGTCTCACCTGACAGACTGCAGGGGGCAGTGTGGTCTCACCTGACAGACTGTAGGGGGCAGTGTGGTCTCATCTGACAGACTGTAGGGGGCAGTGTGGTCTCACCTGACAGACTGCAGGGGGCAGTGTGGTCTCATCTGACAGACTGTAGGGGGCAGTGTGGTCTCACCTGACAGACTGTAGGGGGCAGTGTGGTCTCACCTGACAGACTGCAGGGGGCAGTGTGGATCGTCCCGTAGAGCGGTCAGTCTCTCTGCTGAGGGTCCTGGATGGTTGTAGCTCAGGTTTAAATCTCTTAGATGGCAGTGGGTGGAGCTTAGAGCTGAGGCCAGATAGGCCGCGCCCCTTTCTGAGACCAGACATCCAGACAGCCTAAAGACACACAGCATTACACTCATGTGGAAACAAGGGGCAGAGTGCATGATGGGAGTGTCTCACCTGAGAGTCTCCAGTCTGCAGGGGGCGCTCTTCAGTCCATCACACAGCAGCTCCACTCCTGAGTCCTGGAGGTCATTTTGACTCAGGTCGAGGTGTGTGAGACTGGAGGAGCTGAGGACTGAGGCCAGAGGACCACAGATGCTGTTTGTCAAGTTACAGCCGGACAGACTGAGGACAGAGAGGGAGATTAGAGCGCACTCACACCTGATCGTGAACAAAGTGTCAACTATGAGGTCCGATGTCAGTCTGATTTGTGCTTCAGTGATGCTGCTGGAGGAAGTGGACCTTATGAAAGTCTGTGTGTAGTTGAACTTTAGGATTATATGGCCTCAAGGACATGTTTATGTACCAGTGTTTTCACATTTTAGCTGCTTTTGTTGGACACATTACCCTGGAATGTTCTGCCGTTTGTATTTAGGGTAGACTTAGAGTTGAGAGTGTTAACCACTCTGCCACAGTGTAGTTTGTACTCACATGGCTTTGGTGGAGGCCTTGATAACCGGCAGCAGATTCAGCAGAGCCTTCTCTGAGGGACAGTATTTCCTCAGGTCAAACTCCTCCAGGTCTGAGTCTGTAGACAATAAGAGAAAGGCCAAGGCTGACCACCGAGCAGGAGAAAGTTTATCTGCCTTCAGGCGTCCTTCTCTCAGGGTGTTTTGGATGTCCTGCACCAGACTGCGGTCGTTCAGCTCGTTCAGACAGTGAAACAGGTTCAGGCTTTTCTCTGTAGACAGACCCTCATCATTGAGCTTCTGTTTAAGGTATTTTACTGTCTCTTGATTGGTCTGAGAGCCACTTCCTGTGTGAGTCAGCAGACCCTGCAGCAGCCTCTGATTGGTCGGCAGAGAAAGGCCCAGGAGGAAGCGCAGGAACAGGTCCAGGTGTCCGTTTGGACTCTTTAAGGCCTGGTCCACAGCAGAGCTAAAGAAGGCTTCTTCAGAAGAGTTTGATGGGGACAGCAGGTTCTCTCCAGAGCTGAGCAAGGTCTGATGGACGTGAAGAGCAGCCAGAAACTCCTGCACACTCAGATGGATGAAGCAGTAGACCTTATCCTGGTACAGCCCTGGCTCCTCTCTAAAGACCTGTGTGAACACTCCGGAGTACACTGAGGCCGCTGCAGCGTCCAGCCCACACTCGCTCAGGTCACACTGGTAGAAGATCAGGTTTCCTTTCTGTAGCTGCTCAAAGGCCACTTTTCCCAGAGACTTCACCATCTCCCTGGTCTCTGGAGTCCAGTGAAGGTCTGTCCCTGATTCTTGGTGATACTTGATGTTCTTTACTTTGGCCTGCACCACCAGGAAGTGGACGTACATCTGTGTGAGAGTCCGTGGCAGCTCTGGTTCCTCTGTTTGTTCCAGAAGCTTCTGTATAACTGTGGAGAGGATCCAGCAGAAGACCGGGATGTGACACATGATGTGGAGGCTGCGGAAGCTCTTGATGTGGGAGAGAACAAGTGTGACCTGCCGCTCGTCTCTGAACCTCTTCCTGAAGTACTCCTCCTTCTGCGGGTCGGCGAACCCTCGCACCTCTGTCACCATGGAGATGCACTCAGCAGGGATCTGATTGGCCGCTGCGGGGCGCGTGGTTATCCAGAGAAGAGCGGAGGGAAGCAGGCTCCCCCTGATGAGGTTTACCAGCAGCACGTCCACTGAGACGGACTCTGTGGGGTCGCTCAGGACCCGGGTTTGGCTGAAGTCCAGAGGAAGTCTGCACTCGTCCAGACCGTCAAAGATGAAGAGCACCTGGAGCTGTTGGAAGCTGCAGAGAGCGTTGGATGGACTGAAGAAGTGGTGCAGCAGCTCCACCAGGCTGAACTGTGTGTCTCTGAACACATTGAGCTCTCTGAAAGTGAACGGGAACAGCAGCTGGAGCTCCTGGTTGGTCCTACCTTCAGCCCAGTCCAGACTGAACTTCTGAGTCAGCACCGTTTTCCCCACGCCAGCCACGCCCTTCGTCAGCACGACTCTGATTGGTCCCTTTGTCTGTGCTCTCATTGGTTCTTCTCTGATTGGGAGTTTAAACATGTCTTCACACTTGATGGCGGTCTCTGCAGAGGCCGGTTTTCTGGTCTCGATGTGTCTGACCTCATGTTGCTCTGTGGCTTCTCCCTCTGTGATGTACAGCTCTGTGAAGATCTGCTTCAGTTCAGAGGAGTTTCCTTCTTTAGCGATGCCCTCACACACACAGCTGAACTTCTGTAACAGACAAGTCTTCACTTCTCCCTGAACCTTAGAACACAGACCTGTAAAAAGAGAAATCTGCATCAGACGTGTAACTGGACACACTGGATTCAGTTAGAGCAGAGAGAGCTCTGGAGATTTTATGAAATTCAACCCACTGTTACGGCCCCCGTCCTCCCTGTTGTGTGTTTGACTGTAATGTTCCCTGTTCCTGTTTCCTCTGGTTGATGGGCCAATCCACAGTCTTCACCTGCAGCCACTCCCAGTATTTAAGGACCTGTTGCAGCTGCACAAGGCCATTTGTCTTCTCGTTCATCAGGGCTGTGGTGGTAGCGACTGACTTTGAGTTGAGACATTTGTAGTTTGTTTGTTTGTTTGTTATGTGTCTCCTTTTAAGTTGTCACTTTGATTCTGTTCATGGGCCTTTGTTTAGTTTGTCCTGTGTGACTAGTACCTTTTGGAGACGCTTAACTTGTTTTCTTAGTCGTGTCTGTGTTTGTTCATTTACCTTTGTGTTCCTGTTTATTGAACAAACTTTATTTCACCATTGAACATCTTGGTTTTATTACTTCTTTTACCCTCGCAGTTATAACACGCACACTTTGAAACATCAGAAACATTTGAATCCAGATAATCCTTTCTGATCAGTCCTTTTCAGCCAATAACAGCTGTAGCTCATCACATGAAATGTGCCTGTACCTAAAAAACCTGGAGCATCTGAACTGAATGATTTTCACCCAATAGCACTGACCTTCATTTGATGTAAGAGTGTGGAGCAAACTGTGAGTAAAAACATCATGTCGTCTATATCCAACTGTTTGGACATCTAACAGTTTGCATATGAAAGTCAGAAGTACAGAAGATGCAGCCATCACTCTATATAACACCTTAGCAAAGCACCTTCAGGCCCCTGACCATTATGCTAGAATCCTCTTTGTGGACTTTACATCAGCTTTCAGTTCTATGCGTGTACATATTTGACTGAACAGGCTCATGGACCTCGGTGTTAATGGAGGCATTATCAAATGGGTCAGAGACTTTTTGTCCAATCGTTCCAAAGAGATATTTATCCTACTCTGGGTAGGCCCTGCCCACTGGGCGGGACCTTCCAATGAAAAGGTGTTATTGGTTTCAACAGAAACTAAACCTCTTTGTTTTCTATCAAACTAGCCTCTTTGTTTACAATCAGTCCTTTAATGGACTATCAGTAGTGATGCAGACCTAAACCCATGTTCAGGTTCAAGTCCGGATTCGAATCCAGAGGTCCGGACTCATTAGGTCCGGACCTAAACCATCCAATATTTGCATAATGTTATAACAGCATAACACAAGCTACTTGGCTTAATTATGTTGAAGACACTTGAACAAGGACGACTATCAAACACAAGGCTTAACTGCAGATTGAAATAAACTCAACTTGTCTGGTTTGTTCACAGTTTTTAACAGAAGTTACAACTTACAAATCACAAGCTACTAGCTACGAGCTAGCTGCTAAACTATAGCTTAACTAACAGTTAACACACATTCATGTGTTTTACTTGAGGAACAAGAGCATGTTGAGTATTGTTGACAGGGTCAGTCGGGGTCAAGGGTCAAAGCAGCTGTTTCATCTGATACAATGTTTTGCCTTTAGACACATTTCCATCTTTAATGTTACAGATCCATTGGCATCAAAAGTCAGGTAAAAACCTTCAAACAGACAAAACACCAGTGTAAATAATTAAATAACAGTGTAAAATAACAGAGTTATAAAAACTAGTATAAAAGTCAACTAGAATCACTATAAAGCATCAACTTAGCAGTATCAAAAGTAGAATATGAAAATATTTTACACAACACATCAAAATAATACATCATATTAGCAGCATTAAACACCAGACCAGATTTAACAACTGTAGAATACAAATACAAAATATAAACTCCAATTAATGAATGCAGCAATTAAGCAATATTACTTTGACTTTCCTTTGTATTTACTTAATGCCAAACACATCACACCACAACATAACACTTAAGTTATTTCATTCATATTTACACAAAGACCAAAGCACAACCCAGACAAGACCAAGCTGACCCCGCCCCTTTAACCATCACAACATGGCACGCGGCGGCCACAGCTTAAACAGTTCAGATAAAGCCAGCGATCTCACCGGCTTCACTTCAATGTTCACATGTGGACACACGGTTCTGCAGCTCGACACGTACCAGGCGCTCCCGTCTCTCGCATCTTTAAACTTATTTCGCCGGCTTTAACTTCTGCCCGGAAGACGCGTGCGTCACTAATTAGGGTCCGTGTGCGCTATTGACGGCGGCGCATGGCAATGTTTACGTCCAGCGCAAATTTCGCGATCAATGGAAGGTTTAAGATGGTTTAGATTCTAGAACGAAAAGGATATAGTATGTGAGTGCTATATTTTTTTATGAGTCCAGAACCGAATCACCGGGGTTTCGTTTTTTTTTTAACCTGAACCGAAACGTTTTTACAAGTCCAGATCCGGTCCGTCGTAGCGGTACACATCCCTAGATACATTATGAAATGTTGAGTGTGACATGCAGATCGTGTATATTTCTAATTGTTTTGATGAAACCAAAGGTAAATAGTTTTCATATTCGTATTACAACAGAAGAATGGTGCATTTGGAGCTCCGCCCCTCTGGTCACCTGACTGTCCATCACACAGAGGGTCCTGAAGCCTCTGGAGGACTGTTCGGCTGCTCCGCCGTGACAAAACCTAATATCTAAAGCTAGTTTGTCTCACGACACGTGCTGCTTTCAGGTGAGTAAAGTCCCCGCTCTGAGGGATTATAGACACTTCAAACACCACAGGGACTAGAACAGTGTTTGATTTAGGTTAGCTCCACTTTAAAGGAGCTTTAACTGTGAGGGGCTGCCACACTCTGTTGTAGCTGGACCCAAGACCCTCACACCTTCACAGAGTTCTTAAGCCACGTTTGGACTGGCCCCGGCCCCTCAGACCGGTTTAGAGTTCTTTGGAACGGTTTGCTCCATGCTCAGGGCGCTGAGCAGCAGACGTTACACAAATATAAGAAATACAAAATCTAATCTAAAACCTGAATTATACCTTTGACAAGATGTTTAAAGGCTCGAAATAACAAATGAGCTGAAAACCAAGTGCAAAAGCCACTCTCAGTACTTGGGTACTCAGCCCCCAAAATGTTTGACTTCAGTGCAAAGCCTCTACGCAGAGTGCCGTGCTGCGACAAACAGAAAACAGATGTTGCTAACGTGCTTTGCCTGCTTTGTGTGGCTAACGTGCTTTGCTAGCTTTGTGTCGCTAAGGCTCGACATATAAGTTAGCATCAGTGTAAACGTGGCTTTACTGTTCTGCAGCCGCTGGACCAGCTGCTCCTGGTCCATCCTCCTCAGGAAGTCCAGGGTGATGTTCAGAACCGCCTCTCTGCTCGACTCCTCCTCCTCACTCTCAGAGCATTCTGGGTAATCTGAGGCCAGGAGCCTGTGGAGCCTCTGCAGCTGCTGTTTGACATAATCCAGGACCTGCTCCTCCAGACGCTGAAACACAGAGAACACAGAGGAGCAGGTCAGGCCCTGGGATCCACTCTGCAGGTGGAATCTCCTCTAAATGTTTCTGACCATGTGACGCTTTTGGTACAAACCTTGAAAACAGAGTCCAGGTCACAGTCTCCTCTGGGGCCCTCTGCGCTCTCCTCTCTGTGGGACAAACAAACCAATGATACAACATTACACTCTGTCCACTGCAGAACATCAGAGCCAACAAACCCCCGACGGGAGCAACAGGAGCGACAGGAGCGACAGGTGTTGAGAAAAACGTCTTTAAAGAAACAGGATTTGGAGAAGGTTCTTGAGGGACTTACTCTGAATCTGGTCCTGGTTCTTTAAACGATGGAGGTTCATGTCTGGAGCGGTCACTCTTTAAGGACAGGTGGCTCTGTCTGGACCTGGAAACATCAGCTCAGTCACAGAATAAACTGCAGAAGGTTCTAACCATCCAGTCCATACACCAGAGCTTCTCAAACTGTTTCTGCTGCGATCCCTTTAGGGGATTGTTAGTGAGAGCCCGGGACTGTGTGTCTGACACTCGGACCTGCAGTGTGGGGGCGCCCCAGGGCACTGTCCTCGCGCCCTTTCTCTTCACCCTTGACACTGCAGACTTCAGACACGACACGGACAGCTGTGTCCTGCAGAAGTTCTCTGACCACTCTGCCATCATCGGACTCATCACGGACGACGATGATGCGGAGTACAGAGGACTGGAGCAGGACTTTGTGGACTGGTGTCAGCGGAACCACCTCCTCATCAACGCGGGGAAGACCAAGGAGATGGTGGTGGACTTCCGCAGACGCCACCCCACTGCCCCCCTCACCAGTGAACATCCAGGGACGGGACATTGAGAGAGTGACTCATACAAGTACCTGGTGTTCATCTGAACCACAAACTGGACTGGACTCATAACACAGACGCACTGTACAGGAAGAGCCAGAGTCGGCTCTACCTCCTGAGGAGACTCAGGTCTTTTGGAGTGACAGGGCCACTCCTGAAGACCTTCTACGACTCTGTGGTGGCATCAGCTCCTGTAGGCGTGGCCTGCTGGAGCAGCAGCATCACAGAGAGGGAGAGGAAGAAGCTGGACAAAGTCATCAAGACGTCCAGCTCCGTCCTGGGCTGTGCTCTGGACTCGGTGCAGGAGGTGGGGGACAGAAGGGTCCTGGCTAGATTCACATCTATGCTTGAACATGAGTGTCGCCCCCTGCAGGACACTCTGTCCACTCTGGAGAGCAGCTTCAGTGCCTGATCCACCCTCGCTGTGTGAAGGAGACGTGCTAGCCCTGAACACGTGCAATACTGACTTAACCATGTGCAATACCGTCATATTCATGTGCAATTACTGTCACACTCACACGTTATTAATGTCATTCATGTGCATATAACTGATGTAAATAAGAGTGTTTATTATTATTAGTATTATTTGTCTTATGCCAGCTATTTTTATTTGTATTATTATATTTTATCTTTATTTTCTTCTCTCCATTCCCTATTAAGATATGAGAGGAGTTTTGTTAATAAGAGTTTTTGTTTTTGTACATAAGAGTTCTTCTATTAAGAGTGTTTTTTAAACTTCCTATAAGTTATCTGTCCTTTCCCCCTGTATCTACTGCGTTGTAACACCAACATTTCCCCATGTGTGGACAATAAAGTTATATCTTATCTTATCTTGTTCACGCCCCCCACAGCCTCCAGAAATATAAACTCATCAAATAAAACACATGCACTTTTACTATAAATGCCTCAATTAAAGGCGTAATGGACGATTTTTTGGCCCAAATCTGAGTCTCATTTCCTCGTGGCGTGGACGGCCGATTAGTCCTGCCACGTATCAATCATAAAACGCACCTACTGCTCACCTGCAGCCTCTTTCTGGCTCGTCTCCAGGACAGCAGCACGTTTCGCTGTGTCTAAGCGCATGGATCTATCATAATATAGTTCCCTCCGTGTACAGGACAACATTAAGACAGAGAAAGACAGTTTGAGCTCAGAAGAGACGGAAATCTACGGAGACGAGAGACGCGATGTGATCCGTCGCGCTAATAAACAAACGCACGTGTTGCAACGAGGCTTTGATGTGCCTCCGCAGGGGATGAGTGCACATGCGAAAAATCCTCCTTTATTCCTTTGACCTTAAATACACAGCAATAATGAGAGTTTGACATAAATTACATTCATTTTTAGTAAAAGTGTCACTCTCTCTTATGGTTATAGGAACTCTGAACTGCACATGAGAAGGTTCTGGGGTCTTACTCTGAATCTGGTCCTGGTTCTTTAAACGCTGGAGGTTGATCTTTAGAGCGGTCACTCTTTAAGGACAGATTCCTGGGTCTGGACCTGTAAAACACAGTCACAGCTGTTGTTAAAGCTGCTGCTGCTTCACTGAACTGTAACTGTCTAAAGTGTGAAGAGTCAGACTCACGGTGGATCAGTGCTGCCCCCTGGAGGCGGCTCCTTCACAGAGTCACTCATCATGGACCTGAGGAAAAGCACAGGAAACAGTGACTGAGACTGAGCTCACTTTACTCACACTAAAGTTTCCTTTATTCATGGGAAACACAGTGGTCACATATAGAAATAAGTCATTTAAATACAACGTAAAGTGCCTTTCATCTGGCTGTTTGTGTCACATTAAATGTACTTTATGAGTCAGAAAGTTTGATGTGATAAAGCTGCTCTCTAGAGTCACAGTGACTCATTTGTGAATAAATGACTTGTTTGACCTCATCAATAATCATCAAATCTAGAATAAATTGACTCTGATGAGGATCATTCCGTCTCAATGGATTTAAACGCTCTAATATATTTGGAGAGGCTTTTAGAAAAATGATCAAACTGAACAAGAGACGTCCATAAGAATAACCCAGACTGTGGCATTAGTCCAGGATAAAGCTCAGTTTGTCTCTGTTAAACTTCCACGTTACAAAAGCTCTTTAAAGCTCTTTAAAGCTCTTTAAAACTCTTTAAAGCTCTTACATTTGTGTTTTAGAACACGAGATCTGTCGAGTGTCAGTTTGTCACTCACATTTCTCTTACTTTCACTTTCCTCCAAAAACACGCACACGACTAAAACCGGATTAAAAGATATAAAATAGATATAAAAGAGGCTTTGAATTAAAGTCACTCACGTTGTGTCGCTTCTTGGTCTCACTTCTCAGTCTGAGGAGGTTTTTTTGCTCCTTAAAACTCTATAAATGTCTCTAAAGTGTGAAATAAACGCGGAGCAGAAACTGCGTCAGGTGTTCAAGTTTATGTCGCAGGTAGGTTAGCGGAAGTGGGCGGGGCTTGGGCCTCCACTCGCTTTAGCTCGGAGCGTTTTTACTTTATTATGTGTCCCATACCACACGCAGGGGCCACACGCAGGGGCCACACGCAGGGGCCACACACGCAGGGGCCACACACGCAGGGGCCGTACTATAAAACGGCTCCGCTTTCCCTTACCTGACCTCGCCCCTCTCTGACGTCACATCCGCCGTGCAGCGCTCGGCCGCAGTCAGACAAAATGGTTGAAGTTGTGAGAAATAGTGACGCCAAATGAAGCCCCATGAACCATTTGAGGCTTCAGCCAATTGTATCGATACATGAGTCGATGCCTCACAAAGTATTTCACTTGCTCCACTGCGCCATCTTGTGGTCAAATACATGTAATGCATGTAAGATAGTACAAGCGTCACTGTTAGAATTGTTTTCTCATACATATTGTTATTTACGTGCACTTTATGTTCATGTATTATTTTGTGACCACTTCCTGGTGTCTTGGCGGGATATAAATTGATTGCTGTTGAGCTCTGCACCTGATGGAAATAAACTGGAACAAAGAAGCTACGAGTGTGTTTTCTTTTCACAAACCAAATAATAACCAATTTTATTGAGAAAATAACATCAATACACAAAAAAATAAAAGATCTACTCAATGATGCATATTTATTCCATAACAACAGCTTGTGTCACATGGTTCAACGATAAGTCCTGATCAGGTCTCGACCTCATGTTCCCCTGGTCCCAGGGCGGATGCAGCTCTGGTCAGACACACAGACTTCTGGAATCTTCAGGTTCATATTAGTATTTATCTATTTCAACTCTCTGATCTTTCTCAGAGCCAGACACTGACACGGATTATGAGACAGTTCATTTGTGCTTGTTCTCCTCCTCCAGACGCTGCTTCAGATCATCCTGATGGAGCTTTAGTTTAAAGTCTGTATCAGAACTTGACTCATTCATCACTGCTGCAAAATGAGTGTCTTATGTCAAAAAGTCTATAATATGAGGGATCATCACACATTGACATAATTGGAGCGTGAGTGAATCAACGCTTTGGGACTCATTCTTTGTTTGTTTTTTTACTCTAATGTGACTCGAAAGCCCAAGTTTTGAAC
Source organism: Eucyclogobius newberryi (assembly GCF_026437365.1). Classification (NCBI taxonomy): domain Eukaryota; kingdom Metazoa; phylum Chordata; class Actinopteri; order Gobiiformes; family Gobiidae; genus Eucyclogobius; species Eucyclogobius newberryi. The sequence continues at coordinate 4,263,264 of NW_027315746.1, read as the reverse complement.
AGGGCTGAATGAGACTTTGAACTCATGTGGAACTGAAGCCACATCATTTTAAACGACTATTGAAGCTCTAAATAAATGATCGAGTAAATCTATTGCCTCTGTCAATCGATTTTACTTTTCTGTGCGACTTATTTTAGCTTTTGTTTCCTCCAAGTGAAATAATGCGGCTGACAACCCATCGTCCAAACATACAAATAATCTGACTGGTTTATTTCTGGTGAGCACTAGTTTAGACCTGGTTTGTTCAACGTTTAGTCCTTGTTTAATTCTGCTTTAGACCTGTTTTGATTCATGGTCAGAGCTGTTTGTACTTGTCTCGTCTCAGTTTAATTCTGGTTCAGTTCTGGAGGAGCAATTTTAAAAAACAATGTTCCTAAAGCATTTTGTATGTTATTTTTTCACAAAAATCTAATCTATCAGTTTTTATTTTATTGTATTCTCTCAATTTATTGAAAACATGTTGGAAATATTTTGTGTGACCCAAACTTGTGTTACAGCAGTGGCCCAGAGGCCCAGAGGCCCAGAGCCAGAGGCCCAGGGGCCCAGAGGCCCAGAGCCAGAGGCCCAGAGGCCCAGATTCCCAGGGGCCCAGAGGCCCAGAGGCCCAGAGCCAGAGGCCCAGGGGCCCAGTGGCCCAGAGGCCCAGAGGCCCAGGGGCCCAGAGGCCCAGAGCCAGAGCCAGAGGCCCAGAGCCAGAGGCCCAGAGCCAGAGGCCCAGAGGCCCAGAGAGCCAGAGCCAGAGGCCCAGTGGTCCAGAGGCCCAGAGGCCCAGAGGCAGAGGCCCAGAGTCAGTGGCCCAGAGGCCCAGAGGCCCAGAGGCCTTGGCCCCTGAAAAAACTGGCCTTTGGGAAAATAAAGTTGAATAGTCCTGGTTTACAGTTTTTTACAATTCCTAAAATCCAGAACGCAGGTTTGTGAAAATAAATATAAAGCATACGAGAATAAATGAGTTAATATAATCAGAAATTGTAAGAAAGAATATTATACACAATTATTAATGCAACATAGACAGAAAATCCAGGGAACATGGAAAATAATTAATGATTTAATACACAAGAGACATAATAATAATAATAATAATAATAATTATAATAATTATCCTAATTATTTGAACAAAGACAATGACAAAATAAGTCATATTAAGGGAATTGTTCATGAGTTTAATGATTACTTTGTAAACATTGTCCATAAATTGGCAACACAAATTGTGGCCCTCAAAACAATGACATGGAGACTGGGGTCACGTATGAGGGTGTTTTTTCTAAACCCAACAAATGAAAATGAAATATTGAAAATTGTGAAGAGCTGTAAAAACAAACAATCAACAGATAATAATGGGTTCGATATGTTTTTAGTCCAAAAAATCATGGAACATATTGTCAATCCATTTACTCACATCTGTAACTGATCTTTTCAAACAGGAATTGTTCCTAATCAAATGAAAATAGCAGGTTATTCCCTTGTACAAAGGCCGTGACTAACATTTGACTTGTAATTATCGACCCATTTCTTTACTTTCACAATTTTCAAAAAGATGAGAGAAATAGTTTGTTAAAAGATGAGATAACTATGTTGAAGTGAAGCATATATTAAATGAGCATCAGTTTGGTTTTAGAGCGCACAGGTCCACAACGATGGCAGTTGTTCATCTGGTTGAACATATTTCCCAATCATTAGATCAAAAACTCCATACAATAGGTTTATTTTTGGATTTACAGAAAGCATTTGATACAATTGACCACACAATTTTATTACAAAAATTGGAAAAATGTGGCTTTAGGGGAAAAGCAAATTCTTGGTTAAATAATGACTTATCGGATCGATTCTGATAAGTTCATCTGAAGGGAGCAGAGTCTAGTTGTCAGAGAATTAGTTGTGGGTGTGCCACAAGGCTCTGTTTTAGGCCCAAAATTATTTGTATTATATATTAATGATATCCAAAAAGTGTCTGATGTTCTTAATTTGATGTTGTTTGCAGACGATGCCACAGTTTACTGCTCGGGTCATAATCTTAGTGAGTTGGTGAAGGTGATGGAGAGAGAAGTGCATCAACTAAACAACTGGTTTGCATTCAATCAATTATCATTGAACTGAAATAAAACAAAATTGATGGTATTCAGTAACACACATGTAGATAATGATATCAAAATTAAAATAAATAGTTATGAAATTGAAAGAGTTAATTATATTAAGTTTCTTGGAGTGATCATAGATAAATTACATGGAAAACACATATTCAAAAACTATTGCAATTTTATACAAATTGCAGTATATTTTGAACAAAAATGCTTTATATTTACTTTACTGTTCTCTCATTACTCCATATTTAACATATGGTATTGAGATCTGGGGAAACACAAACAAAACTAGAACTAAACCAATTTTCATTCTACAAAAAAGGCCATTAGACTGATCAATCCTGCATCTTATAACTCGCCGAGTCCCTTTGTTCATTCAATCTAAGCTTTTAAAATGTTATGATTTGGTAAGACCTGTTTACTGCTATATTTATGTATTTAGTTCAATATAATCAAGTCCCTACATCATTGAGGATAAAGTTTACCCAGAGGGAAAGTAAATATAGTTTAAGGGGAACGTGTATATTTGACAGAGCTTATGTGAGAACCACGCCGAGGGTCATTGTTTGTCAAGTAAAGCAGTTCAATTATGGAACAATTGTTGCGATGAATTAAAAAATGCCACTTCTTTATTTCTGTTGAAAAGGATCTTTAAGGAAACAATCATTGATAAATATTTAGCAGAATGAAACTGCAGCTTTGTTCTAAAACCTTGAATGTTTGTGGAGGAAACTGTGAGCAGACTGTCCAGTTTTATGTGGTGTTGTTTGTGTTGATGAACTGTGGCTTGTGAACTATAAAATGTCCACCAATGTTGAGTGTTTGAGAGAAGGGTCGGCACAATAAGCCTTGGCTTCTGCTACACCTGGTCCAAAAACATGAATGTATCTCGAATTTAGTTTTGTGCTTGAATGTTGAGCACCTTTTGTTTTGTTTTTGACCAAACCACAATAAATAAAATAAAATAAATGCAGTTAAGATGAATATATTTGAAGTTTTGCTCAACATTATAACGTTTTATCCCAGAATCGCAATTTGTCGGTTGAAAGTCATGTTTTCTGGTGTCAAAAGCCTGGTAAAGACCTAAAAACAGGATCAAGTCTTGGGAGTCAGCGTTGCATCATCAGGTCCATCTAACACAGTCTGGTATTGGAACTAATGTGAGGGTTTTTCATGAAGCCAGTTTGTGCCTCGTTTATGTCCGAAAGGCCAGATTTAAGACGTTTGGCATAAACTGAGGCCAGTATTTTACACTCTGTATTGAAGCGTGTGATTGGACGCCAGTTTTCAATCATCAGCGGATCCTTTTGGGGTTCAGGGATCAGGCAGATCACGCCTTGTTTCACTGAAGCTGACATTTCTCCCAAGGTGACACATTGATTAAGCGCTTTAAACAATGGCTTTTCAATCATGTCCCAGAATGGAGCATTAAAACCCCCTGGAGACCCATCACACCGGGCAATTGGCCTTTTTTTAGGGCTTTTTTCCACTTCCTGTCATTCCACGATCGTTATCGTGAAACATCTGGTTGAGAATCTGACTGATTTGACTTTTTGACAAAAGGATTCAACATATTTCAGAATATCTAGAGACTTAGATAATAACACTTTGTCAGTTACTTTTAGGTCATTCACGCCATTTCTTTTTTGGTTCCTTTTTTCTGTAGAAGAAGCTTGAGTTTTCCCCATATTCTCTCCATTTACACGTCGATGTCACAAAAGCACCTTCAGCCGTCTCGTCTTTTAAGCCTTTCATTTCTACTTCCTCCTCTTCACCGCAACTTTTACACTGGGAATATTCTGGAATAATCTTCAACCATTTGACAAAACACATCATGGTTCAATAGATTCACATTCAACTTCCAGAAGCCTCTAATATCTGGTTCTCTTCTGCACCAGCCTGAGGTCAGCTGACGGTCAGAGAATGGGGCATAATTATGACACACTTTGATCGATTGGAATTATGCCCAGAATATTCCTTGATATCAGATTTAGAAAGTGCCAAATGTCCGTCACATTTAGTCGCTCGTTCCTTCTGTGCTTTTAAATGTGGAGGTCAAAACTCTTCTGGGAGGTATTTGATCCACTAAATCATTTGGTGCATGTTTGAAATCACCTGCTACGATTAGACACGCCCCCTGGGATTCCTTTCTCAATTCTGATCATTTATTCACACGTTATAGATGTTGCAAATAATGAAAGTACATTTCTCCTCCTCAATATTGAGAATGATCCATCTCTTTGGGATGAATATGATTTTGAACAGTTCCTTGTGTTCAGTGCGATAGCGGCGGTTGAGGCGTGCTCCGCCCTATTGAACCTCAGCAAATGAACAATCAGTAACTTCATCTTTTCAAAGATCTAAAGTCCGTCATTTATTCACCAAAACAGTTCAAATGACCAAATGTTTAATAAAGAAACACACATAAAAGAGCTGATTTCCACACGAGCCGTCTCATGGTTTTTATTTGGGGTCTTATCGCTCTTCTGTCCAACTCTGTGTCAAACGTCCCCCAGTAAGTGGAGAGACTGCTGGTCTCTGGATCCACAGACTCACACGTGTCCACAATCATCTTCTTCAGGCTTTTTGTGAGCTCAGAACCTCCTTTTGCACCTTTGGAATTCTTTAAGAAGAGACTCTGACCTTTGCTCCACCATCTCATTTATGTTCAGAGAGATTCAGTCTTTAAGTCTTGTGATGGCAAAATAGGTATAAAAGAGGTATAAAAGAGGTATAAAAGAGGTATAAAAGAGATATAAAAGAGATATAAAAGAGGTATAAAAGAGATATAAAAGAGATATAAAAGAGGTATAAAAGAGGTATAAAAGAGATATAAAAGAGATATAAAAGAAATACAAAAGAGATACAAAAGAGGTATAAAAGAGATATAAAAGAGATATAAAAGAGGTATAAAAGAGATATAAAAGAGGTATAAAAGAGATATAAAAGAGATATAAAAGAGATATAAAAGAGATATAAAAGAAATACAAAAGAGATACAAAAGAGGTATAAAAGAGATATAAAAGAGATATAAAAGAGGTATAAAAGAGATATAAAAGAGGTATAAAAGAGGTATAAAAGAGGCGGTGGATTAAAGTCACTCACGTTGTGTCGCTTCTTGGTTTTTCTGCTCCTTAAAACTCCATAAACGTCTCTAAAATGTGAAATCAAAGCTGAGCAGAATCTGTGTCACACCCATAGACCATGAAAACGAGTGGACTGTTGGACTGTGAGGTCAGAGGCCACGCCCCCAAATACTCACACAGGTATATAAATACACACGTGGTACATTCTGTCAGTCAAAGTCTGAAACAGTAACTCTTCTGCTCATGTCCCAACACTGCCACCTTCTGGAAATGTCGTGTCAGGTTCATTCATAAATCTAACACCCAAACTTGACTTTTCCGTTTCGAGACGAGCTCTTTGGTTTTTTACAACAATCTGAACAAACGTTACATTATAAACCTTCTGGTCATTCTGGAAAAATGTCATATTCACAAATCCAAACTCAGAAATAAAGAAAAGAACTAAAAATAAATGGACCTGGAGCGACTAAAGTCCAGTGCGCTCTCTCTGCTACTATATTCACAGTTTAATATTGATAAAGTTGTGTGGTCTTGACTTCCTCTTGAGACGTGAGTGGGACATTTTCATCTGCAGGTCCTTCTTGATGAAAAACTCCTCTTCAAACACAAGTTCAAGCGCACAACTCTCCCACGTGGAATAACAGATATGTACTTGTGAACAGGAGATGGACCTTTCTCCACCAGAGCTTTTCTAACGCTGTTCGTGGAGAAAGAAGAACATTGTGTGTGAATTCTGTGCCAAATATCAGATCTGCTGTAGCCAAAGAAGATCTAAACAGAGTGTCCAGTCTCTCCCAGGATCTCTGACCAACACGGTTAAACAGGATCTAATACAGTCTAAGGTGACCCCTGTAATGAGGGCTCTTTGTGTGGACGCTGCTGAGTTATCGGCCACTTTATTAGGTACACCTGTCCAACTGCTCGTTAACGCAAATGTCTCATCAGCCAATCACACGGCAGCAGCTCAATGCATTTAGGCTGTAGACTTGGTCAAGAGGATCTGCTGCAGTTCAAAGCAGCATCAGGACGGGGAAGAAAGGTGATTGAAGTGACTTTGAAGGTGGCGTGGTTGTTGGTGCCAGACGGGCTGGTCTGAGTATTTCACAAACTGTTGATCTACTGGGATTTTCACACATCTCTAGGGTTCACAGAGAATGGTCGGAAAAAGAGACAATATCCAGTGATTATTATGAAACCCTCTTTTATTATAAATCACATCATCAGCAAAATGTCAACCATCATCAGTCAATTCATCCTGAAAATCAAAGAAATATTAAATACATTTATTAAACATGAAGCAAAACATTTCATCACAAATGTTCAGGGAGTAAATACCATTTTGTCCTGGGACTTTTGAAAACATAAAACTATAATAATAATAATGATAAAATGTTTGAGAATGAGTGACAGTTTCTGACTCCATGAGAGTTTAGTCAGATTTGACAAATTCCTTTTTGAAGCGTTCCAATGTAAAACAGAAATAATTGTTTGATTCGTCGAACACTAAAATAATCTTGACAAAATAATATGAATAATAAAATGCTCATTGAAGTTAAATGTTTTTTCTAAATGTGTTTGTGTTTGGGGTGAGACCAGACTAACAGGACCTGAAGTGTCAGTCCTCCAGGGGGCGCTGTGTGCTCAGCTTCACCAGAGACACTGAACTGTTTAACCTCCTCAGTCTAAACCCAGGAAACAGAGGCTCAGTGAAGGAGGAGCTGAAGGTGTGGAGGTGGGACAGTTCTCCACCAGAGAGGACCTGATAGAAGGACAGAGCTCCAGCCTCAGAGTCCAGCAACACGCCCACTCTGGAGGTGTTTGGAGATAACTGAGATGACAGCTTATATCTTCTCAAACTTGACATAAACTCAGGTCTTTCTTTCACATTGTGCATGAAATAATATTTTCCTCTCAAGAACCTCAGACTCCAGGACTGATCATTGAGTCCAAACCCACACTTCTCACTCTTTCCTCTCCGTCTGATTCCTCTGTAACTCACTGCTACATCAACGTTCCCCCTGCACTTCACCTCCCAGTAACAGCGCCCCCTCAGGCCGGAGGAGGCCAGGACCTGACACCAGTGTGTGAATCTGTCCTCATGATCTGGAACTTGTTCTGACAAAGAGAGTTCCACAGTCCGTTTGTCCTCAGACAGATGGAGTCTTCTGTTTGCCGTGTTTGGATCCAGAGTGAGCTCACAGTGATCTGAAACACAAAGACACATTTAAAATGTGATGATTTAAACAGGTTAGTGAGAGTAAATATGAAGTGTGAAAGTCCTGTTTCTTCTCAAAGGTAAATCAATGATAATGAGGTGGTTGGAGGCTCAGCTCATGTGTGATCAGCTTCAGCATGTTTAGTTTGGCTCAAAACCTCATCAGTGTTTTGAACTGGGACGTTCAGTTTGTGCGGCTCCAGATCCAATACTGATCTTTAATGTTTGTTCTTTACGATACTGATCCGATACCGATCTGATACCGATCTGATCTTCTTATGTTTCATGTTTTTGACCCTTAGTTTAGTCTGATCTTGAGCCTTTATAAAACATGAAGAACACAAAGCTGAATTTGGCTCCAGTTTAATTCCATGACGACAGTTTCAATATGAATATTACAGAATAGTGTTTTAAAGTGGTCCACAGCTTCAGAGCATCACACTCACTGTGACAGACACATTGATGGATTGATGCAGGTCAAATGAGATGTGCATTTATATATTTGTGAATAAATCATTGGTGGACGACCTAAACTGTGCTTTCTTCACCTGTGAATGTGGATGTTTTTCAGACGTTCCACATTCTGCTTTGGAGCCTCTCAAAATCCACATTTATTCAAAGACAGATTTGTTCTCATCAATTCTCATTTATAAACATGAACGTTGAGATGACATGATTGACAGTTTAAAAGTGGGCGTGGTGTTCAGGGGAGATGTCCGTGGACACAGTGTGGATATTTGCTCCAACTAAAAGACTCTTTAGGCCCTTTTTACTTTAGTTTTTAGACTTGTTTTAGACCGGAGCGCCAAGGCACACGCATTTCCCGAGTCCTCACGGAGCGAGACGAGCCGGTCGTGACACACGGCTGTAAAAACACAAGATTCTATCAAGTCAAAGTACAGCACATTTACTATGTTGTGGAGACACCAGATTGTTGAACTTTAGCCTTCTTCTTTCACCAATAAGTGACTTTTGACTCCTTTGACTCGTCTACTGCCTCTTAAGTCTCTCACACACATGGATTGTAGAAGAACAAGCAACATTTTTAACTGGAACAAGAAAATATGAGCACATTTCTCCTATTTTAGCTTCACTCCACTGGCTGCCCGTCCATTTTAGGATTCATTTTAAAACTCTTTTATTTACTTTTAAAGCATTAAATGGTCCTGCCCCTCCTGACCTCTCCGAGCTGCTACACCCCTACACTCCCAGCCGTTCCCTCAGGTCAGCTGACCAGCTCCTGGCAGTGCCACGGGCTAAAGGTCAGAGGTGAACGAGCCTTTGCAGTGGCAGCTCCAGTGGAACAAAGTGCCACTCCCCATAAGAAAAGCCTCTTTTGAAATCGCTTCTAAAAACATCTGTTTTCTCTGGCTTTTAACTCCATGTAGTGTGTTGATTGTATGTTTTATATGTGTTGGGAGGGCAGCACCTTTTTATCTATTTTATTAGGCCCGAGCGCCACAAGCTGCGAGAGGCCTATTAATCTCGTAAGGCCGTGCGAAGCACGGCTGCGAAAGTGCGCACGCAGTGCGCACGAAATCGAGCGCGAAGCGCTCGCCCACTTCCAAACACTCACTAACGCACTCCTCCACTCATGCACGCCCCGTGCATACTAATTAGTTGTAGGAAAATGGAACATTACCGTTGTAAACGGGCGAAGCCCGTGCAAAAGTGCGCACTAAACGAGCACTTTACATTGGGATGACGACCGCGAAGCGGTCGTCATCCCCATATAAAGCACTCATTTGCGCTAAGTAGCTCACGAATACGTTCCCCATCTCTTGCATGTTCCGTGCATATAAGCATGTAATGCAAAAATTGAACATTATTACTGTATAGAGGGCCAAAAACACAAAGTGGGCGGAGCCCACTCAAAATTATCGAAAGTACCCGTCAGTGACCAGGGACCCACACCATGAGGTAGGAAAGCGCGAGCGCTTTCCGAAAATGTATAGTTTATGATATTTGAAAAATGGGAAACATTGTTTTCGCATCGGAATATTATTCTTTCTTTCTTTCTTTCTTTCTTCTTCTTCTTCTTCTTCTCGGGACCAACCCCCCTATTTTTCACCCAGTGAACATTGACGAAAAGTCACAAAAATTTGCACACCTCTAAAAATCGTGCCTCTCTACATTCTGGCTATTTCCCTTTTCTAAAATAAAAAAAATTGGCGCGTCAGCGCCACCAAATGTACCAAAAATGCATTGAGAGATGGGAAATGACCCAAAAAAAATCTGATCGTAGAATCATGAAATTTGGCGCAGAGGTAGATGGTGACAAGAGAAGTAAAAAATATTATTACGGCAACGCCGTCCCCCGAACCAAATGTCGGCCATATTACTTCAAAAATGGCTAAACATGACTTCGGAGTTTTTCCAAACGTCGTACTTTTACAAACTCCTCCCAGGGCGTTGGCCCTAAAAAGCTGAAATTTGGTGAAAATGCTACTGAGGAGTGGGACATCAAAAGTTATCCAAATTACATTGATACCTCTCACGGTCTCTGTGCGGCGAAGCCGCAAACTGTAACTAAAATTTCAGAAATCTCCCATATTTAAAATTTCTGCCGTTTGCGCAGATAAAGTCCGAATTGCGTCAAATTAGAATCAGTTGTTAAACTCTTTGCCCTAAACCTACTTGAAGTGAAATAAATTCATTTGGCGCCACAGCGCCCCCTACAGATTTTATATGGGGGTTAAATGTTTAGTTTTGCGAAATTATATGAAATTTGACACACAACTCAATTTTAGCATCCCCATCAAAAAAGTCAATGAGACCCATGTCATAATTGTTATGGCGTTGCCGTAACGATGACCGAAACCTCCCATGTTATTCCAATGGGGCCAGAACATGTTTACACTTTAGACTTTCACAAACTCCTCCCAGGGCGTCAGCCCTATTAACCTGAAATTTGGTGAGACTCATCTTCAGGACCATCAAAAGTTATCCACATTTTCATTCAAAGAGTCACGGTGTCTGTGCGGCAAAGCCGCACATTTTGCCAAGAATTCAAAATAAAATTGCTTTTTGATGGTAAAACAAAGGGGAGAACAGCAGTAGGCGTGATAAAAGGACAATTGGGGCGCGTTAGCGCCCCCTCCTCTTGCGGCGTGGCGGCGGTGTGGCGGCGGCGTGGCGAGGGCCGATCATTGCCGCTTGCGGCTATATTTTTGTTTATTTTTATTCCATTGATTTTAGTGTGTTTGTTTGATTTAATTTTCTATTTGATTTTGTTTTTATATCTTATTTCATTACTTTTATCCTATTTATGCCTCTGTAGTCTTTTACCTGCTGTGAAGCACTTTGGAACCCTCTGGTTGTGTAAATCGTGCTGTATAAATAAAGTGGATTGGGTTGGATTGGAAAATACACAACTTTATTGATTTAGGATCAGATTTTGCTCCAACTAAAAGACTCTTTAGGCCCTTTTTACTTTAGTTTTTAAGACTTGTTTTAGACTGAAGCGCCAAGGCACACGCATTTCCCGAGTCCTCACGGAGCGCTTTAATTCATATTAAATGATATATTAATACATCTTGAGTAACAGTTAATATGTAAAACGCAGCCTAATTGTGTCTCAGACATAAACATATCAGTGTTTATTTGTGTCTGATACAATATGTCTTTGTGTCTTACATTCAATTAAAAAAGTCAAAGGTCCAAACGTGACTGTGTCATATTAAATAATGATTGAGACACGTCAATATCTCTTTGTGATATGAATCCATTATTATTTGTAGAAAGGATGAACAAAAACAAGTCAAAGACATTTCTTACATTAATACATGACATGTCCTCTGAGTGCGCCATCTAGTGGTGAAATCAGCCTTATTCAAAAGTGACTCCTACTTATTTATTTCTTCTTTATTTTCAGCTTTAATTGGCCTAAAAACACAATAAACAGTAATAAACGTGTAGTTTTGAAGAGAAAAAGAGCATAGATCATGTGACGTCTGCAGAGCTGAGCCGATGGTGCCCAGGCACATTGTACTCACAGCTCCTCAGTGTTTCTGCTGCTCTGGACTTCAGCCTTAACATTAGCAGTGACCGCTGCGTGTGGACCACGTGAGGACCATATGCACTTGTATGGAGCCCATCTAGTCACAGGTTCTGATCCCATACTCAAACATACATGTGTCTGTGTGACGGGGGAAAGGGTGGAGTCTGTGGGAGCTGTGGTGGAGGAGGACCAGGGCATCAGGAGTAACTCAACAATGTGGGCTCAGGAGTAACCGCAGCAACAGCCTCCTCTCACTGCCACCAAGAACACGACCTTTTAAGACATTGTTTGTCCCGTCTGCCGTGTCCAGGGCCCAAGCCTTCAGGGGCTTTTTCATCTTATATATGTTGTTTTATCATTGTTCATCGTTTGATGTTGCACCGAATCACCAAAGCAAGTTCCTATTTTGTGAATTATGTTCAGTGACAATAAACCTTTTCTGATTCTAATTCTGATTCTGACTTCTTCTTTTGCATTTACCCCTTGACTACAGATGCCACAAACTGCAGCACAAACAGACGGGCAAAGTGTGAGCGGCGGCCGAGGCGTCGGAGCAGGACAATATGTTTCCAAGTCCAATTCATGACGACAGACGAGTACGAGAGCGAAAGCTCAGGATAAAGAAGACGCCATCATAAATCTGTCTTATAATAATAAGGTATTTTCATATTTACCTGTAAGATTAGGAGAATAAAGATGAATGTAAAGATCGCCCTAGTTCAAATGTAAAGTTGGACAGTTCCTCCAGTGAAACAGTTTCAGTCTGATGTTTGTGGAAGTTGCTGCTTGTCAAACCTCTAAATGTGTCGATAAGTTCAAATAAAAACATCAGATCTACAGCTGTGAGTCTTCTACATGTGAAGTTGTACCAAATAAAATACTACTCACATTTTCTAAGACCTGGAACCATCCAGCGCTTTCCAGAAGGATCCAACCTGGAAAACACAAGTCTAGTTTAGACCAGAACCTGGACCAACCCCTGAACCAGAGCCCACACCTGACAGACTGTAGGGGGCAGTGTGTTCTCACCTGACAGACTGTAGGGGGCAGTGTGGTCTCACCTGACAGACTGTAGGGGGCAGTGTGGTCTCACCTGACAGACTGTAGGGGGCAGTGTGGTCTCACCTGACAGACTGTAGGGGGCAGTGTGGTCTCACCTGACAGACTGTAGGGGGCGGTGTGGTCTCACCTGACAGACTGTAGGGGGCGGTGTAGTCTCACCTGACAGACTGTAGGGGGCAGTGTGGTCTCACCTGACAGACTGTAGGGGGCAGTGTGGTCTCACCTGACAGACTGTAGGGGGCAGTGTGGTCTCACCTGACAGACTGTAGGGGGCAGTGTGGTCTCACCTGACAGACTGTAGGGGGCAGTGTGGTCTCACCTGACAGACTGTAGGGGGCAGTGCGGTCTCACCTGACAGACTGTAGGGGGCAGTGTGGTCTCACCTGACAGACTGTAGGGGGCAGTGTGGTCTCACCTGACAGACTGCAGGGGGCAGTGTGGTCTCACCTGACAGACTGTAGGGGGCAGTGTGGTCTCACCTGACAGACTGTAGGGGGCAGTGTGGTCTCACCTGACAGACTGTAGGGGGCAGTGTGGTCTCACCTGACAGACTGCAGGGGGCAGTGTGGTCTCACCTGACAGACTGCAGGGGGCAGTGTGGTCTCACCTGACAGACTGTAGGGGGCGGTGTGGTCTCACCTGACAGACTGTAGGGGGCAGTGTGGTCTCACCTGACAGTCTGTAGGGGGCAGTGTGGTCTCACCTGACAGTCTGTAGGGGGCAGTGTGGTCTCACCTGACAAACTGTAGGGGGCAGTGTGGTCTCACCTGACAGACTGCAGGGGGCAGTGTGGTCTCACCTGACAGACACAGGGGGCAGTGTAGTCTCACCTGACAGACTGCAGGGGGCAGTGTGGTCTCACCTGACAGACTGTAGGGGGCGGTGTGGTCTCACCTGACAGTCTGTAGGGGGCAGTGTGGTCTCACCTGACAAACTGTAGGGGGCAGTGTGGTCTCACCTGACAGACTGCAGGGGGCAGTGTGGTCTCACCTGACAGACTGTAGGGGGCAGTGTGGTCTCACCTGACAGACTGCAGGGGGCAGTGTGGTCTCACCTGACAGACTGCAGGGGGCAATGTTGTCTCACCTGACAGACTGCAGGGGGCAGTGTGGATCGTCCCGTAGAGCGGTCAGTCTCTCTGCTGAGGGTCCTGGATGGTTGTAGCTCAGGTCTAACTCTCTTAGATGGCAGTGGGTGGAGCTTAGAGCTGAGGCCAGATAGGCCCCGCCCCTTTCTGAGACCAGACATCCAGACAGCCTAAAGACACACAGCATTACACTCATGTGGAAACAAGGGGCAGAGTGCATGATGGGAGTGTCTCACCTGAGAGTCTCCAGTCTGCAGGGGGCGCTCTTCAGTCCATCACACAGCAGCTCCACTCCTGAGTCCTGGAGGTCATTTTGACTCAGGTCGAAGTGTGTGAGACTGGAGGAGCTGAGGACTGAGGCCAGAGGACCACAGCTGAGAGAGGACAGGCCACAAGTACTCAATCTGGGGACAATACATTTTTATTTATTATGCCCCGAAATAGTCATTGCAGTAATAGTATTGAAGCAGTACACAAACTTAAAAATAACTTTAAATGCAAGTTATTATGATGAATAGAATAGAAATGTCAATAGACTAATAGACAAACAAACACTGGAAGAGCAAAATGTAGTTGATCCAACCTGAGAGTCTCCAGTCTGCAGGGGGCGCTCTTCAGTCCATCACACAGCAGCTCCACTCCTGAGTCCTGGAGGTCATTTTGACTCAGGTCGAGGTGTGTGAGACTGGAGGAGCTGAGGACTGAGGCCAGAGGACCACAGATGCTGTTTGTCAGGTTACAGCCGGACAGACTGAGGACGGAGAGGGAGATTAGAGCGCACTCACACCTGATCGTGAACAAAGTGTCAACTATGAGGTCCGTTTGGCCGATGTCAGTCTGATTTGTGCTTCAGTGATGCTGCTGGAGGAAGTGGACCTTATGAAAGTCTGTGTGTAGTTGAACTTTAGGATTATATGGCCTCGAGGACATGTTTATGTACCAGTGTTTTCACATTTTAGCTGCTTTTGTTGGACACATTACCCTGGAATGTTCTGCCATTTGGATTTAGGGTAGACTTTGAGTTGAGAGTGCGAACCACTCTGCCACAGTGTAGTTTGTACTCACATGGCTTTGGTGGAGGCCTTGATAACCGGCAGCAGATTCAGCAGAGCCTTCTCTGAGGGACAGTATTTCCTCAGGTCAAACTCCTCCAGGTCTGATTCTGTGGATAGTAAGAGAAAGGCCAAGGCTGAACACTGAGCAGGAGAAAGTTCATCTGCCTTCAGGCGTCCTTCTCTCAGGGTGTTTTGGATATCCTGCACCAGACTGCGGTCGTTCAGCTCGTTCAGACAGTGGAACAGGTTCAGGCTTTTCTCTGTAGACAGACACTCATCATTGAGCTTCTGTTTAAGGTATTTTACTGTCTCTTGATTGGTCTGAGAGCCACTTCCTGTGTGAGTCAGCAGACCCTGCAGCAGCCTCTGATTGGTCGGCAGAGACAGGCCCAGGAGGAAGCGCAGGAACAGGTCCAGGTGTCCGTTTGGACTCTTTAAGGCCTGGTCCACAGCAGAGCTAAAGAAGGCTTCTTCAGAAGAGTTTGATGAGGACAGCAGGTTCTCTCCAGAGCTGAAGAAGGTCTGATGGACGTGAAGAGCAGCCAGAAACTCCTGCACACTCAGATGGATGAAGCAGTAGACCTTATCCTGGTACAGCCCTGGCTCCTCTCTAAAGACCTGTGTGAACACTCCGGAGTACACTGAGGCCGCTGCAGCGTCCAGCCCACACTCGCTCAGGTCACACTGGTAGAAGATCAGGTTTCCTTTCTGCAGCTGCTCAAAGGCCACTTTTCCCAGAGACTGCACCATCTCCCTGGTCTCTGGAGTCCAGTGAAGGTCTGTCCCTGATCCTTGGTGATACTTGATGTTCTTTACTTTGGCCTGCACCACCAGGAAGTGGACGTACATCTGTGTGAGAGTCCGGGGCAGCTCTGGTTCCTCTGTTTGTTCCAGAAGCTTCTGTATAACTGTGGAGAGGATCCAGCAGAAGACCGGGATGTGACACATGATGTGGAGGCTGCGGATGCTCTTGATGTGGGAGAGAACAAGTTTGACCTGCCGCTCGTCTCTGAACCTCTTCCTGAAGTACTCCTCCTTCTGCGGGTCGGCGAACCCTCGCACCTCTGTCACCATGGAGACGCACCACTCAGGGATCTGATTGGCCGCTGCGGGGCGCGTGGTTATCCAGAGAAGAGCGGAGGGAAGCAGGCTCCCCCTGATGAGGTTTACCAGCAGCACGTCCACTGAGACGGACTCTGTGGGGTCGCTCAGGACCCGGGTTTGGCTGAAGTCCAGAGGAAGTCTGCACTCGTCCAGACCGTCAAAGATGAAGAGCACCTGGAGCTGTTGGAAGCTGCAGAGAGCGTTGGATGGACTGAAGAAGTGGTGCAGCAGCTCCACCAGGCTGAACTGTGTGTCTCTGAGCACATTGAGCTCTCTGAAAGTGAACGGGAACAGCAGCTGGAGCTCCTGGTTGGTCCTACCTTCAGCCCAGTCCAGACTGAACTTCTGAGTCAGCACTGTTTTCCCCACACCGGCCACGCCCTTCGTCAGCACGACTCTGATTGGTCCCTTTGTCTGTGCTCTCATTGGTTCTTCTCCGATTGGGAGTTTAAACATGTCTTCACACTTGATGGCGGTCTCTGCAGAGGCCGGTTTCCTGGTCTCGATGTGTCTGACCTCATGTTGCTCTGTGGCCTCTCCCTCTGTGATGTACAGCTCTGTGAAGATCTGCTTCAGTTCAGAGGAGTTTCCTTCTTTAGCGATGCCCTCACACACACGGCTGAACTTCTGTACCAGACATGTCTTCACTTCTCCCTGAACCTTAGAACACAGACCTGTAAAAAGAGAAATCTGCATCAGACGTGTAACTGGACACACTGGGTTCAGTTAGAGCAGAGAGAGCTCTGGAGATTTTATGAAATTCAACCCACTATTCCGGCCCCCGTCCTCCCTGTTGTGTGTTTGACTCTAATGTTCCCTGTTCCTGTTTCCTCTGGTTGATGGGCCAATCCACAGTCTTCACCTGCAGCCACTTCCAGTATTTAAGGACCTGTTGCAGCTGCACAAGGCCATTCGTCTTCTCGTTCATCAGGGCTGTGGTGGTAGCGACTGACTTTGTGTTTTGAGACATTTGTAGTTTGTTCGTTTGTTATTTGTCTCCTTTTAAGTTGTCACTTTGATTCTGTTCATGGGCCTTTGTTTTGTTTGTCCTGTGACTAGTACCTTTTGGAGACGCTTAACTTGTTTTCTTAGTCGTGTCTGTGTTTGTTCATTTACCTTTGTGTTCCTGTTTATTGAACAAACTTTATTTCACCATTGAACATCTTGGTTTTATTACTTCTTTTACCCTCGCAGTTATAACACGCACACTTTGAAACATCAGAAACATTTGAATCCAGATAATCCTTTCTGATCAGTCCTTTTCAGCCAGTACCAGCTGTAGCTCATCACATGAAATGTGCCTGTACCTAAAAAACCATGAGCATCTGAACTGAATGATTTTCACCCAATAACACTTACCTTCACTTTATGTAAGAGTGTGGAGCAAACTGTGAGTAAAAACATCATGTCGTCTATATCCAACTGTTTGGACATCTAACAGTTTGCATATGAAAGTCAGAAGTACAGAAGATGCAGCTATCACTCTATATAACACCTTAGCAAAGCACCTTCAGGCCCCTGACCATTATGCTAGAATCCTCTTTGTGGACTTTACATCAGCTTTCAGTTCTATGCGTGTACATATTTGACTGAACAGGCTCATGGACCTCGGTGTTAATGGAGGCATTATCAAATGGGTCAGAGACTTTATGTCCAATCGTTCCAAAGAGATATTTATCCTACTCTGGGTAGGCCCTGCCCACTGGGCGGGACCTTCCAATGAAAAGGTGTTATTGGTTTCAACAGAAACTAAACCTCTTTGTTTTCTATCAAACTAGCCTCTTTGTTTACAATCAGTCCTTTAATGGACTATCAGTAGTGATGCAGACCTAAACCCACGTTCAGGTTCAAGTCCGGATTCGAATCCAGAGGTTTAGGTTTAGGTCCGGACTCATTAGGTCCGGACCTAAACCATGCCATATTTGCATAATGTTATAACAGCATAACACAAGCTACTTGGCTAAATTATGTTGAAGACACTTGAACAAGGACGACTATCAAACACAAGGCTTAACTGCAGATTGAAATAAACTCAACTTGTCTGGTTTATTCACAGTTTTTAACAGAAGTTACAACTTACAAATCACAAGCTACTAGCTACGAGCTAGCTGCTAAACTATAGCTTAACTAACAGTTAACACACATTCATGTGTTTTACTTGAGGAACAAGAGCATGTTGAGTATTGTTGACAGAGTCAGTCTGGGTCAAGGGTCAAAGCAGCTGTTTCATCTGATACAATGTTTTGCCTTTAGACACATTTCCATCTTTAATGTTACAGATCCATTGGCATCAAAAGTCAGGTAAAAACCTTCAAACAGACAAAACACCAGTGTAAATAATTAAATAACAGTGTAAAATAACAGAGTTATAAAAACTAGTATAAAAGTCAACTAGAATCACTATAAAGCATCAACTTAGCAGTATCAAAAGTAGAATATGAAAATATTTTACACAACCCATCAAAATAATACATCATATTAGCAGCATTAAACACCAGACCAGATTTAACAACTGTAGAATACAAATACAAAATATAAACTCCAATTAATGAATGCAGCAATTAAGCAATATTACTTTGACTTTCCTTTGTATTTACTTAATGCCAAATACATCTCACCACAACATAACACTTAAGTTATTTCATTCATATTTACACAAAGCCCAAAGCACAACCCAGACAAGACCAAGCTGACCCCGCCCCTTTAACCATCACAACATCGCACGCGGCGGCCACAGCTTAAACAGTTCAGATAAAGCCAGCGATCTCACCGGCTTCACTTCAATGTTCACATGTGGACACACGGTTCTGCAGCTCGACACGTACCAGGCGCTCCCGTCTCTCGCATCTTTAAACTTATTTCACCGGCTTTAACTTCTGCCCGGAAGACGCGTGCGTCACTAATTAGGGTCCGTGTGCGCTATTGACGGCGGCGCATGGCAGTGTTTACGTCCAGCGCAAATTTCGCGATCAATGGAAGGTTTAAGATGGTTTAGATTCTAGAACAAAAAGGATATAGTATGTGAGTGCTATATTTTTTTATGAGTCCAGAACCGAATCACCGGGGTTTCGTTTTTTTTAACCTGAACCGAAACGTTTTTACAAGTCCAGATCCGGTCCGTCGTAGCGGTACACATCCCTAGATACATTATGAAATGTTGAGTGTGACATGTAGATCGTGTATATTTCTAATTGTTTTGATGAAACCAAAGGTAAATAGTTTTCATATTCGTATTATAACAGAAGAATGGTGCATTTGGAGCTCCGCCCCTCTGGTCACCTGACTGTCCATCACACAGAGGGTCCTGAAGCCTCTGGAGGACTGTTCGGCTGCTCCGCCGTGACAAAACCTAATATCTAAAGCTAGTTTGTCTCACGACACGTGCTGCTTTCAGGTGAGTAAAGTCCATGCTCTGAGGGATTATAGACACTTCAAACACCACAGGGACTAGAACAGTGTTTGATTTAGGTTAGCTCCACTTTAAAGGAGCTTTAACTGTGAGGGGCTGCCACACTCTGTTGTAGCTGGACCCAAGACCCTCACACCTTCACAGAGTTCTTAAGGCACGTTTGGACTGGCCCCGGCCCCTCAGACCGGTTTAGAGTTCTTTGGAACGGTTTGCTCCATGCTCAGGGCGCTGAGCAGCAGACGTTACACAAATATAAGAAATACAAAATCTAATATAAAACCTGAATTATACCTTTGACAAGATGTTAAAAGGGCTCGAAATAACAAATGAGCTGAAAACCAAGTGCAAAAGCCACTCTCAGTACTTGGGTACTCAGCCCCCAAAATGTTTGACTTCAGTGCAAAGCCTCTACGCAGAGTGCCGTGCTGCGACAAACAGAAAACAGCTGTTGCTTTCCTAGATTTGTGTTGCTAACGTGCTTTGCTACCTTTGTGTTGCTAACGTGCTTTGCTAGCTTTGTGTTGCTAACGTGCTTTGCTAGCTTTGTGTTGCTAACGTGCTTTGCTAGCTTTGTGTTGCTAAGGCGCCACATATAAGTTAGCATCAGTGTAAACGTGGCTTTACTGTTCTGCAGACGCTGGAGCAGCTGCTCCTGGTCCATCCTCCTCAGGAAGTCCAGGGTGATGTTCAGAACCGCCTCTCTGCTCGACTCCTCCTCCTCACTCTCAGAGCATTCTGGGTAATCTGAGGCCAGGAGCCTGTGGAGCCTCTGCAGCTGCTGTTTGACATAATCCAGGACCTGCTCCTCCAGACGCTGAAACACAGAGAACACAGAGGAGCAGGTCAGGCCCTGGGATCCACTCTGCAGGTGGAATCTCCTCTAAATGT
Organism: Eucyclogobius newberryi; assembly: GCF_026437365.1. Classification (NCBI taxonomy): domain Eukaryota; kingdom Metazoa; phylum Chordata; class Actinopteri; order Gobiiformes; family Gobiidae; genus Eucyclogobius; species Eucyclogobius newberryi. The sequence goes on along the minus strand of NW_027315746.1, from coordinate 4,243,280 downwards.
TTCTGACCATGTGACGCTTTTGGTACAAACCTTGAAAACAGAGTCCAGGTCACAGTCTCCTCTGGGGCCCTCTGCGCTCTCCTCTCTGTGGGACAAACAAACCAATGATACAACATTACACTCTGTCCACTGCAGAACATCAGAGCCAACAAACCCCCGACAGGAGCGACAGGAGCGACGGGAGCGACAGGTGTTGAGAAAAACGTCTTTAAAGAAACAGGATTTGGAGAAGGTTCTTCTGGGACTTACTCTGAATCTGGTCCTGGTTCTTTAAACTCTGGAGGATGATGTATGGAGCGGTCACTCTTTAAGGACAGGTGGCTCTGTCTGGACCTGGAAACATCAGCTCAGTCACAGAATAAACTGCAGAAGGTTCTAACCATCCAGTCCATACACCAGAGCTTCTCAAACTGTTTCTGCTGCGATCCCTTTAGGGGATTGTTAGTGAGAGCCCGGGACTGTGTGTCTGACACTCGGACCTGCAGTGTGGGGGCGCCCCAGGGCACTGTCCTCGCGCCCTTTCTCTTCACCTTCTACACTGCAGACTTCAGACATGACATGGACAGCTGTGTCCTGCAGAAGTTCTCTGACCACTCTGCCATCATCGGACTCATCATGGACGATGATGATGCGGAGTACAGAGGACTGGAGCAGGACTTTGTGGACTGGTGTCAGCGGAACCACCTCCTCATCAACGCGGGGAAGACCAAGGAGATGGTGGTGGACTTCCGCAGACGCCACGCCACTGCCCCCTCACCAGTGAACATCCAGGGACGGGACATTGAGAGAGTGACTCATACAAGTACCTGGTGTTCATCTGAACCACAAACTGGACTGGACTCATAACACAGACGCACTTTACAGGAAGAGCCAGAGTCGGCTCTGTAATGTATTGCGCAACCGCGTAATATGTCCCTACTGCAATCCGTACCGGTACTTCCGGAGTTCCCGCACGTGTTAATAAAACAAGTCTGAAGACACTCTCGCCTCGTATCTGGCTCGGCTAAACTTAAAACATACTATACAAGTATATTACATGGTGTCAGAAAACTGTCAAGTACAGAAAGTACCTGCGTAGCCATGACGATGCAGTTTGACCATCCGAAAATAGACTGGGACGCAGCGGATTTATATCAAGAGTTCCAGAGGTTTCGGAGCCACGTTAGCTTCGTGTTCGACGGTCCTCTGTCTGCGCTGGAAGCAAAGCAGAAGGCAGGCTGGATCGGTACGTGGATTGGCGAACAAGGGAGAGAAGTCTACAAAACGCTCGAGTGGGCTGACGGCGAAAAAGATGACCCCGTCAAAGTCCTCGACAAGTTTTCCGGATATATCAGACCTCGAAAAAACAAGCGGATCGCCAGGCATCGTTTCAAACAGAGGAAACAAGGTGCAACCGAAACATTTGACCATTTTGTGAAGGATTTAAGACTGTTATTATTGGACTGTGAATATGCTGACTCAGACGACATGTTAATTGACGCTATTATCGCTGGCGTGAAAGAAAAACGTGTCCAAGAGCGGCTGCTTGACAAAGGTGAGGAGCTGACACTTGCTAAAGCCATAGAAATCCCCCAACAGTTCGAAATGTCACAAACGCAAATGAGAATTGTGAGAGAGGAGGATACACACGTCTCTGCAGTGTCAAGCAAACCAAAGTTTAATGCACAGAACAGAAAAGCATATAGTCACGTTCAGAAAAAACACACGCAACCAAGACAAAATGTGCAAAGCAAAACAAAGAATTGTCCGAAATGTGGAAAAGACCCTACACACAAATGGAACCAAGGTAAATGCCCAGCAAAAGGCTCCACGTGCTCATGCTTCACAAATTAAACCACTGGGCTTCAGTCTGTCGCAGTCGCTCAGTGAGTGCAGTAAATGTTGAGTCAACAAATGACGTGTATGAAGAAGAAATACTGGACATTAACTTGACAACAGATTTAGTTCCAGTAGCAACATTGGCAAATGACAAGTGGTTGGTGTACATTGACATTTTGGCTCAGGAAGTACAGTTTAGAATAGACACAGGTGCAAAATGTAACACGCTGACTCTGAACTGTTACCAATTCCTGGAGCACAAAGGCGAGCTGAAACCTTCCAAAAGAGTGCTCAGAATGTACTCAAACCACAAAATAAAGCCTGTTGCAGCAGTGGACCTCCCATTAAAATACAAAGACCGCAAGACAAAAGCAGAGTTTGAAATAGTGGACATTGCACAAGAGAATGTGTTAAGTGGCACAACAGCTGAGGCACTAGACCTTATATTGAGAATTGGCTCTTTACAAGACAGTAGTGTTGTGAACAAAGTGGACTTAATTAATAACACTGTCTCAACTTCAAGCACACCTGCTGGTCTTGAGAACTTTCCAGAGCTGACGCGCACTACAGGAACACTTCCAGGTAAATACACAATCAAAATTGACCCAGATGCAAAACCTGTTGTACATCCTGTGCGTAGACAACCAGTAGCAGTCAAACCAAAAATAGTCAAAAAACTAAATGAGATGGTGCAAGACAGCCACATTGCAAAAGTTGACCAACCAACAGAATGGGTTAGTTCCATGGTTGTTGTCACAAACAAAGACAAACTCAGAATCTGTATAGATCCTAATGACTTGAATAAAGCAATGAAACGAGAGCACTACCCAATGCGCACAATAGAAGAAGTTGTGTCCACAATGCCCAATGCAAAAGTGTTTTCTGTTCTCGATGCAAAGTCAGGCTTCCTGCAGATTGAGTTGGACGAGGCGTCATCGTTCCTGACAACGTTCAACACTCCAATAGGAAGATACAGATGGCTGAGGCTCCCGTTTGGCATCAAATGTGCGCCCGAGATATTCCAACGCATCATGGACCAGATGCTGGAGGGAATTGATGGTGCTACTGGAATAATGGATGACATCCTTGTCGCAGCATCAACACTGAAAGAACATGACAGTCACTGAAGAAGGTTGTGGAGAGAGCCACAAGCTACAATTTGAGACTGAACTTTAATAAGTGCCACATTCGAAAGTCAGCTGTGCCTTATGTGGGACATTTGATAACAGCTGATGGACTGAAACCTGACCCAGCTAAAACTAAGGCTGTTAGGTGCATGCCGCCTCCTACAGACAAGGAAGGTGTCCGACGTTTCCTGGGATTTGTGACATATCTGTCAAAGTTTATTCCAAACCTCAGCGAAATCGACGCGCCACTGAGGCAACTCACGAAGAGTGATGTGGAGTTTGCATGGCAGCCAGCGCAACAGCAAGCGTTTGATAAGCTCAAGGATGTTTGTACACATCACCCTGTACTTAAGTTCTATGATGTGTCAAAACCTGTGGAGATTTACTGTGACGCAAGCAGCACTGGACTGGGAGCTGTGCTGGTTCAGGACGACCAGCCGGTGGCCTTCTCATCAAGATCAATGACTGATGCAGAGACGCGCTACGCGCAGATTGAGAAGGAAATGCTCTCCATGGTTCATGCCTGCACTAAGTTCCACCACTACATCTTTGGGAAACATGTCACAGTATTCAACGACCACAAACCACTTGAGGACATTTATAAAAAAACGCTGCTGTCGACCCCAATGCGCTTACAAAGAATGAGATTGCGGCTCCAGTGGTATGACATCACAGTTAAATACAGGAGAGGCAAAGACATGGAGCTACCAGACATGGAGCTACCAGACACGCTGTCACGAGCACAACTGTCCGACAAAACGCCAGAGGCAGGCTCCTTAGAGTGTGTCTCCATGATCAGCTTTCTGTCTGTGAGCAACGAGAAATATGCTGAGCTGCAAACACTTACTAAAAATGAATTGAGTCTTCTCCAACAGATCATTCAACAAGGCTGGCCGGACAACAGAAGAGATGTGCCCATCCCTGTGCAGCCCTACTGGGACTCAAGAAGTCAACTGGCTGTTACAGATAGCATCGTGTACAAAGGTATGTGTATTGTTGTTCCCCCCACCATGCAGAAACACATGTTAGGCCTGATACATCAGTCCCATTTGGGGATGGTGAAATGCAAACAGCGTGCACGTGAAGTGCTATATTGGCCAGGAATGAGTGCAGAGATTGAGAGCATGATCAGAAACTGCTCCAAATGTGCTGAAGTTCAAAACAAACTCCCAAAGCAACCGCTAATGCAAACTGAAACGCCCGAGTTACCATTTGAAGTTGTAGCTTCGGATTTGTTTGAGTTTGAGGAAAAGCAGTACGTGGTACTAGTGGACTATTATTCAAAATATATTGAAGCTGACCAGCTGAAAGATCAGCGCAGCCGCACGACCATCGAAGCGCTGAAAGCTCAGTTCAGCAGGCATGGCATTCCTACCATTTTGAGAACGGACAATGGCCCACAGTACGCATCAGAGGAGTTCAAGGAGTTCTGTGAAAGTTATGGTATTCAGCACAAGACATCTTCACCATACACACCGCACTCCAATGGTGAGGCAGAGCGAGCAGTTCAAACAGTAAAGAGGCTGTGGAGCAAAGCGCCAGATAAACATCTTGCTCTGTTAGACTACAGAACAACTCCGCTCGAATCAGTTGGACTGTCACCCGCTCAGCTGCTCATGGGCAGGAGACCTCGCAACAAATTACCAACCATGCGTGCACTACTGAAACCCATGAACTATGATTCCTGCAAAACAAAACATCTACTGGACAAGACAAAGTGCAGCCAGAAACTCTACCACGACAGGAGAGCAGCACGTCCCCGTCCAGATCTACGACCTGGAGATGAGGTCAGGATGGCTCCACATCCTGGCAGCCAGAAATGGTCCCCGGCAGTCGTCGTTCAGCCACACAGTGCTCCACGCTCCTACATCGTAGACCGTGGAGGCAAGTTGTTTCGTCGTACCAGCCAACATCTCCGTACCAGCACCGCAACTGCAAACCGGTCACGTCACATCACACCTGATGAAGAGCCCTGGTGTGAACCACTGGAGAGAACACCAGCAGCGAAGGAGCAGCAGTGTGCTTCGCTTCCAGAACTACCTTCTACACCCTCCGTGTGTAGCCCCCAGTGCTCACAAACTGAAACAGGTGAACAATATGGAACCAGACGGGGCAGAGTGGTGAAACCGCCGGATAAACTGAACTTATAATCAGGGCGTACACAAACGCCAAAGTGGAAGTGATGTGCTGGCAACCTCTCCTTCCTAGTTAGTTTGTATTATTGTTATTATTGTTAGTATTGATCTAAAAAAAAAAAAAAAAAGGAATTTGTGAAATGCTATATTTTTGCTGTTAATATGTGTATATGGAAAGAAAAGAACAATTTGATATATATGTATATATATTGAAAGAAAAGTTTATTTCAATGTCCTATGTAAAATGTTACACGGATGACTGTTCTTTTAAACTGTTTATTTTATTCTGAGAAAGGGGGATGTAATGTATTGCGCAACCGCATATTATGTCCCTACTGCAATCCGTACCGGTACTTCCGGAGTTCCCGCACGTGTTAATAAAACAAGTCTGAAGACACTCTCGCCTCGTATCTGGCTCGGCTAAACTTAAAACATACTATACAAGTATATTACAGGCTCTACCTCCTGAGGAGACTCAGGTCTTTTGGAGTGACAGGGCCGCTCCTGAAGACCTTCTACGACTCTGTGGTGGCATCAGCTCCTGTAGGTGTGGCCTGCTGGAGCAGCAGCATCACAGAGAGGGAGAGGAAGAAGCTGGACAAAGTCATCAAGAAGTCCAGCTCCGTCCTGGGCTGTGCTCTGGACTCGGTGCAGGAGGTGGGGGACAGAAGGGTCCTGGCTAAACTCACATCTATGCTGGACCATGAGCAGGACACTCTGTCCACTCTGGAGAGAAGCTTCAGTGCCTGATCCACCCTCGCTGTGTGAAGGAGACGTGCTAGCCCTGAACACGTGCAATACTGACTTAACCATGTGCAATACCGTCATATTCATGTGCAATTACTGTCACACTCACACGTAATTAATGTCATTCATGTGCATATAACTGATGTAAATAAGAGTGTTTACTTTACCATTATTATTAGTATTATTTGTCTTATGCCAGCTATTTTTATTTGTATTATTATTATTATATTTTATCTTTATTTTCTTCTCTCCATTCCCTATTAAGATATGAGAGGAGTTTTGTTAATAAGAGTTTTTGTTTTTGTACATAAGAGTTCTTCTATTAAGAGTGTTTTTTAAACTTCCTATAAGTTATCTGTCCTTTCCCCCTGTATCTACTGCGTTGTAACACCAACATTTCCCCATGTGTGGACAATAAAGTTATATCTTATCTTATCTTGTTCACGCCCCCCACAGCCTCCAGAAATATAAACTCATCAAATAAAACACATGCACTTTTACTATAAATGCCTCAATTAAAGGCGTAATGGACGATTTTTTGGCCCAAATCTGAGTCTCATTTCCTCGTGGCGTGGACGGCCGATTAGTCCTGCCACGTATCAATCATAAAACGCACCTACTGCTCACCTGCAGCCTCTTTCTGGCTCGTCTCCAGGACAGCAGCACGTTTCGCTGTGTCTAAGCGCATGGATCTATCATAATATAGTTCCCTCTGTGTACAGGACAACATTAAGACAGAGAAAGACAGTTTGAGCTCAGAAGAGACGGAAATCTACGGAGACGAGAGACGCGATGTGATCCGTCGCGCTAATAAACAAACGCACGTGTTGCAACGAGGCTTTGATGTGCCTCCGCAGGGGATGAGTGCACATGCGAAAAATCCTCCTTTATTCCTTTGACCTTAAATACACAGCAATAATGAGAGTTTGACATAAATTACATTCATTTTTAGTAAAAGTGTCACTCTCTCTTATGGTTATAGGAACTCTGAACTGCACATGAGAAGGTTCTGGGGTCTTACTCTGAATCTGGTCCTGGTTCTTTAAACTCTGGAGGTGGATCTTTAGAGCGGTCACTCTTTAAGGACAGATTCCTGGGTCTGGACCTGTAAAACACAGTCACAGCTGTTGTTAAAGCTGCTGCTGCTTCACTGAACTGTAACTGTCTAAAGTGTGAAGAGTCAGACTCACGGTGGATCAGTGCTGCCCCCTGGAGGCGGCTCCTTCACAGAGTCACTCATCATGGACCTGAGGAAAAGCACAGGAAACAGTGACTGAGACTGAGCTCACTTTACTCACACTAAAGTTTCCTTTATTCATGGGAAACACAGTGGTCACATATAGAAATAAGTCATTTAAATACAACGTAAAGTGCCTTTAATCTGGCTGTTTGTGTCACATTAAATGTACTTTATGAGTCAGAAAGTTTGATGTGATAAAGCTGCTCTCTAGAGTCACAGTGAGTCATTTGTGAATAAATGACTTGTTTGACCTCATCAATAATCATCAAATCTAGAATAAATTGACTCTGATGAGGATCATTCCGTCTCAATGGATTTAAACGCTCTAATATATTTGGAGAGGCTTTTAGAAAAATGATCAAACTGAACAAGAGACGTCCATAAGAATAACCCAGACTGTGGCATTAGTCCAGGATAAAGCTCAGTTTGTCTCTGTTAAACTTCCACGTTACAAAAGCTCTTTAAAACTCTTTAAAGCTCTTTAAAGCTCTTTAAAGCTCTTTAAAGCTCTTACATTTGTGTTTTAGAACACGAGATCTGTCGAGTGTCAGTTTGTGACTCACATTTCTCTTACTTTCACTTTCCTCCAAAAACACGCACACGACTAAAACCGGATTAAAAGATATAAAAGAGATATAAAAGAGGCTTTGAATTAAAGTCACTCACGTTGTGTCGCTTCTTGGTCTCACTTCTCAGTCTGAGGAGGTTTTTCTGCTCTTTAAAATTCTATAAATGTCTCTAAAGTGTGAAATAAACGCGGAGCAGAAACTGCGTCAGGTGTTCAAGTTTATGTCGCAGGTAGGTTAGCGGAAGTGGGCGGGGCTTGGGCCTCCACTCGCTTTAGCTCGGAGCGTTTCTACTTTATTATGTGTCCCATACCACACGCAGGAGCCACACGCAGGGGCCACACGCAGGGGCCACACACGCAGGGGCCGTACTATAAAACGGCTCCGCTTTCCCTTACCTGACCGCGCCCCTCTCTGACGTCACATCCGCCGTGCAGCGCTCGGCCGCAGTCAGACAAAATGGTTGAAGTTGTGAGAAATAGTGACGCCAAATGAAGCCCCATGAACCATTTGAGGCTTCAGCCAATTGTATCGATACATGAGTCGATGCCTCACAAAGTGTTTCACTTGCTCCACTGCGCCATCTTGTGGTCAAATAAATGTAATGCATGTAAGATAGTACAAGCGTCACTGTTAGAATTGTTTTCTCATACATATTGTTATTTACGTGCACTTTATGTTCATGTATTATTTTGTTGTTATATTTGATCACTTCCGGTTGTGACCACTTCCTGGTGTCTTGGCGGGATATAAATTGATTGCTGTTGAGCTCTGCACCTGATGGAAATAAACTGGAACAAAGAAGCTACGAGTGTGTTTTCTTTTCACAAACCAAATAATAACCAATTTTATTGAGAAAATAACATCAATACACAAAAAAATAAAAAATCTACTCAATGATGCATATTTATTCCATAACAACAGCTTGTGTCACATGGTTCAACGATAAGTCCTGATCAGGTCTCGACCTCATGTTCCCCTGGTCCCAGGGCGGATGCAGCTCTGGTCAGACACACAGACTTCTGGAATCTTCAGGTTCATATTAGTATTTATCTATTTCAACTCTCTGATCTTTCTCAGAGCCAGACACTGACACGGATTATGAGACAGTTCATTTGTGCTTGTTCTCCTCCTCCAGACGCTGCTTCAGATCATCCTGATGGAGCTTTAGTTTAAAGTCTGTATCAGAACTTGACTCATTCATCACTGCTGCAAAATGAGTGTCTTATGTCAAAAAGTCTATAATATGAGGGATCATCACACATTGACATAATTGGAGCGTGAGTGAATCAACGCTTTGGGACTCATTCTTTGTTTGTTTTTTTACTCTAATGTGAATCGAAAGCCCAAGTTTTGAACAGGGCTGAATGAGACTTTGAACTCATGTGGAACTGAAGCCACATCATTTTAAACGACTATTGAAGCTCTAAATAAATGATCGAGTTAATCTATTGCCTCTGTCCATCGATTTTACTTTTCTGTGCGACTTATTTTAGCTTTTGTTTCCTCCAAGTGAAATAATGCGGCCGACAACCCATCGTCCAAACATACAAATAATCTGACTGGTTTATTTCTGGTGAGCACTAGTTTAGACCTGGTTTGTTCTTAGTTTAGTCCTTGTTTAATTCTGCTTTAGACCTGTTTTGATTCATGGTCAGAGCTGTTTGTACTTGTCTCGTCTCAGTTTAATTCTGGTTCAGTTCTGGAGGAGCAATTTTAAAAAACAATGTTCCTAAAGCATTTTGTATGTTATTTTTTCACAAAAATCTAATATATCAGTTTTTATTTTATTGTATTCTCTCAATTTATTGAAAACATGTTGGAAATATTTTGTGTGACCCAAACTTGTGTTACAGCAGTGGCCCAGAGGCCCAGTGGCCCAGAGGCCCAGAGGCCCAGGGGCCCAGAGCCAGAGGCCGAGAGCCAGAGGCCGAGAGCCAGAGGCCCAGAGGCCCAGAGCCAGAGGCCCAGAGGCCCAGTGGCCCAGGGGCCCAGAGGCCTTGGCCCCTGAAAAAACTGGCCTTTGGTAAAATAAAGTTGAATAGTCCTGGTTTACAGTTTTTTACGATTGAATAAACACAATTTTGATGGTTTTGTTTTATTTAGTAAAATCCTTCACACAATTATCACAAACACAAACACAATTATAAAACACCTGAGCTGCTTTGCAAAATGAAACACTCTTGTAAAAACTCTACACTAATTTATCAAAACCATATTTTTTGACCATATGAAACAAACACGTTGTATTTGACTTAATAATGTTTGCACCAGTTACACACCAGTTACACACCAGTTACACACCAGTTACACACAGTTACACACAGTTACACACCAGTTACACACCAGTTACACACCAGTTACACACAGTTACACACCAGTTACACACCAGTTACACACCAGTTACACACAGTTATACACAGTTACACACCAGTTACACACCAGTTACACACCAGTTACACACAGTTACACACAGTTACACACCAGTTACACACCAGTTACACACAGTTACACACCAGTTACACACAGTTACACACCAGTTACACACTAGTTACACACAGTTACACACCAGTTACACACTAGTTACACACCAGTTACTCACCAGTTACACACCAGTTACACACAGTTACACACCAGTTACACACCAGTTACACACTAGTTACACACCAGTTACTCACCAGTTACACACCAGTTACACACAGTTACACACCAGTTACACACAGTTACACACCAGTTACACACCAGTTACACACTAGTTACACACCAGTTACTTACCAGTTACACACCAGTTACACACCAGTTACACACAGTTACACACCAGTTACACACTAGTTACACACCAGTTACTCACCAGTTACACACCAGTTACACACAGTTACACACCAGTTACACACAGTTAAACACCAGTTACACACAGTTACACACCAGTTACACACAGTTACACACCAGTTACACACCAGTTACACACAGTTACACACCAGTTACACACAGTTACACACAGTTACACACAGTTACACACCAGTTACACACCAGTTACACACCAGTTACACACCAGTTACACACCAGTTACTCACCAGTTACACACCAGTTACACACCAGTTACACACCAGTTACACACAGTTACACACCAGTTACACACAGTTACACCAGTTACACACCAGTTACACACAGTTACACACAGTTACACACCAGTTACACACAGTTACACACAGTTACACACCAGTTACACACAGTTACACACCAGTTACACACAGTTACACACAGTTACACACCAGTTACACACCAGTTACACACAGTTACACACAGTTACACACAGTTACACACCAGTTACACACCAGTTACACACAGTTACACACAGTTATACACAGTTACACACCAGTTACACACCAGTTACACACAGTTACACACCAGTTACACACAGTTACACACAGTTACACACCAGTTACACACAGTTACACACAGTTACACACCAGTTACACACAGTTACACACAGTTAAACACCAGTTACACACCAGTTACACACCAGTTACACACCAGTTACACACAGTTACACACCAGTTACACACAGTTACACACCAGTTACACCAGTTACACACAGTTACACACAGTTACACACAGTTACACACAGTTACACCAGTTACACACAGTTACACACAGTTACACACAGTTACACCAGTTACACACAGTTACACACAGTTACACACAGTTACACACAGTTACACACCAGTTACACACAGTTACACACAGTTACACACCAGATACACACCAGTTACACACAGTTACACACCAGTTACACACAGTTACACACAGTTACACACAGTTACACACAGTTACAGTTTCTAAGTGCACAGAGTCGTGTGGGTGAAGAACACAGTGAACATGGCTCGGATTTGCACAACTGTAAACACAATGTCTGCTCACACTTTGTGCACAACAACACACACAGTGAACACTACACACACTTGTGTGCATCACTGTAGACACCACACAGGACACAAGACTCATGCTGTTGACAACGTCATTTATTTTGTTCCATAAACTCAAGTCAACATGACGGAATAAAAACATTTACCACTTTTCATGAACATTACATTTTATCCAGTACAAAAAAGAACCTCCTCCTCCTCCTCCTCCTCCTCCTCCTCCTCCTCCTCCTCCTCCTCATCTTCCTCTTCCTTTTGATGAACTCACCTGCTGCATTTTTATAGTGCTTAAACCTGATTGGTGCGTCTACAATTAAGCGATCTTGTGTTTACGCGCCTGATGACAGTGTTCAATGAGCTGGCACATGGGTGTGGTCATTTGGCACGTGGGTGTGGTCATTTGACACGTGGGTGTGGTCATTTGGCACATGGGTGTGGTCATTTGACACGTGGGTGTGGTCATTTGGCACATGGGTGTGGTCATTTGGCACGTGGGTGTGGTCATTTGACACGTGGGTGTGGTCATTTGGCACATGGGTGTGGTCATTTGGCACATGGGTGTGGTCATTTGGCACATGGGTGTGGTCATTTGGCACAAGGGTGTGGTCATTTGGCACGTGGGTGTGGTCATTTGGCACATGGGTGTGGTCATTTGGCACATGGGTGTGGTCATTTGGCACATGGGTGTGGTCATTTGGCACAAGGGTGTGGTCATTTGGCACGTGGGTGTGGTCATTTGACACGTGGGTGTGGTCATTTGGCACATGGGTGTGGTCATTTGGCACATGGGTGTGGTCATTTGGCACGTGGGTGTGGTCATTTGGCACATGGGTGTGGTCATTTGGCACATGGGTGTGGTCATTTGGCACATGGGTGTGGTCATTTGGCACATGGGTGTGGTCATTTGGCACAAGGGTGTGGTCATTTGACAGTCAGTGCTTTAGAATTGCAGAAGTGACATCTTGATGTACTTCTGTGTGTAAATGCACAAGTGTGTTGAGTGTTGTAAGTCACTGTGTGTGTTGTTTAGCACAAAGTGTGAACTGACTTATTGTGTTACAGTGGAGCAGATCTGAGGCCCAGTTTTGCTCCTTGAGTTTAAGGTTTTGATATTTGGGCAAAACTTTAGATTTTAGAGTTTATTCAATCGTAAAAAACTGTATCATCACCAAAAGTGGAAATAAAGTGAGTTTATTTAAATAATTCAGATGTAAATGTGGATTTAAAATATGTATTTAAAGAAGTAAATGTTAAATATTCATTTTTGGACATTTAAAAAAACCAAAACACGCTCATGTCAAATAGCGCCCCCTATATTTAGCAGCACCAGCCGCCACTGCTGAAGTCTCATCAATGTGAGTAACAGACGTTCTGTTTCAGCCGCCATTTTGTAACTGTCAAATTCGACTGAAGAATTCAGACAAACTCAAACTTTTAACACAATTTTGTCTGAAATACTTTGATAATTGGACGAGCGTTGGAGAACCTGGCGCTCCAGGTTGTATATGTGGCATTTAACGACATTTAATGAAACATCATCAAAACCATAACGCCACCAAAGAAATCAGATCCTCTGATGGAAGTTGTCCAAGACTTGGAGGAAATCAAGGCAGCGCTAAACGGCTTGTCTAAAGATATCGCCACCGTGAGGCAGCAGCAAGTGAAGCTAGTGGCACTGGTGGATGAAGTTAAAGAGCTACGGCAACGTCTAGAGGAAAAAGATCGGGTCATAAATGGATTGGAAAGACGTATCGATGACCTTGAACAATACACACGAATGGAGGACGTGATTATTAATGGGCTAGAAACAAAACATGGCAATTACGCAGGAGCAGCTGCTGGCGCCGGTGCCATGGTGGGACCGGACGCACCGGTGGAGGAGTTGCGAACACTGGAGCAACAAGTAGTTACATTTCTCTCAACTAAAGACATCAAAGTGCCACCTGCTTCCCCGGAAGTGTAGCCATGCCAAACCTGCGATAGTGGTTCACTTTGTGAACAGAAAACACAAAGTGGATCTGCTGCTCCAGGCACACAAGCTAAAGGGGAGCATGGTGTACATTCATGAACACCTCAGCAGCAAGAACGCAGATATCACAAGACATGCACGAATTCTGTGGAAACAAAAGAAAATACAAGCGACATGGACCAGGAATGCTGGTGTTTTTATTGGTCTAAATGGAACTGAACAAGCACGAGTGATCACAGGGACATCAAAGACTTGGACCAGTACAAATGAGGCAAATACTATTCAAATATGACTTTTCTTTGACTGAAATGACTTATGAACTTCATGAAGATGATGGTTTGTTTTGGATTATAGGGATGAGACTTTCTTATTTAATGGACTATGAACTCTATGAAGATGAACCTTTCGTTTGGATTATGGAACAACTTGTGTTTGGACCAGTGGACTTTTCCAGACATTTTGCCATTATTTTTGTTATTGATACTATTATTATTTATATATATATATATATTTTCTTACAACATGCCAGAACTTGGATCCACGGTAGAACAAAATACACACTTAAATGATGAGACCATCAATGATATCGATGATCCAACTGATTTCTACAATAACTTAAATGATTTAAATGTTAAACATGGTAAATATGATGTTGAAAAGGAAATAAATCCTGATACTTATTGTAGTCAGACAAATTGTCAATATTACACAGAAGAACAGTTTAAGAGTGAACATGGAACATGCTTTCTCTGTGAGACATTTTAATAGTAGAAGTCCCATTTATTAAAGATTATTTAAGATTATTCCCAAAGTTTAGTGTAGTTGCTATTTCTGAAACATGGTTCGATGAGGATAAAGTCTCAGCTGTTGAACTGGAAGGACATGAACTGTTTGTAATGAATAGAAAAGACAAGAGGAGGTGGAGTTCTCTCTCTGTAGATTCTAACCTGCATTGTAATGCTATAGAAAGCATGTCTACTACAGTTGATCATATGTTAGAGTGTGTCACGCTTGAGATTCACATGGAGAAACAAACACAAATAACTGTTGCATTTATAGAACACCTGGTTCTTCTCTGGATCATTTGAATGACTTTATATCTAATATGTTTCACTCAATTGGAAATAAGTCTTACATTGTCTGTGGTGATTTGAATGTTGAGCTGCTTAACCAGGTGGACACAAGAAAACCACAGACTTTATCAATACTTTTTATAACAGGACATTATTTCCAGTCATAGTAAAACCAACTAGAATAACAACAGAATCAGCAACATTCATTGATAACATATTTACAAATGAAACTGGTCAAATTGATGGAGGTCTTTTAATGACTGATATTAGTGACCATCTTCCTGTTTTTGCAATTCTTCAAAATGTATTTAAAACACGGTGTAATGAGACGAGCGACATAAGAACAGTGAGACATAGAACACCTGAAGACATTCAGACTTTGAAAATGGAATGAAATAAACAAAATTGGGATGAAATTTATAGGTATGAAAATCCTAATGAAGCATATGAAGTCTTTTTAGCAAAATTACTTGATATTTATAATAATTGTTGTCCACTTAAGACAATAATTTGTAAAAAACAGATGCTGAAACCCTGGTTCACTAAAGGAATAATTAAGGCAGAAAGAAAAATCAACTATAGGAAATTCCTAAAATCCAGAACGCAGGTTTGTGAAAATAAATATAAAGCATACGAGAATAAATGAGTTAATATAATCAGAAATTGTAAGAAAGAATATTATACACAATTATTAATGCAACATAGACAGAAAATCCAGGGAACATGGAAAATAATGAATGATTTAATACACAAGAGACATAATAATAATAATAATAATTATCCTAATTATTTGAACAAAGACAATGACAAAATAAGTCATATTAAGGGAATTGTTCATGAGTTTAATGATTACTTTGTAAACATTGGCCATAAATTGGCAACACAAATTGTGGCCCTCAAAACAATGACATGGAGACTGGGGTCACGTATGAGGGTGTTTTTTCTAAACCCAACAAATGAAAATGAAATATTGAAAATTGTGAAGAGCTGTAAAAACAAAAAATCAACAGATAATAATGGGTTCGATATGTTTTTAGTCCAAAAAATCATGGAACATATTGTCAATCCATTTACTCACATCTGTAACTGATCTTTTCAAACAGGAATTGTTCCTAATCAAATGAAAATAGCAGGTTATTCCCTTGTACAAAGGCCGTGACTAACATTTGACTTGTAATTATCGACCCATTTCTTTACTTTCACAATTTTCAAAAAGATGAGAAATAGTTTGTTAAAAGATGAGATAACTATGTTGAAGTGAAGCATATATTAAATGAGCATCAGTTTGGTTTTAGAGCGCACAGGTCCACAACGATGGCAGTTGTTCATCTGGTTGAACATATTTCCCAATCATTAGATCAAAAACTCCATACAATAGGTTTATTTTTGGATTTACAGAAAGCATTTGATACAATTGACCACACAATTTTATTACAAAAATTGGAAAAATGTGGCTTTAGGGGAAAAGCAAATTCTTGGTTAAATAATGACTTATCGGATCGATTCTGATAAGTTCATCTGAAGGGAGCAGAGTCTAGTTGTCAGAGAATTAGTTGTGGGTGTGCCACAAGGCTCTGTTTTAGGCCCAAAATTATTTGTATTATATATTAATGATATCCAAAAAGTGTCTGATGTTCTTAATTTGATGTTGTTTGCAGACGATGCCACAGTTTACTGCTCGGGTCATAATCTTAGTGAGTTGGTGAAGGTGATGGAGAGAGAAGTGCATCAACTAAACAACTGGTTTGCATTCAATCAATTATCATTGAACTGAAATAAAACAAAATTGATGGTATTCAGTAACACACATGTAGATAATGATATCAAAATTAAAATAAATAGTTATGAAATTGAAAGAGTCAATTATATTAAGTTTCTTGGAGTGATCATAGATAAATTACATGGAAAACACATATTCAAAAACTATTGCAATTTTATACAAATTGCAGTATATTTTGAACAAAAATGCTTTATATTTACTTTACTGTTCTCTCATTACTCCATATTTAACATATGGTATTGAGATCTGGGGAAACACAAACAAAACTAGAACTAAACCAATTTTCATTCTACAAAAAAGGCCATTAGACTGATCAATCCTGCATCTTATAACTCGCCGAGTCCCTTTGTTCATTCAATCTAAGCTTTTAAAATGTTATGATTTGGTAAGACCTGTTTACTGCTATATTTATGTATTTAGTTCAATATAATCAAGTCCCTACATCATTGAGGATAAAGTTTACCCAGAGGGAAAGTAAATATAGTTTAAGGGGAACGTGTATATTTGACAGAGCTTATGTGAGAACCACGCCGAGGGTCATTGTTTGTCAAGTAAAGCAGTTCAATTATGGAACAATTGTTGCGATGAATTAAAAAATGCCACTTCTTTATTTCTGTTTAAAAGGATCTTTAAGAAAACAATCATTGATAAATATTTAGCAGAATGAAACTGCAGCTTTGTTCTAAAACCTTGAATGTTTGTGGAGGAAACTGTGAGCAGACTGTCCAGTTTTATGTGGTGTTGTTTGTGTTGATGAACTGTGGCTTGTGAACTATAAAATGTCCACCAATGTTGAGCGTTTGAGAGAAGGGTCGGCACAATAAGCCTTGGCTTCTGCTACACCTGGTCCAAAAACATGAATGTATCTCGAATTTAGTTTTGTGCTTGAATGTTGAGCACCTTTTGTTTTGTTTTTGACCAAACCACAATAAATAAATAAAAAAAATGCAGTTAAGATGAATATATTTGAAGTTTTGCTCAACATTATAACGTTTTATCCCAGAATCGCAATTTGTCGGTTGAAAGTCATGTTTTCTGGTGTCAAAAGCCTGGTAAAGACCTAAAAACAGGATCAAGTCTTGGGAGTCAGCGTTGCATCATCAGGTCCATCTAACACAGTCTGGTATTGGAACTAATGTGAGGGTTTTTCATGAAGCCAGTTTGTGCCTCGTTTATGTCCGAAAGGCCAGATTTAAGACGTTTGGCATAAACTGAGGCCAGTATTTTACACTCTGTATTGAAGCGTGTGATTGGACGCCAGTTTTCAATCATCAGCGGATCCTTTTGGGGTTCAGGGATCAGGCAGATCACGCCTTGTTTCACTGAAGCTGACATTTCTCCCAAGGTGACACATTGATTAAGCGCTTTAAACAATGGCTTTTCAATCATGTCCCAGAATGGAGCATTAAAACCCCCTGGAGACCCATCACACCGGGCAATTGGCCTTTTTTTAGGGCTTTTTTCCACTTCCTGTCATTCCACGATCGTTATCGTGAAACATCTGGTTGAGAATCTGACTGATTTGACTTTTTTGACAAAAGGATTCAACATATTTCAGAATATCTAGAGACTTAGATAATAACACTTTGTCAGTTACTTTTAGGTCATTCACACCATTTCTTTTTTGGTTCCTTTTTTCTGTAGAAGAAGCTTGAGTTTTCCCCATATTCTCTCCATTTACACGTCGATGTCACAAAAGCACCTTCAGCCGTCTCGTCTTTTAAGCCTTTCATTTCTACTTCCTCCTCTTCACCGCAACTTTTACACTGGGAATATTCTGGAATAATCTTCAACCATTTGACAAAACACATCATGGTTCAATAGATTCACATTCAACTTCCAGAAGCCTCTAATATCTGGTTCTCTTCTGCACCAGCCTGAGGTCAGCTGACGGTCAGAGAATGGGGCATAATTATGACACACTTTGATCGATTGGAATTATGTCCAGAATATTCCTTGATATCAGATTTAGAAAGTGCCAAATGTCCGTCACATTTAGTCGCTCGTTCGTTCTGTGCTTTTAAATGTGGAGGTCAAAACTCTTCTGGGAGGTATTTGATCCACTAAATCATTTGGTGCATGTTTGAAATCACCTTGTTGAGCATACTTGCAGATGGAGCAAAGCCATGTGTTACCTGCGTGATCAGTGAATGTGTTGTTGTGTTGTAATGAGCATGCGCAATAAATGGTCAGTAGTGTTGTTTTTTCCCTCAGACCAAAGAGACGACGGTTGTCTGTATTTTTTCCCCCGAACCACATTGGTGACTACAAAACGATAGACTGCTGCAGAATGTCTAACGTAACAGGTTATGGGCCCAGTCAAGTAGGCCAAAAGTGGTTCAGACTTTTATTCGACGGCGAAGAGAAAAGTTACGAGCTGTGGGAAACGAGGTTCCTCGCGCATATGGAGTTACGCGGCCTCAGAGGAGTTATCTCGGAAGACCCGGAGATAGATGAGGAGGACGAAGATGCTTGGGCGGAAGATGAGACGAAGAACGGCGAGGCATATGCAGAGCTAGTGCAATGTCTTGACAACAAGAGCTTGTCATTGGTAATGAGAGACGCGAAAAGAGACGGAAGAAAAGCGCTGAATATTCTCCACGAACACTACGCTGGAAAGGACAAACCTCGTATTGTGAACTTTCCTCGCTTCATAAGGCCAGCAATGAAACGGTAACTGACTATATTATTCGAGCAGAGACTATATTCACGTCATTGAGAAGAGCAGAAGAGCACACTAGTGATGGGCTTCAGATAGCGATGGTAGTTAAAGGGCTACCTGATTCATACAAGCCATTCGTCGTGCACATCACCCAGACAAATGACACTGTGACGTTCAGCGAGTTTAAAACGAAACTGCAAAGTTATGAGAGTACTGAAAAATATGGGAAGAGTGACGTGAATGCTGATGAAGACAACGTGATGAAGACTAGTTGGGCAACAAGGTCACGAGGAAGAGGAAGAGGAAAGAAAATGGTCCTGGCTGATGCTGAATGTTACACGTGCGGTAAAAAGCGACACATGGCCAGGACATGTCCGGACGGATACCAGTTGGGAAAAGAGGAACAAAAATGGGACACAACACAGCGCGGAAGGGGACAATATCGAGGACGAGGCGGTTATTATGTGAAGAAAGTTGATGGAGAGACGGAGGCAGAGCCTACATCTTTTTGTTTCTTCAAGATGAGTGACTGCCCTACACAAAGAGGAAACAAGAAAGGTCTCATGGCCGACTGCGGCGCCACAACACACATGATCAACAACGCCACAAAGTTCAAAACAGTTGACAAGAGCTTCAGACCTGAGGACCACATGATCGAGCTTGCCGACAGATCCAAGGTGAGCGGGATGGCGAAAATGAGGGGAGATGCTGAAATCTACTTGTTGGACAGCGAGGGACGAAGAGTGAAAACGATTCTCAAACAGGCACTCTACATCCCATCGTTTCCACAGGACATCTTTTCAGTTAAAGCAGCGACGGCCAACGGAGCTGAGGTCCACTTTAAGGACGGTAATGACTGGCTGGTCCACAAGGACGGTACCAAATTCAAAATGGACGTGTATGGTAGGCTGTATTACCTTAGCGCAGTAGAAGATGAAAATGTTGATGAAGTATATGGGTGTCATGACATTCAAACGTGGCATAGGATACTTGGTCATTGCAATTTTGATGATGTTGCCAAATTAGAAAAGGTGGTTGAAGGAATGTCTATAAAAGGGAAACATGACAAATCCAACCAAAAATGTGAAATATGCACACAGGGCAAACTCACACAAAGCAGAAACCGACAGGCAGACTCTAAAGCCACAGCTGTGTTAGAGCTTGTACACACAGACCTATGCGGTCCTATAGAACCAGCAGATAAAGATGGGTACAGATATGCAATAGCATTTACTGATGATTGCAGTGGGATGATATTTCCATACTTTATTAAAACAAAAAGTGACACGACAAAAGCTACAGAAAAATTCATAGCGAATGTAGCCCCATATGGAAAGGTAAAGTGCATAAGGTCAGATAACGGCACAGAGTTTACCGGACAAGAGTTTCAATGTCTACTTAGGAGTAATGGGATAAGGCACGAGAAGAGTGCACCCTACTCACCTCATCAGAATGGGACTGCCGAAAGAGGGTGGAGAACCTTATTTGAGATGTCACGATGCATGCTATTGGAGAGTAACCTCCCAAAGCAATTATGGACATATGCTGTACAAACAGCAGCCCAAATCCGCAACAGGTGCTACAGTAAGCGGCTAGAGCAGACACCTTACCGTATTTTTACAGGAAAAACACCTAACCTATCTAACATGCAGATATTTGGCTCTGAATGCTATGTTTACAAGCAGGATAAGAAAAAGCTAGACTCTAGATGCAGCAAGGGGATCCTTGTAGGCTATGACAAATATACTCCAGCATATAATGTGTATTATCCTGAGACAGGAAAAGTCCTAAAACATAGGCTGGTAAAATGTATCACCAAAGGTGGCACAGATAGCCAGACCCAGACAGATTGTGACATGGGGGAAGACATTGAGAGTTATGTAAATACACCTCAGAAGAGAGTCAACCAGGGTCAGAGACAGCCTGAAGAGAGTAAAGAGTCCAGTGTTGAAGAGGCTGCTGAGACAGGTCCGACACAGACAGATAGTACTCAGAAAGAAGAGGTAGAAAGGAGATACCCTACAAGACAGAGAAAGGCTCCAGAATACTTAAAGGAGTACCAGTGTAAAGTTGAGTGTAACAATGACGAAAGTGAGAATGTAGATTATTTCTACAGAGTAGCTTATGATGTTCCTAAAACACTTAGAGAGGCAATGGACTCTAAAAAGTCAAAAATGTGGGCTGATGCGATGAACTCTTTGACAGAGAATGAAACTTTCACTCTGACCCCACTGCCAAGAGGCAAGCAAGCAGTGGGAGGTCGCTGGGTATATGCAGTGAAAGAGAGCCCAGATGGATCTGAGACTTGTAAAGCCAGATATGTTGCAAAGGGCTATGGTCAAGTGGAAGGAATTGACTATAAAGAGACTTTTTCACCAACAGCCAACATGACCTCTGTACGAGCATTAATGCAGGTGGCTGTACAGGAGGATCTTATTTTACACCAAATGGATGTGAAGACTGCTTACCTCCATGCTCCAATGGACTGTGAGATATATATGGAACAGCCGGAAGGTTTTGAAATCAAATCAAAGACAGGGGAACACTTAGTGTGTAAACTCAACAAGTCATTGTATGGTTTAAAACAGTCCGGACGTAGCTGGAATATGTTACTACATGATCACCTTACAGAGAACGGTTTTGTACAAAATTATGCTGATCATTGTGTCTACAGCAGAAAATCTGAGAATGAGAAAGTGATTTTGTTAGTATGGGTGGATGATTTAATCATAGCAGCGAGTAACAACACCTTACTCAGTGATGTGAAGGAAATGTTGAAGAGAAGATTTAAGATGAAGGATATGGGTCCACTTAAATACTTCCTGGGTATAGATTTCAGACAGAGTGATGGAGAAATCAAAATGACCCAAAAGAGACACATAGAGAAGATATTAGCGAAATTTGGAACGTCCGAATGCAAACCGAGATCCACCCCATGTGAGCAAAAGTTAAACTTTGATTCAACAGGATACAGAGAGATAGTAGGTAGCTTGATATACATTATGACATGTACAAGACCTGACCTGAGCTGGGCTGTTAGTAAACTATCTCAATACCTAGCAGAACCAAAGCAACAGCATTGGGCTACAGCGAAACACATACTGAGGTACTTAAAGGGTACTATGGATCAAGAACTACACTACCAGAAATGTGAGGAAAGCCCATTACAGCTGGAGGGATACAGTGATGCTGATTGGGCAGCCGATATGGATGACAGGAGGAGCTCGACTGGATACTGTTTCAGCTTAACTGAGAATGGTCCAGTTATATCATGGAAGAGCAGAAAACAGCAAACGGTGGCATTATCCACATGCGAAGCTGAGTATATGGCGCTAGCAGCCACTACTCAAGAAAGTATGTATCTTGTACAACTACTTGGAGGAATAGATAGTTGTAACCAGCATACACCAGTCAAGATATTTGAGGACAACCAGGGGGCGATAGCTTTATCAAAGAACCCAGTTTGCAGACAGAGAAGCAAACATATAGACATAAAGTACCATTTTGTACGGTCTGCACACGCAGAAGGTAAAATATGTATAGAATATTGCCCTACTACAAACATGGTAGCTGATGTCCTTACCAAGCCTTTGACAAAAGCTAAGTTTGAGAGTTTTAAGGGATATTTGTTTGGGAAGTAATGTTGAACATTGCTAATATACCAAATGTTTTTTTTTTTAATGTTGTTTTGAAGTGTTTAGAACTTTGCCAGTATGCCAAATGTTTTATTTTGGGGTTATATATTTTTGTTTACTATATGAGAACTATACACATGTCTTTGAGTGGGAGTGTTGAGCATACTTGCAGATGGAGCAAAGCCATGTGTTACCTGCGTGATCAGTGAATGTGTTGTTGTGTTGTAATGAGCATGCGCAATAAATGGTCAGTAGTGTTGTTTTTTCCCTCAGACCAAAGAGACGACGGTTGTCTGTATTTTTTCCCCCGAACCACATTGGTGACTACAAAACGATAGACTGCTGCAGAATGTCTAACGTAACACACCTGCTACGATTAGACACGCCCCCTGGGATTCCTTTCTCAATTCTGATCATTTATTCACACGTTATAGATGTTGCAAATAATGAAAGTACATTTCTCCTCCTCAATATTGAGAATGATCCATCTCTTTGGGATGAATATGATTTTGAACAGTTCCTTGTGTTCAGTGCGATAGCGGCGGTTGAGGCGTGCTCCGCCCTATTGAACCTCAGCAAATGAACAATCAGTAACTTCATATTTTCAAAGATCTAAAGTCCATCATTTATTCACCAAAACAGTTCAAATGACCAAATGTTTAATAAAGAAACACACATAAAAGAGCTGATTTCCACACGAGCCGTCTCATGGTTTTTATTTGGGGTCTTATCGCTCTTCTGTCCAACTCTGTGTCAAACGTCCCCCAGTAAGTGGAGACACTGCTGGTCTCTGGATCCACAGACTCACACGTGTCCACAATCATCTTCTTCAGGCTTTTTGTGAGCTCAGAACCTCCTTTTGCACCTTTTTGAATTCTTTAAGAAGAGACTCTGACCTTTGCTCCACCATCTCATTTATGTTCAGAGAGATTAAGTCTTTAAGTCTTGTGATGGCAAAAGAGGTATAAAAGAGGTATAAAAGAGGTATAAAAGAGATATAAAAGAGGTATAAAAGAGATATAAAAGAGATACAAAAGAGATACAAAAGAGGTATAAAAGAGATATAAAAGAGGTATAAAAGAGATATAAAAGAGGTATAAAAGAGATATAAAAGAGATATAAAAGAGATATAAAAGAGGTATAAAAGAGATATAAAAGAGGTATAAAAGAGGTATAAAAGAGGCGGTGGATTAAAGTCACTCACGTTGTGTCGCTTCTTGGTTTTTCTGCTTCTTAAAACTCCATAAACGTCTCTAAAATGTGAAATCAAAGCGGAGCAGAATCTGTGTCACACCCATAGACCATGAAAACGAGTGGACTGTTGGACTGTGAGGTCAGAGGCCACGCCCCCAAATACTCACACAGGTATATAAATACACACGTGGTACATTCTGTCAGTCAAAGTCTGAAACAGTAACTCTTCTGCTCATGTCCCAACACTGCCACCTTCTGGAAATGTCGTGTCAGGTTCATTCATAAATCTAACACCCAAACTTGACTTTTCCGTTTCGAGACGAGCTCTTTGCTTTTTTACAACAATCTGAACAAACGTTACATTATAAACCTTCTGGTCATTCTGGAAAAATGTCATATTCACAAATCCAAACTCAGAAATATAGAAAAGAACTAAAAAGAAATGGACCTGGAGCGACTAAAGTCCAGTGTGCTCTCTCTGCTACTATATTCACAGTTTAATATTGATAAAGTTGTGTGGTCTTGACTTCCTCTTGAGACGTGAGTGGGACATTTTCATCTGCAGGTCCTTCTTGATGAAAAACTCCTCTTCAAACACAAGTTCAAGCGCACAACTCTCCCACGTGGAATAACAGATATGTACTTGTGAACAGGAGATGGACCTTTCTCCACCAGAGCTTTTCTAACGCTGTTCGTGGAGAAAGAAGAACATTGTGTGTGAATTCTGTGCCAAATATCAGATCTGCTGTAGCCAAAGAAGATCTAAACAGTGTCCAGTCTCTCCCAGGATCTCTGACCAACACGGTTAAACAGGATCTAATACAGTCTAAGGTGACCCCTGTAATGAGGGCTCTTTGTGTGGACGCTGCTGAGTTATCGGCCACTTTATTAGGTACACCTGTCCAACTGCTCGTTAACGCAAATGTCTCATCAGCCAATCACACGGCAGCAGCTCAATGCATTTAGGCTGTAGACTTGGTCAAGAGGATCTGCTGCAGTTCAAAGCAGCATCAGGACGGGGAAGAAAGGTGATTGAAGTGACTTTGAAGGTGGCGTGGTTGTTGGTGCCAGACGGGCTGGTCTGAGTATTTCACAAACTGTTGATCTACTGGGATTTTCACACATCTCTAGGGTTCACAGAGAATGGTCGGAAAAAGAGACAATATCCAGTGATTATTATGAAACCCTCTTTTATTATAAATCACATCATCAGCAAAATGTCAACCATCATCAGTCAATTCATCCTGAAAATCAAAGAAATATTAAATACATTTATTAAACATGAAGCAAAACATTTCATCACAAATGTTCAGGGAGTAAATACCATTTTGTCCTGGGACTTTTGAAAACATAAAACTATAATAATAATAATGATAAAATGTTTGAGAATGAGTGACAGTTTCTGACTCCATGAGAGTTTAGTCAGATTTGACAAATTCCTTTTTGAAGCGTTCCAATGTAAAACAGAAATAATTGTTTGATTCGTCGAACACTAAAATAATCTCGACAAAATAATATGAATAATAAAATGCTCATTGAAGTTAAATGTTTTTTCTAAATGTGTTTGTGTTTGGGGTGAGACCAGACTAACAGGACCTGAAGTGTCAGTCCTCCAGGGGGCGCTGTGTGCTCAGCTCCACCAGAGACACTGAACTGTTAAACCTCAGTCTAAACCCAGGAAACAGAGGCTCAGTGAAGGAGGAGCTGAAGGTGTGGAGGTGGGACAGTTCTCCACCAGAGAGGACCTGATAGAAGGACAGAGCTCCAGCCTCAGAGTCCAGGAACACGCCCACTCTGGAGGTGTTTGGAGGAAACTGAGATGACAGCTTATATCTTCTCAAACTTGACATAAACTCAGGTCTTTCTTTCTCATTGTGCATAAAATAATATTTTCCTCCCCAGATCCTCAGATTCCAGGACTGATCATTGAGTCCAAACTCACTCTCCTCACTCTTTCCTCTCCGTCTGATTCCTCTGTAACTCACTGCTACATCAACCTCCCCCCAGCACTGCACCTCCCAGTAACAGCGCCCCCTCAGGCCGGAGGAGGCCAGGACCTGAGGACAGTCTGTGAATCTGTCCTCATGATCTGGAACTTGTTCTGACTCAGAGAATCTCACAGTCCGTTTGTCCTCAGACAGATGGAGTCTTCTGTGTGCCGTGTTTGGATCCAGAGTGAGCTCACAGTGATCTGAAACACAAAGACACATTTAAAATGTGATGATTTAAACATGTTAGTGAGAGTAAATATGAAGTGTGAAAGTGCTGTTTCTTCTCAAAGGTAAATCAATGATAATGAGGTGGTTGGAGGCTCAGCTCATGTGTGATCAGCTTCAACATGTTTAGTTTGGCTCAAAACCTCATCAGTGTTTTGAACTGGGACGTTCAGTTTGTGCGGCTCCAGATCCAATACTGATCTTTAATGTTTGTTCTTTACGATACTGATCCGATACCGATCTGATACCGATCTGATCTTCTTATATTTCATGTTTTTGACCCTTAGTTTAGTCTGATCTTGAGCCTTTATAAAACATGAAGAACACAAAGCTGAATTTGGCTCCAGTTTAATTCCATGACGACAGTTTCAATATGAATATTGCAGAATAGTGTTTTAAAGTGGTCCACAGCTTCAGAGCATCACACTCACTGTGACAGACACATTGATGGATTGATGCAGGTCAAATGAGATGTGCATTTATATATTTGTGAATAAATCATTGGTGGACGACCTAAACTGTGCTTTCTTCACCTGTGAATGTGGATGTTTTTCAGACGTTCCACATTCTGCTTTGGAGCCTCTCAAAATCCACATTTATTCAAAGACAGATTTGTTCTCATCAATTCTCATTTATAAACATGAACGTTGAGATGACATGATTGACAGTTTAAAAGTGGGCGTGGTGTTCAGGGGAGATGTCCGTGGACACAGTGTGGATATTTGCTCCAACTAAAAGACTCTTTAGGCCCTTTTTACTTTAGTTTTTAGACTTGTTTTAGACCGGAGCGCCAAGGCACACGCATTTCCCGAGTCCTCACGGAGCGAGACGAGCCGGTCGTGACACACGGCTGTAAAAACACAAGATTCTATCAAGTCAAAGTACAGCACATTTACTATGTTGTGGAGACACCAGATTGTTGAACTTTAGCCTTCTTCTTTCACCAATAAGTGACTTTTGACTCCTTTGACTCGTCTACTGCCTCTTAAGTCTCTCACACACATGGATTGTAGAAGAACAAGCAACATTTTTAACTGGAACAAGAAAATATGAGCACATTTCTCCTTTTTTAGCTTCACTCCACTGGCTGCCTGTCCATTTTAGGATTCATTTTAAAACTCTTTTATTTACGTTTAAAGCCTTAAATGGTCCTGCCCCTCCTGACCTCTCCGAGCTGCTACACCCCTACACTCCCAGCCGTTCCCTCAGGTCAGCTGACCAGCTCCTGGCAGTGCCACGGGCTAAAGGTCAGAGGTGAACGAGCCTTTGCAGTGGCAGCTCCAGTGGAACAAAGTGCCACTCCCCATAAGAAAAGCCTCTTTTGAAATCGCTTCTAAAAACATCTGTTTTCTCTGGCTTTTAACTCCATGTAGTGTGTTGATTGTATGTTTTATATGTGTTGGGAGGGCAGCACCTTTTTATCTATTTTATTTTGTTTATTTTTATTCCATTGATTTTAGTGTGTTTGTTTGATTTAATTTTCTATTTGATTTTGTTTTTATATCTTATTTTATTACTTTTATCCTATTTATGCCTCTGTAGTCTTTTACCTGCTGTGAAGCACTTTGGAACACTCTGGTTGTGTAAATCGTGCTGTATAAATAAAGTGGATTGGGTTGGATTGGAAAATACACAACTTTATTGATTTAGGATCAGATTTTGCTCCAACTAAAAGACTCTTTAGGCCCTTTTTACTTTAGTTTTTAAGACTTGTTTTAGACTGAAGCGCCAAGGCACACGCATTTCCCGAGTCCTCACGGAGCGCTTTAATTCATATTAAATGATATATTAATATATCTTGAGTAACAGTTAATATGTAAAACGCAGCCTAATTGTGTCTCAGACATAAACATATCAGTGTTTATTTGTGTCTGATACAATATGTCTTTGTGTCTTACATTCAATTAAAAAAGTCAAAGGTCCAAACGTGACTGTGTCATATTAAATAATGATTGAGACACGTCAATATCTCTTTGTGATATGAATCCATTATTATTTGTAGAAAGGATGAACAAAAACAAGTCAAAGACATTTCTTACATTAATACATGACATGTCCTCTGAGTGCGCCATCTAGTGGTGAAATCAGCCTTATTCAAAAGTGACTCCTACTTATTTATTTCTTCTTTATTTTCAGCTTTAATTGGCATGAAAACACAATAAACAGTAATAAACGTGTAGTTTTGAAGAGAAAAAGAGCATAGATCATGTGACGTCTGCAGAGCTGAGCCGATGGTGCCCAGGCACATTGTACTCACAGCTCCTCAGTGTTTCTGCTGCTCTGGACTTCAGCCTTAACATTAGCAGTGACCGCTGCGTGTGGACCACGTGAGGACCATATGCACTTGTATGGAGCCCATCTAGTCACAGGTTCTGATCCCATACTCAAACATACATGTGTCTGTGTGACGGGGGAAAGGGTGGAGTCTGTGGGAGCTGTGGTGGAGGAGGACCAGGGCATCAGGAGTAACTCAACAATGTGGGCTCAGGAGTAACCGCAGCAACAGCCTCCTCTCACTGCCACCAAGAACACGACCTTTTAAGACATCGTTTGTCCCGTCTGCCGTGTCCAGGGCCCAAGGCTTCAGGGGCTTTTTCATCTTATATATGTTGTTTTATCATTGTTCATCGTTTGATGTTGCACCGAATCACCAAAGCAAGTTCCTATTTTGTGAATTATGTTCATTGACAATAAACCTTTTCTGATTCTAATTCTGATTCTGACTTCTTCTTTTGCATTTACCCCTTGACTACAGATGCCACAAACTGCAGCACAAACAGACGGGCAAAGTGTGAGCGGCGGCCGAGGCGTCGGAGCAGGACAATATGTTTCCAAGTCCAATTCATGACGACAGACGAGTACGAGAGCGAAAGCTCAGGATAAAGAAGACGCCGTCATAAATCTGTCTTATAATAATAAGGTATTATCATATTTACCTGTAAGATTAGGAGAATAAAGATGAATGTAAAGATCGCCCTAGTTCAAATGTAAAGTTGGACAGTTCCTCCAGTGAAACAGTTTCAGTCTGATGTTTGTGGAAGTTGCTGCTTGTCAAACCTCTAAATGTGTCGATAAGTTCAAATAAAAACATCAGATCTACAGCTGTGAGTCTTCTACATGTGAAGTTGTACCAAATAAAATACTACTCACATTTTCTAGGACCTGGAACCATCCAGCGCTTTCCAGAAGGATCCAACCTGGAAAACACAAGTCTAGTTTAGACCAGAACCTGGACCAACCCTGAACCAGGACCCACACCTGACAGACTGTAGTGGGCAGTGTGGTCTCACCTGACAGACTGTAGGGGGCAGTGTGGTCTCACCTGACAGACTGTAGGGGGCAGTGTGGTCTCACCTGACAGACTGTAGGGGGCAGTGTGGTCTCACCTGACAGACTGTAGGGGGCAGTGTAGTCTCACCTGACAGACTGTAGGGGGCAGTGTGGTCTCACCTGACAGACTGTAGGGGGCAGTGTGGTCTCACCTGACAGACTGTAGGGGGCAGTGTGGTCTCACCTGACAGACTGCAGGGGGCAGTGTGGTCTCACCTGACAGACTGCAGGGGGCAGTGTGGTCTCACCTGACAGACTGTAGGGGGCATTGTGGTCTCACCTGACAGACTGCAGGGAGCAGTGTGGTCTCACCTGACTGACTGCAGGGGGCAGTGTGGTCTCACCTGACAGACTGTAGGGGGCAGTGTGGTCTCACCTGACAGACTGTAGGGGGCAGTGTGGTCTCACCTGACAGACTGTAGGGGGCAGTGTGGTCTCACCTGACAGACTGCAGGGGGCAGTGTGGATCGTCCCGTAGTGCGGTCAGTCTCTCTGCTGAGGGTCCTGGATGGTTGTAGCTCAGGTCTAACTCTCTTAGATGGCAGTGGGTGGAGCTTAGAGCTGAGGCCAGATAGGCCCCGCCCCTTTCTGAGACCAGACATCCAGACAGCCTAAAGACACACAGCATTACACTCATGTGGAAACAAGGGGCAGAGTGCATGATGGGAGTGTCTCACCTGAGAGTCTCCAGTCTGCAGGGGGCGCTCTTCAGTCCATCACACAGCAGCTCCACTCCTGAGTCCTGGAGGTCATTTTGACTCAGGTCGAAGTGTGTGAGACTGGAGGAGCTGAGGACTGAGGCCAGAGGACCACAGCTGAGAGAGGACAGGCCACAAGTACTCAATCTGGGGACAATACATTGTTATTTATTATGCCCCGAAATAGTAAAAAATAGTATTGCAGTAGTACACAAACTTTGTAACAAAAAATAACTTTAAATGCAAGTTATTCAGACGAATAGAATAGAAATGTAAATGGACTAATAAAAAACAAACACTGAAAGAGCAAAGTGTAGCTGATCTAACCTGAGAGTCTCCAGTCTGCAGGGGGCGCTCTTCAGTCCATCACACAGCAGCTCCACTCCTGAGTCCTGGAGGTCATTTTGACTCAGGTCGAAGTGTGTGAGACTGGAAGAGCTGAGGACTGAGGCCAGAGGACCACAGATGCTGTTTGTCAGGTTACAGCCGGACAGACTGAGGACGGAGAGGGAGATTAGAGCGCACTCACACCTGATCGTAAACAAAGTGTCGACTATGAGGTCCGTTTGGCCGATGTCAGTCTGATTTGTGCTTCAGTGATGCTGCTGGAGGAAGTGGACCTTATGAAAGTCTGTGTGTAGTTGAACTTTAGGATTATGTGGCCTCGAGGACATGTTTATGTACCAGTGTTTTCACATTTTAGCTGCTTTTGTTGGACACATTACCCTGGAATGTTCTGCCATTTGGATTTAGGGTAGACTTAGAGTTGAGAGTGTTAACCACTCTGCCACAGTGTAGTTTGTACTCACATGGCTTTGGTGGAGGCCTTGATAACCGGCAGCAGATTCAGCAGAGCCTTCTCTGAGGGACAGTATTTCCTCAGGTCAAACTCCTCCAGGTCTGAGTCTGTAGACAGTAAGAGAAAGGCCAAGGCTGACCACTGAGCAGGAGAAAGTTCATCTGCCTTCAGGCGTCCTTCTCTCAGGGTGTTTTGGATATCCTGCACCAGACTGCGGTCGTTCAGCTCGTTCAGACAGTGGAACAGGTTCAGGCTTTTCTCTGTAGACAGACCCTCATCATTGAGCTTCTGTTTAAGGTATTTTACTGTCTCTTGATTGGTCTGAGAGCCACTTCCTGTGTGAGTCAGCAGACCCTGCAGCAGCCTCTGATTGGTCGGCAGAGACAGGCCCAGGAGGAAGCGCAGGAACAGGTCCAGGTGTCCGTTTGGACTCTTAAAGGCCTGGTCCACAGCAGAGCTAAAGAAGGCTTCTTCAGAAGAGTTTGATGGGGACAGCAGGTTCTCTCCAGAGCTGAAGAAGGTCTGATGGACGTGAAGAGCAGCCAGAAACTCCTGCACACTCAGATGGATGAAGCAGTAGACCTTATCCTGGTACAGGCCTGGCTCCTCTCTAAAGACCTGTGTGAACACTCCGGAGTACACTGAGGCCGCTGCAGCGTCCAGCCCACACTCGCTCAGGTCACACTCGTAGAAGATCAGGTTTCCTTTCTGCAGCTGCTCAAAGGCCACTTTTCCCAGAGACTTCACCATCTCCCTGGTCTCTGGAGTCCAGTGAAGGTCTGCCCCTGATCCCTGGTGATACTTGATGTTCTTTACTTTGGCCTGCACCACCAGGAAGTGGACGTACATCTGTGTGAGAGTCCGTGGCAGCTCTGGTTCCTCTGTTTGTTCCAGAAGCTTCTGTATAACTGTGGAGAGGATCCAGCAGAAGACCGGGATGTGACACATGATGTGGAGGCTGCGGAAGCTCTTGATGTGGGAGAGAACAAGTGTGACCTGCCGCTCGTCTCTGAACCTCTTCCTGAAGTATTTCTCCTTCTGCGGGTCGGCGAACCCTCGCACCTCTGTCACCATGGAGATGCACTCAGCAGGGATCTGATTGGCCGCTGCGGGGCGCGTGGTTATCCAGAGAAGAGCGGAGGGAAGCAGGCTCCCCCTGATGAGGTTTACCAGCAGCACGTCCACTGAGACGGACTGTGTGGGGTCGCTCAGGGCCCGGGTTTGGCTGAAGTCCAGAGGAAGTCTGCACTCGTCCAGACCGTCAAAGATGAAGAGCACCTGGAGCTGTTGGAAGCTGCAGAGAGCGTTGGATGGACTGAAGAAGTGGTGCAGCAGCTCCACCAGGCTGACCTGTGTGTCTCTGAGCACATTGAGCTCTCTGAAAGTGAACGGGAACAGCAGCAGGAGCTCCTGGTTTGTCCTACCTTCAGCCCAGTCCAGACTGAACTTCTGAGTCAGCACCGTTTTCCCCACGCCAGCAACGCCCTTCGTCAGCACGACTCTGATTGGTCCCTTTGTCTGTGTTCTCATTGGTTCTTCTCTGATTGGGAGTTTAAACATGTCTTCACACTTGATGGCGGTCTCTGCAGAGGCCGGTTTTCTGGTCTCGATGTGTCTGACCTCATGTTGCTCTGTGGCCTCTCCCTCTGTGATGTACAGCTCTGTGAAGATCTGCTTCAGTTCAGAGGAGTTTCCTTCTTTAGCGATGCCCTCACACACACGGCTGAACTTCTGTACCAGACATGTCTTCACTTCTCCCTGAACCTTAGAACACAGACCTGTAAAAAGAGAAATCTGCATCAGACGTGTAACTGGACACACTGGGTTCAGTTAGAGCAGAGAGAGCTCTGGAGATTTTATGAAATTCAACCCACTATTCCGGCCCCCGTCCTCCCTGTTGTGTGTTTGACTGTAATGTTCCCTGTTCCTGTTTCCTCTGGTTGATGGGCCAATCCACAGTCTTCACCTGCAGCCACTTCCAGTATTTAAGGACCTGTTGCAGCTGCACAAGGCCATTCGTCTTCTCGTTCATCAGGGCTGTGGTGGTAGCGACTGACTTATTTGTTATTTGTCTCCTTTTAAGTTGTCACTTTGATTCTGTTCATGGGCCTTTGTTTTGTTTGTCCTGTGACTCGTACCTTATAGAGACACTTAACTTATTTTCTTAGTCGTGTCTGTGTTTGTTCATTTACCTTTGTGTTCCTGTTTATTGAACAAACTTTATTTCACCATTGAACATCTTGGTTTTGTTACTTCTTTTACCCTCGCAGTTATAACACGCACACTTTGAAACAGCAGAAACATTTGAATCCAGATAATCCTTTCTGATCAGTCCTTTTCAGCCAATAACAGCTGTAGCTCATCACATGAAATGTGCCTCTACCTAAAAAACCTGGAGCATCTGAACTGAATGATTTTCACCCAGTAACACTTACCTTCATTTTATGTAAGAGTGTGGAGCAAACTGTGAGTAAAAACATCATGTCGTCTATATCTAACTGTTTGGACATCTAACAGTTTGCATATGAAAGTCAGAAGTACAGAAGATGTGGCTATCACTCTATATAACACCTTAGCAAAGCACCTTCAGGCCCCTGACCATTATGCTAGAATCCTCTTTGTGGACTTTACATCAGCTTTCAGTTCTCTGCGTGTACATATTTGACTGAACAGGCTCATGGACCTCGGTGTTAATGGAGGCATTATCAAATGGGTCAGAGACGTTATGTCCAATCGTTCCAAAGAGATATTTATCCTACTCTGGGTAGGCCCTGCCCACTGGGCGGGACCTCCTAATGAAAAGGTGTTATTGGTTTCTATCAAACTAGCCTCTTTGTTTACAATCAGTCCTTTAATGGACTATCAGTAGTGATGCAGACCTAAACCCACGTTCAGGTTCAAGTCCGGATTCGAATCCAGAGCTTTAGGTTTAGGTCCGGACTCATTAGGTCCGGACCTAAACCATCCCATATTTGCATAATGTTATAACAGCATAACACAAGCTACTTGGCTTAATTATGTTGAAGACACTTGAACAAGGACGACTATCAAACACAAGGCTTAACTGCAGATTGAAATAAACTCAACTTGTCTGGTTTATTCACAGTTTTTAACAGAAGTTACAACTTACAAATCACAAGCTACTAGCTACGAGCTAGCTGCTAAACTATAGCTTAACTAACAGTTAACACACATTCATGTGTTTTACTTGAGGAACAAGAGCATGTTGAGTATTGTTGACAGGGTCAGTCTGGGTCAAGGGTCAAAGCAGCTGTTTCATCTGATACAATGTTTTGCCTTTAGACACATTTCCACTCTTTAATGTTACAGATCCATTGGCATCAAAAGTCAGGTAAAAACCTTCAAACAGACAAAACACCAGTGTAAATAATTAAATAACAGTGTAAAATAACAGTTATAAAAACTAGCATAAAAGTCAACTTGAATCACTATAAAGCATCAACTTAGCAGTATCAAAAGTAGAATATGAAAATATTTTACACAACACATCAAAATAATACATCATATTAGCAGCATTAAACACCAGACCAGATTTAACAACTGTAGAATACAAATACAAAATATAAACTCCAATTAATGAATGCAGCAATTAAGCAATATTACTTTGACTTTACTTTGTATTTACTTAATGCCAAATACATCTCACCACAACATAACACTTAAGTTATTTCATTCATATTTACACAAAGCCCAAAGCACAACCCAGACAAGACCAAGCTGACCCCGCCCCTTTAACCATCACAACATCGCACGCGGCGGCCACAGCTTAAACAGTTCAGATAAAGCCAGCGATCTCACCGGCTTCACTTCAATGTTCACATGTGGACACACGGTTCTGCAGCTCGACACGTACCAGGCGCTCCCGTCTCTCGCATCTTTAAACTTATTTCACCGGCTTTAACTTCTGCCCGGAAGACGCGTGCGTCACTAATTAGGGTCCGTGTGCGCTATTGACGGCGGCGCATGGCAGTGTTTACGTCCAGCGCAAATTTCGCGATCAATGGAAGGTTTAAGATGGTTTAGATTCTAGAACGAAAAGGATATAGTATGTGAGTGCTATATTTTTTTATGAGTCCAGAACCGAATCACCGGGGTTTCGTTTTTTTTAACCTGAACCGAAACGTTTTTACAAGTCCAGATCCGGTCCGTCGTAGCGGTACACATCCCTAGATACATTATGAAATGTTGAGTGTGACATGCAGATCGTGTATATTTCTAATTGTTTTGATGAAACCAAAGGTAAATAGTTTTCATATTCGTATTACAACAGAAGAATGGTGCATTTGGAGCTCCGCCCCTCTGGTCACCTGACTGTCCAACACACAGAGGGTCCTGATGCCTCTGGTGGACTGTTCGGCTGCTCCGCCGTGACAAAACCTAATATCTAAAGCTAGTTTGTCTCACGACACGTGCTGCTTTCAGGTGAGTAAAGTCCCCGCTCTGAGGGATTATAGACACTTCAAACACCACAGGGACTAGAACAGTGTTTGATTTAGGTTAGTTCCACTTTAAAGGAGCTTTAACTGTGAGGGGCTGCCACACTCTGTTGTAGCTGGACCCAAGGCCCTCACACCTTCACAGAGTTCTTAAGCCACGTTTGGACTGGCCCCGGCCCCTCAGACCGGTTTAGAGTTCTTTGGAACGGTTTGCTCCATGCTCAGGGCGCTGAGCAGCAGACGTTACACAAATATAAGAAATACAAAATCTAATCTAAAACCTGAATTATACCTTTGACAAGATGTTTAAAGGCTCGAAATAACAAATGAGCTGAAAACCAAGTGCAAAAGCCACTCTCAGTACTTGGGTACTCAGCCCCCAAAATGTTTGACTTCAGTGCAAAGCCTCTACGCAGAGTGCCGTGCTGCAACAAACAGAAAACAGATGTTGCTTTGCCTGCTTTGTGTGGCTAACGTGCTTTGCTAGCTTTGTGTTGCTAACGTGCTTTGCCTGCTTTGTGTTGCTAACGTGCTTTGCCAGCTTTGTGTTGCTAACGTGCTTTGCTAGCTTTGTGTTGCTAACGTGCTTTGCTAGCTTTGTGTTGCTAACGTGCTTTGCTAGCTTTGTGTTGCTAACGTGCTTTGCTAGCTTTGTGTTGCTAAGGCGCCACATATAAGTTAGCATCAGTGTAAACGTGGCTTTACTGTTCTGCAGACGCTGGAGCAGCTGCTCCTGGTCCATCCTCCTCAGGAAGTCCAGGGTGATGGTCAGAACCGCCTCTCTGCTCGACTCCTCCTCCTCACTCTCAGAGCATTCTGGGTAATCTGAGGCCAGGAGCCTGTGGAGCCTCTGCAGCTGCTGTTTGACATAATCCAGGACCTGCTCCTCCAGACGCTGAAACACAGAGAACACAGAGGAGCAGGTCAGGCCCTGGGATCCACTCTGCAGGTGGAATCTCCTCTAAATGTTTCTGACCATGTGACGCTTTTGGTACAAACCTTGAAAACAGAGTCCAGGTCACAGTCTCCTCTGGGGCCCTCTGCGCTCTTCTCTCTGTGGGACAAACAAACCAATGATACAACATTACACTCAGAGCCAACAAACCCCCGACGGGAGCGACAGGAGCGACGGGAGCGACGGGTGTTGAGAAAAACGTCTTTAAAGAAACAGGATTTGGAGAAGGTTCTTCTGGGACTTACTCTGAATCTGGTCCTGGTTCTTTAAACACTGGAGGTTCATGTCTGGAGCGGTCACTCTTTAAGGACAGGTGGCTCTGTCTGGACCTGGAAACATCAGCTCAGTCACAGAATAAACTGCAGAAGGTTCTAACCATCCAGTCCATACACCAGAGCTTCTCAAACTGTTTCTGCTGCGATCCCTTTAGGGGATTGTTAGTGAGAGCCCGGGACTGTGTGTCTGACACTCGGACCTGCAGTGTGGGGGCGCCCCAGGGCACTGTCCTCGCGCCCTTTCTCTTCACCTTCTACACTGCAGACTTCAGACATGACACGGACAGCTGTGTCCTGCAGAAGTTCTCTGACCACTCTGCCATCATCGGACTCATCACGGACGACGATGATGCGGAGTACAGAGGACTGGAGCAGGACTTTGTGGACTGGTGTCAGTGGAACCACCTCCTCATCAACGCGGGGAAGACCAAGGAGATGGTGGTGGATTTCCGCAGACGCCACCCCACTGCCCCCTCACCAGTGAACATCCAGGGACGGGACATTGAGAGAGTGACTCATACAAGTACCTGGTGTTCATCTGAACCACAAACTGGACTGGACTCATAACACAGACGCACTGTACAGGAAGAGCCAGAGTCGGCTCTACCTCCTGAGGAGACTCAGGTCTTTTGGAGTGACAGGGCCACTCCTGAAGACCTTCTATGACTCTGTGGTGGCATCAGCTCCTGTAGGCGTGGCCTGCTGGAGCAGCAGCATCACAGAGAGGGAGAGGAAGAAGCTGGACAAAGTCATCAAGAAGTCCAGCTCCGTCCTGGGCTGTGCTCTGGACTCGGTGCAGGAGGTGGGGGACAGAAGGGTCCTGGCTAAACTCACATCTATGCTGGACCATGAGCAGGACACTCTGTCCACTCTGGAGAGAAGCTTCAGTGCCTGATCCACCCTCGCTGTGTGAAGGAGACGTGCTAGCCCTGAACACGTGCAATACTGACTTAACCATGTGCAATACCGTCATATTCATGTGCAATTACTGTCACACTCACACGTTATTAATGTCATTCATGTGCATATAACTGATGTAAATAAGAGTGTTTATTATTATTAGTATTATTTGTCTTATGCCAGCTATTTTTATTTGTATTATTATTATATTTTATCTTTATTTTCTTCTCTCCAGTCCCTATTAAGATATGAGAGGAGTTTTGTTAATAAGAGTTTTTGTTTTTGTACATAAGAGTTCTTCTATTAAGAGTGTTTTTTAAACTTCCTATAAGTTATCTGTCCTTTCCCCCTGTATCTACTGCGTTGTAACACCAACATTTCCCCATGTGTGGACAATAAAGTTATATCTTATCTTATCTTGTTCACGCCCCCCACAGCCTCCAGAAATATAAACTCATCAAATAAAACACATGCACTTTTACTATAAATGCCTCAATTAAAGGCGTAATGGACGATTTTTTGGCCCAAATCTGAGTCTCATTTCCTCGTGGCGTGGACGGCCGATTAGTCCTGCCACGTATCAATCATAAAACGCACCTACTGCTCACCTGCAGCCTCTTTCTGGCTCGTCTCCAGGACAGCAGCACGTTTCACTGTGTCTAAGCGCATGGATCTATCATAATATAGTTCCCTCCGTGTAGAGGACAACATTAAGACAGAGAAAGACAGTTTGAGCTCAGAAGAGACGGAAATCTACGGAGACGAGAGACGCGATGTGATCCGTCGCGCTAATAAACAAACGCACGTGTTGCAACGAGGCTTTGATGTGCCTCCGCAGGGGATGAGTGCACATGCGAAAAATCCTCCTTTATTCCTTTAACCTTAAATACACAGCAATAATGAGAGTTTGACATAAATTACATTCATTTTTAGTAAAAGTGTCACTCTCTCTTATGGTTATAGGAACTCTGAACTGCACATGAGAAGGTTCTGGGGTCTTACTCTGAATCTGGTCCTGGTTCTTTAAACTCTGGAGGTTGATCTTTAGAGCGGTCACTCTTTAAGGACAGATTCCTGGGTCTGGACCTGTAAAACACAGTCACAGCTGTTGTTAAAGCTGCTGCTGCTTCACTGAACTGTAACTGTCTAAAGTGTGAAGAGTCAGACTCACGGTGGATCAGTGCTGCCCCCTGGAGGCGGCTCCTTCACAGAGTCACTCATCATGGACCTGAGGAAAAGCACAGGAAACAGTGACTGAGACTGAGCTCACTTTACTCACACTAAAGTTTCCTTTATTCATGGGAAACACAGTGGTCACATATAGAAATAAGTCATTTAAATACAACGTAAAGTGCCTTTCATCTGGCTGTTTGTGTCACATTAAATGTACTTTATGAGTCAGAAAGTTTGATGTGATAAAGCTGCTCTCTAGAGTCACAGTGAGTCATTTGTGAATAAATGACTTGTTTGACCTCATCAATAATCATCAAATCTAGAATAAATTGACTCTGATGAGGATCATTCCGTCTCAATAGATTTAAACGCTCTAATATATTTGGAGAGGCTTTTAGAAAAATGATCAAACTGAACAAGAGACGTCCATAAGAATAACCCAGACTGTGGCATTAGTCCAGGATAAAGCTCAGTTTGTCTCTGTTAAACTTCCACGTTACAAAAGCTCTTTAAAGCTCTTTAAAGCTCTTTAAAACTCTTTAAAGCTCTTTAAAACTCTTTAAAGCTCTTTAAAGTTCTTTAAAGCTCTTACATTTGTGTTTTAGAACACGAGATCTGTCGAGTCTCTTTTTGCTGACTCATATTTCTTTTACTTTCACTTCCTCTTTTCCTGCCACTTCCTGAAAAAACACTCTTTCATAAGAACAGGGGGAAAAGTGATACTGATGATGAAAATGTACTTTTATGAATATAGAATTTGCCAAATATTATAATTAAATTATTTGCCATTTTCTTGTCCACTTTTGTGTCATGAAAACCAAAAATTATATGTTCAAATTTTAATCTAAAGTTGGATTCAATGTGACGTATTATAAATTGTTTATATTATATTATAAACAGTTTTTCCAAAAGGTTTTATAATAGTGCAATTCCAAAAAAGATGATGAAAAAGAGTAAATTGTTTCAGGGTATTTTGTACAGAAAGTGCAGTTGGGTCAATTGTTTTGATATATATTAGCATAAATTGAGTAGTGGGATAAATTCTATGGATTCATTTGAAAGAGACATTTTTCATCTTATTGTTTATTTAAAAAAAAAACGTTGATTCAAATTTCCACATAATGTCCAGGACAAAGTTTCTTCAGTAAAAAATAGCCGCAACAACATCTTGTTGAAATAAAGCACTTACTCTTCTGTTTTTGAGAAGATTTAATGAGGAAATATATTCTAGACCGAGGTAGAAAAACACGCAGACGACTAAAACCGGATTAAGAGATATAAAAGAGATATAAAAGAGATGTAAAAGAGATGTAAAAGAGATATAAAAGAGATATAAAAGAGATGTAAAAGAGATGTAAAAGAGATATAAAAGAGATATAAAAGAGATATAAAAGAGATATAAAAGAGATGTAAAATAGATGTAAGAGTTATAAAAGAGATATAAAAGAGATATAAAAGAGATATAAAAGAGTTATAAAAGAGATATAAAAGAGATATAAAAGAGATGTAAAATAGATGTAAAAGAGTTATAAAAGAGATATAAAAGAGATATAAAAGAGATGTAAAATAGATGTAAAAGAGTTATAAAAGAGATATAAAAGAGATATAAAAGAGATGTAAAATAGATATAAAAGAGATATAAAAGAGGTATAAAAGAGATATAGAAGAGATGTAAAAGAGATATAAAAGAGATATAAAAGAGATGTAAAAGAGATATAAAAGAGATATAAAAGAGATGTAAAAGAGATGTAAAAGAGATGTAAAAGAGATATAAAAGAGATATAAAAGAGATGTAAAAGAGATGTAAAATAGATGTAAAAGAGTTATAAAAGAGATATAAAAGAGATATAAAAGAGATGTAAAAGAGATGTAAAAGAGATATAAAAGAGATATAAAAGAGATGTAAAATAGATATAAAAGAGATATAAAAGAGATATAAAAGAGGTATAAAAGAGGCGGTGAATTAAAGTCACTCACGTTGTGTCGCTTCTTGGTCTCACTTCTCAGTCCGAGGAGGTTTTTCTGCTCCTTAAAACTCCATAAACGTTTCTAAAATGTGAAATAAAAGCGGAGCAGAATCTGAGTCAGGTGATTGGCCGCAAAGTTTATGTGGCGGTTAGGTTAGCAGAAGTGGGCGTGGCTTAGACTTCCTTTCGCTTTAGCTCTGAGCGTTTGTACATTATTAAGTGTAACATACCACACGCAGGGGCCACGCTGCAGGGGCCACGCAGCAGGGCCACGCTGCAGGGGCCACGCAGCAGGGGCCACGCAGCAGGGGCCACGCTGCAGGGGCCACGCTGCAGGGGCCACGCAGCAGGGGCCACGCTGCAGGGACCACGCAGCAGGGGCCACGCTGCAGGGACCACGCAGCAGGAGCCACGCTGCAGGGGCCACGCAGCAGGGGCCACGCTGCAGGGACCACGCAGTAGGGGCCACGCAGCAGGGGCCACGCTGCAGGGACCACGCAGCAGGGACCACGCAGCAGGGGGCCACGCAGCAGGGGCCACGCTGCAGGGGCCACGCAGCAGGGGCCACGCAGCAGGGGCCACGCTGCAGGGGCCACGCAGCAGGGGCCACGCTGCAGGGACCACGCAGTAGGGGCCACGCAGCAGGGGCCACGCTGCAGGGACCACGCAGATGACCAGGAAATGGGCTTGTTCACGTTAGAATTGTAATAAGATGAACCTGACATGTGGTATATTGTAATAGAGGATTGTATTGTAATTGTACATTCTGTATTCTGCTCCTCCTCATGTGAATGTGTGAAATAGAGTTGTTATTATTGTGCTCACCTATAGAGGGCGCACTTGTCCTGGTGTGAGGCTGTTAAGAGTTGTCGAGCAGGTTATGTATAAAGTAAAAGACAAGACTGAAATTGAGATGTTCTTCTTTATTTTGGCCACGATGCAACATCTTTTTGGCGACGAGGATAAAGAACTTTAAACGGGTAAAGATTTTGTTTGTTTTTTCGGGGAAAAAAAAGAATAAAAGAAGGGGAATGAGAAACGCAAAGGAAAAAGCTGGTAAAATGGCGACCATTGGCACTCTAGCAACGTTTGATGCTAAAAATCAAAGCTGGGAAGAATTCTGTTCAGAATTCAGCAGTTTTTTGAGGCCAACGGGATTGTCGACAGAGACAAGCAGAGAGTTATTCTCCTCAGTGTGGTCGGCACATCTACGTACAGTTTAATGCAAACTTAAAAATCTAAAAGTTGAAGTAAAAGACAAGACTGAAATTGAGATGTTGTTCTTTTTTATTTCGGCCACGATGCAACATGACATAAGAGAAATGTTTGCAGGACAATGCACAGGCTGTTGAAGCTACTCTCTGAGGTGGTGGAGGTCCTTTGACACAGGTCCTCTCTGAGGTGGTGGAGGTCCTTTGACACAGGTCCTCTCTGAGGTGGTGGAGGTCCTTTGACACAGGTCCTCTCTGAGGTGGTGGAGGTCCTTTGACACAGGTCCTCTCTGAGGTGGTGGAGGTCCTTTGACACAGGTCCTCTCTGAGGTGGTGGAGGTCCTTTGACACAGGTCCTCTCTGAGGTGGTGGAGGTCCTTTGACACAGGTCCTCTCTGAGGTGGTGGAGGTCCTTTGACACAGGTCCTCTCTGAGGTGGTGGAGGTCCTTTGACACAGGTCCTCTCTGAGGTGGTGGAGGTCCTTTGACACAGGTCCTCTCTGAGGTGGTGGAGGTCCTTTGACACAGGTCCTCTCTGAGGTGGTGGAGGTCCTTTGACACAGGTCCTCTCTGAGGTGGTGGAGGTCCTTTGACACAGGTCCTCTCTGAGGTGGTGGAGGTCCTTTGACACAGGTCCTCTCTGAGGTGGTGGAGGTCCTTTGACACAGGTCCTCTCTGAGGTGGTGGAGGTCCTTTGACACAGGTCCTCTCTGAGGTGGTGGAGGTCCTTTGACACACGTCCTCTCTGAGGTGGTTGAGGTCCGACCGTTGTGTCGCAGGAGGATGTTGTCCAAAATCAAGACTATTCTGGAATGACCCGCTCCACAATGTGCTGGTCATATGCAAGAGACTGTTACTGCCACTGACCCACTGCGACACCCAGGAAATCACTGCTGTCGCCATCAAACTGCAATCATTGTGCAATATTCACAAAAAAAAAACCTGTATCTGAACATGCTGTATTTAATTTGT
Organism: Eucyclogobius newberryi; assembly: GCF_026437365.1. Classification (NCBI taxonomy): domain Eukaryota; kingdom Metazoa; phylum Chordata; class Actinopteri; order Gobiiformes; family Gobiidae; genus Eucyclogobius; species Eucyclogobius newberryi. Next base: position 4,200,458 of record NW_027315746.1, on the reverse strand, counting down.
TTAAGTTAATGTTAAATGTAAATTCATTCAGGTTTTACCTTTTCCTGTTCAGTTAAGCAGCTTCAGGGTGTTGGAGAGTTTTAGTTGCTATCTAATTTATATTTGATAACTCTTAATTCTTCTGCTGTTCTACAATTTACACTTAACTGACTTCTAACTATTTAAACCAGGGGTATTCAACCTAAGGCCCGGGGGCCAAATCGAGCCCTCCAAGCGAAATGATCCGGTTGACCCATCGTCTAAACATAAAAATAATCTTACTGGTTTATTTCTGGTTAGCACTAGTTTAGACCTGGTTTGTTCTTAGTTTAGGTTAGGGTTAGGGTTAGGGTTAGGGTTAGGGTTAAGGTTAAGGTTAGGGTTAGGGTTAGGGTTAGCCATGAGGCTATATGGCAGTGCCGCGGTTCCTGAAACTGCTGGGCCATTTGACCGCGCCGCGGCTCTGCAGCCACGGCCAAAGAATTAAGTCTAAAGAACGACGTACAACTACCGCCATAAAACACTGAAGAATAAGAATTATAAACTTTACAAAAATGGTCAAACTGGCAAAATGTTTGGTAAAATCTGAAATATAATTGTGTTTGCGTCTGCATCGACCTGAGAGACATTTAACTGACCTGTAGGTGGCGACACACGCCTTTTACGGTCGATTCACCGGTGCCAATTCGACCCGAAGAAGACCGCGCTCTCTGTCAGTCCTCCCGCCGCCAGGGGGCAGCACCAGGGGGCAGCACCAGGGGGCAGCACCAGGGGGCAGCACCAGGGGCGCAGTACGTGTGACGTCTCTTTACCCGCGTGACGTCGCTCCGTCTCTCTCCAACATGTCGGTGTACGGGCCCGTGGTGAAGATCCATCCCGTGGTTTTGGCCTCGATCTGCGACTCGTACGAGCGCAGAAACGAGGGCGCGAGCCGGGTCATCGGGACTCTGCTCGGTGAGACGTCCCGCGCGCGACACCCCGCGGCTTTCCGGTGTCAAAATGAGTCAAATAATCCCGTTAGCATTTGTTAGCTGACGATGCTAACGTTGTGTTGTTAGCATCTCTCCTTTTATGACTTCTCGGGATGTCGCGACATAATTATGCAGTTTTTAAGATGAATATGTTTAATGTTTAACGGCAGTGACAAAGTACATACGGGTTATTTGAGTATTTGAGAGGCACAAGAGGCTCTATCAGCACAGAAGAAATACAAGTTCAGGACCACAGAGCGCCGTGCATCTTCATCTTGAAGCCTCTAATCACTCTTTTGAAGACAGTGAGGAGAAGATTCTGAGCAGGAGAAAAGATGGTTTGAGTTAAAGAGGCTATTTGTGTTAAAAAAAAAACAGGAATGGCGGGTTAAGGTTCAATCTTCCTGTGGTTTGTAATGGAATTTTGAATCCCTGGAGAGGTCCAGGGCATTTTGATGCTAATCAGGTCCTCAGGGAAGAGAAAGAGAGCGACTGGGACAAAAGGAGACTAATAGCCCATTAAAGGACTGATAGTAAATAAGAGGCTAGCTTGATAGAAAACAAAGAGGTGTAAGTTTCTCTTGAAACAAACAACTTTTTCTTTTACTTCAGGAGGAACCTCCCGGTGGGCAGGGCTTACCACAGAATAGAATAAATATCTGAGTTCCCGGTCTAAATTTGCAGATTGACAATGACTCTTGGATGATGAAACAACTGAACCTTTTTCTACAATGGAACACTCCTGGACGAATGAGGGACTACACCAACAATAATAATAGTAGATATAGCCGCAAGCGGCAATGATTGGCCCTCGCAACGCCGCCCGCATGTTCACATTTCAGAGATCTGGCGATTTCCCCATTGGAATAACATGGAAGGTTTCTGTAATTGCTACGGCTACGGCATAACAAATATGACAAGGCTGTCTTTGACTATTTTATTGACATGCCAACATAGAATTTTGTGCAAAATTTGATACATTTTGGGAGGACAAAATGTTGTGGTCCCCATTCAAAAAGCAAATGAACAAAACTTAGCTGGGTTTTGGGCTCCAGTGTCTCAAGTTGTGGCTGTAGCAGTTTCTCTCTTAGAGACACTTTTACGCAGTGGCACAGCAGCTCCACAGGGGGGCGCTCGTCACCAAACAGCCCCATGAAAGCAGCTGGAGGTCACTTCTACTGTCCCAGCTCTGGAGCCACAGTGGCCCCTGGAGTCAGACTGAGCCCAGTTATCGGGAGAGGAAGAGAGTCGCTCACTGCACATTTTCACTGGCTCCAGTTCAACGGTTGAAAATGTGTGGAAAGTCCGCCTCGGGTCCCTTCATTAGGAAGAGTTTTCCCTGGGATTTTTCTTCTTTTCTTTGGTCAAAGTTTGGGTTCTGTTGTGGAATTTCTGCAACAATTACCAAGAAATAAAGAGTTGAACAGAGTTTGTCTAATTCAAAAGGTGGATCTTTATTTCCTGGTGCACAGTAAATAATCACTAACAAAGGAATCTGACCCTCTGACCCCAGAACAATGACATCACACATCCTTTTAAAGACAGTGACATAAACTGACACGTACGCACATCATCACAATCAAATCAGCTCCAAAAGAGATCAACAACCCTCACGGATCTGACCCCAGAGCCATGTCCAGAGCCATGTCCAGAGCCATGTCCAGAGCCATGTCCAGAGCCATGTCCAGAGCCATGTCCAGAGCCATGACCAGAGCCATGTCCAGAGCCATGTCCAGAGCCATGTCCAGAGCCATGACCAGAGCCATGACCAGAGCCATGTCCAGAGCCATGTCCAGAGCCATGTCCAGAGCCATGTCCAGAGCCATGACCCCAGAGCCATGTCCAGAGCCATGTCCAGAGCCATGTCCAGAGCCATGACCCCAGAGCCATGACCCCAGAGCCATGTCCAGAGCCACGTCCAGAGCCATGTCCAGAGCCATGTCCAGAGCCATGTCCAGAGCCATGACCCCAGAGCCATGACCCCAGAGCCATGTCCAGAGCCACGTCCAGAGCCATGACCAGAGCCATGTCCAGAGCCATGTCCAGAGCCATGTCCAGAGCCATGTCCAGAGCCACGTCCAGAGCCATGACCCCAGAGCCATGACCCCAGAGCCATGTCCAGAGCCACGTCCAGAGCCATGTCCAGAGCCATGTCCAGAGCCACGTCCAGAGCCATGACCCCAGAGCCATGACCCCAGAGCCATGTCCAGAGCCATGTCCAGAGCCATGACCCCAGAGCCATGACCCCAGAGCCATGTCCAGAGCCATGTCCAGAGCCATGACCAGAGGCTCTGGACCCTCTTTATCAGGGGCCCAAGTTCTCATATCATCTACAAAAATATTATTGATAGAATGACATGACATTTTCCCTCTTATGATTATTATGAAACTCTTTTATTATAAATCACATCATCAGCAAAATGTCAACCATCATCAGTCAATTCATCCTGAAAATCAAAGAAATATTAAATACATTTATTAAACATGAAGCAAAACATTTCATCACAAATGTTCAGGGAGTAAATACCATTTTGTCCTGGGACTTTTGAAAACAGGACCAAGATCATAACTATAATAATAATTAAAGTCGCACGCAGCGATAAAGGCCCTCGCCCCCCTTGCGACCGTGGCATACGAGCCACCACGAAGAGCACACCTCTAATCCCCCCGCCTACATCACCTCTTCCTCACAAACAGCTTTTACACTACTTCATGGAACATTTTCACGGCCGCGTGTATATATATATATATATATATATATATATATACACATTACTCTGTGAGTAACTTAACTCACAGAATCCCTCTTGTTTATTCAAGCTCGAAGTAGCACCAAATTAAAATAACGTGGGCTTTGGTTACACAAAATACAACATTTGTGCTTTAAAACAACGTAAAACGTACCTTGTGCCTCTTCAGAGGGGTAGCTAATACAAAAAACCGTGTCAATTTAGCTCTGTGATAACTTTTACTGTTTCGGCGTTTTTTTCTGTCAAGCTAATTCCGCCAAAACGCTAAACAGGAAGTAGCTCTTCAAAATAAAAGTGCACTTTCTAAAACCGGAAGTCAAATTTACTTTTACATGTTTTGTCAAAAGAAAATACACAATTGGTTCTTTACATAATATATATATATATAATATAATATGTATGTATGTATGTATATATATATAAATATTATATATTATATATATATATATATATATATATATATATATATATATATATATATATACATATATATACATATATATACATATATATAGTAACATATTGCGATACTTCGCACCAAGGGAAGACAAAATAAAGGGGAGGAACCACAAAAATGGAGTGGGACTACAAAAAGACCCGGACCACTATAGAGGTCATTCACGTGACGTCACACCACCGCCCCCCACACTCCCCTCACGCTCCCCCAGGCTCCTCCAGGTCCTTTTGGCCATGATGTCCGTCCTCAGTGCGTGTCCCCCTATACAAGCCCATTCTATACCACAGTCTGTCTGTTTCGATTTACGACAAAACACAATTCAAAGAGGCCCAAAACTTCATTAATGATATCGCACGCTTTACTATAGGTTTATGTGGCAGTTGATGCAGCAACCGGGAAGATAAACGGAGAGAAGTTCTATCCAATACCGAGAAACACGGAAATAAGAGCGCGATGGACATAGACTTTTATGTATATGTATATATATATATATATATATCTGTTCTGTAGAATTAACAGTATTATCCGTTTTATTTAGGCTCAAAGTAGACTCTTCTAGTCTAAATCTGAAGTTCTATCGTTTGTCACTCACTCGCGTGGCAGGAGCAGCGCACGGCAGAGCTGACAGCTGTTCAGCCCCGTGGAGGTGCTCTGAACCCGGCGCATGCAGACTGACGCACCGCTGTTTGCGCTGGAGCTCCGGATATATAAGTCAATCTGTTCTGCGCACGCTGTAGAATTAATATCGGTTTCATTAAGGCGCGTGGACACTTTGATGATCTGAAGTTCTAACAGTTGCGTGCCTGCAGTTGCCTGCCTGCGCTGAAGCTCCGGAGAATAAACGCTGTAGAATTAAGATCAGTTTTATTCAGGCGTAGAGCCTTTGTTCAAAATTGTTCAAAATTGGGACTTGTGAACCATGGGACCAGTGTGCTTGGAGATATCTGGAAGAGTCAGTGATTTGGGCATAACATATGGATCTGAGTTGATTGATCGCAGCTTTTCTAAATATGGACCTCTGTGTAGCCCATCCAAGGAGTTTGTGGATTCTGAAAGCACTGGGGCCGCCATCATTTACGTTTGAGATCACTTTCCGCGCTCTATCAGTGCAAAGGAACGTAACAAGTGACGGACAAGGGGCGGCAACGTATGACAAAGGCGCCGCAACGTATGCGATCACGTGGTTTTGTGACGTCGGTGAATGAGCTCTATAGCATAGCGTGAAGCTAACAGCAGCACCCATAGGAATGCATGGTTAGTAGCTAATGTCGAGCTAATATTAAGCTATTAAATGAATGGAAAGCTGCTTGCCCCGGATTAGCGTTTAATAAATAAACACTCAAAGCTATAAAAACTCAAGCTAGCGTCACGTTTTTTTTTCAAAATTGTGCCTGGTTTCAGATTACCTCCTTATAAGGATTTTCAGTTGTCTACAATAAATAAATAGTCTTTTATGAATTTTTAAAAATCTAATTTGGAGAGGGCGCTAGAGAGCCATTTTATTAGCTAGCCTCTACATTTGATTATTATTGCGTTCAGCTTGGAAATATACACAAAGGCTCTATTAAAATTTTCCTGTTTATATAAGACCAAGAAACTTTTTTTTTTTTTTTTTTTTTTTTCAAAAATTGCAATTTTGTTTAAAAAAAATCACAATATCTATATCCGTGGACCTATCAGCTTCAAATGAATAACATTCCATTGCTATTGGATTTTGTGTTGTGTGGCCAAGTTTGAAGTGTTTTCAATGAAAACTGTAGGAGGAGATCCCAAATGTACGGCGAGGTGCACTTTTGTCTTTGCCGTGTTTGATTCAATATGGCCGACTCCCTGTATGGTTTAGGGCAGGGTCATGATATCATTTTTTACACGTCTTCATATGGTCTATTTTTTTGGGGTGACAGTCATATTTTAAAAAATATTAAATTGTAGGTGGCGCTAGCGAGTAATTTTGCGTCATGCATTTTTATAGACCCCTAAAAAAATATTTTTCACCGATCCTGAATTTTGGGTAAAAAAAAAAAGACTTTTCGTTAACATTTAGGTGGTTAAATTTGGGGTGGTTTGTGGAAGAAAAATTAAAATAAAATAAAAATATAATAAATACTTTGTTTGCCCTATAAAATCTAAAGCTAGAGGCACGTAATTTTGTCATATCGTGCCTGGTCATACACTTAATCCTCATATGGCTCTGTAAAATCCTAATATTTTCAGTTGTCTACAACAAATAAACAATTTTTAAGGAATTTTTAAAAAATCAAATTTGGAGAGGGCGCTAGCGAGTCATTTTGCGTAATTCATATTTCTAGACACCAAAAAAAAACGTTAACGTTTCGTTAACGTTCAGGGGGTCAAAATTGGGATTGTTTAGGAGAGAAAAAAAATAATAATAATAATTAAAGCCGCACGCGGCGATAAAGGCCCTCGCCCCCCTTGCGACCGCGGGGTACTTGCCACCGCGAAGAGCACACGTCTAACCAACCACTTAGTGACGTCATGATGAGTTTAAAAAACTAAAAGGAAAAAACAATATGAATTTGAGTGGAGCAACGGCGGGATTTGAACCCTGGTTCCCTATGTCCCAAATCAACACTCTACTCATTGCGCCTTCTACTTAATAATGTTGCAACGCATTTTTTCAAATAGATCACATGAATTAAGTGAACCCATCATCTGTTGATGTAACAATATATACACTATATATATGTGATATACATAATATATATAATATACATTTATTTGTATATAATATATATATATATATAATATATAGATACATTATAAATATGACTGCTGCCCCCGCAACCCGGCCCCGGATAAGCAGCAGAAAATGGATGGATGGATGGATATATATTATATATATAATATATATATATATTATATATATATGAAGGTTGACACTTTACTGATGATTTTTAGATTTGATGGCAGTTAATCTTGCAAATACACCGTAAGAGCTGGGAAACACAAAAAGACAGTGCGTAAATGCTAAATGCCATGCTCTTAAACCTCAGCACAACAAAGGAAAAGTAAGCTTGATATGACATTGTCATAAAAACACATAAATTAACTGTACCAAACTAAAATAACGTGGGCTTTGTGTTACGGGCCCCAAGGCGGGACTGCCGTAGCAGGAATTGTGTAATCTGAAAATATTGTAAAAGGCAAAAGCAAGGATGAACCAATGTGCTACTTTTCATGTCCAGATCACGTTTTTAATTGTTCTTAAACAATAATAATGCAATGTACAATTATTGTGCATTTGTTAACCAATACATTGTCACATATGTCACAAATATATACTTTCTCAACTAAAGTAACTATTCTATTAATTCACATTTCAAATAAAACACAAATACCACTGTTGTAGTATAATAATATCAACTGGCTTATAGCATGGACATTAAACACAAAAAATATACTCTCTCAAACTGTCAAAGTTTAATCGACATTTCTACAAATACAAACCATCTCAAATGTCAAGTGTGTCTCTTAAACTCTTGTAAATATGCCTAAACTCCTTGTCTAAGTTACAAAAATAAAATACTTTGCATTTACATGCTTATAAAGCTGAATAAAACCCATAAAACCGGAGTTCCTGAAATCTCGCGATGTTTCGGCCATGATTTCGTCCGCGTGTAACTTTACTGTTAATCTGAAAGCCAACTTGTAAATACAAGCGGAAAAGTACCAGGCAACATCAAAACAAACTACTGATGAAACCTTAAGTAATGACCTTATGTGTTGGTGGTTTGCACCGTGTACTGACCTGAAAATACTATAAAAGACAAAAGCAAGGATGAACCGAAGCGCTGCTCTCATGTCAAGATCACGTTTGACGTAAACAGGAAGTTCCGCCATGAAAACCCAATGTGGTGCAACAAAGGTTCCGCCCTACTCCCTCAACTTACAAAAATCAGGAAAGCACTTAATTATGACACATACTATGTCTAAGTTAATGTCTTAGTATTAACATACCAAAATAACATACATATTTAATTACTGTACAATACCAAATTACCAAATAATAATATAACTTAAAACAATGTGGTGACATATTTTAGGTGCACCACATAAAAACGCTTTTTTTTTCTGTCAAGCTGATTCTGCCAAAACGCTAAACAGGAAGTAGCTCTTCAAAATAAAAGTACACTTTCTAAAACCGGAAGTAAATTTTTTTTCACGTAATTTTGTCACATCGTGCCCGGTCATACACTTAATCCTCAAAAAAATTCAGTTGTCTACGACAAATAAATAGTCTTTTATGAATTTTTTAAAAATCAAATTTGGAGAGGGCGCTAGCGAATCATTTTGCGTAATTCATATTTCTAGAAACAAAAACAAAAAATTTCACCGATCCTGAAATTTGGGTAAAAATTTTTTTACTTTTCGTTAACGTTCAGGGGATCAAAATTGGGGTTGTTTCGGCCATAAAAATAATACTAATAATAATAATAATAATAATGGAATTTTTTTTTTCGACAATTTTTTTCTCCCATGAGACCTCAAGCTAGAGTCACGTAATGTTGTCACATTGTGCCCGGTCACATACTTAATCCTCATAAATATTTTCAGCTGTCTACAACAATCAAATGATCTTCTATGAATTTTTAAAAATCAAATTTGGAGAGGGCGCTAAAAATCCATTTTATTAGTTAGCTACTACATTTGCATATCATTGCGTTCAGCGTTGAAATCTCTCAAAACTCTACGTCAAAACTTTCCCCCCAAAAAATATTGAAGAAATGTAGAATTTTTTTAATATTTCCAGAAATCGCGATTTTGTTTCAAATTCACGATGACCATACCATAAAACGTATCAGCTTCAGAATTCAAACACTACTTTGCTCATGGGTTTTGTGTCTTGTGGCCAAGTTTGAAGTGATTTCGATCAAAACTGGAAGAGAAACTGCCAAATGTACGACGAGGTTCACATTTGTCAGCGCCGAGTTTATCCAATATGGCCGACTTCCTGTATGACTCAGGGTGGGTTCATAATATTAATTTTTACATGTCCTCACATTAACTATTTTTTGGAGTGAGCGTCATATTTTTACGGCCACTTTTTTGGCTTCGGGCTCCCATTGGCCCCATGTTATTTGATTTTTGAGGTGGTGCTACTGAGCCGTCTTTCAATATTTTTTCACGAAACCTTCACTCAAAATTAGAGCTCAAGGAGTTCTAATTTTCGATACCACCCACGAGCATATCCATCTTTGTTTAGTACTCGATTTTTGCGTTTTTCAACCCCTCGGTACCAATTATAATAAGTCCCTCGCCGGGACGATACTCGTCCTTCGGCTCGGGCCTAATAATGATAAAATGTTTGAGAATGAGTGTGACAGTTTCTGACTCCATGAGAGTTTAGTCAGATTTGACATTCCTTTTTGAAGCGTGTCAAGAAATTAGACATACACCAATGCTATTCCTTAACACACAGAGAACAAAATTCAACTTAGAATATGAAACGACACAGAAACATCAGACGTTTGTGTAGCATGCATGGGAGAAACCGCCGGGCCGGGTCAACCCGGCTGTTGTAAGCAGCCTGGGTGACCCTCCTCGGTCTCACAACGTTTTTTCTCATGCAGGTTGGTTTTATTAGAAATCATGAAATAGGCGGGTCACATTTCTCATTGGTCAGCTTCACATCAAGGCACTTGTCTTTCACAACAGTCGGTATTTTCCGTAGAGATAAAGCCTCCCCTGGGGTGTTACACCCCCTCCCTAGAGTAAACATTCTCTGCTCCATCTTTACGATACCTTCACAAATGCAGTTTGTCACATGCCGTTTTTCTCTTAGACTAATGATGCAGATGATATATCACTATTATGCAGATAAAATACATCACAGAAATATAATCATATATTTACATTTTATCACAAAGCGTTTCAATGTAAAACAGAAATAATTGTTTGATTCGTCGAACACTAAAATAATCTTGACAAAATAATATGAATAATAAAATGCTCATTGAAGTTAAATGTTTTTTCTAAATGTGTTTGTGTTTGGGATGAGACCAGACTAACAGGACCTGAAGTGTCAGTCCTCCAGGGGGCGCTGTGTGCTCAGCTACATCAGAGACACTGAACTGTCAAACCACCTCAGTCTAAACCCAGGAAACAGAGGCTCAGTGAAGGAGGAGCTGAAGGTGTGGAGGTGGGACAGTTCTCCACCAGAGAGGACCTGATAGAAGGACAGAGCTCCAGCCTCAGAGTCCAGGAACACGCCCACTCTGGAGGTGTTTGGAGAAAACTGAGGTGACAGCGCATATCTTCTAAAATTTGGCTTGAACTCATATCTTTCTTTCTCATTGTGCATAAAAGAATATTCACCTCTACAGAACTTCATCCTCCAGGACTGATCATTGAGTCCAAACCCACACTTCTCACTATCTCCTCTCCGTCTGATTCCTCTGTAACTCACTGCTACATCAACGTCCCCCAAGCACTGCACCTCCCAGTAACAGCGCCCCCTCAGGCCGGAGGAGGCCAGGACCTGAGGACAGTCTGTGAATCTGTCCTCATGATCTGGAACTTGTTCTGACTCAGAGAGTTCCACAGTCCGTTTGTCCTCAGACAGATGGAGTCTTCTGTGTGCCGTGTTTGGATCCAGAGTGAGCTCACAGTGATCTGAAACACAAAGACACATTTAAAATGTGATGATTTAAACAGGTTAGTGAGAGTAAATATGAAGTGTGAAAGTCCTGTTTCTTCTCAAAGGTAAATCAATGATAATGAGGTGGTTGGAGGCTCAGCTCATGTGTGATCAGCTTCAACATGTTTAGTTTGGCTCAAAACCTCATCCGTGTTTTGAACTGGGACGTTCAGTTTGTGCGGCTCCAGATCCAATACTGATCTTTAATGTTTGTTCTTTACGATACTGATCCGATACCGATCTGATACCGATCTGATCTTCTTATATTTCATGTTTTGACCCTTAGTTTAGTCTGATCTTGAGCCTTTATAAAACATGAAGAACACAAAGCTGAATTTGGCTCCAGTTTAATTCCATGACGACAGTTTCAATATGAATATTGCAGAATAGTGTTTTAAAGTGGTCCACAGCTTCAGAGCATCACACTCACTGTGACAGACACATTGATGGATTGATGCAGGTCAAATGAGATGTGCATTTATATATTTGTGAATAAATCATTGGTGGACGACCTAAACTGTGCTTTCTTCACCTGTGAATGTGGATGTTTTTCAGACGTTCCACATTCTGCTTTGGAGCCTCTCAAAATCCACATTTATTCAAAGACAGATTTGTTCTCATCAATTCTCATTTATAAACATGAACGTTGAGATGACATGATTGACAGTTTAAAAGTGGGCGTGGTGTTCAGGGGAGATGTCCGTGGACACAGTGTGGATATTTGCTCCAACTAAAAGACTCTTTAGGCCCTTTTTACTTTAGTTTTTAGACTTGTTTTAGACCGGAGCGCCAAGGCACACGCATTTCCCGAGTCCTCACGGAGCGAGACGAGCCGGTCGTGACACACGGCTGTAAAAACACAAGATTCTATCAAGTCAAAGTACAGCACATTTACTATGTTGTGGAGACACCAGATTGTTGAACTTTAGCCTTCTTCTTTCACCAATAAGTGACTTTTGACTCCTTTGACTCGTCTACTGCCTCTTAAGTCTCTCACACACATGGATTGTAGAAGAACAAGCAACATTTTTAACTGGAACAAGAAAATATGAGCACATTTCTCCTATTTTAGCTTCACTCCACTGGCTGCCCGTCCATTTTAGGATTCATTTTAAAACTCTTTTATTTACTTTTAAAGCATTAAATGGTCCTGCCCCTCCTGACCTCTCCGAGCTGCTACACCCCTACACTCCCAGCCGTTCCCTCAGGTCAGCTGACCAGCTCCTGGCAGTGCCACGGGCTAAAGGTCAGAGGTGAACGAGCCTTTGCAGTGGCAGCTCCAGTGGAACAAAGTGCCACTCCCCATAAGAAAAGCCTCTTTTTAAATCGCTTCTAAAAACATCTGTTTTCTCTGGCTTTTAACTCCATGTAGTGTGTTGATTGTATGTTTTATATGTGTTGGGAGGGCAGCACCTTTTTATTTATTTTATTTTGTTTATTTTTATTGCATTGATTTTAGTGTGTTTGTTTGATTTAATTTTCTATTTGATTTTGTTTTTATATCTTATTTTATTACTTTTATCCTATTTATGCCTCTGTAGTCTTTTACCTGCTGTGAAGCACTTTGGAACCCTCTGGTTGTGTAAATCGTGCTGTATAAATAAAGTGGATTGGGTTGGATTGGAAAATACACAACTTTATTGATTTAGGATCAGATTTTGCTCCAACTAAAAGACTCTTTAGGCCCTTTTTACTTTAGTTTTTAAGACTTGTTTTAGACTGAAGCGCCAAGGCACACGCATTTCCCGAGTCCTCACGGAGCGCTTTAATTCATATTAAATGATATATTAATATATCTTGAGTAACAGTTAATATGTAAAACGCAGCCTAATTGTGTCTCAGACATAAACATATCAGTGTTTATTTGTGTCTGATACAATATGTCTTTGTGTCTTACATTCAATTAAAAAAGTCAAAGGTCCAAACGTGACTGTGTCATATTAAATAATGATTGAGACACGTCAATATCTCTTTGTGATATGAATCCATTATTATTTGTAGAAAGGATGAACAAAAACAAGTCAAAGACATTTCTTACATTAATACATGACATGTCCTCTGAGTGCGCCATCTAGTGGTGAAATCAGCCTTATTCAAAAGTGACTCCTACTTATTTATTTCTTCTTTATTTTCAGCTTTAATTGGCATGAAAACACAATAAACAGTAATAAACGTGTAGTTTTGAAGAGAAAAAGAGCATAGATCATGTGACGTCTGCAGAGCTGAGCCGATGGTGCCCAGGCACATTGTACTCACAGCTCCTCAGTGTTTCTGCTGCTCTGGACTTCAGCCTTAACATTAGCAGTGACCGCTGCGTGTGGACCACGTGAGGACCATATGCACTTGTATGGAGCCCATCTAGTCACAGGTTCTGATCCCATACTCAAACATACATGTGTCTGTGTGACGGGGAAAAGGGTGGAGTCTGTGGGAGCTGTGGTGGAGGAGGACCAGGGCATCAGGAGTAACTCAACAATGTGGGCTCAGGAGTAACCGCAGCAACAGCCTCCTCTCACTGCCACCAAGAACACGACCTTTTAAGACATCGTTTGTCCCGTCTGCCGTGTCCAGGGCCCAAGCCTTCAGGGGCTTTTTCATCTTATATATGTTGTTTTATCATTGTTCATCGTTTGATGTTGCACCGAATCACCAAAGCAAGTTCCTATTTTGTGAATTATGTTCAGTGACAATAAACCTTTTCTGATTCTAATTCTGATTCTGACTTCTTCTTTTGCATTTACCCCTTGACTACAGATGCCACAAACTGCTGCACAAACAGACGGGCAAAGTGTGAGCGGCGGCCGAGGCGTCGGAGCAGGACAATATGTTTCCAAGTCCAATTCATGACGACAGACGAGTACGAGAGCGAAAGCTCAGGATAAAGAAGACGCCGTCATAAATCTGTCTTATAATAATAAGGTATTATCATGTTTACCTGTAAGATTAGGAGAATAAAGATGAATGTAAAGATCGCCCTAGTTCAAATGTAAAGTTGGACAGTTCCTCCAGTGAAACAGTTTCAGTCTGATGTTTGTGGAAGTTGCTGCTTGTCAAACCTCTAAATGTGTCGATAAGTTCAAATAAAAACATCAGATCTACAGCTGTGAGTCTTCTACATGTGAAGTTGTACCAAATAAAATACTACTCACATTTTCTAAGACCTGGAACCATCCAGCGCTTTCCAGAAGGATCCAACCTGGAAAACACAAGTCTAGTTTAGACCAGAACCTGGACCAACCCCTGAACCAGAGCCCACACCTGACAGACTGTAGGGGGCAGTGTGGTCTCACCTGACAGACTGTAGGGGGCAGTGTGGTCTCACCTGACAGACTGTAGGGGGCAGTGTGGTCTCACCTGACAGACTGCAGGGGGCAGTGTGGTCTCACCTGACAGACTGCAGGGGGCAGTGTGGTCTCATCTGACAGACTGTAGGGGGCAGTGTGGTCTCACCTGACAGACTGTAGGGGGCAGTGTGGTCTCACCTGACAGACTGCAGGGGGCAGTGTGGATCGTCCCGTAGTGCGGTCAGTCTCTCTGCTGAGGGTCCTGGATGGTTGTAGCTCAGGTCTAACTCTCTTAGATGGCAGTGGGTGGAGCTTAGAGCTGAGGCCAGATAGGCCACGCCCCTTTCTGAGACCAGACATCCAGACAGCCTAAAGACACACAGCATTACACTCATGTGGAAACAAGGGGCAGAGTGCATGATGGGAGTGTCTCACCTGAGAGTCTCCAGTCTGCAGGGGGCGCTCTTCAGTCCATCACACAGCAGCTCCACTCCTGAGTCCTGGAGGTCATTTTGACTCAGGTCGAGGTGTGTGAGACTGGAGGAGCTGAGGACTGAGGCCAGAGGACCACAGATGCTGTTTGTCAAGTTACAGCCGGACAGACTGAGGACAGAGAGGGAGATTAGAGCGCACTCACACCTGATCGTGAACAAAGTGTCAACTATGAGGTCCGTTTGGCCGATGTCAGTCTGATTTGTGCTTCAGTGATGCTGCTGGAGGAAGTGGACCTTATGAAAGTCTGTGTGTAGTTGAACTTTAGGATTATATGGCCTCAAGGACATGTTTATGTACCAGTGTTTTCACATTTTAGCTGCTTTTGTTGGACACATTACCCTGGAATGTTCTGCCGTTTGTATTTAGGGTAGACTTAGAGTTGAGAGTGTTAACCACTCTGCCACAGTGTAGTTTGTACTCACATGGCTTTGGTGGAGGCCTTGATAACCGGCAGCAGATTCAGCAGAGCCTTCTCTGAGGGACAGTATTTCCTCAGGTCAAACTCCTCCAGGTCTGAGTCTGTAGACAGTAAGAGAAAGGCCAAGGCTGACCACCGAGCAGGAGAAAGTTTATCTGCCTTCAGGCGTCCTTCTCTCAGGGTGTTTTGGATGTCCTGCACCAGACTGCGGTCGTTCAGCTCGTTCAGACAGTGAAACAGGTTCAGGCTTTTCTCTGTAGACAGACCCTCATCATTGAGCTTCTGTTTAAGGTATTTTACTGTCTCTTGATTGGTCTGAGAGCCACTTCCTGTGTGAGTCAGCAGACCCTGCAGCAGCCTCTGATTGGTCGGCAGAGAAAGGCCCAGGAGGAAGCGCAGGAACAGGTCCAGGTGTCCGTTTGGACTCTTTAAGGCCTGGTCCACAGCAGAGCTAAAGAAGGCTTCTTCAGAAGAGTTTGATGGGGACAGCAGGTTCTCTCCAGAGCTGAGCAAGGTCTGATGGACGTGAAGAGCAGCCAGAAACTCCTGCACACTCAGATGGATGAAGCAGTAGACCTTATCCTGGTACAGCCCTGGCTCCTCTCTAAAGACCTGTGTGAACACTCCGGAGTACACTGAGGCCGCTGCAGCGTCCAGCCCACACTCGCTCAGGTCACACTGGTAGAAGATCAGGTTTCCTTTCTGTAGCTGCTCAAAGGCCACTTTTCCCAGAGACTTCACCATCTCCCTGGTCTCTGGAGTCCAGTGAAGGTCTGTCCCTGATTCTTGGTGATACTTGATGTTCTTTACTTTGGCCTGCACCACCAGGAAGTGGACGTACATCTGTGTGAGAGTCCGTGGCAGCTCTGGTTCCTCTGTTTGTTCCAGAAGCTTCTGTATAACTGTGGAGAGGATCCAGCAGAAGACCGGGATGTGACACATGATGTGGAGGCTGCGGAAGCTCTTGATGTGGGAGAGAACAAGTGTGACCTGCCGCTCGTCTCTGAACCTCTTCCTGAAGTACTCCTCCTTCTGTGGGTCGGCGAACCCTCGCACCTCTGTCACCATGGAGATGCACTCAGCAGGGATCTGATTGGCCGCTGCGGGGCGCGTGGTTATCCAGAGAAGAGCGGAGGGAAGCAGGCTCCCCCTGATGAGGTTTACCAGCAGCACGTCCACTGAGACGGACTCTGTGGGGTCGCTCAGGACCCGGGTTTGGCTGAAGTCCAGAGGAAGTCTGCACTCGTCCAGACCGTCAAAGATGAAGAGCACCTGGAGCTGTTGGAAGCTGCAGAGAGCGTTGGATGGACTGAAGAAGTGGTGCAGCAGCTCCACCAGGCTGACCTGTGTGTCTCTGAGCACATTGAGCTCTCTGAAAGTGAACGGGAACAGCAGCTGGAGCTCCTGGTTGGTCCTACCTTCAGCCCAGTCCAGACTGAACTTCTGAGTCAGCACCGTTTTCCCCACGCCAGCCACGCCCTTCGTCAGCACGACTCTGATTGGTCCCTTTGTCTGTGCTCTCATTGGTTCTTCTCCGATTGGGAGTTTAAACATGTCTTCACACTTGATGGCGGTCTCTGCAGAGGCCGGTTTCCTGGTCTCGATGTGTCTGACCTCATGTTGCTCTGTGGCCTCTCCCTCTGTGATGTACAGCTCTGTGAAGATCTGCTTCAGTTCAGAGGAGTTTCCTTCTTTAGCAATGCCCTCACACACACAGCTGAACTTCTGTAACAGACAAGTCTTCACTTCTCCCTGAACCTTAGAACACAGACCTGTAAAAAGAGAAATCTGCATCAGACGTGTAACTGGACACACTGGATTCAGTTAGAGCAGAGAGAGCTCTGGAGATTTTATGAAATTCAACCCACTGTTACGGCCCCCGTCCTCCCTGTTGTGTGTTTGACTGTAATGTTCCCTGTTCCTGTTTCCTCTGGTTGATGGGCCAATCCACAGTCTTCACCTGCAGCCAGTCCCAGTATTTAAGGACCTGTTGCAGCTGCACAAGGCCATTTGTCTTCTCGTTCATCAGGGCTGTGGTGGTAGCGACTGACTTTGAGTTGAGACATTTGTAGTTTGTTTGTTTGTTTGTTATGTGTCTCCTTTTAAGTTGTCACTTTGATTCTGTTCATGGGCCTTTGTTTAGTTTGTCCTGTGTGACTAGTACCTTTTGGAGACGCTTAACTTGTTTTCTTAGTCGTGTCTGTGTTTGTTCATTTACCTTTGTGTTCCTGTTTATTGAACAAACTTTATTTCACCATTGAACATCTTGGTTTTATTACTTCTTTTACCCTCGCAGTTATAACACGCACACTTTGAAACATCAGAAACATTTGAATCCAGATAATCCTTTCTGATCAGTCCTTTTCAGCCAATAACAGCTGTAGCTCATCACATGAAATGTGCCTGTACCTAAAAAACCTGGAGCATCTGAACTGAATGATTTTCACCCAATAGCACTTACCTTCACTTTATGTAAGAGTGTGGAGCAAACTGTGAGTAAAAACATCATGTCGTCTATATCTAACTGTTTGGACATCTAACAGTTTGCATATGAAAGTCAGAAGTACAGAAGATGCAGCCATCACTCTATATAACACCTTAGCAAAGCACCTTCAGGCCCCTGACCATTATGCTAGAATCCTCTTTGTGGACTTTACATCAGCTTTCAGTTCTATGCGTGTACATATTTGACTGAACAGGCTCATGGACCTCGGTGTTAATGGAGGCATTATCAAATGGGTCAGAGACTTTTTGTCCAATCGTTCCAAAGAGATATTTATCCTACTCTGTGTAGGCCCTGCCCACTGGGCGGGACCTTCCAATGAAAAGGTGTTATTGGTTTCAACAGAAACTAAACCTCTTTGTTTTCTATCAAACTAGCCTCTTTGTTTACAATCAGTCCTTTAATGGACTATCAGTAGTGATGCAGACCTAAACCCATGTTCAGGTTCAAGTCCGGATTCGAATCCAGAGGTCCGGACTCATTAGGTCCGGACCTAAACCATCCCATATTTGCATAACGTTATAACAGCATAACACAAGCTACTTGGCTTAATTATGTTGAAGACACTTGAACAAGGACGACTATCAAACACAAGGCTTAACTGCAGATTGAAATAAACTCAACTTGTCTGGTTTGTTCACAGTTTTTAACAGAAGTTACAACTTACAAATCACAAGCTACTAGCTACGAGCTAGCTGCTAAACTATAGCTTAACTAACAGTTAACACACATTCATGTGTTTTACTTGAGGAACAAGAGCATGTTGAGTATTGTTGACAGGGTCAGTCGGGGTCAAGGGTCAAAGCAGCTGTTTCATCTGATACAATGTTTTGCCTTTAGACACATTTCCATCTTTAATGTTACAGATCCATTGGCATCAAAAGTCAGGTAAAAACCTTCAAACAGACAAAACACCAGTGTAAATAATTAAATAACAGTGTAAAATAACAGAGTTATAAAAACTAGTATAAAAGTCAACTAGAATCACTATAAAGCATCAACTTAGCAGTATCAAAAGTAGAATATGAAAATATTTTACACAACACATCAAAATAATACATCATATTAGCAGCATTAAACACCAGACCAGATTTAACAACTGTAGAATACAAATACAAAATATAAACTCCAATTAATGAATGCAGCAATTAAGCAATATTACTTTGACTTTCCTTTGTATTTACTTAATGCCAAACACATCACACCACAACATAACACTTAAGTTATTTCATTCATATTTACACAAAGACCAAAGCACAACCCAGACAAGACCAAGCTGACCCCGCCCCTTTAACCATCACAACATGGCACGCGGCGGCCACAGCTTAAACAGTTCAGATAAAGCCAGCGATCTCACCGGCTTCACTTCAATGTTCACATGTGGACACACGGTTCTGCAGCTCGACACGTACCAGGCGCTCCCGTCTCTCGCATCTTTAAACTTATTTCACCGGCTTTAACTTCTGCCCGGAAGACGCGTGCGTCACTAATTAGGGTCCGTGTGCGCTATTGACGGCGGCGCATGGCAGTGTTTACGTCCAGCGCAAATTTCGCGATCAATGGAAGGTTTAAGATGGTTTAGATTCTAGAACGAAAAGGATATAGTATGTGAGTGCTATATTTTTTTATGAGTCCAGAACCGAATCACCGGGGTTTCGTTTTTTTTAACCTGAACCGAAACGTTTTTACAAGTCCAGATCCGGTCCGTCGTAGCGGTACACATCCCTAGATACATTATGAAATGTTGAGTGTGACATGCAGATCGTGTATATTTCTAATTGTTTTGATGAAACCAAAAGGTAAATCGTTTTCATATTCGTATTACAACAGAAGAATGGTGCATTTGGAGCTCCGCCCCTCTGGTCACCTGACTGTCCATCACACAGAGGGTCCTGATGCCTCTGGTGGACTGTTCGGCTGCTCCGCCGTGACAAAACCTAATATCTAAAGCTAGTTTGTCTCACGACACGTGCTGCTTTCAGGTGAGTAAAGTCCCCGCTCTGAGGGATTATAGACACTTCAAACACCACAGGGACTAGAACAGTGTTTGATTTAGGTTAGCTCCACTTTAAAGGAGCTTTAACTGTGAGGGGCTGCCACACTCTGTTGTAGCTGGACCCAAGGCCCTCACACCTTCACAGAGTTCTTAAGCCACGTTTGGACTGGCCCCGGCCCCTCAGACCGGTTTAGAGTTCTTTTGAACAGTTTGCTCCATGCTCAGGGCGCTGAGCAGCAGACGTTACACAAATATAAGAAATACAAAATCTAATCTAAAACCTGAATTAAACCTTTGACAAGATGTTTAAAGGCTCTTAATAACAAATGAGCTGAAAACCAAGTGCAAAAGCCACTCTCAGTACTTGGGTACTCAGCCCCCAAAATGTTTGACTTCAGTGCAAAGCCTCTACGCAGAGTGCCGTGCTGCGACAAACAGAAAACAGATGTTGCTAACGTGCTTTGCCTGCTTTGTGTGGCTAACGTGCTTTGCTAGCTTTGTGTTGCTAAGGCTCAACTTATAAGTTAGCATCAGTGTAAACGTGGCTTTACTGTTCTGCAGCCGCTGGACCAGCTGCTCCTGGTCCATCCTCCTCAGGAAGTCCAGGGTGATGTTCAGAACCGCCTCTCTGCTCGACTCCTCCTCCTCACTCTCAGAGCATTCTGGGTAATCTGAGGCCAGGAGCCTGTGGAGCCTCTGCAGCTGCTGTTTGACATAATCCAGGACCTGCTCCTCCAGACGCTGAAACACAGAGAACACAGAGGAGCAGGTCAGGCCCTGGGATCCACTCTGCAGGTGGAATCTCCTCTAAATGTTTCTGACCATGTGACGCTTTTGGTACAAACCTTGAAAACAGAGTCCAGGTCACAGTCTCCTCTGGGGCCCTCTGCGCTCTCCTCTCTGTGGGACAAACAAACCAATGATACAACATTACACTCTGTCCACTGCAGAACATCAGAGCCAACAAACCCCCGACGGGAGCAACAGGAGCGACAGGTGTTGAGAAAAACGTCTTTAAAGAAACAGGATTTGGAGAAGGTTCTTGAGGGACTTACTCTGAATCTGGTCCTGGTTCTTTAAACGATGGAGGTTCATGTCTGGAGCGGTCACTCTTTAAGGACAGGTGGCTCTGTCTGGACCTGGAAACATCAGCTCAGTCACAGAATAAACTGCAGAAGGTTCTAACCATCCAGTCCATACACCAGAGCTTCTCAAACTGTTTCTGCTGCGATCCCTTTAGGGGATTGTTAGTGAGAGCCCGGGACTGTGTGTCTGACACTCGGACCTGCAGTGTGGGGGCGCCCCAGGGCACTGTCCTCGCGCCCTTTCTCTTCACCCTTGACACTGCAGACTTCAGACATGACACGGACAGCTGTGTCCTGCAGAAGTTCTCTGACCACTCTGCCATCATCGGACTCATCACGGACGACGATGATGCGGAGTACAGAGGACTGGAGCAGGACTTTGTGGACTGGTGTCAGCGGAACCACCTCCTCATCAACGCGGGGAAGACCAAGGAGATGGTGGTGGACTTCCGCAGACGCCACGCCCCCCTCACCAGTGAACATCCAGGGACGGGACATTGAGAGAGTGACTCATACAAGTACCTGGTGTTCATCTGAACCACAAACTGGACTGGACTCATAACACAGACGCACTGTACAGGAAGAGCCAGAGTCGGCTCTACCTCCTGAGGAGACTCAGGTCTTTTGGAGTGACAGGGCCACTCCTGAAGACCTTCTACGACTCTGTGGTGGCATCAGCTCCTGTAGGCGTGGCCTGCTGGAGCAGCAGCATCACAGAGAGGGAGAGGAAGAAGCTGGACAAAGTCATCAAGACGTCCAGCTCCGTCCTGGGCTGTGCTCTGGACTCGGTGCAGGAGGTGGGGGACAGAAGGGTCCTGGCTAGATTCACATCTATGCTTGAACATGAGTGTCGCCCCCTGCAGGACACTCTGTCCACTCTGGAGAGCAGCTTCAGTGCCTGATCCACCCTCGCTGTGTGAAGGAGACGTGCTAGCCCTGAACACGTGCAATACTGACTTAACCATGTGCAATACCGTCATATTCATGTGCAATTACTGTCACACTCACACGTAATTAATGTCATTCATGTGCATATAACTGATGTAAATAAGAGTGTTTATTATTATTAGTATTATTTGTCTTATGCCAGCTATTTTTATTTGTATTATTATTATATTTTATCTTTATTTTCTTCTCTCCATTCCCTATTAAGATATGAGAGGAGTTTTGTTAATAAGAGTTTTTGTTTTTGTACATAAGAGTTCTTCTATTAAGAGTGTTTGTTAAACTTCCTATAAGTTATCTGTCCTTTCCCCCTGTATCTACTGCGTTGTAACACCAACATTTCCCCATGTGTGGACAATAAAGTTATATCTTATCTTATCTTGTTCACGCCCCCCACAGCCTCCAGAAATATAAACTCATCAAATAAAACACATGCACTTTTACTATAAATGCCTCAATTAAAGGCGTAATGGACGATTTTTTGGCCCAAATCTGAGTCTCATTTCCTCGTGGCGTGGACGGCCGATTAGTCCTGCCACGTATCAATCATAAAACGCACCTACTGCTCACCTGCAGCCTCTTTCTGGCTCGTCTCCAGGACAGCAGCACGTTTCGCTGCGTCTAAGCGCATGGATCTATCATAATATAGTTCCCTCCGTGTAGAGGACAACATTAAGACAGAGAAAGACAGTTTGAGCTCAGAAGAGACGGAAATCTACAGGAGACGAGAGACGCGATGTGATCCGTCGCGCTAATAAACAAACGCACGTGTTGCAACGAGGCTTTGATGTGCCTCCGCAGGGGATGAGTGCACATGCGAAAAATCCTCCTTTATTCCTTTAACCTTAAATACACAGCAATAATGAGAGTTTGACATAAATTACATTCATTTTTAGTAAAAGTGTCACTCTCTCTTATGGTTATAGGAACTCTGAACTGCACATGAGAAGGTTCTGGGGTCTTACTCTGAATCTGGTCCTGGTTCTTTAAACGCTGGAGGTGGATCTTTAGAGCGGTCACTCTTTAAGGACAGATTCCTGGGTCTGGACCTGTAAAACACAGTCACAGCTGTTGTTAAAGCTGCTGCTGCTTCACTGAACTGTAACTGTCTAAAGTGTGAAGAGTCAGACTCACGGTGGATCAGTGCTGCCCCCTGGAGGCGGCTCCTTCACAGAGTCACTCATCATGGACCTGAGGAAAAGCACAGGAAACAGTGACTGAGACTGAGCTCACTTTACTCACACTAAAGTTTCCTTTATTCATGGGAAACACAGTGGTCACATATAGAAATAAGTCATTTAAATACAACGTAAAGTGCCTTTAATCTGGCTGTTTGTGTCACATTAAATGTACTTTATGAGTCAGAAAGTTTGATGTGATAAAGCTGCTCTCTAGAGTCACAGTGAGTCATTTGTGAATAAATGACTTGTTTGACCTCATCAATAATCATCAAATCTAGAATAAATTGACTCTGATGAGGATCATTCCGTCTCAATGGATTTAAACGCTCTAATATATTTGGAGAGGCTTTTAGAAAAATGATCAAACTGAACAAGAGACGTCCATAAGAATAACCCAGACTGTGGCATTAGTCCAGGATAAAGCTCAGTTTGTCTCTGTTAAACTTCCACGTTACAAAAGCTCTTTAAAACTCTTTAAAACTCTTTAAAACTCTTTAAAGCTCTTTAAAGCTCTTTAAAACTCTTACATTTGTGTTTTAGAACACGAGATCTGTCGAGTGTCAGTTTGTGACTCACATTTCTCTTACTTTCACTTTCCTCCAAAAACACGCACACGACTAAAACCGGATTAAAAGATATAAAAGAGATATAAAAGAGGCTTTGAATTAAAGTCACTCACGTTGTGTCGCTTCTTGGTCTCACTTCTCAGTCTGAGGAGGTTTTTTTGCTCCTTAAAACTCTATAAATGTCTCTAAAGTGTGAAATAAACGCGGAGCAGAAACTGCGTCAGGTGTTCAAGTTTATGTCGCAGGTAGGTTAGCGGAAGTGGGCGGGGCTTGGGCCTCCACTCGCTTTAGCTCGGAGCGTTTCTACTTTATTATGTGTCCCATACCACACGCAGGGGCCACACGCAGGGGCCACAAAACGCAGGGGCCACACACGCAGGGGCCACAAAACGCAGGGGCCACACACGCAGGGGCCGCACTATAAAACGGCTCCGCTTTCCCTTACCTGACCGCGCCCCTCTCTGACGTCACATCCGCCGTGCAGCGCTCGGCCGCAGTCAGACAAAATGGTTGAAGTTGTGAGAAATAGTGACGCCAAATGAAGCCCCATGAACCATTTGAGGCTTCAGCCAATTGTATCGATACATGAGTCGATGCCTCACAAAGTGTTTCACTTGCTCCACTGCGCCATCTTGTGGTCAAATAAATGTAATGCATGTAAGATAGTACAAGCGTCACTGTTAGAATTGTTTTCTCATACATATTGTTATTTACGTGCACTTTATGTTCATGTATTATTTTGTTGTTATATTTGATCACTTCCGGTTGTGACCACTTCCTGATGTCTTGGCGGGATATAAATTGATTGCTGTTGAGCTCTGCACCTGATGGAAATAAACTGGAACAAAGACACTACGAGTGTGTTTTCTTTTCACAAACCAAATAATAACCGATTTTATTGAGAAAATAACATCAATACACAAAAAAAATAAAAGATCTACTCAATGATGCATATTTATTCCATAACAACAGCTTGTGTCACATGGTTCAACGATAAGTCCTGATCAGGTCTCGACCTCATGTTCCCCTGGTCCCAGGGCGGATGCAGCTCTGGTCAGACACACAGACTTCTGGAATCTTCAGGTTCATATTAGTATTTATCTATTTCAACTCTCTGATCTTTCTCAGAGCCAGACACTGACACGGATTATGAGACAGTTCATTTGTGCTTGTTCTCCTCCTCCAGACGCTGCTTCAGATCATCCTGATGGAGCTTTAGTTTAAAGTCTGTATCAGAACTTGACTCTTTCATCACTGCTGCAAAATGAGTGTCTTATGTCAAAAAGTCTATAATATGAGGGATCATCACACATTGACATAATTGGAGCGTGAGTGAATCAACGCTTTGGGACTCATTCTTTGTTTGTTTTTTTACTCTAATGTGACTCGAAAGCCCAAGTTTTGAACAGGGCTGAATGAGACTTTGAACTCATGTGGAACTGAAGCCACATCATTTTAAACGACTATTGAAGCTCTAAATAAATGATCGAGTTAATCTATTGCCTCTGTCCATCGATTTTACTTTTCTGTGCGACTTATTTTAGCTTTTGTTTCCTCCAAGTGAAATAATGCGGCCGACAACCCATCGTCCAAACATACAAATAATCTGACTGGTTTATTTCTGGTGAGCACTAGTTTAGACCTGGTTTGTTCAACGTTTAGTCCTTGTTTAATTCTGCTTTAGACCTGTTTTGATTCATGGTCAGAGCTGTTTGTACTTGGTCTCAGTTTAATTCTGGTTCAGTTCTGGAGGAGCAATTTTAAAAAACAATGTTCCTAAAGCATTTTGTATGTTATTTTTTCACAAAAATCTAATCTATCAGTTTTTATTTTATTGTATTCTCTCAATTTATTGAAAACATGTTGGAGATATTTTGTGTGACCCAAACCTGTGTTACAGCAGTGGCCCAGAGGCCCAGAGGCCCAGAGCCAGAGGCCCAGGGGCCCAGAGGCCCAGAGGCCCAGAGCCAGAGGCCCAGAGGCCCAGAGCCAAAGGCCCAGGGGCCCAGAGGCCCAGAGGCCCAGAGGCCCAGAGCCAGAGGCCCAGAGAACCAGAGCCAGGGGCCCAGAGGCCCAGAGCCAGAGGCCCAGAGGCCCAGAGGCCCAGAGGCCCAGAGGCCCAGAGGCCCAGAGCCAGAGGCCCAGAGAACCAGAGCCAGGGGCCCAGAGGCCCAGAGGCCCAGTGGCCCAGAGGCCCAGAGCCAGAGGCCCAGAGGCCCAGAGGCCCAGAGGCCTTGGCCCCTGAAAAAACTGGCCTTTGGTAAAATAAAGTTGAATAGTCCTGGTTTACAGTTTTTTACGATTGAATAAACACAATTTTGATGGTTTTGTTTTATTTAGTAAAATCCTTCACACAATTATCACAAACACAAACACAATTATAAAACACCTGAGCTGCTTTGCAAAATGAAACACTCTTGTAAAAACTCTACACTAATTTATCAAAACCATATTTTTTGACCATATGAAACACACACGTTGTATTTGACTTAATAATGTTTGCACCAGTTACACACCAGTTACACACAGTTACACACCAGTTACACACCAGTTACACACAGTTACACACCAGTTACACACCAGTTACACACCAGTTACACACCAGTTACACACAGTTACACACCAGTTACACACCAGTTACACACAGTTACACACCAGTTACACACCAGTTACACACAGTTACACACCAGTTACACACCAGTTACACACAGTTACACACCAGTTACACACCAGTTACACACAGTTACACACCAGTTACACACTAGTTACACACCAGTTACACACAGTTACACACCAGTTACACACCAGTTACACACCAGTTACACACTAGTTACACACAGTTACACACAGTTACACACCAGTTACACACTAGTTACACACCAGTTACTCACCAGTTACACACCAGTTACACAACAGTTACACACTAGTTACACACCAGTTACTCACCAGTTACACACCAGTTACACACCAGTTACACACCAGTTACACACAGTTACACACCAGTTACACACAGTTACACACCAGTTACACACAGTTACACACCAGTTACACACAGTTACACACCAGTTACACACCAGTTACACACCAGTTACACACAGTTACACACAGTTACACACCAATTACACACCAGTTACACAGCAGTTACACACCAGTTACACACAGTTACACACCAGTTACACACCAGTTACACACCAGTTACACACTAGTTACACACAGTTACACACACAGTTACACACCAGTTACACACCAGTTACACACAGTTACACACAGTTACACACCAGTTACACACAGTTACACACCAGTTACACACAGTTACACACAGTTACACACCAGTTACACACAGTAACACACAGTTACACACCAGTTACACACCAGTTACACACCAGTTACACACCAGTTACACACCAGTTACACACAGTTACACACAGTTACACACAGTTACACACCAGTTACACACAGTTACACACAGTTACACACAGTTACACACCAGTTACACACCAGTTACACACAGTTACACACAGTTACACACAGTTACACACCAGTTACACACCAGTTACACACAGTTACACACAGTTACACACCAGTTACACACAGTTACACACAGTTACACACCAGTTACACACAGTTACACACAGTTACACACAGTTACACACAGTTACACACAGTTACACACCAGTTACACACCAGTTACACACAGTTACACACAGTTACACACAGTTACACACAGTTACAGTTTCTAAGTGCACAGAGTCGTGTGGGTGAAGAACACAGTGAACATGGCTCGGATTTGCACAACTGTAAACACAATGTCTGCTCACACTTTGTGCACAACAACACACACAGTGAACACTACACACACTTGTGTGCATCACTGTAGACACCACACAGGACACAAGACTCATGCTGTTGACAACGTCATTTATTTTGTTCCATAAACTCAAGTCAACATGACGGAATAAAAACATTTACCACTTTTCATGAACATTACATTTTATCCAGTACAAAAAAGAACCTCCCAAACTCCTCCTGGGTGTGGTCATTTGGCACATGGGTGTTGTCATTGGACACATGGGTGTGGTCATTTGGCACATGGGTGTGGTCATTTGGCACATGGGTGTGGTCATTTGGCACATGGGTGTGGTCATTTGGCACATGGGTGTGGTCATTTGGCACATGGGTGTGGTCATTTGGCACATGGGTGTGGTCATTTGGCACATGGGTGTGGTCATTTGGCACATGGGTGTGGTCATTTGGCACATGGGTGTGGTCATTTGACAGTCAGTGCTTTAGAATTGCAGAAGTGACATCTTGATGTACTTCTGTGTGTAAATGCACAAGTGTGTTGAGTGTTGTAAGTCACTGTGTGTGTTGTTTAGCACAAAGTGTGAACTGACTTATTGTGTTACAGTGGAGCAGATCTGAGGCCCAGTTTTGCTCCTTGAGTTTAAGGTTTTGATATTTGGGCAAAACTTTAGATTTTAGAGTTTATTCAATCGTAAAAAACTGTATCATCACCAAAAGTGGAAATAAAGTGAGTTTATTTAAATAATTCAGATGTAAATGTGGATTTAAAATATGTATTTAAAGAAGTCAATGTTAAATATTCATTTTTGGACATTTAAAAAAACCAAAACACGCTCATGTCAAATAGCGCCCCCTATATTTAGCAGCACCAGCCGCCACTGCTGAAGTCTCATCAATGTGAGTAACAGACGTTCTGTTTCAGCCGCCATTTTGTAACTGTCAAATTCGACCGAAGAATTCAGACAAACTCAAACTTTTAACACAATTTTGTCTGAAATTCTTTGATAATTGGACGAGCGTCGGAGAACCTGGCGCTCCAGGTTGTATATGTGGCATTTAACGACATTTAATGAAACATCATCAAAACCATAACGCCACCAAAGAAATCAGATCCTCTGATGGAAGTTGTCCAAGACTTGGAGGAAATCAAGGCAGCGCTAAACGGCTTGTCTAAAGATATCGCCACCGTGAGGCAGCAGCAAGTGAAGCTAGTGGCACTGGTGGATGAAGTTAAAGAGCTACGGCAACGTCTAGAGGAAAAAGATCGGGTCATAAATGGACTGGAAAGACGTATCGATGACCTTGAACAATACACACGAATGGAGGACGTGATTATTAATGGGCTAGAAACAAAACATGGCAATTACGCAGGAGCAGCTGCTGGCGCCGGTGCCATGGTGGGACCGGACGCACCGGTGGAGGAGTTGCTAACACTGGAGCAACAAGTAGTTACATTTCTCTCAACTAAAGACATCAAAGTGCCACCTGCTTCCCCGGAAGTGTAGCCATGCCAAACCTGCGATAGTGGTTCACTTTGTGAACAGAAAACACAAAGTGGATCTGCTGCTCCAGGCACACAAGCTAAAGGGGAGCATGGTGTACATTCATGAACACCTCAGCAGCAAGAACGCAGATATCACAAGACATGCACGAATTCTGTGGAAACAAAAGAAAATACAAGCGACATGGACCAGGAATGCTGGTGTTTTTATTGGTCTAAATGGAACTGAACAAGCACGAGTGATCACAGGGACATCAAAGACTTGGACCAGTACAAATGAGGCAAATACTATTCAAATATGACTTTTCTTTGACTGAAATGACTTATGGAACAACTTGTGTTTGGACCAGTGGACTTTTCCAGACATTTTGCCATTATTTTTGTTATTGATACTATTATTATTTATATATATATATATATTTTCTTACAACATGCCAGAACTTGGATCCACGGTAGAACAAAATACACACTTAAATGATGAGACCATCAATGATATCGATGATCCAACTGATTTCTACAATAACTTAAATGATTTAAATGTTAAACATGGTAAATATGATGTTGAAAAGGAAATAAATCCTGATACTTATTGTAGTCAGACAAATTGTCAATATTACACAGAAGAACAGTTTAAGAGTGAACATGGAACATGCTTTCTCTGTGAGACATTTTAATAGTAGAAGTCCCATTTATTAAAGATTATTTAAGATTATTCCCAAAGTTTAGTGTAGTTGCTATTTCTGAAACATGGTTCGATGAGGATAAAGTCTCAGCTGTTGAACTGGAAGGACATGAACTGTTTGTAATGAATAGAAAAGACAAGAGGAGGTGGAGTTCTCTCTCTGTAGATTCTAACCTGCATTGTAATGCTATAGAAAGCATGTCTACTACAGTTGATCATATGTTAGAGTGTGTCACGCTTGAGATTCACATGGAGAAACAAACACAAATAACTGTTGCATTTATAGAACACCTGGTTCTTCTCTGGATCATTTGAATGACTTTATATCTAATATGTTTCACTCAATTGGAAATAAGTCTTACATTGTCTGTGGTGATTTGAATGTTGAGCTGCTTAACCAGGTGGACACAAGAAAACCACAGACTTTATCAATACTTTTTATAACAGGACATTATTTCCAGTCATAGTAAAACCAACTAGAATAACAACAGAATCAGCAACATTCATTGATAACATATTTACAAATGAAACTGGTCAAATTGATGGAGGTCTTTTAATGACTGATATTAGTGATCATCTTCCTGTTTTTGCAATTCTTCAAAATGTATTTAAAACACGGTGTAATGAGACGAGCGACATAAGAACAGTGAGACATAGAACACCTGAAGACATTCAGACTTTGAAAATGGAATGAAATAAACAAAATTGGGATGAAATTTATAGGTATGAAAATCCTAATGAAGCATATGAAGTCTTTTTAGCAAAATTACTTGATATTTATAATAATTGTTGTCCACTTAAGACAATAATTTGTAAAAAACAGATGCTGAAACCCTGGTTCACTAAAGGAATAATTAAGGCAGAAAGAAAAATCAACTATAGGAAATTCCTAAAATCCAGAACGCAGGTTTGTGAAAATAAATATAAAGCATACGAGAATAAATGAGTTAATATAATCAGAAATTGTAAGAAAGAATATTATACACAATTATTAATGCAACATAGACAGAAAATCCAGGGAACATGGAAAATAATGAATGATTTAATACACAAGAGACATAATAATAATAATAATAATTATCCTAATTATTTGAACAAAGACAATGACAAAATAAGTCATATTAAGGGAATTGTTCATGAGTTTAATGATTACTTTGTAAACATTGTCCATAAATTGGCAACACAAATTGTGGCCCTCAAAACAATGACATGGAGACTGGGGTCACGTATGAGGGTGTTTTTTCTAAACCCAACAAATGAAAATGAAATATTGAAAATTGTGAAGAGCTGTAAAAACAAACAATCAACAGATAATAATGGGTTCGATATGTTTTTAGTCCAAAAAATCATGGAACATATTGTCAATCCATTTACTCACATCTGTAACTGATCTTTTCAAACAGGAATTGTTCCTAATCAAATGAAAATAGCAGGTTATTCCCTTGTACAAAGGCCGTGACTAACATTTGACTTGTAATTATCGACCCATTTCTTTACTTTCACAATTTTCAAAAAGATGAGAGAAATAGTTTGTTAAAGATGAGATAACTATGTTGAAGTGAAGCATATATTAAATGAGCATCAGTTTGGTTTTAGAGCGCACAGGTCCACAACGATGGCAGTTGTTCATCTGGTTGAACATATTTCCCAATCATTAGATCAAAAACTCCATACAATAGGTTTATTTTTGGATTTACAGAAAGCATTTGATACAATTGACCACACAATTTTATTACAAACATTGGAAAAATGTGGCTTTAGGGGAAAAGCAAATTCTTGGTTAAATAATGACTTATCGGATCGATTCTAATAAGTTAATCTGAAGGGAGCAGAGTCTAGTTGTCAGAGAATTAGTTGTGGGTGTGCCACAAGACTCTGTTTTAGGCCCAAAATTATTTGTATTATATATTAATGATATCCAAAAAGTGTCTGATGTTCTTAATTTGATGTTGTTTGCAGACGATGCCACAGTTTACTGCTCGGGTCATAATCTTAGTGAGTTGGTGAAGGTGATGGAGAGAGAAGTGCATCAACTAAACAACTGGTTTGCATTCAATCAATTATCATTGAACTGAAATAAAACAAAATTGATGGTATTCAGTAACAAACATGTAGATAATGATATCAAAATTAAAATAAATAGTTATGAAATTGAAAGAGTCAATTATATTAAGTTTCTTGGAGTGATCATAGATAAATTACATGGAAAACACATATTCAAAAACTATTGCAATTTTATACAAATTGCAGTATATTTTGAACAAAAATGCTTTATATTTACTTTACTGTTCTCTCATTACTCCATATTTAACATATGGTATTGAGATCTGGGGAAACACAAACAAAACTAGAACTAAACCAATTTTCATTCTACAAAAAAGGCCATTAGACTGATCAATCCTGCATCTTATAACTCGCCGAGTCCCTTTGTTCATTCAATCTAAGCTTTTAAAATGTTATGATTTGGTAAGACCTGTTTACTGCTATATTTATGTATTTAGTTCAATATAATCAAGTCCCTACATCATTGAGGATAAAGTTTACCCAGAGGGAAAGTAAATATAGTTTAAGGGGAACGTGTATATTTGACAGAGCTTATGTGAGAACCACGCCGAGGGTCATTGTTTGTCAAGTAAAGCAGTTCAATTATGGAACAATTGTTGCGATGAATTAAAAAATGCCACTTCTTTATTTCTGTTGAAAAGGATCTTTAAGAAAACAATCATTGATAAATATTTAGCAGAATGAAACTGCAGCTTTGTTCTAAAACCTTGAATGTTTGTGGAGGAAACTGTGAGCAGACTGTCCAGTTTTATGTGGTGTTGTTTGTGTTGATGAACTGTGGCTTGTGAACTATAAAATGTCCACCAATGTTGAGCGTTTGAGAGAAGGGTCGGCACAATAAGCCTTGGCTTCTGCTACACCTGGTCCAAAAACATGAATGTATCTCGAATTTAGTTTTGTGCTTGAATGTTGAGCACCTTTTGTTTTGTTTTTGACCAAACCACAATAAATAAAATTAAAAAATGCAGTTAAGATGAATATATTTGAAGTTTTGCTCAACATTATAACGTTTTATCCCAGAATTGCAATTTGTCGGTTGAAAGTCATGTTTTCTGGTGTCAAAAGCCTGGTAAAGACCTAAAAACAGGATCAAGTCTTGGGAGTCAGCGTTGCATCATCAGGTCCATCTAACACAGTCTGGTATTGGAACTAATGTGAGGGTTTTTCATGAAGCCAGTTTGTGCCTCGTTTATGTCCGAAAGGCCAGATTTAAGACGTTTGGCATAAACTGAGGCCAGTATTTTACACTCTGTATTGAAGCGTGTGATTGGACGCCAGTTTTCAATCATCAGCGGATCCTTTTGGGGTTCAGGGATCAGGCAGATCACGCCTTGTTTCACTGAAGCTGACATTTCTCCCAAGGTGACACATTGATTAAGCGCTTTAAACAATGGCTTTTCAATCATGTCCCAGAATGGAGCATTAAAACCCCCTGGAGACCCATCACACCGGGCAATTGGCCTTTTTTTAGGGCTTTTTTCCACTTCCTGTCATTCCACGATCGTTATCGTGAAACATCTGGTTGAGAATCTGACTGATTTGACTTTTTTGACAAAAGGATTCAACATATTTCAGAATATCTAGAGACTTAGATAATAACACTTTGTCAGTTACTTTTAGGTCATTCACACCATTTCTTTTTTGGTTCCTTTTTTCTGTAGAAGAAGCTTGAGTTTTCCCCATATTCTCTCCATTTACACGTCGATGTCACAAAAGCACCTTCAGCCGTCTCGTCTTTTAAGCCTTTCATTTCTACTTCCTCCTCTTCACCGCAACTTTTACACTGGGAATATTCTGGAATAATCTTCAACCATTTGACAAAACACATCATGGTTCAATAGATTCACATTCAACTTCCAGAAGCCTCTAATATCTGGTTCTCTTCTGCACCAGCCTGAGGTCAGCTGACGGTCAGAGAATGGGGCATAATTATGACACACTTTGATCGATTGGAATTATGCCCAGAATATTCCTTGATATCAGATTTAGAAAGTGCCAAATGTCCGTCACATTTAGTCGCTCGTTCGTTCTGTGCTTTTAAATGTGGAGGTCAAAACTCTTCTGGGAGGTATTTGATCCACTAAATCATTTGGTGCATGTTTGAAATCACCTTGTTGAGCATACTTGCAGATGGAGCAAAGCCATGTGTTACCTGCGTGATCAGTGAATGTGTTGTTGTGTTGTAATGAGCATGCGCAATAAATGGTCAGTAGTGTTGTTTTTTCCCTCAGACCAAAGAGACGACGGTTGTCTGTATTTTTTCCCCCGAACCACATTGGTGACTACAAAACGATAGACTGCTGCAGAATGTCTAACGTAACAGGTTATGGGCCCAGTCAAGTAGGCCAAAAGTGGTTCAGACTTTTATTCGACGGCGAAGAGAAAAGTTACGAGCTGTGGGAAACGAGGTTCCTCGCGCATATGGAGTTACGCGGCCTCAGAGGAGTTATCTCGGAAGACCCGGAGATAGATGAGGAGGACGAAGATGCTTGGGCGGAAGATGAGACGAAGAACGGCGAGGCATATGCAGAGCTAGTGCAATGTCTTGACAACAAGAGCTTGTCATTGGTAATGAGAGACGCGAAAAGAGACGGAAGAAAAGCGCTGAATATTCTCCACGAACACTACGCTGGAAAGGACAAACCTCGCGTTGTGAGTTTATATTGTGAACTTTCCTCGCTTCATAAGGCCAGCAATGAAACGGTAACTGACTATATTATTCGAGCAGAGACTATATTCACGTCATTGAGAAGAGCAGAAGAGCACACTAGTGATGGGCTTCAGATAGCGATGGTAGTTAAAGGGCTACCTGATTCATACAAGCCATTCGTCGTGCACATCACCCAGACAAATGACACTGTGACGTTCAGCGAGTTTAAAACGAAACTGCAAAGTTATGAGAGTACTGAAAAATATGGGAAGAGTGACGTGAATGCTGATGAAGACAACGTGATGAAGACTAGTTGGGCAACAAGGTCACGAGGAAGAGGAAGAGGAAAGAAAATGGTCCTGGCTGATGCTGAATGTTACACGTGCGGTAAAAAGCGACACATGGCCAGGACATGTCCGGACGGATACCAGTTGAGAAAAGAGGAACAAAAATGGGACACAACACAGCGCGGAAGGGGACAATATCGAGGACGAGGCGGTGATTATGTGAAGAAAGTTGATGGAGAGACGGAGGCAGAGCCTACATCTTTTTTGTTTCTTCAAGATGAGTGACTGCCCTACACAAAGAGGAAACAAGAAAGGTCTCATGGCCGACTGCGGCGCCACAACACACATGATCAACAACGCCACAAAGTTCAAAACAGTTGACAAGAGCTTCAGACCTGAGGACCACATGATCGAGCTTGCCGACGGATCCAAGGTGAGCGGGATGGCGAAAATGAGGGGAGATGCTGAAATCTACTTGTTGGACAGCGAGGGACGAAGAGTGAAAACGATTCTCAAACAGGCACTCTACATCCCATCGTTTCCACAGGACATCTTTTCAGTTAAAGCAGCGACGGCCAACGGAGCTGAGGTCCACTTTAAGGACGGTAATGACTGGCTGGTCCACAAGGACGGTACCAAATTCAAAATGGACGTGTATGGTAGGCTGTATTACCTTAGCGCAGTAGAAGATGAAAATGTTGATGAAGTATATGGGTGTCATGACATTCAAACGTGGCATAGGATACTTGGTCATTGCAATTTTGATGATGTTGCCAAATTAGAAAAGGTGGTTGAAGGAATGTCTATAAAAGGGAAACATGACAAATCCAACCAAAAATGTGAAATATGCACACAGGGCAAACTCACACAAAGCAGAAACCGACAGGCAGACTCTAAAGCCACAGCTGTGTTAGAGCTTGTACACACAGACCTATGCGGTCCTATAGAACCAGCAGATAAAGATGGGTACAGATATGCAATAGCATTTACTGATGATTGCAGTGGGATGATATTTCCATACTTTATTAAAACAAAAAGTGACACGACAAAAGCTACAGAAAAATTCATAGCGAATGTAGCCCCATATGGAAAGGTAAAGTGCATAAGGTCAGATAACGGCACAGAGTTTACCGGACAAGAGTTTCAATGTCTACTTAGGAATAATGGGATAAGGCACGAGAAGAGTGCACCCTACTCACCTCATCAGAATGGGACTGCCGAAAGAGGGTGGAGAACCTTATTTGAGATGTCACGATGCATGCTATTGGAGAGTAACCTCCCAAAGCAATTATGGACATATGCTGTACAAACAGCAGCCCAAATCCGCAACAGGTGCTACAGTAAGCGGCTAGAGCAGACACCTTACCGTATTTTTACAGGAAAAACACCTAACCTATCTAACATGCAGATATTTGGCTCTGAATGCTATGTTTACAAGCAGGATAAGAAAAAGCTAGACTCTAGATGCAGCAAGGGGATCCTTGTAGGCTATGACAAATATACTCCAGCATATAATGTGTATTATCCTGAGACAGGAAAAGTCCTAAAACATAGGCTGGTAAAATGTATCACCAAAGGTGGCACAGATAGCCAGACCCAGACAGATTGTGACATGGGGGAAGACATTGAGAGTTATGTAAATACACCTCAGAAGAGAGTCAACCAGGGTCAGAGACAGCCTGAAGAGAGTAAAGAGTCCAGTGTTGAAGAGGCTGCTGAGACAGGTCCGACACAGACAGATAGTACTCAGAAAGAAGAGGTAGAAAGGAGATACCCTACAAGACAGAGAAAGGCTCCAGAATACTTAAAGGAGTACCAGTGTAAAGTTGAGTGTAACAATGACGAAAGTGAGAATGTAGATTATTTCTACAGAGTAGCTTATGATGTTCCTAAAACACTTAGAGAGGCAATGGACTCTAAAAAGTCAAAAATGTGGGCTGATGCGATGAACTCTTTGACAGAGAATGAAACTTTCACTCTGACCCCACTGCCAAGAGGCAAGCAAGCAGTGGGAGGTCGCTGGGTATATGCAGTGAAAGAGAGCCCAGATGGATCTGAGACTTGTAAAGCCAGATATGTTGCAAAGGGCTATGGTCAAGTGGAAGGAATTGACTATAAAGAGACTTTTTCACCAACAGCCAACATGACCTCTGTACGAGCATTAATGCAGGTGGCTGTACAGGAGGATCTTATTTTACACCAAATGGATGTGAAGACTGCTTACCTCCATGCTCCAATGGACTGTGAGATATATATGGAACAGCCGGAAGGTTTTGAAATCAAATCAAAGACAGGGGAACACTTAGTGTGTAAACTCAACAAGTCATTGTATGGTTTAAAACAGTCCGGACGTAGCTGGAATATGTTACTACATGATCACCTTACAGAGAACGGTTTTGTACAAAATTATGCTGATCATTGTGTCTACAGCAGAAAATCTGAGAATGAGAAAGTGATTTTGTTAGTATGGGTGGATGATTTAATCATAGCAGCGAGTAACAACACCTTACTCAGTGATGTGAAGGAAATGTTGAAGAGAAGATTTAAGATGAAGGATATGGGTCCACTTAAATACTTCCTGGGTATAGATTTCAGACAGAGTGATGGAGAAATCAAAATGACCCAAAAGAGACACATAGAGAAGATATTAGCGAAATTTGGAATGTCCGAATGCAAACCGAGATCCACCCCATGTGAGCAAAAGTTAAACTTTGATTCAACAGGATACAGAGAGATAGTAGGTAGCTTGATATACATTATGACATGTACAAGACCTGACCTGAGCTGGGCTGTTAGTAAACTATCTCAATACCTAGCAGAACCAAAGCAACAGCATTGGGCTACAGCGAAACACATACTGAGGTACTTAAAGGGTACTATGGATCAAGAACTACACTACCAGAAATGTGAGGAAAGCCCATTACAGCTGGAGGGATACAGTGATGCTGATTGGGCAGCCGATATGGATGACAGGAGGAGCTCGACTGGATACTGTTTCAGCTTAACTGAGAATGGTCCAGTTATATCATGGAAGAGCAGAAAACAGCAAACGGTGGCATTATCCACATGCGAAGCTGAGTATATGGCGCTAGCAGCCACTACTCAAGAAAGTATGTATCTTGTACAACTACTTGGAGGAATAGATAGTTGTAACCAGCATACACCAGTCAAGATATTTGAGGACAACCAGGGGGCGATAGCTTTATCAAAGAACCCAGTTTGCAGACAGAGAAGCAAACATATAGACATAAAGTACCATTTTGTACGGTCTGCACACGCAGAAGGTAAAATATGTATAGAATATTGCCCTACTGCAAACATGGTAGCTGATGTCCTTACCAAGCCTTTGACAAAAGCTAAGTTTGAGAGTTTTAAGGGATATTTGTTTGGGAAGTAATGTTGAACATTGCTAATATACCAAATGTTTTTTTTTTAATGTTGTTTTGAAGTGTTTAGAACTTTGCCAGTATGCCAAATGTTTTATTTTGGGGTTATATATTTTTGTTTACTATATGAGAACTATACACATGTCTTTGAGTGGGAGTGTTGAGCATACTTGCAGATGGAGCAAAGCCATGTGTTACCTGCGTGATCAGTGAATGTGTTGTTGTGTTGTAATGAGCATGCGCAATAAATGGTCAGTAGTGTTGTTTTTTCCCTCAGACCAAAGAGACGACGGTTGTCTGTATTTTTTCCCCCGAACCACATTGGTGACTACAAAACGATAGACTGCTGCAGAATGTCTAACGTAACACACCTGCTACGATTAGACACGCCCCCTGGGATTCCTTTCTCAATTCTGATCATTTATTCACACGTTATAGATGTTGCAAATAATGAAAGTACATTTCTCCTCCTCAATATTGAGAATGATCCATCTCTTTGGGATGAATATGATTTTGAACAGTTCCTTGTGTTCAGTGCGATAGCGGCGGTTGAGGCGTGCTCCGCCCTATTGAACCTCAGCAAATGAACAATCAGTAACTTCATCTTTTCAAAGATCTAAAGTCCGTCATTTATTCACCAAAACAGTTCAAATGACCAAATGTTTAGTAAAGAAACACACATAAAAGAGCTGATTTCCACACGAGCCGTCTCATGGTTTTTATTTGGGGTCTTATCGCTCTTCTGTCCAACTCTGTGTCAAACGTCCCCCAGTAAGTGGAGACACTGCTGGTCTCTGGATCCACAGACTCACACGTGTCCACAATCATCTTCTTCAGGCTTTTTGTGAGCTCAGAACCTCCTTTTGCACCTTTGGAATTCTTTAAGAAGAGACTCTGACCTTTGCTCCACCATCTCATTTATGTTCAGAGAGATTCAGTCTTTAAGTCTTGTGATGGCAAAAGAGGTATAAAAGAGATATAAAAGAGGTATAAAAGAGGTATAAAAGAGATATAAAAGTGGATTAAAGTCACTCACGTTGTGTCACTTCTCAGTCCGAGGAGGTTTTTCTGCTTCTTAAAACTCCATAAACGTCTCTAAAATGTGAAATCAAAGCTGAGCAGAATCTGTGTCACACCCATAGACCATGAAAACGAGTGGACTGTTGGACTGTGAGGTCAGAGGCCACGCCCCCAAATACTCACACAGGTATATAAATACACACGTGGTACATTCTGTCAGTCAAAGTCTGAAACAGTAACTCTTCTGCTCATGTCCCAACACTGCCACCTTCTGGAAATGTCGTGTCAGGTTCATTCATAAATCTAACGCCCAAACTTGACTTTTCCGTTTCGAGACGAGCTCTTTGCTTTTTTACAACAATCTGAACAAACGTTACATTATAAACCTTCTGGTCATTCTGGAAAAATGTCATATTCACAAAACCAAACTCAGAAATAAAGAAAAGAACTAAAAAGAAATGGACCTGGAGCGACTAA
Organism: Eucyclogobius newberryi; assembly: GCF_026437365.1. Taxonomy (NCBI): domain Eukaryota; kingdom Metazoa; phylum Chordata; class Actinopteri; order Gobiiformes; family Gobiidae; genus Eucyclogobius; species Eucyclogobius newberryi. The sequence continues at coordinate 4,161,299 of NW_027315746.1, read as the reverse complement.
AGTCCAGTGTGCTCTCTCTGCTACTATATTCACAGTTTAATATTGATAAAGTTGTGTGGTCTTGACTTCCTCTTGAGACGTGAGTGGGACATTTTCATCTGCAGGTCCTTCTTGATGAAAAACTCCTCTTCAAACACAAGTTCAAGCGCACAACTCTCCCACGTGGAATAACAGATATGTACTTGTGAACAGGAGATGGACCTTTCTCCACCAGAGCTTTTCTAACGCTGTTCGTGGAGAAAGAAGAACATTGTGTGTGAATTCTGTGCCAAATATCAGATCTGCTGTAGCCAAAGAAGATCTAAACAGAGTGTCCAGTCTCTCCCAGGATCTCTGACCAACACGGTTAAACAGGATCTAATACAGTCTAAGGTGACCCCTGTAATGAGGGCTCTTTGTGTGGACGCTGCTGAGTTATCGGCCACTTTATTAGGTACACCTGTCCAACTGCTCGTTAACGCAAATGTCTCATCAGCCAATCACACGGCAGCAGCTCAATGCATTTAGGCTGTAGACTTGGTCAAGAGGATCTGCTGCAGTTCAAAGCAGCATCAGGACGGGGAAGAAAGGTGATTGAAGTGACTTTGAAGGTGGCGTGGTTGTTGGTGCCAGACGGGCTGGTCTGAGTATTTCACAAACTGTTGATCTACTGGGATTTTCACACATCTCTAGGGTTCACAGAGAATGGTCGGAAAAAGAGACAATATCCAGTGATTATTATGAAACCCTCTTTTATTATAAATCACATCATCAGCAAAATGTCAACCATCATCAGTCAATTCATCCTGAAAATCAAAGAAATATTAAATACATTTATTAAACATGAAGCAAAACATTTCATCACAAATGTTCAGGGAGTAAATACCATTTTGTCCTGGGACTTTTGAAAACATAAAACTATAATAATAATAATAATAAAATGTTTGAGAATGAGTGACAGTTTCTGACTCCATGAGAGTTTAGTCAGATTTGACAAATTCCTTTTTGAAGCGTTTCAATGTAAAACAGAAATAATTGTTTGATTCGTCGAACACTAAAATAATCTCGACAAAATAATATGAATAATAAAATGCTCATTGAAGTTAAATGTTTTTTCTAAATGTGTTTGTGTTTGGGGTGAGACCAGACTAACAGGACCTGAAGTGTCAGTCCTCCAGGGGGCGCTGTGTCCTCGGCTCCACCAGAGACACTGAACTGTTTAACCTCAGTCTAAACCCAGGAAACAGAGGCTCAGTGAAGGAGGAGCTGAAGGTGTGGAGGTGGGACAGTTCTCCACCAGAGAGGACCTGATAGAAGGACAGAGCTCCAGCCTCAGAGTCCAGGAATACGCCCACTCTGGAGGTGTATGAAGGAAACTGATTTGAAAGCGCATATTTTCTCAAACTTGACATAAACTCAGGTCTTTCTTTCTCATTGTGCATAAAATAATATTTTCCTCTCTGGATCCTCAGACTCCAGGACTGATCATTGAGTCCAAACTCACACTTCTCACTCTTTCCTCTCCGTCTGATTCCTCTGTAACTCACTGCTACATCAACCTCCCCCCAGCACTGCACCTCCCAGTAACAGCGCCCCCTCAGGCCGGAGGAGGCCAGGACCTGCCACCAGTGTGTGAACCTGTCCTCATGATCTGGAACTTGTTCTGACTCAGAGAGTTCCACAGTCCGTTTGTCCTCAGACAGATGGAGTCTTCTGTTTGCCGTGTTTGGATCCAGAGTGAGCTCACAGTGATCTGAAACACAAAGACACATTTAAAATGTGATGATTTAAACAGGTTAGTGAGAGTAAATATGAAGTGTGAAAGTCCTGTTTCTTCTCAAAGGTAAATCAATGATAATGAGGTGGTTGGAGGCTCAGCTCATGTGTGATCAGCTTCAACATGTTTAGTTTGGCTCAAAACCTCATCAGTGTTTTGAACTGGGACGTTCAGTTTGTGCGGCTCCAGATCCAATACTGATCTTTAATGTTTGTTCTTTACGATACCGATCTGATACCGATCTGATACCGATCTGATCTTTTTATATTTCATGTTTTGATCTTGAGCCTTTATAAAACATGAAGAACACAAAGCTGAATTTGGCTCCAGTTTAATTCCATGACGACAGTTTCAATATGAATATTGCAGAATAGTGTTTTAAAGTGGTCCACAGCTTCAGAGCATCACACTCACTGTGACAGACACATTGATGGATTGATGCAGGTCAAATGAGATGTGCATTTATATATTTGTGAATAAATCATTGGTGGACGACCTAAACTGTGCTTTCTTCACCTGTGAATGTGGATGTTTTTCAGACGTTCCACATTCTGCTTTGGAGCCTCTCAAAATCCACATTTATTCAAAGACAGATTTGTTCTCATCAATTCTCATTTATAAACATGAACGTTGAGATGACATGATTGACAGTTTAAAAGTGGGCGTGGTGTTCAGGGGAGATGTCCGTGGACACAGTGTGGATATTTGCTCCAACTAAAAGACTCTTTAGGCCCTTTTTACTTTAGTTTTTAGACTTGTTTTAGACCGGAGCGCCAAGGCACACGCATTTCCCGAGTCCTCACGGAGCGAGACGAGCCGGTCGTGACACACGGCTGTAAAAACACAAGATTCTATCAAGTCAAAGTACAGCACATTTACTATGTTGTGGAGACACCAGATTGTTGAACTTTAGCCTTCTTCTTTCACCAATAAGTGACTTTTGACTCCTTTGACTCGTCTACTGCCTCTTAAGTCTCTCACACATGGATTGTAGAAGAACAAGCAACATTTTTAACTGGAACAAGAAAATATGAGCACATTTCTCCTATTTTAGCTTCACTCCACTGGCTGCCCGTCCATTTTAGGATTCATTTTAAAACTCTTTTATTTACTTTTAAAGCCTTAAATGGTCCTGCCCCTCCTGACCTCTCCGAGCTGCTACACCCCTACACTCCCAGCCGTTCCCTCAGGTCAGCTGACCAGCTCCTGGCAGTGCCACGGGCTAAAGGTCAGAGGTGAACGAGCCTTTGCAGTGGCAGCTCCAGTGGAACAAAGTGCCACTCCCCATAAGAAAAGCCTCTTTTGAAATCGCTTCTAAAAACATCTGTTTTCTCTGGCTTTTAACTCCATGTAGTGTGTTGATTGTATGTTTTATATGTGTTGGGAGGGCAGCACCTTTTTATTTATTTTATTTTGTTTATTTTTATTCCATTGATTTTAGTGTGTTTGTTTGATTTAATTTTCTATTTGATTTTGTTTTTATATCTTATTTTATTACTTTTATCCTATTTATGCCTCTGTAGTCTTTTACCTGCTGTGAAGCACTTTGGAACCCTCTGGTTGTGTAAATCGTGCTGTATAAATAAAGTGGATTGGGTTGGATTGGAAAATACACAACTTTATTGATTTAGGATCAGATTTTGCTCCAACTAAAAGACTCTTTAGGCCCTTTTTACTTTAGTTTTTAAGACTTGTTTTAGACTGAAGCGCCAAGGCACACGCATTTCCCGAGTCCTCACGGAGCGCTTTAATTCATATTAAATGATATATTAATATATCTTGAGTAACAGTTAATATGTAAAACGCAGCCTAATTGTGTCTCAGACATAAACATATCAGTGTTTATTTGTGTCTGATACAATATGTCTTTGTGTCTTACATTCAATTAAAAAAGTCAAAGGTCCAAACGTGACTGTGTCATATTAAATAATGATTGAGACACGTCAATATCTCTTTGTGATATGAATCCATTATTATTTGTAGAAAGGATGAACAAAAACAAGTCAAAGACATTTCTTACATTAATACATGACATGTCCTCTGAGTGCGCCATCTAGTGGTGAAATCAGCCTTATTCAAAAGTGACTCCTACTTATTTATTTCTTCTTTATTTTCAGCTTTAATTGGCATGAAAACACAATAAACAGTAATAAACGTGTAGTTTTGAAGAGAAAAAGAGCATAGATCATGTGACGTCTGCAGAGCTGAGCCGATGGTGCCCAGGCACATTGTACTCACAGCTCCTCAGTGTTTCTGCTGCTCTGGACTTCAGCCTTAACATTAGCAGTGACCGCTGCGTGTGGACCACGTGAGGACCATATGCACTTGTATGGAGCCCATCTAGTCACAGGTTCTGATCCCATACTCAAACATACATGTGTCTGTGTGACGGGGGAAAGGGTGGAGTCTGTGGGAGCTGTGGTGGAGGAGGACCAGGGCATCAGGAGTAACTCAACAATGTGGGCTCAGGAGTAACCGCAGCAACAGCCTCCTCTCACTGCCACCAAGAACACAACCTTTTAAGACATCGTTTGTCCCGTCTGCCGTGTCCAGGGCCCAAGCCTTCAGGGGCTTTTTCATCTTATATATGTTGTTTTATCATTGTTCATCGTTTGATGTTGCACCGAATCACCAAAGCAAGTTCCTATTTTGTGAATTATGTTCATTGACAATAAACCTTTTCTGATTCTAATTCTGATTCTGACTTCTTCTTTTGCATTTACCCCTTGACTACAGATGCCACAAACTGCAGCACAAACAGACGGGCAAAGTGTGAGCGGCGGCCGAGGCGTCGGAGCAGGACAATATGTTTCCAAGTCCAATTCATGACGACAGACGAGTACGAGAGCGAAAGCTCAGGATAAAGAAGACGCCATCATAAATCTGTCTTATAATAATAAGGTATTATCATATTTACCTGTAAGATTAGGAGAATAAAGATGAATGTAAAGATCGCCCTAGTTCAAATGTAAAGTTGGACAGTTCCTCCAGTGAAACAGTTTCAGTCTGATGTTTGTGGAAGTTGCTGCTTGTCAAACCTCTAAATGTGTCGATAAGTTCAAATAAAAACATCAGATCTACAGCTGTGAGTCTTCTACATGTGAAGTTGTACCAAATAAAATTCTACTCACATTTTCTAGGACCTGGAACCATCCAGCGCTTTCCAGAAGGATCCAACCTGGAAAACACAAGTCTAGTTTAGACCAGAACGTGGACCAACCCTGAACCAGGACCCACACCTGACAGACTGTAGTGGGCAGTGTGGTCTTACCTGACAGACTGTAGGGGGCAGTGTGGTCTCACCTGACAGACTGTAGGGGGCAGTGTGGTCTCACCTGACAGACTGTAGGGGGCAGTGTGTTCTCACCTGACAGACTGTAGGGGGCAGTGCGGTCTCACCTGACAGACTGTAGGGGGCAGTGTGGATCGTCCCGTAGAGCGGTCAGTCTCTCTGCTGAGGGTCCTGGATGGTTGTAGCTCAGGTTTAACTCTGTTAGATGGCAGTGGGTGGAGCTTAGAGCTGAGGCCAGATAGGCCCCGCCCCTTTCTGAGACCAGACATCCAGACAGCCTAAAGACACACAGCATTACACTCATGTGGAAACAAGGGGCAGAGTGCATGATGGGAGTGTCTCACCTGAGAGTCTCCAGTCTGCAGGGGGCGCTCTTCAGTCCATCACACAGCAGCTCCACTCCTGAGTCCTGGAGGTCATTTTGACTCAGGTCGAGGTGTGTGAGACTGGAGGAGCTGAGGACTGAGGCCAGAGGACCACAGCTGAGAGAGGACAGGCCACAAGTACTCAATCTGGGGACAATACATTGTTATTTATTATGCCCCGAAATAGTAAAAAATAGTATTGCAGTAGTACACAAACTTTGTAACAAAAAATAACTTTAAATGCAAGTTATTCAGACGAATAGAATAGAAATGTAAATAGACTAATAAAAAACAAACACTGAAAGAGCAAAGTGTAGCTGATCTAACCTGAGAGTCTCCAGTCTGCAGGGGGTGCTCTTCAGTCCATCACACAGCAGCTCCACTCCTGAGTCCTGGAGGTCATTTTGACTCAGGTCGAAGTGTGTGAGACTGGAAGAGCTGAGGACTGAGGCCAGAGGACCACAGCTGAGAGAGGACAGGCCACAAGTACTCAATCTGGGGAAAATACATTTTTATTTATTATGCCCCGAAATAGTCATTGCAGTAATAGTATTGAAGCAGTACACAAACTTAAAAATAACTTTAAATGCAAGTTATTATGATGAATAGAATAGAAATGTCAATAGACTAATAGACAAACAAACACTGGAAGAGCAAAGTGTAGTTGATCCAACCTGAGAGTCTCCAGTCTGCAGGGGGCGCTCTTCAGTCCATCACACAGCAGCTCCACTCCTGAGTCCTGGAGGTCATTTTGACTCAGGTCGAGGTGTGTGAGACTGGAGGAGCTGAGGACTGAGGCCAGAGGACCACAGATGCTGTTTGTCAGGTTACAGCCGGACAGACTGAGGACGGAGAGGGAGATTAGAGCGCACTCACACCTGATCGTGAACAAAGTGTCAACTATGAGGTCCGTTTGGCCGATGTCAGTCTTATTTGTGCTTCAGTGATGCTGCTGGAGGAAGTGGACCTTATGAAAGTCTGTGTGTAGTTGAACTTTAGGATTATATGGCCTCGAGGACATGTTTATGTACCAGTGTTTTCACATTTTAGCTGCTTTTGTTGGACACATTACCCTGGAATGTTCTGCCATTTGGATTTAGGGTAGACTTAGAGTTGAGAGTGTTAACCACTCTGCCACAGTGTAGTTTGTACTCACATGGCTTTGGTGGAGGCCTTGATAACCGGCAGCAGATTCAGCAGAGCCTTCTCTGAGGGACAGTATTTCCTCAGGTCAAACTCCTCCAGGTCTGAGTCGGTGGATAGTAAGAGAAAGGCCAAGGCTGACCACTGAGCAAGAGAAAGTTCATCTGCCTTCAGGCGTCCTTCTCTCAGGGTGTTTTGGATATCCTGCACCAGACTGTGGTCGTTCAGCTCGTTCAGACAGTGGAACAGGTTCAGGCTTTTCTCTGTAGACAGACCCTCATCATTGAGCTTCTGTTTAAGGTATTTTACTGTCTCTTGATTGGTCTGAGAGCCACTTCCTTTGTGAGTCAGCAGACCCTGCAGCAGCCTCTGATTGGTCGGCAGAGACAGGCCCAGGAGGAAGCGCAGGAACAGGTCCAGGTGTCCGTTTGGACTCTTAAAGGCCTGGTCCACAGCAGAGCTAAAGAAGGCTTCTTCAGAAGAGTTTGATGGGGACAGCAGGTTCTCTCCAGAGCTGAAGAAGGTCTGATGGACGTGAAGAGCAGCCAGAAACTCCTGCACACTCAGATGGATGAAGCAGTAGACCTTATCCTGGTACAGCCCTGGCTCCTCTCTAAAGACCTGTGTGAACACTCCGGAGTACACTGAGGCCGCTGCAGCATCCAGCCCACACTCGCTCAGGTCACAATCGTAGAAGATCAGGTTTCCTTTCTGCAGCTGCTCAAAGGCCACTTTTCCCAGAGACTGCACCATCTCCCTGGTCTCTGGAGTCCAGTGAAGGTCTGTCCCTGATCCCTGGTGATACTTGATGTTCTTTACTTTGGCCTGCACCACCAGGAAATGGACGTACATCTGTGTGAGAGTCCGGGGCAGCTCTGGTTCCTCTGTTTGTTCCAGAAGCTTCTGTATAACTGTGGAGAGGATCCAGCAGAAGACCGGGATGTGACACATGATGTGGAGGCTGCGGATGCTCCTGATGTGGGAGAGAACAAGTGTGACCTGCCGCTCGTCTCTGAACCTCTTCCTGAAGTACTCCTCCTTCTGCGGGTCGGCGAACCCTCGCACCTCTGTCACCATGGAGATGCACAACTCAGGGATCTGATTGGCCGCTGCGGGGCGCGTGGTTATCCAAAGGCGAGCGGAGGGAAGCAGGCTCCCCCTGATCAGGTTTACCAGCAGCACGTCCACTGAGACGGACTCTGTGGGGTCGCTCAGGACCCTGGTTTGGCTGAAGTCCAGAGGAAGTCTGCACTCGTCCAGACCGTCAAAGATGAAGAGCACCTGGAGCTGTTGGAAGCTGCAGAGAGCGTTGGATGGACTGAAGAAGTGGTGCAGCAGCTCCACCAGGCTGACCTGTGTGTCTCTGAGCACATTGAGCTCTCTGAAAGTGAACGGGAACAGCAGCTGGAGCTCCTGGTTGGTCCTACCTTCAGCCCAGTCCAGACTGAACTTCTGAGTCAGCACTGTTTTCCCCACGCCGGCCACGCCCTTCGTCAGCACGACTCTGATTGGTCCCTTTGTCTGTGCTCTCATTGGTTCTTCTCTGATTGGGAGTTTAAACATGTCTTCACACTTGATGGCGGTCTCTGCAGAGGCCGGTTTCCTGGTCTCGATGTGTCTGACCTCATGTAGCTCTGTGGCCTCTCCCTCTGTGATGTACAGCTCTGTGAAGATCTGCTTCAGTTCAGAGGAGTTTCCTTCTTTAGCAATGCCCTCACACACACGGCTGAACTTCTGTACCAGACCAGTCTTCACTTCTCCCTGAACCTTAGAACACAGACCTGTAAAAAGAGAAATCTGCATCAGACGTGTAACTGGACACACTGGGTTCAGTTAGAGCAGAGAGAGCTCTGGAGATTTTATGAAATTCAACCCGCTGTTACGGCCCCCGTCCTCCCTGTTGTGTGTTTGACTGTAATGTTTCCTTCCCAACACGGCTGTAACAAGGGACAAGTTGGTTTCCTTTTTCTACTTCCTGATTCCTCTGGTTGATGGGCCAATCCACAGTCTTCACCTGAAGCCACTCCCAGTATTTAAAGACACGTGTTGCAGCTGCACAAGGCCATTTGTCTTCTCGTTCATCAGGGCTGTGGTGGTAGTGCCTGACTTTGTGTTTTGAGACATTTTTAGTTTGTTTGTTTGTTTGTTATGTGTCTCCTTTTAAGTTGTCACTTTGATTCTGTTCATGGGCCTTTGTTTTGTTTGTCCTGTGACTCGTACCTTTTAGAGACACTTAACTTGTTTTCTTAGTCGTGTCTGTGTTTGTTCATTTACCTTTGTGTTCCTGTTTATTGAACAAACTTTATTTCACCATTGAACATCTTGGTTTTGTTACTTCTTTTACCCTCGCAGTTATAACACGCACACTTTGAAACAGCAGAAACATTTGAATCCAGATAAGAGAGCTCTGGTCAAGTCCTTTTCAGCCAATAGCAGCTGTAGCTAATCACCTGACACTTAATGCTGATATGCAAGTATAATTTAGGTAATAGAATAGACTTACAATAGACTAGTTCAGTCAGTAAAAAGCAATGTTCTCGCTGGGCTGAGGTTGAAGGATGTCGGTGGGACAAACCGTACTAGCGCCGTAGGCAGCGCGAGCAAAAAGTACTACGGCGCTTGTGATCTTAATATCCTATTATGATCACTATTTTCATACCTGAATATTGCCTATAGGTTCTCGGTCAATTGAAATTTACGTTCGTGAATTGTCACTATCCCGTTTTTGTGTGTCTGTGTGTGAGAAAACAGGTCCATCACTTTCACCCACGACTACCACAGACGCTCTCGCAGAACAGGAGCCAAATAAACATTTGGGACCAGAATGGAAGTCGTCTGTTATCGAGTGTAACTTTCTTAACTATATGATTGCGTTATATAAAAAACTCGCAGTATGTTTTTGGCATGGCGCCCCGCCATGATAAAGCCCCTCAGCGAGAACACTGAAAAAGGTGTGTAGATTTGTGCTTTAGCATCAAATCTTCTTCCTTGTGCCTATGTAACATAGTTGATATGAGCGCGTTAAATCCCAGCATATTAAGGCGCACTGCCATCTTCTGGTACCTGTTTGTACCTACACTTGTACCTGTACTGATATCGCGAGAACTCTCTCGAGCTCTCCTCACTGTAATGGAGGACTCAAGACGAGATAACATGTCCATGAATTGGAGTGGATAAAATGTGTAATTCATTCATGTGTAGTCATTGTACAGCTAAACTAGTAATTGTATGAGTGTTGTATTTATCTTATTTTTACCGTCTTCTGCTGACGTAAACTCGCAGTATATATGATTTGACTGTGTTTTTCTAACGAGCTAGTTAGCGGCTAACAAACCGCTGTCTCCGCAGACGACAGAGAACATGGTGAATGTCCACTGAAAAGCCAATTCACTCTTGTTTTATCTTGTGCAGGTATGTAAATGTGTGGGAAATGTTTTATGTTGAAATGTTGTTTTTGATGTCGATGATGTTGATTTGAGGGTGTTTCACTCACACACAAAAGAAAAGAAAAAAATGACAGACAAATTGCATTAAGATATTTTCAATTGATTAGAAATAAAATTATTGCATTATACGATCACGAAAGCTACATTAACAATGGGTCATATTACATATTGTAATGTAGGACTGACTCACTGTAATGGAGGACTCGAGACAAGATGACAGAGCACATGGTGAATGTCCACTGAAAAGCCAATGCACGACTCTTGTTTTATCTTGTGCAGATAATAAACTGCTGTCAGACCAAACCAGCCGCCTCCGTGAGTCATTGAAATAAACGAGAAGGCAAAATACACCGGTCACACCTGTACCTAAAAACCTGGAGCATCTGAACTGAATGATTTTCACCCAATAACACTTACCTTCATTTGATGTAAGAGTATGGAGCAAACTGTGAGTAAAAACATCATGTCGTCTATATCCAACTGTTTGGACATCTAACAGTTTGCATATGAAAGTCAGAAGTACAGAAGATGCAGCCATCACTCTATAAAACACCTTAGCAAAGCACCTTCAGGCCCCTGACCATTATGCTAGAATCCTCTTTGTGGACTTTACATCAGCTTTCAGCTCTCTGCGTGTACATATTTGACTGAACAGGCTCATGGACCTCGGTGTTAATGGAGGCATTATCAAATGGGCCAGAGACTTTTTGTCCAATCGTTCCAAAGAGATATTTATCCTACTCTGGGTAGGCCCTGCCCACTGGGCGGGACCTCCTAATGAAAAGGTGTTATTGGTTTCAACAGAAACTAAACCTTTTTGTTTTCTATCAAACTAGCGTCTTTGTTTATTATCAGTCCTTTAATGGACTATCAGCCTTCTATTGTCGCTGGCTCACTCTCTTTCTCTTCCCTGAGGACCTGATTAGTATCAGAATGCTCTGGGCGTCGACCTCTCCAGGGATTCAAGATTCCAATACAAACAACAGGAAAGTTGAATCTTAAAACTTGTTCCTATTTAATGATGGTGTTTTTTTTTTAAAACAAAAATAGCCTCTTTAACTCAAACCATCTTTTCTCCTGCTCAGAATCTTCTCCTCACTGTCTTTGATAAAGTGGTTTGTGTCTTTAAGATGAAGATGCACGGCGCTCTGTGGTCCTGAACTCCAGTGTCTTCTGTGCTGATAAAGCCTCTTGTGAAGTGGCTGTTTAGTCTCACTATGTAACGCTCTTCACAGTTTTTTTTACTGCATTGGACAGAATATTCTATCCAATGCAGTGCACAGAAGACAGGCCAAACGTCTCGTTTTTTCCAGATGATTACAATTGAATCTTTTTCTACAATGGAACACTCCAGGACGAATGAGGAATAACACCAACAACAAGTTATTACTTGTGGTGAGTTCTTTTATGTAACAACTCATAATTTATACGTTGCATTTAGTGATGCAGACCTAAACCTACGTTCAGGTTCAAGTCCGGATTCAAATCCAGAGGTTTAGGTTTAGGTCCGGACTCATTAGGTTCGGACCTAAACCATGCCATATTTGCATAATGTTATAACAGCATAACACAAGCTACTTGGCTTAATTATGTTGAAGACACTTGAACAAGGACGACTATCAAACACAAGGCTTAACTGCAGATTGAAATAAACTCAACTTGTCTGGTTTATTCACAGTTTTTAACAGAAGTTACAACTTACAAATCACAAGCTACTAGCTACTAGCTAGCTGCTAAACTATAGCTTAACTAACAGTTAACACACATTCATGTGTTTTACTTGAGGAACAAGAGCATGTTGAGTATTGTTGACAGGGTCAGTCTGGGTCAAGGGTCAAAGCAGCTGTTTCATCTGATACAATGTTTTGCCTTTAGACACATTTCCATCTTTAATGTTACAGATCCATTGGCATCAAAAGTCAGGTAAAAACCTTCAAACAGACAAAACACCAGTGTAAATAATTAAATAACAGTGTAAAATAACAGAGTTATAAAAACTAGTATAAAAGTCAACTTGAATCACTATAAAGCATCAACTTAGCAGTATCAAAAGTAGAATATGAAAATATTTTACACAACACATCAAAATAATACATCATATTAGCAGCATTAAACACCAGACCAGATTTAACAACTGTAGAATACAAATACAAAATATAAACTCCAATTAATGAATGCAGCAATTAAGCAATATTACTTTGACTTTCCTTTGTATTTACTTAATGCCAAATACATCTCACCACAACATAACACTTAAGTTATTTCATTCATATTTACACAAAGCCCAAAGCACAACCCAGACAAGACCAAGCTGACCCCGCCCCTTTAACCATCACAACATCGCACGCGGCGGCCACAGCTTAAACAGTTCAGATAAAGCCAGCGATCTCACCGGCTTCACTTCAATGTTCACATGTGGACACACGGTTCTGCAGCTCGACACGTACCAGGCGCTCCCGTCTCTCGCATCTTTAAACTTATTTCACCGGCTTTAACTTCTGCCCGGAAGACGCGTGCGTCACTAATTAGGGTCCGTGTGCGCTATTGACGGCGGCGCATGGCAGTGTTTACGTCCAGCGCAAATTTCGCGATCAATGGAAGGTTTAAGATGGTCTAGATTCTAGAATGAAAAGGATATAGTATGTGAGTGCTATATTTTTTTATGAGTCCAGAACCGAATCACCGGGGTTTTTACAAGTCCAGATCCGGTCCGTTGTAGCGGTACACATCCCTAGATACATTATGAAATGTTGAGTGTGACATGTAGATCGTGTTTATTTCTAATTGTTTTGATGAAACCAAAGGTAAATAGTTTTCATATTCGTATTACAACAGAAGAATGGTGCATTTGGAGCTCCGCCCCTCTGGTCACCTGACTGTCCAACACACAGAGGGTCCTGAAGCCTCTGGTGGACTGTTCGGCTGCTCCGCCGTGACAAAACCTAATATCTAAAGCTAGTTTGTCTCACGACACGTGCTGCTTTCAGGTGAGTAAAGTCCCCGCTCTGAGGGATTATAGACACTTCAAACACCACAGGGACTAGAACAGTGTTTGATTTAGGTTAGCTCCACTTTAAAGGAGCTTTAACTGTGAGGGGCTGCCACACTCTGTTGTAGCTGGACCCAAGACCCTCACACCTTCACAGAGTTCTTAAGCCACGTTTGGACTGGCCCCGGCCCCTCAGACCGGTTTAGAGTTCTTTGGAACGGTTTGCTCCATGCTCAGGGCGCTGAGCAGCAGACGTTACACAAATATAAGAAATACAAAATCTAATCTAAAACCTGAATTATACCTTTGACAAGATGTTTAAAGGCTCGAAATAACAAATGAGCTGAAAACCAAGTGCAAAAGCCACTCTCAGTACTTGGGTACTCAGCCCCCAAAATGTTTGACTTCAGTGCAAAGCCTCTACGCAGAGTGCCGTGCTGCAACAAACAGAAAACAGATGTTGCTTTGCTAGCTTTGTGTTGCTAACGTGCTTTGCTAGCTTTGTGTTCCTAACATGCTCTTCTAGCTTTGTGTTGCTAAGGCTCCACATATAAGTTAGCATCAGTGTAAACGTGGCTTTACTGTTCTGCAGACGCTGGAGCAGCTGCTCCTGGTCCATCCTCCTCAGGAAGTCCAGGGTGATGGTCAGAACCGCCTCTCTGCTCGACTCCTCCTCCTCACTCTCAGAGCATTCTGGGTAATCTGAGGCTAGGAGCCTGTGGAGCCTCTGCAGCTGCTGTTTGACATAATCCAGGACCTGCTCCTCCAGACGCTGAAACACAGAGAACACAGAGGAGCAGGTCAGGCCCTGGGATCCACTCTGCAGGTGGAATCTCCTCTAAATGTTTCTGACCATGTGACGCTTTTGGTACAAACCTTGAAAACAGAGTCCAGGTCACAGTCTCCTCTGGGGCCCTCTGCGCTCTCCTCTCTGTGGGACAAACAAACCAATGATACAACATTACACTCTGTCCACTGCAGAACATCAGAGCCAACAAACCCCCGACGGGAGCAACAGGAGCGACGGGAGCGACAGGTGTTGAGAAAAACGTCTTTAAAGAAACAGGATTTGGAGAAGGTTCTTCTGGGACTTACTCTGAATCTGGTCCTGGTTCTTTAAACACTGGAGGTTCATGTCTGGAGCGGTCACTCTTTAAGGACAGGTGGCTCTGTCTGGACCTGGAAACATCAGCTCAGTCACAGAATAAACTGCAGAAGGTTCTAACCATCCAGTCCATACACCAGAGCTTCTCAAACTGTTTCTGCTGCGATCCCTTTAGGGGATTGTTAGTGAGAGCCCGGGACTGTGTGTCTGACACTCGGACCTGCAGTGTGGGGGCGCCCCAGGGCACTGTCCTCGCGCTCTTTCTCTTCACCTTCTACACTGCAGACTTCAGACACGACACGGACAGCTGTGTCCTGCAGAAGTTCTCTGACCACTCTGCCATCATCGGACTCATCACGGACGACGATGATGCGGAGTACAGAGGACTGGAGCAGGACTTTGTGGACTGGTGTCAGCGGAACCACCTCCTCATCAACGCGGGGAAGACCAAGGAGATGGTGGTGGACTTCCGCAGACGCCACGCCCCCCTCACCAGTGAACATCCAGGGACGGGACATTGAGAGAGTGGACTCATACAAGTACCTGGTGTTCATCTGAACCACAAACTGGACTGGACTCATAACACAGACTGTACAGGAAGAGCCAGAGTCGGCTCTACCTCCTGAGGAGACTCAGGTCTTTTGGAGTGACAGGGCCACTCCTGAAGACCTTCTACGACTCTGTGGTGGTATCAGCTCCTGTAGGTGTGGTCTGCTGGAGCAGCAGCATCACAGAGAGGGAGAGGAAGAAGCTGGACAAAGTCATCAAGAAGTCCAGCTCCGTCCTGGGCTGTGCTCTGGACTCGGTGCAGGAGGTGGGGGACAGAAGGGTCCTGGCTAAACTCACATCTATGCTGGACCATGAGCAGGACACTCTGTCCACTCTGGAGAGAAGCTTCAGTGCCTGATCCACCCTCGCTGTGTGAAGGAGACGTGCTAGCCCTGAACACGTGCAATACTGACTTAACCATGTGCAATACCGTCATATTCATAAGATAAGATAAGATATTCCTTTATTGTCCCACATGGGGAAATTTCATTGGTGCAACGCAGGAAGATACAGAGGTAGATCCACAAGAACAGATCACTTGTGCAATTACTGTCATACTCACACGTAATTAATGTCATTCATGTGCATATAACTGATGTAAATAAGAGTGTTTACTTTACCATTATTATTAGTATTATTTGTCTTATTATTATTATATTTTATCTTTATTTTCTTCTCTCCATTCCCTATTAAGATATGAGAGGAGTTTTGTTAATAAGAGTTTTTGTTTTTGTACATAAGAGTTCTTCTATTAAGAGTGTTTTTTAAACTTCCTATAAGTTATCTGTCCTTTCCCCCTGTATCTACTGCGTTGTAACACCAACATTTCCCCATGTGTGGACAATAAAGTTATATCTTATCTTATCTTGTTCACGCCCCCCACAGCCTCCAGAAATATAAACTCATCAAATAAAACACATGCACTTTTACTATAAATGCCTCAATTAAAGGCGTAATGGACGATTTTTTGGCCCAAATCTGAGTCTCATTTCCTCGTGGCGTGGACGGCCGATTAGTCCTGCCACGTATCAATCATAAAACGCACCTACTGCTCACCTGCAGCCTCTTTCTGGCTCGTCTCCAGGACAGCAGCACGTTTCACTGTGTCTAAGCGCATGGATCTATCATAATATAGTTCCCTCTGTGTACAGGACAACATTAAGACAGAGAAAGACAGTTTGAGCTCAGAAGAGACGGAAATCTACGGAGACGAGAGACGCGATGTGATCCGTCGCGCTAATAAACAAAGGCACGTGTTGCAACGAGGCTTTGATGTGCCTCCGCAGGGGATGAGTGCACATGCGAAAAATCCTCCTTTATTCCTTTGACCTTAAATACACAGCAATAATGAGAGTTTGACATAAATTACATTCATTTTTAGTAAAAGTGTCACTCTCTCTTATGGTTATAGGAACTCTGAACTGCACATGAGAAGGTTCTGGGGTCTTACTCTGAATCTGGTCCTGGTTCTTTAAACGCTGGAGGTGGATCTTTAGAGCGGTCACTCTTTAAGGACAGATTCCTGGGTCTGGACCTGTAAAACACAGTCACAGCTGTTGTTAAAGCTGCTGCTGCTTCACTGAACTGTAACTGTCTAAAGTGTGAAGAGTCAGACTCACGGTGGATCAGTGCTGCCCCCTGGAGGCGGCTCCTTCACAGAGTCACTCATCATGGACCTGAGGAAAAGCACAGGAAACAGTGACTGAGACTGAGCTCACTTTACTCACACTAAAGTTTCCTTTATTCATGGGAAACACAGTGGTCACATATAGAAATAAGTCATTTAAATACAACGTAAAGTGCCTTTCATCTGGCTGTTTGTGTCACATTAAATGTACTTTATGAGTCAGAAAGTTTGATGTGATAAAGCTGCTCTCTAGAGTCACAGTGAGTCATTTGTGAATAAATGACTTGTTTGACCTCATCAATAATCATCAAATCTAGAATAAATTGACTCTGATGAGGATCATTCCGTCTCAATGGATTTAAACGCTCTAATATATTTGGAGAGGCTTTTAGAAAAATGATCAAACTGAACAAGAGACGTCCATAAGAATAACCCAGACTGTGGCATTAGTCCAGGATAAAGCTCAGTTTGTCTCTGTTAAACTTCCACGTTACAAAAGCTCTTTAAAACTCTTTAAAACTCTTTAAAACTCTTTAAAGCTCTTTAAAGTTCTTTAAAACTCTTACATTTGTGTTTTATAACACGAGATCTGTCGAGTCTCTTTTTGCTGACTCATATTTCTTTTACTTTCACTTCCTCTTTTCCTGCCACTTCCTGAAAAAACACTCTTTCATAAGAACAGGGGGAAAAGTGATACTGATGATGAAAATGTACTTTTATGAATATAGAATTTGCCAAATATTATAATTGAATTATTTGCCATTTTCTTGTCCACTTTTGTGTCATGAAAACCAAAAATTATATGTTCAAATTTTAATCTAAAGTTGGATTCAATGTGACGTATTATAAATTGTTTATATTATATTATAAACAGTTTTTCCAAAAGGTTTTATAATAGTGCAATTCCAAAAAAGATGATGAAAAATATTAAATTGTTTCAGGGTATTTTGTACAGAAAGTGCAGTTGGGTCAATTGTTTTGATATATATTAGCATAAATTGAGTAGTGGGATAAATTCTATGGATTCATTTGAAAGAGACATTTTTCATCTTATTGTTTATTTAAAAAAAAAACGTTGATTCAAATTTCCACATAATGTCCAGGACAAAGTTTCTTCAGTAAAAAATAGCCGCAACAACATCTTGTTGAAATAAAGCACTTACTCTTCTGTTTTTGAGAAGATTTAATGAGGAAATATATTCTAGACCGAGGTAGAAAAACACGCAGACGACTAAAACCGGATTAAGAGATATAAAAGAGATATAAAAGAGATATAAAAGAGATATAAAAGAGATATAAAAGAGATATAAAAGAGATGTAAAAGAGATGTAAAAGAGATGTAAAATAGATATAAAAGAGATATAAAAGAGATGTAAAAGAGATGTAAAAGAGATGTAAAAGAGATATAAAAGAGATATAAAAGAGGTATAAAAGAGATATAAAAGAGATATAAAAGAGATATAAAAGAGGTATAAAAGAGGCGGTGAATTAAAGTCACTCACGTTGTGTCACTTCTCAGTCCGAGGAGGTTTTTCTGCTCCTTAAAACTCCATAAACGTTTCTAAAATGTGAAATAAAAGCGGAGCAGAATCTGAGTCAGGTGATTGGCCGCAAAGTTTATGTGGCGGTTAGGTTAGCAGAAGTGGGCGTGGCTTAGACTTACTTTCGCTTTAGCTCTGAGCGTTTGTACATTATTAAGTGTAACATACCACACGCAGGGGCCACGCAGCAGGGGCCACGCAGCAGGGCCACGCTGCAGGGGCCACGCAGCAGGGGCCACGCAGCAGGGGCCACGCTGCAGGGGCCACGCTGCAGGGGCCACGCAGCAGGAGCCACGCTGCAGGGACCACGCAGCAGGGGCCACGCTGCAGGGACCACGCAGCAGGAGCCACGCTGCAGGGGCCACGCAGCAGGGGCCACGCTGCAGGGACCAAGCAGTAGGGGCCACGCAGCAGGGGCCACGCTGCAGGGACCACGCAGCAGGGACCACGCAGCAGGGGCCACGCAGCAGGGGCCACGCTGCAGGGACCACGCAGCAGGGACCACGCAGCAGGGGGCCACGCAGCAGGGGCCACGCTGCAGGGGCCACGCAGCAGGGGCCACGCAGATGACCAGGAAATGGGCTTGTTCACGTTAGAATTGTAATAAGATGAACCTGACATGTGGTATATTGTAATAGAGGATTGTATTGTAATTGTACATTCTGTATTCTGCTCCTCCTCATGTGAATGTGTGAAATAGAGTTGTTATTATTGTGCTCACCTATAGAGGGCGCACTTGTCCTGGTGTGAGGCCGTTAAGAGTTGTCGAGCAGGTTATGTATAAAGTAAAAGACAAGACTGAAATTGAGATGTTGTTCTTTATTTTGGCCACGATGCAACATCTTTTTGGCGACGAGGATAAAGAACTTTAAACGGGTAAAGATTTTGTTTGTTTTTTCGGGGGAAAAAAAAGAATAAAAGAAGGGGAAAGAGAAACGCAAAGGAAAAAGCTGGTAAAATGGCGACCATTGGCACTCTAGCAACGTTTGATGCTAAAAATCAAAGCTGGGAAGAATTCTGTGAAATAATGGAGCAGTTTTTTGAGGCCAACGGGATTGTCGACAGAGACAAGCAGAGAGTTATTCTCCTCAGTGTGGTCGGCACATCTACGTACAGTTTAATGCAAACTTAAAAATCTAAAAGTTGAAGTAAAAGACAAGACTGAAATTGAGATGTTGTTCTTTTTTATTTCGGCCACAATGCAACATGACATAAGAGAAATGTTTGCAGGACAATGCACAGGCTGTTGAAGCTACTCTCTGAGGTGGTGGAGGTCCTTTGACACAGGTCCTCTCTGAGGTGGTGGAGGTCCTTTGACACAGGTCCTCTCTGAGGTGGTGGAGGTCCTTTGACACAGGTCCTCTCTGAGGTGGTGGAGGTCCTTTGACACAGGTCCTCTCTGAGGTGGTGGAGGTCCTTTGACACAGGTCCTCTCTGAGGTGGTGGAGGTCCTTTGACACAGGTCCTCTCTGAGGTGGTGGAGGTCCTTTGACACAGGTCCTCTCTGAGGTGGTGGAGGTCCTTTGACACAGGTCCTCTCTGAGGTGGTGGAGGTCCTTTGACACAGGTCCTCTCTGAGGTGGTGGAGGTCCTTTGACACAGGTCCTCTCTGAGGTGGTGGAGGTCCTTTGACACAGGTCCTCTCTGAGGTGGTGGAGGTCCTTTGACACACGTCCTCTCTGAGGTGGTTCAGGTCCGACCGTTGTGTCGCAGGAGGATGTTGTCCAAAATCAAGACTATTCTGGAATGACCCGCTCCACAATGTGCTGGTCATATGCAAGAGACTGTTACTGCCACTGACCCACTGCGACACCCAGGAAATCACTGCTGTCGCCATCAAACTGCAATCATTGTGCAATATTCACAAAAAAAAAACCTGTATCTGAACATGCTGTATTTAATTTGTTTAAGTTAATGTTAAATGTAAATTCATTCAGGTTTTACCTTTTCCTGTTCAGTTAAGCAGCTTCAGGGTGTTGGAGATTTTTAGTTGCTATCTAATTTATATTTGATAACTCTTAATTCTTCTGCTGTTCTACAATTTACACTTAACTGACTTCTAACTATTTAAACCAGGGGTATTCAACCTAAGGCCCGGGGACCAAATCGAGCCCTCCAAGCGAAATGATCCGGTTGACCCATCGTCTAAACATAAAAATAATCTTACTGGTTTATTTCTGGTTAGCACTAGTTTAGACCTGGTTTGTTCTTAGTTTAGGTTAGGGTTAGGGTTAGGGTTAGGGTTAAGGTTAAGGTTAAGGTTAGGGTTAGGGTTAGGGTTAGGGTTAGGGTTAGGGTTAAGGTTAAGGTTAGGGTTAGGGTTAGGGTTAGGGTTAGGGTTAGGGTTAAGGTTAAGGTTAAGGTTAAGGTTAAGGTTAAGGTTAAGGTTAGGGTTAGGGTTAGGGTTAGGGTTAGGGTTAGGGTTAGGGTTAGGGTTAGGGTTAGGGTTAAGGTTAGGGTTAAGGTTAAGGTTAAGGTTAAGGTTAAGGTTAGGGTTAGGGTTAAGGTTAGGGTTAGGGTTAGGGTTAGGGTTAGGGTTAGGGTTAGGGTTAGGGTTAGGGTTAGGGTTAGGGTTAGGGTTAGGGTTAGGGTTAGGGTTAAGGTTAAGGTTAAGGTTAAGGTTAAGGTTAAGGTTAAGGTTAGGGTTAGGGTTAGGGTTAGGGTTAGGGTTAGGGTTAGGGTTAGGGTTAGGGTTAGGGTTAGGGTTAGGGTTAAGGTTAAGGTTAAGGTTAAGGTTAAGGTTAAGGTTAAGGTTAAGGTTAGGGTTAAGGTTAGGGTTAGGGTTAGGGTTAGGGTTAGGGTTAGGGTTAGGGTTAAGGTTAAGGTTAAGGTTAGGGTTAGGGTTAGGGTTAGGGTTAGGGTTAGGGTTAAGGTTAAGGTTAAGGTTAAGGTTAAGGTTAGGGTTAGGGTTAGGGTTAGGGTTAGGGTTAAGGTTAAGGTTAAGGTTAAGGTTAAGGTTAAGGTTAAGGTTAAGGTTAAGGTTAAGGTTAAGGTTAGGGTTAGGGTTAGGGTTAGCCATGAGGCTATATGGCAGTGCCGCGGTTCCTGAAACTGCTGGGCCATTTGACCGCGCCGCGGCTCTGCAGCCACGGCCAAAGAATTAAGTCTAAAGAACGACGTACAACTACCGCCATAAAACACAAAAATGGTCAAACTGGCAAAATGTTTGATAAAATCTGAAATATAATTGTGTTTGCGTCTGCATCGACCTGAGAGACATTTAAATGACCTGTAGGTGGCGACACACGCCTTTTACGGTCGATTTACCAGTGCCAATTCGACCCGAAGAAGACCGCACTCTCTGTCAGTCCTCCCACCGCCAGGGGGCAGCACCAGGGGGCAGCACCAGGGGGCAGCACCAGGAGGCAGCACCAGGGGGCAGCACCAGGGGCGCAGCACGCGTGACGTCTCTTTACCCGCGTGACGTCGCTCCGTCTCTCTCCAACATGTCGGTGTACGGGCCCGTGGTGAAGATCCATCCCGTGGTTTTGGCCTCGATCTGCGACTCGTACGAGCGCAGAAACGAGGGCGCGAGCCGGGTCATCGGGACTCTGCTCGGTGAGACGTCCCGCGCGCGACACCCCGCGGCTTTCCGGTGTCAAAATGAGTCAAATAATCCCGTTAGCATTTGTCAGCTGACGATGCTAACGTTGTGTTGTTAGCATCTCTCCTTTTATGACTTCTCGGGATGTCACGACATAATTATGCAGTTTTTAAGATGAATATGTTTAATGTTTAACGGCAGTGACAAAGTACATACGGGTTATTTGAGTATTTGAGAGGCACAAGAGGCTCTATCAGCACAGAAGAAATACAAGTTCAGGACCGCAGAGCGCCCTGCATCTTCATCTTGAAGCCTCTAATCACTCTTTTGAAGACAGTGAGGAGAAGATTCTGAGCAGGAGAAAAGATGGTTTGAGTTAAAGAGGCTATTTGTGTTAAAAAAATAAAAAAAAAAACAGGAATGGAGGGTTAAGGTTCAATCTTCCTGTGGTTTGTAATGGAATTTTGAATCCCTGGAGAGGTCCAGGGCATTTTGATGCTAATCAGGTCCTCAGGGAAGAGGAAGAGAGCGACTGGGACAAAAGGAGACTAATAGCCCATTAAAGGACTGATAGTAAATAAGAGGCTAGCTTGATAGAAAACAAAGAGGTGTAAGTTTCTGTTGAAACAAACAACTTTTTCTTTTACTTCAGGAGGAACCGCCCGGTGGGCAGGGCTTACCACAGAATAGAATAAATACTCCTGGACGAATGAGGGACTACACCAACAATAATAATAGTAGATATAGCCGCAAGCGGCAATGATTGGCCCTCGCAACGCCGCCCGCATGTTCACATTTCAGAGATCTGGCGATTTCCCCATTGGAATAACATGGAAGGTTTCTGTAATTGCTACGGCTATGGCATAACAAATATGACAAGGCTGTCTTTGACTATTTTATTGACATGTCAACATAGAATTTTGTGCAAAATTTGATACATTTTGGGAGGACAAAATGTTGTGGTCCCCATTCAAAAAGCAAATGAACAAAACTTAGCTGGGTTTTGGGCTCCAGTGTCTCAAGTTGTGGCTGTAGCAGTTTCTCTCTTAGAGACACTTTTACGCAGTGGCACAGCAGCTCCACAGGGGGGCGCTCGTCACCAAACAGCCCCATGAAAGCAGCTGGAGGTCACTTCTACTGTCCCAGCTCTGGAGCCACAGTGGCCCCTGGAGTCAGACTGAGCCCAGTTATCGGGAGAGGAAGAGAGTCGCTCACTGCACATTTTCACTGGCTCCAGTTCAACGGTTGAAAATGTGTGGAAAGTCCGCCTCGGGGCCCTTCATTAGGAAGAGTTTTCCCTGGGATTTTTCTTCTTTTCTTTGGTCAAAGTTTGGGTTCTGTTGTGGAATTTCTGCAACAATTATCAAGAAATAAAGAGTTGAACAGAGTTTGTCTAATTCAAAAGGTGGATCTTTATTTACTGGTGCACAGTAAATAATCACTAACAAAGGAATCTGACCCTCTGACCCCAGAACAATGACATCACACATCCTTTTAAAGACAGTGACATAAACTGACACGTACGCACATCATCACAATCAAATCAGCTCCAAAAGAGATAGAACAACCCTCACGGCTCTGACCCCAGAGCCATGTCCAGAGCCATGTCCAGAGCCATGTCCAGAGCCATGTCCAGAGCCATGTCCAGAGCCATGACCAGAGCCATGACCAGAGCCATGTCCAGAGCCATGTCCAGAGCCATGTCCAGAGCCATGTCCAGAGCCATGACCCCAGAGCCATGTCCAGAGCCATGTCCAGAGCCATGACCCCAGAGCCATGACCCCAGATCCATGTCCAGAGCCATGACCCCAGAGCCATGACCCCAGAGCCATGTCCAGAGCCATGTCCAGAGCCATGTTTAGAGCCATGACCAGAGCCATGACCAGAACCATGTCCAGAGCCATGTCCAGAGCCATGTCCAGAGCCATGACCCCAGAGCCATGACCCCAGAGCCATGACCCCAGAGCCATGTCCAGAGCCACGTCCAGAGCCATGTCCAGAGCCATGACCAGAGCCATGTCCAGAGCCATGTCCAGAGCCATGACCCCAGAGCCATGACCCCAGAGCCATGTCCAGAGCCACGTCCAGAGCCATGACCAGAGCCATGTCCAGAGCCACGTCCAGAGCCATGACCCCAGAGCCATGACCCCAGAGCCATGTCCAGAGCCATGTCCAGAGCCATGACCAGAGGCTCTGGACCCTCTTTATCAGGGGCCCAAGTTCTCATATCATCTACAAAAATATTATTGATAGAATGACATGACATTTTCCCTCTTATGATTATTATGAAACTCTTTTATTATAAATCACATCATCAGCAAAATGTCAACCATCATCAGTCAATTCATCCTGAAAATCAAAGAAATATTAAATACATTTATTAAACATGAAGCAAAACATTTCATCACAAATGTTCAGGGAGTAAATACCATTTTGTCCTGGGACTTTTGAAAACAGGACCAAGATCATAACTATAATAATAATTAAAGTCGCACGCAGCGATAAAGGCCCTCGCCCCCCTTGCGACCGTGGCATACGAGCCACCGCGAAGAGCACACCTCTAATCCCCCCGCCTACATCACCTCTTCCTCACAAACAGCTTTTACACTACTTCATGGAACATTTTCACGGCCGCGTGTATATATATATATATATTTATATATATATATATATACACATTACTCTGTGAGTAACTTAACTCACAGAATCCCTCTTGTTTATTCAAGCTCGAAGTAGCACCAAATTAAAATAACGTGGGCTTTGGTTACACAAAATACAACATTTGTGCTTTAAAACAACGTAAAACGTACCTTGTGCCTCTTCAGAGGGGTAGCTAATACAAAAAACCGTGTCAATTTAGCTCTGTGATAACTTTTACTGTTTCGGCGTTTTTTTCTGTCAAGCTAATTCCGCCAAAACGCTAAACAGGAAGTAGCTCTTCAAAATAAAAGTGCACTTTCTAAAACCGGAAGTCAAATTTACTTTTACATGTTTTGTCACAAAAAAATACACAATTGGTTCTTTACATAATATATATATATATAATATAATATGTATGTATGTATATATATATAAATATTATATTATATATATATATATATATATATACATATATATACATATATATACATATATATAGTAACATATTGCGATACTTCGCACCAAGGGAAGACAAAATAAAGGGGAGGAACCACAAAAATGGAGTGGGACTACAAAAAGACCCGGACCACTATAGAGGTCATTCACGTGACGTCACACGACCGCCCCCCACACTCCCCTCACGCTCCCCCAGGCTCCTCCAGGTCCTTTTGGCCATGATGTCCGTCCTCAGTGCGTGTCCCCCTATACAAGCCCATTCTATACCACAGTCTGTCTGTTTCGATTTACGACAAAACACAATTCAAAGAGGCCCAAAACTTCATTAATGATATCGCACGCTTTACTATAGGTTTATGTGGCAGTTGATGCAGCAACCGGGAAGATAAACGGAGAGAAGTTCTATCCAATACCGAGAAACACGGAAATAAGAGCGCGATGGACATAGACTTTTATGTATATGTATATATATATATATATATATATATATCTGTTCTGTAGAATTAACAGTATTATCCGTTTTATTTAGGCTCAAAGTAGACTCTTCTAGTCTAAATCTGAAGTTCTATCGTTTGTCACTCACTCGCGTGGCAGGAGCAGCGCACGGCAGAGCTGACAGCTGTTCAGCCCCGTGGAGGTGCTCTGAACCCGGCGCATGCAGACTGACGCACCGCTGTTTGCGCTGGAGCTCCGGATATATAAGTCAATCTGTTCTGCGCACGCTGTAGAATTAATATCGGTTTCATTAAGGCGCGTGGACACTTTGATGATCTGAAGTTCTAACAGTTGCGTGCCTGCAGTTGCCTGCCTGCGCTGAAGCTCCGGAGAATAAACGCTGTAGAATTAAGATCAGTTTTATTCAGGCGTAGAGCCTTTGTTCAAAATTGTTCAAAATTGGGACTTGTGAACCATGGGACCAGTGTGCTTGGAGATATCTGGAAGAGTCAGTGATTTGGGCATAACATATGGATCTGAGTTGATTGATCGCAGCTTTTCTAAATATGGACCTCTGTGTAGCCCATCCAAGGAGTTTGTGGATTCTGAAAGCACTGGGGCCGCCATCATTTACGTTTGAGATCACTTTCCGCGCTCTATCAGTGCAAAGGAACGTAACAAGTGACGGACAAGGGGCGGCAACGTATGACAAAGGCGCCGCAACGTATGCGATCACGTGGTTTTGTGACGTCGGTGAATGAGCTCTATAGCATAGCGTGAAGCTAACAGCAGCACCCATAGGAATGCATGGTTAGTAGCTAATGTCGAGCTAATATTAAGCTATTAAATGAATGGAAAGCTGCTTGCCCCGGATTAGCGTTTAATAAATAAACACTCAAAGCTATAAAAACTCAAGCTAGCGTCACGTTTTTTTTTCAAAATTGTGCCTGGTTTCAGATTACCTCCTTATAAGGATTTTCAGTTGTCTACAATAAATAAATAGTCTTTTATGAATTT
Source organism: Eucyclogobius newberryi (assembly GCF_026437365.1). NCBI lineage: Eukaryota > Metazoa > Chordata > Actinopteri > Gobiiformes > Gobiidae > Eucyclogobius > Eucyclogobius newberryi. The sequence continues at coordinate 4,135,394 of NW_027315746.1, read as the reverse complement.
TTAAAAATCTAATTTGGAGAGGGCGCTAGAGAGCCATTTTATTAGCTAGCCTCTACATTTGATTATTATTGCGTTCAGCTTGGAAATATACACAAAGGCTCTATTAAAATTTTCCTGTTTATATAAGACCAAGAAACTTTTTTTTTTTTTTTTTTTTTTTTCAAAAATTGCAATTTTGTTTAAAAAAAATCACAATATCTATATCCGTCGACCTATCAGCTTCAAATGAATAACATTCCATTGCTATTGGATTTTGTGTTGTGTGGCCAAGTTTGAAGTGTTTTCAATGAAAACTGTAGGAGGAGATCCCAAATGTACGGCGAGGTGCACTTTTGTCTTTGCCGTGTTTGATTCAATATGGCCGACTCCCTGTATGGTTTAGGGCAGGGTCATGATATCATTTTTTACACGTCTTCATATGGTCTATTTTTTTGGGGTGACAGTCATATTTTAAAAAATATTAAATTGTAGGTGGCGCTAGCGAGTAATTTTGCGTCATGCATTTTTATAGACCCCTAAAAAAATATTTTTCACCGATCCTGAATTTTGGGTAAAAAAAAAAGACTTTTCGTTAACATTTAGGTGGTTAAATTTGGGGTGGTTTGTGGAAGAAAAATTAAAATAAAATAAAAATATAATAAATACTTTGTTTGCCCTATAAAATCTAAAGCTAGAGGCACGTAATTTTGTCATATCGTGCCTGGTCATACACTTAATCCTCATATGGCTCTGTAAAATCCTAATATTTTCAGTTGTCTACAACAAATAAACAATTTTTAAGGAATTTTTAAAAAATCAAATTTGGAGAGGGCGCTAGCGAGTCATTTTGCGTAATTCATATTTCTAGACACCAAAAAAAAACGTTAACGTTTCGTTAACGTTCAGGGGGTCAAAATTGGGATTGTTTAGGAGAGAAAAAAAATAATAATAATAATTAAAGCCGCACGCGGCGATAAAGGCCCTCGCCCCCCTTGCGACCGCGGGGTACTTGCCACCGCGAAGAGCACACGTCTAACCAACCACTTAGTGACGTCATGATGAGTTTAAAAAACTAAAAGGAAAAAACAATATGAATTTGAGTGGAGCAACGGCGGGATTTGAACCCTGGTTCCCTATGTCCCAAATCAACACTCTACTCATTGCGCCTTCTACTTAATAATGTTGCAACGCATTTTTTCAAATAAATCACATGAATTAAGTGAACCCATCATCTGTTGATGTAACAATATATACACTATATATATGTGATATACATAATATATATAATATACATTTATTTGTATATAATATATATATATATAATATATAGATACATTATAAATATGACTGCTGCCCCCGCAACCCGGCCCCGGATAAGCAGCAGAAAATGGATGGATGGATGGATATATATTATATATATAATATATATATATATTATATATATATGAAGGTTGACACTTTACTGATGATTTTTAGATTTGATGGCAGTTAATCTTGCAAATACACCGTAAGAGCTGGGAAACACAAAAAGACAGTGCGTAAATGCTAAATGCCATGCTCTTAAACCTCAGCACAACAAAGGAAAAGTAAGCTTGATATGACATTGTCATAAAAACACATAAATTAACTGTACCAAACTAAAATAACGTGGGCTTTGTGTTACGGGCCCCAAGGCGGGACTGCCGTAGCAGGAATTGTGTAATCTGAAAATATTGTAAAAGGCAAAAGCAAGGATGAACCAATGTGCTACTTTTCATGTCCAGATCACGTTTTTAATTGTTCTTAAACAATAATAATGCAATGTACAATTATTGTGCATTTGTTAACCAATACATTGTCACATATGTCACAAATATATACTTTCTCAACTAAAGTAACTATTCTATTAATTCACATTTCAAATAAAACACAAATACCACTGTTGTAGTATAATAATATCAACTGGCTTATAGCATGGACATTAAACACAAAAAATATACTCTCTCAAACTGTCAAAGTTTAATCGACATTTCTACAAATACAAACCATCTCAAATGTCAAGTGTGTCTCTTAAACTCTTGTAAATATGCCTAAACTCCTTGTCTAAGTTACAAAAATAAAATACTTTGCATTTACATGCTTATAAAGCTGAATAAAACCCATAAAACCGGAGTTCCTGAAATCTCGCGATGTTTCGGCCATGATTTCGTCCGCGTGTAACTTTACTGTTAATCTGAAAGCCAACTTGTAAATACAAGCGGAAAAGTACCAGGCAACATCAAAACAAACTACTGATGAAACCTTAAGTAATGACCTTATGTGTTGGTGGTTTGCACCGTGTACTGACCTGAAAATACTATAAAAGACAAAAGCAAGGATGAACCGAAGCGCTGCTCTCATGTCAAGATCACGTTTGACGTAAACAGGAAGTTCCGCCATGAAAACCCAATGTGGTGCAACAAAGGTTCCGCCCTACTCCCTCAACTTACAAAAATCAGGAAAGCACTTAATTATGACACATACTATGTCTAAGTTAATGTCTTAGTATTAACATACCAAAATAACATACATATTTAATTACTGTACAATACCAAATTACCAAATAATAATATAACTTAAAACAATGTGGTGACATATTTTAGGTGCACCACATAAAAACGCTTTTTTTTTCTGTCAAGCTGATTCTGCCAAAACGCTAAACAGGAAGTAGCTCTTCAAAATAAAAGTACACTTTCTAAAACCGGAAGTAAATTTTTTTTCACGTAATTTTGTCACATCGTGCCCGGTCATACACTTAATCCTCAAAAAAATTCAGTTGTCTACGACAAATAAATAGTCTTTTATGAATTTTTTAAAAATCAAATTTGGAGAGGGCGCTAGCGAATCATTTTGCGTAATTCATATTTCTAGAAACAAAAACAAAAAATTTCACCGATCCTGAAATTTGGGTAAAAAATTTTTTACTTTTCGTTAACGTTCAGGGGATCAAAATTGGGGTTGTTTCGGCCATAAAAATAATACTAATAATAATAATAATAATAATGGAATTTTTTTTTTCGACAATTTTTTTCTCCCATGAGACCTCAAGCTAGAGTCACGTAATGTTGTCACATTGTGCCCGGTCACATACTTAATCCTCATAAATATTTTCAGCTGTCTACAACAATCAAATGATCTTCTATGAATTTTTAAAAATCAAATTTGGAGAGGGCGCTAAAAATCCATTTTATTAGTTAGCTACTACATTTGCATATCATTGCGTTCAGCGTTGAAATCTCTCAAAACTCTACGTCAAAACTTTCCCCCCAAAAAATATTGAAGAAATGTAGAATTTTTTTAATATTTCCAGAAATCGCGATTTTGTTTCAAATTCACGATGACCATACCATAAAACGTATCAGCTTCAGAATTCAAACACTACTTTGCTCATGGGTTTTGTGTCTTGTGGCCAAGTTTGAAGTGATTTCGATCAAAACTGGAAGAGAAACTGCCAAATGTACGACGAGGTTCACATTTGTCAGCGCCGAGTTTATCCAATATGGCCGACTTCCTGTATGACTCAGGGTGGGTTCATAATATTAATTTTTACATGTCCTCACATTAACTATTTTTTGGAGTGAGCGTCATATTTTTACGGCCACTTTTTTGGCTTCGGGCTCCCATTGGCCCCATGTTATTTGATTTTTGAGGTGGTGCTACTGAGCCGTCTTTCAATATTTTTTCACGAAACCTTCACTCAAAATTAGAGCTCACGGAGTTCTAATTTTCGATACCACCCACGAGCATATCCATCTTTGTTTAGTACTCGATTTTTGCGTTTTTCAACCCCTCGGTACCAATTATAATAAGTCCCTCGCCGGGACGATACTCGTCCTTCGGCTCGGGCCTAATAATGATAAAATGTTTGAGAATGAGTGTGACAGTTTCTGACTCCATGAGAGTTTAGTCAGATTTGACATTCCTTTTTGAAGCGTGTCAAGAAATTAGACATACACCAATGCTATTCCTTAACACACAGAGAACAAAATTCAACTTAGAATATGAAACGACACAGAAACATCAGACGTTTGTGTAGCATGCATGGGAGAAACCGCCGGGCCGGGTCAACCCGGCTGTTGTAAGCAGCCTGGGTGACCCTCCTCGGTCTCACAACGTTTTTTCTCATGCAGGTTGGTTTTATTAGAAATCATGAAATAGGCGGGTCACATTTCTCATTGGTCAGCTTCACATCAAGGCACTTGTCTTTCACAACAGTCGGTATTTTCCGTAGAGATAAAGCCTCCCCTGGGGTGTTACACCCCCTCCCTAGAGTAAACATTCTCTGCTCCATCTTTACGATACCTTCACAAATGCAGTTTGTCACATGCCGTTTTTCTCTTAGACTAATGATGCAGATGATATATCACTATTATGCAGATAAAATACATCACAGAAATATAATCATATATTTACATTTTATCACAAAGCGTTTCAATGTAAAACAGAAATAATTGTTTGATTCGTCGAACACTAAAATAATCTTGACAAAATAATATGAATAATAAAATGCTCATTGAAGTTAAATGTTTTTTCTAAATGTGTTTGTGTTTGGGATGAGACCAGACTAACAGGACCTGAAGTGTCAGTCCTCCAGGGGGCGCTGTGTGCTCAGCTACATCAGAGACACTGAACTGTCAAACCACCTCAGTCTAAACCCAGGAAACAGAGGCTCAGTGAAGGAGGAGCTGAAGGTGTGGAGGTGGGACAGTTCTCCACCAGAGAGGACCTGATAGAAGGACAGAGCTCCAGCCTCAGAGTCCAGGAACACGCCCACTCTGGAGGTGTTTGGAGAAAACTGAGGTGACAGCGCATATCTTCTAAAATTTGGCTTGAACTCATTTCTTTCTTTCTCATTGTGCATAAAAGAATATTCACCTCTACAGAACTTCATCCTCCAGGACTGATCATTGAGTCCAAACCCACACTTCTCACTATCTCCTCTCCGTCTGATTCCTCTGTAACTCACTGCTACATCAACGTCCCCCAAGCACTGCACCTCCCAGTAACAGCGCCCCCTCAGGCCGGAGGAGGCCAGGACCTGAGGACAGTCTGTGAATCTGTCCTCATGATCTGGAACTTGTTCTGACTCAGAGAGTTCCACAGTCCGTTTGTCCTCAGACAGATGGAGTCTTCTGTGTGCCGTGTTTGGATCCAGAGTGAGCTCACAGTGATCTGAAACACAAAGACACATTTAAAATGTGATGATTTAAACAGGTTAGTGAGAGTAAATATGAAGTGTGAAAGTGCTGTTTCTTCTCAAAGGTAAATCAATGATAATGAGGTGGTTGGAGGCTCAGCTCATGTGTGATCAGCTTCAGCATGTTTAGTTTGGCTCAAAACCTCATCCGTGTTTTGAACTGGGACGTTCAGTTTGTGCGGCTCCAGATCCAATACTGATCTTTAATGTTTGTTCTTTACGATACTGATCCGATACTGATCTGATACCGATCTGATCTTCCTATATTTCATGTTTTGACCCTTAGTTTAGTCTGATCTTGAGCCTTTATAAAACATGAAGAACACAAAGCTGAATTTGGCTCCAGTTTAATTCCATGACGACAGTTTCAATATGAATATTGCAGAATAGTGTTTTAAAGTGGTCCACAGCTTCAGAGCATCACACTCACTGTGACAGACACATTGATGGATTGATGCAGGTCAAATGAGATGTGCATTTATATATTTGTGAATAAATCATTGGTGGACGACCTAAACTGTGCTTTCTTCACCTGTGAATGTGGATGTTTTTCAGACGTTCCACATTCTGCTTTGGAGCCTCTCAAAATCCACATTTATTCAAAGACAGATTTGTTCTCATCAATTCTCATTTATAAACATGAACGTTGAGATGACATGATTGACAGTTTAAAAGTGGGCGTGGTGTTCAGGGGAGATGTCCGTGGACACAGTGTGGATATTTGCTCCAACTAAAAGACTCTTTAGGCCCTTTTTACTTTAGTTTTTAGACTTGTTTTAGACCGGAGCGCCAAGGCACACGCATTTCCCGAGTCCTCACGGAGCGAGACGAGCCGGTCGTGACACACGGCTGTAAAAACACAAGATTCTATCAAGTCAAAGTACAGCACATTTACTATGTTGTGGAGACACCAGATTGTTGAACTTTAGCCTTCTTCTTTCACCAATAAGTGACTTTTGACTCCTTTGACTCGTCTACTGCCTCTTAAGTCTCTCACACACATGGATTGTAGAAGAACAAGCAACATTTTTAACTGGAACAAGAAAATATGAGCACATTTCTCCTATTTTAGCTTCACTCCACTGGCTGCCCGTCCATTTTAGGATTCATTTTAAAACTCTTTTATTTACTTTTAAAGCATTAAATGGTCCTGCCCCTCCTGACCTCTCCGAGCTGCTACACCCCTACACTCCCAGCCGTTCCCTCAGGTCAGCTGACCAGCTCCTGGCAGTGCCACGGGCTAAAGGTCAGAGGTGAACGAGCCTTTGCAGTGGCAGCTCCAGTGGAACAAAGTGCCACTCCCCATAAGAAAAGCCTCTTTTTAAATCGCTTCTAAAAACATCTGTTTTCTCTGGCTTTTAACTCCATGTAGTGTGTTGATTGTATGTTTTATATGTGTTGGGAGGGCAGCACCTTTTTATTTATTTTATTTTGTTTATTTTTATTGCATTGATTTTAGTGTGTTTGTTTGATTTAATTTTCTATTTGATTTTGTTTTTATATCTTATTTTATTACTTTTATCCTATTTATGCCTCTGTAGTCTTTTACCTGCTGTGAAGCACTTTGGAACCTCTGGTTGTGTAAATCGTGCTGTATAAATAAAGTGGATTGGGTTGGATTGGAAAATACACAACTTTATTGATTTAGGATCAGATTTTGCTCCAACTAAAAGACTCTTTAGGCCCTTTTTACTTTAGTTTTTAAGACTTGTTTTAGACTGAAGCGCCAAGGCACACGAATTTCCCGAGTCCTCACGGAGCGCTTTAATTCATATTAAATGATATATTAATATATCTTGAGTAACAGTTAATATGTAAAACGCAGCCTAATTGTGTCTCAGACATAAACATATCAGTGTTTATTTGTGTCTGATACAATATGTCTTTGTGTCTTACATTCAATTAAAAAAGTCAAAGGTCCAAACGTGACTGTGTCATATTAAATAATGATTGAGACACGTCAATATCTCTTTGTGATATGAATCCATTATTATTTGTAGAAAGGATGAACAAAAACAAGTCAAAGACATTTCTTACATTAATACATGACATGTCCTCTGAGTGCGCCATCTAGTGGTGAAATCAGCCTTATTCAAAAGTGACTCCTACTTATTTCTTCTTTATTTTCAGCTTTAATTGGCATGAAAACACAATAAACAGTAATAAACGTGTAGTTTGGAAGAGAAAAAGAGCATAGATCATGTGACGTCTGCAGAGCTGAGCCGATGGTGCCCAGGCACATTGTACTCACAGCTCCTCAGTGTTTCTGCTGCTCTGGACTTCAGCCTTAACATTAGCAGTGACCGCTGCGTGTGGACCACGTGAGGACCATATGCACTTGTATGGAGCCCATCTAGTCACAGGTTCTGATCCCATACTCAAACATACATGTGTCTGTGTGACGGGGAAAAGGGTGGAGTCTGTGGGAGCTGTGGTGGAGGAGGACCAGGGCATCAGGAGTAACTCAACAATGTGGGCTCAGGAGTAACCGCAGCAACAGCCTCCTCTCACTGCCACCAAGAACACGGCCTTTTAAGACATCGTTTGTCCCGTCTGCCGTGTCCAGGGCCCAAGCCTTCAGGGGCTTTTTCATCTTATATATGTTGTTTTATCATTGTTCATCGTTTGATGTTGCACCGAATCACCAAAGCAAGTTCCTATTTTGTGAATTATGTTCATTGACAATAAACCTTTTCTGATTCTAATTCTGATTCTGACTTCTTCTTTTGCATTTACCCCTTGACTACAGATGACACAAACTGCAGCACAAACAGACGGGCAAAGTGTGAGCGGCGGCCGAGGCGTCGGAGCAGGACAATATGTTTCCAAGTCCAATTCATGACGACAGACGAGTACGAGAGCGAAAGCTCAGGATAAAGAAGACGCCATCATAAATCTGTCTTATAATAATAAGGTATTATCATGTTTACCTGTAAGATTAGGAGAATAAAGATGAATGTAAAGATCGCCCTAGTTCAAATGTAAAGTTGGACAGTTCCTCCAGTGAAACAGTTTCAGTCTGATGTTTGTGGAAGTTGCTGCTTGTCAAACCTCTAAATGTGTCGATAAGTTCAAATAAAAACATCAGATCTACAGCTGTGAGTCTTCTACATGTGAAGTTGTACCAAATAAAATACTACTCACATTTTCTAAGACCTGGAACCATCCAGCGCTTTCCAGAAGGATCCAACCTGGAAAACACAAGTCTAGTTTAGACCAGAACCTGGACCAACCCCTGAACCAGGACCCACACCTGACAGACTGTAGGGGGCAGTGTGGTCTCACCTGACAGACTGTAGGGGGCAGTGTGGTCTCACCTGACAGACTGTAGGGGGCAGTGTGGTCTCACCTGACAGACTGTAGGGGGCAGTGTGGTCTCACCTGACAGACTGTAGGGGGCAGTGTGGTCTCACCTGACAGACTGTAGGGGGCAGTGTGGTCTCACCTGACAGACTGTAGGGGGCAGTGTGGTCTCACCTGACAGACTGCAGGGGGCAGTGTGGTCTCACCTGACAGACTGTAGGGGGCAGTGTGGTCTCATCTGACAGACTGTAGGGGGCAGTGTGGTCTCACCTGACAGACTGCAGGGGGCAGTGTGGTCTCATCTGACAGACTGTAGGGGGCAGTGTGGTCTCACCTGACAGACTGTAGGGGGCAGTGTGGTCTCACCTGACAGACTGCAGGGGGCAGTGTGGATCGTCCCGTAGTGCGGTCAGTCTCTCTGCTGAGGGTCCTGGATGGTTGTAGCTCAGGTCTAACTCTCTTAGATGGCAGTGGGTGGAGCTTAGAGCTGAGGCCAGATAGGCCGCGCCCCTTTCTGAGACCAGACATCCAGACAGCCTAAAGACACACAGCATTACACTCATGTGGAAACAAGGGGCAGAGTGCATGATGGGAGTGTCTCACCTGAGAGTCTCCAGTCTGCAGGGGGCGCTCTTCAGTCCATCACACAGCAGCTCCACTCCTGAGTCCTGGAGGTCATTTTGACTCAGGTCGAGGTGTGTGAGACTGGAGGAGCTGAGGACTGAGGCCAGAGGACCACAGATGCTGTTTGTCAAGTTACAGCCGGACAGACTGAGGACAGAGAGGGAGATTAGAGCGCACTCACACCTGATCGTGAACAAAGTGTCAACTATGAGGTCCGTTTGGCCGATGTCAGTCTGATTTGTGCTTCAGTGATGCTGCTGGAGGAAGTGGACCTTATGAAAGTCTGTGTGTAGTTGAACTTTAGGATTATATGGCCTCAAGGACATGTTTATGTACCAGTGTTTTCACATTTTAGCTGCTTTTGTTGGACACATTACCCTGGAATGTTCTGCCGTTTGTATTTAGGGTAGACTTAGAGTTGAGAGTGTTAACCACTCTGCCACAGTGTAGTTTGTACTCACATGGCTTTGGTGGAGGCCTTGATAACCGGCAGCAGATTCAGCAGAGCCTTCTCTGAGGGACAGTATTTCCTCAGGTCAAACTCCTCCAGGTCTGAGTCTGTAGACAGTAAGAGAAAGGCCAAGGCTGACCACCGAGCAGGAGAAAGTTTATCTGCCTTCAGGCGTCCTTCTCTCAGGGTGTTTTGGATGTCCTGCACCAGACTGCGGTCGTTCAGCTCGTTCAGACAGTGAAACAGGTTCAGGCTTTTCTCTGTAGACAGACCCTCATCATTGAGCTTCTGTTTAAGGTATTTTACTGTCTCTTGATTGGTCTGAGAGCCACTTCCTGTGTGAGTCAGCAGACCCTGCAGCAGCCTCTGATTGGTCGGCAGAGAAAGGCCCAGGAGGAAGCGCAGGAACAGGTCCAGGTGTCCGTTTGGACTCTTTAAGGCCTGGTCCACAGCAGAGCTAAAGAAGGCTTCTTCAGAAGAGTTTGATGGGGACAGCAGGTTCTCTCCAGAGCTGAGCAAGGTCTGATGGACGTGAAGAGCAGCCAGAAACTCCTGCACACTCAGATGGATGAAGCAGTAGACCTTATCCTGGTACAGCCCTGGCTCCTCTCTAAAGACCTGTGTGAACACTCCGGAGTACACTGAGGCCGCTGCAGCGTCCAGCCCACACTCGCTCAGGTCACACTGGTAGAAGATCAGGTTTCCTTTCTGTAGCTGCTCAAAGGCCACTTTTCCCAGAGACTTCACCATCTCCCTGGTCTCTGGAGTCCAGTGAAGGTCTGTCCCTGATTCTTGGTGATACTTGATGTTCTTTACTTTGGCCTGCACCACCAGGAAGTGGACGTACATCTGTGTGAGAGTCCGTGGCAGCTCTGGTTCCTCTGTTTGTTCCAGAAGCTTCTGTATAACTGTGGAGAGGATCCAGCAGAAGACCGGGATGTGACACATGATGTGGAGGCTGCGGAAGCTCTTGATGTGGGAGAGAACAAGTGTGACCTGCCGCTCGTCTCTGAACCTCTTCCTGAAGTACTCCTCCTTCTGCGGGTCGGCGAACCCTCGCACCTCTGTCACCATGGAGATGCACTCAGCAGGGATCTGATTGGCCGCTGCGGGGCGCGTGGTTATCCAGAGAAGAGCGGAGGGAAGCAGGCTCCCCCTGATGAGGTTTACCAGCAGCACGTCCACTGAGACGGACTCTGTGGGGTCGCTCAGGACCCGGGTTTGGCTGAAGTCCAGAGGAAGTCTGCACTCGTCCAGACCGTCAAAGATGAAGAGCACCTGGAGCTGTTGGAAGCTGCAGAGAGCGTTGGATGGACTGAAGAAGTGGTGCAGCAGCTCCACCAGGCTGACCTGTGTGTCTCTGAGCACATTGAGCTCTCTGAAAGTGAACGGGAACAGCAGCTGGAGCTCCTGGTTGGTCCTACCTTCAGCCCAGTCCAGACTGAACTTCTGAGTCAGCACCGTTTTCCCCACGCCAGCCACGCCCTTCGTCAGCACGACTCTGATTGGTCCCTTTGTCTGTGCTCTCATTGGTTCTTCTCCGATTGGGAGTTTAAACATGTCTTCACACTTGATGGCGGTCTCTGCAGAGGCCGGTTTCCTGGTCTCGATGTGTCTGACCTCATGTTGCTCTGTGGCCTCTCCCTCTGTGATGTACAGCTCTGTGAAGATCTGCTTCAGTTCAGAGGAGTTTCCTTCTTTAGCGATGCCCTCACACACACAGCTGAACTTCTGTAACAGACAAGTCTTCACTTCTCCCTGAACCTTAGAACACAGACCTGTAAAAAGAGAAATCTGCATCAGACGTGTAACTGGACACAGTTAGAGCAGAGAGAGCTCTGGAGATTTTATGAAATTCAACCCACTGTTACGGCCCCCGTCCTCCCTGTTGTGTGTTTGACTGTAATGTTCCCTGTTCCTGTTTCCTCTGGTTGATGGGCCAATCCACAGTCTTCACCTGCAGCCAGTCCCAGTATTTAAGGACCTGTTGCAGCTGCACAAGGCCATTTGTCTTCTCGTTCATCAGGGCTGTGGTGGTAGCGACTGACTTTGAGTTGAGACATTTGTAGTTTGTTTGTTTGTTTGTTATGTGTCTCCTTTTAAGTTGTCACTTTGATTCTGTTCATGGGCCTTTGTTTAGTTTGTCCTGTGTGACTAGTACCTTTTGGAGACGCTTAACTTGTTTTCTTAGTCGTGTCTGTGTTTGTTCATTTACCTTTGTGTTCCTGTTTATTGAACAAACTTTATTTCACCATTGAACATCTTGGTTTTATTACTTCTTTTACCCTCGCAGTTATAACACGCACACTTTGAAACATCAGAAACATTTGAATCCAGATAATCCTTTCTGATCAGTCCTTTTCAGCCAATAACAGCTGTAGCTCATCACATGAAATGTGCCTGTACCTAAAAAACCTGGAGCATCTGAACTGAATGATTTTCACCCAATAGCACTTACCTTCACTTTATGTAAGAGTGTGGAGCAAACTGTGAGTAAAAACATCATGTCGTCTATATCTAACTGTTTGGACATCTAACAGTTTGCATATGAAAGTCAGAAGTACAGAAGATGCAGCCATCACTCTATATAACACCTTAGCAAAGCACCTTCAGGCCCCTGACCATTATGCTAGAATCCTCTTTGTGGACTTTACATCAGCTTTCAGTTCTATGCGTGTACATATTTGACTGAACAGGCTCATGGACCTCGGTGTTAATGGAGGCATTATCAAATGGGCCAGAGACTTTATGTCCAATCGTTCCAAAGAGATATTTATCCTACTCTGGGTAGGCCCTGCCCACTGGGCGGGACCTTCCAATGAAAAGGTGTTATTGGTTTCAACAGAAACTAAACCTCTTTGTTTTCTATCAAACTAGCCTCTTTGTTTACAATCAGTCCTTTAATGGACTATCAGTAGTGATGCAGACCTAAACCCACGTTCAGGTTCAAGTCCGGATTCGAATCCAGAGCATTAGGTTCAGGTCCGGACTCATTAGGTCCGGACCTAAACCATGCCATATTTGCATAATGTTATAACAGCATAACACAAGCTACTTGGCTAAATTATGTTGAAGACACTTGAACAAGGACGACTATCAAACACAAGCCTTAACTGCAGATTGAAATAAACTCAACTTGTCTGGTTTATTCACAGTTTTTAACAGAAGTTACAACTTACAAATCACAAGCTACTAGCTACGAGCTAGCTGCTAAACTATAGCTTAACTAACAGTTAACACACATTCATGTGTTTTACTTGAGGAACAAGAGCATGTTGAGTATTGTTGACAGGGTCAGTCGGGGTCAAGGGTCAAAGCAGCTGTTTCATCTGATACAATGTTTTGCCTTTAGACACATTTCCATCTTTAATGTTACAGATCCATTGGCATCAAAAGTCAGGTAAAAACCTTCAAACAGACAAAACACCAGTGTAAATAATTAAATAACAGTGTAAAATAACAGAGTTATAAAAACTAGTATAAAAGTCAACTAGAATCACTATAAAGCATCAACTTAGCAGTATCAAAAGTAGAATATGAAAATATTTTACACAACACATCAAAATAATACATCATATTAGCAGCATTAAACACCAGACCAGATTTAACAACTGTAGAATACAAATACAAAATATAAACTCCAATTAATGAATGCAGCAATTAAGCAATATTACTTTGACTTTCCTTTGTATTTACTTAATGCCAAATACATCTCACCACAACATAACACTTAAGTTATTTCATTCATATTTACACAAAGCCCAAAGCACAACCCAGACAAGACCAAGCTGACCCCGCCCCTTTAACCATCACAACATGGCACGCGGCGGCCACAGCTTAAACAGTTCAGATAAAGCCAGCGATCTCACCGGCTTCACTTCAATGTTCACATGTGGACACACGGTTCTGCAGCTCGACACGTACCAGGCGCTCCCGTCTCTCGCATCTTTAAACTTATTTCACCGGCTTTAACTTCTGCCCGGAAGACGCGTGCGTCACTAATTAGGGTCCGTGTGCGCTATTGACGGCGGCGCATGGCAGTGTTTACGTCCAGCGCAAATTTCGCGATCAATGGAAGGTTTAAGATGGTTTAGATTCTAGAACGAAAAGGATATAGTATGTGAGTGCTATATTTTTTTATGAGTCCAGAACCGAATCACCGGGGTTTTTACAAGTCCAGATCCGGTCCGTCGTAGCGGTACACATCCCTAGATACATTATGAAATGTTGAGTGTGACATGCAGATCGTGTATATTTCTAATTGTTTTGATGAAACCAAAGGTAAATAGTTTTCATATTCGTATTATAACAGAAGAATGGTGCATTTGGAGCTCCGCCCCTCTGGTCACCTGACTGTCCAACACACAGAGGGTCCTGATGCCTCTGGTGGACTGTTCGGCTGCTCCGCCGTGACAAAACCTAATATCTAAAGCTAGTTTGTCTCACGACACGTGCTGCTTTCAGGTGAGTAAAGTCCCCGCTCTGAGGGATTATAGACACTTCAAACACCACAGGGACTAGAACAGTGTTTGATTTAGGTTAGCTCCACTTTAAAGGAGCTTTAACTGTGAGGGGCTGCCACACTCTGTTGTAGCTGGACCCAAGACCCTCACACCTTCACAGAGTTCTTAAGCCACGTTTGGACTGGCCCCGGCCCCTCAGACCGGTTTAGAGTTCTTTGGAACGGTTTGCTCCATGCTCAGGGCGCTGAGCAGCAGACGTTACACAAATATAAGAAATACAAAATCTAATCTAAAACCTGAATTATACCTTTGACAAGATGTTTAAAGGCTCGAAATAACAAATGAGCTGAAAACCAAGTGCAAAAGCCACTCTCAGTACTTGGGTACTCAGCCCCCAAAATGTTTGACTTCAGTGCAAAGCCTCTACGCAGAGTGCCGTGCTGCGACAAACAGAAAACAGCTGTTGCTAACGTGCTTTGCCTGCTTTGTGTGGCTAACGTGCTTTGCTAGCTTTGTGTTGCTAAGGCTCAACTTATAAGTTAGCATCAGTGTAAACGTGGCTTTACTGTTCTGCAGCCGCTGGACCAGCTGCTCCTGGTCCATCCTCCTCAGGAAGTCCAGGGTGATGTTCAGAACCGCCTCTCTGCTCGACTCCTCCTCCTCACTCTCAGAGCATTCTGGGTAATCTGAGGCCAGGAGCCTGTGGAGCCTCTGCAGCTGCTGTTTGACATAATCCAGGACCTGCTCCTCCAGACGCTGAAACACAGAGAACACAGAGGAGCAGGTCAGGCCCTGGGATCCACTCTGCAGGTGGAATCTCCTCTAAATGTTTCTGACCATGTGACGCTTTTGGTACAAACCTTGAAAACAGAGTCCAGGTCACAGTCTCCTCTGGGGCCCTCTGCGCTCTCCTCTCTGTGGGACAAACAAACCAATGATACAACATTACACTCTGTCCACTGCAGAACATCAGAGCCAACAAACCCCCGACGGGAGCAACAGGAGCGACAGGAGCGACAGGTGTTGAGAAAAACGTCTTTAAAGAAACAGGATTTGGAGAAGGTTCTTGAGGGACTTACTCTGAATCTGGTCCTGGTTCTTTAAACGATGGAGGTTCATGTCTGGAGCGGTCACTCTTTAAGGACAGGTGGCTCTGTCTGGACCTGGAAACATCAGCTCAGTCACAGAATAAACTGCAGAAGGTTCTAACCATCCAGTCCATACACCAGAGCTTCTCAAACTGTTTCTGCTGCGATCCCTTTAGGGGATTGTTAGTGAGAGCCCGGGACTGTGTGTCTGACACTCGGACCTGCAGTGTGGGGGCGCCCCAGGGCACTGTCCTCGCGCCCTTTCTCTTCACCCTTGACACTGCAGACTTCAGACATGACACGGACAGCTGTGTCCTGCAGAAGTTCTCTGACCACTCTGCCATCATCGGACTCATCACGGACGACGATGATGCGGAGTACAGAGGACTGGAGCAGGACTTTGTGGACTGGTGTCAGCGGAACCACCTCCTCATCAACGCGGGGAAGACCAAGGAGATGGTGGTGGACTTCCGCAGACGCCACGCCCCCCTCACCAGTGAACATCCAGGGACGGGACATTGAGAGAGTGACTCATACAAGTACCTGGTGTTCATCTGAACCACAAACTGGACTGGACTCATAACACAGACGCACTGTACAGGAAGAGCCAGAGTCGGCTCTACCTCCTGAGGAGACTCAGGTCTTTTGGAGTGACAGGGCCACTCCTGAAGACCTTCTACGACTCTGTGGTGGTATCAGCTCCTGTAGGCGTGGCCTGCTGGAGCAGCAGCATCACAGAGAGGGAGAGGAAGAAGCTGGACAAAGTCATCAAGACGTCCAGCTCCGTCCTGGGCTGTGCTCTGGACTCGGTGCAGGAGGTGGGGGACAGAAGGGTCCTGGCTAAACTCACATCTATGCTGGACCATGAGTGTCGCCCCCTGCAGGACACTCTGTCCACTCTGGAGAGCAGCTTCAGTGCCTGATCCACCCTCGCTGTGTGAAGGAGACGTGCTAGCCCTGAACACGTGCAATACTGACTTAACCATGTGCAATACCGTCATATTCATGTGCAATTACTGTCACACTCACACGTTATTAATGTCATTCATGTGCATATAACTGATGTAAATAAGAGTGTTTATTATTATTAGTATTATTTGTCTTATGCCAGCTATTTTTATTTGTATTATTATATTTTATCTTTATTTTCTTCTCTCCATTCCCTATTAAGATATGAGAGGAGTTTTGTTAATAAGAGTTTTTGTTTTTGTACATAAGAGTTCTTCTATTAAGAGTGTTTTTTAAACTTCCTATAAGTTATCTGTCCTTTCCCCCTGTATCTACTGCGTTGTAACACCAACATTTCCCCATGTGTGGACAATAAAGTTATATCTTATCTTATCTTGTTCACGCCCCCCACAGCCTCCAGAAATATAAACTCATCAAATAAAACACATGCACTTTTACTATAAATGCCTCAATTAAAGGCGTAATGGACGATTTTTTGGCCCAAATCTGAGTCTCATTTCCTCGTGGCGTGGACGGCCGATTAGTCCTGCCACGTATCAATCATAAAACGCACCTACTGCTCACCTGCAGCCTCTTTCTGGCTCGTCTCCAGGACAGCAGCACGTTTCACTGTGTCTAAGCGCATGGATCTATCATAATATAGTTCCCTCCGTGTACAGGACAACATTAAGACAGAGAAAGACAGTTTGAGCTCAGAAGAGACGGAAATCTACGGAGACGAGAGACGCGATGTGATCCGTCGCGCTAATAAACAAACGCACGTGTTGCAACGAGGCTTTGATGTGCCTCCGCAGGGGATGAGTGCACATGCGAAAAATCCTCCTTTATTCCTTTAACCTTAAATACACAGCAATAATGAGAGTTTGACATAAATTACATTCATTTTTAGTAAAAGTGTCACTCTCTCTTATGGTTATAGGAACTCTGAACTGCACATGAGAAGGTTCTGGGGTCTTACTCTGAATCTGGTCCTGGTTCTTTAAACGCTGGAGGTGGATCTTTAGAGCGGTCACTCTTTAAGGACAGATTCCTGGGTCTGGACCTGTAAAACACAGTCACAGCTGTTGTTAAAGCTGCTGCTGCTTCACTGAACTGTAACTGTCTAAAGTGTGAAGAGTCAGACTCACGGTGGATCAGTGCTGCCCCCTGGAGGCGGCTCCTTCACAGAGTCACTCATCATGGACCTGAGGAAAAGCACAGGAAACAGTGACTGAGACTGAGCTCACTTTACTCACACTAAAGTTTCCTTTATTCATGGGAAACACAGTGGTCACATATAGAAATAAGTCATTTAAATACAACGTAAAGTGCCTTTCATCTGGCTGTTTGTGTCACATTAAATGTACTTTATGAGTCAGAAAGTTTGATGTGATAAAGCTGCTCTCTAGAGTCACAGTGAGTCATTTGTGAATAAATGACTTGTTTGACCTCATCAATAATCATCAAATCTAGAATAAATTGACTCTGATGAGGATCATTCCGTCTCAATGGATTTAAACGCTCTAATATATTTGGAGAGGCTTTTAGAAAAATGATCAAACTGAACAAGAGACGTCCATAAGAATAACCCAGACTGTGGCATTAGTCCAGGATAAAGCTCAGTTTGTCTCTGTTGTTGTTGTTGTTGTTGTTGTTGTTGTTTTATGGCGGTTGGCATCCGAGTGTTGCAATACCGCCAGACTTTATTCCTCAGACGTTTCGTAGTCCTCAGACTCTGTCGTAGTCCGTAAAAGTACTCCTCCCATTGCTTTGGCGTTACAAAGCCCATGAGGTCATGATATGTTTTTGTGACTAGAATAGTTGTTGTGTCAGAGACCAACCGGCTTTATTCCAGGGAGACTCTTCTTCATCTTCCTCTCCCTCTTTGACGTTCGGTGCTTTGGAAGTACAAAGCCCATGAGATCATGGGACGTCTTTGTTGTTTTACAAAGCCCATGAGGTCATGGGACGTCTTTGTCGTTTTATCCTTTAGAAGTCCTTCTTCCATCACTTTGGCGTTTCTAGGCCCATGAAGTCCAAGCGCGTTAGAACATCCTCTTGCTCCTCATCCTCGGCTCAGTCTCCAACACCCCCCACCTCTATTGCACTTTCCGCACCGGTCCCCATATCATAGCGGGTCCCACCCCCATCATTCAGACAAACCAACTCCCATTGATTGATAAAACCCTCTACCACCTGCCCATACCTATCGGTACCACTACCGCCCCACAAAGCGCTATGCGCATTAAAATCCCCACACCACACGGCCTTTCCCCGAACATCCTTACCGATACTATGTAAGGACTCTGTTAAACTTCCACGTTACAAAAGCTCTTTAAAACACTTTAAAGCTCTTTAAAGCTCTTTAAAGTTCTTTAAAGCTCTTTAAAGCTCTTTAAAGCTCTTTAAAACTCTTACATTTGTGTTTTAGAACACGAGATCCGTCGAGTGTCAGTTTGTGACTCACATTTCTCTTACTTTCACTTTCCTCCAAAAACACGCACACGACTAAAACCGGATTAAAAGATATAAAAGAGATATAAAAGAGGCTTTGAATTAAAGTCACTCACGTTGTGTCGCTTCTTGGTCTCACTTCTCAGTCTGAGGAGATTTTTTTGCTCCTTAAAACTCTATAAACGTCTCTCAAGTTCGAAATAAACGCGGAGCAGAAACTGCGTCAGGTGTTCAAGTTTATGTCGCAGGTAGGTTAGCGGAAGTGGGCGGGGCTTGGGCTTCCACTCGCTTTAGCTCGGAGCATTTGTACTTTATTATGTGTCCCATACCACACGCAGGGGCCACACACGCAGGGGCCACACGCAGGGGCCACAAAACGCAGGGGCCACACACGCAGGGGCCACACGCAGGGGCCGTACTATAAAACGGCTCCGCTTTCCCTTACCTGACCTCGCCCCTCTCTGACGTCACATCCGCCGTGCAGCGCTCGGCCGCAGTCAGACAAAATGGTTGAAGTTGTGAGAAATAGTGACGCCAAATGAAGCCCCATGAACCATTTGAGGCTTCAGCCAATTGTATCGATACATGAGTCGATGCCTCACAAAGTGTTTCACTTGCTCCACTGCGCCATCTTGTGGTCAAATAAATGTAATGCATGTAAGATAGTACAAGCGTCACTGTTAGAATTGTTTTCTCATACATATTGTTATTTACGTGCACTTTATGTTCATGTATTATTTTGTTGTTATATTTGATCACTTCCGGTTGTGACCACTTCCTGGTGTCTTGGCGGGATATAAATTGATTGCTGTTGAGCTCTGCACCTGATGGAAATAAACTGGAACAAAGAAGCTACGAGTGTGTTTTCTTTTCACAAACCAAATAATAACCAATTTTATTGAGAAAATAACATCAATACACAAAAAAATAAAAGATCTACTCAATGATGCATATTTATTCCATAACAACAGCTTGTGTCACATGGTTCAACGATAAGTCCTGATCAGGTCTCGACCTCATGTTCCCCTGGTCCCAGGGCGGATGCAGCTCTGGTCAGACACACAGACTTCTGGAATCTTCAGGTTCATATTAGTATTTATCTATTTCAACTCTCTGATCTTTCTCAGAGCCAGACACTGACACGGATTATGAGACAGTTCATTTGTGCTTGTTCTCCTCCTCCAGACGCTGCTTCAGATCATCTTGATGGAGCTTTAGTTTAAAGTCTGTATCAGAACTTGACTCATTCATCACTGCTGCAAAATGAGTGTCTTATGTCAAAAAGTCTATAATATGAGGGATCATCACACATTGACATAATTGGAGCGTGAGTGAATCAACGCTTTGGGACTCATTCTTTGTTTGTTTTTTTACTCTAATGTGACTCGAAAGCCCAAGTTTTGAACAGGGCTGAATGAGACTTTGAACTCATGTGGAACTGAAGCCACATCATTTTAAACGACTATTGAAGCTCTAAATAAATGATCGAGTTAATCTATTGCCTCTGTCCATCGATTTTACTTTTCTGTGCGACTTATTTTAGCTTTTGTTTCCTCCAAGTGAAATAATGCGGCCGACAACCCATCGTCCAAACATACAAATAATCTGACTGGTTTATTTCTGGTGAGCACTAGTTTAGACCTGGTTTGTTCAACGTTTAGTCCTTGTTTAATTCTGCTTTAGACCTGTTTTGATTCATGGTCAGAGCTGTTTGTACTTGTCTGGTCTCAGTTTAATTCTGGTTCAGTTCTGGAGGAGCAATTTTAAAAAACAATGTTCCTAAAGCATTTTGTATGTTATTTTTTCACAAAAATCTAATCTATCAGTTTTTATTTTATTGTATTCTCTCAATTTATTGAAAACATGTTGGAGATATTTTGTGTGACCCAAACTTGTGTTACAGCAGTGGCCCAGAGGCCCAGGGGCCCAGGGGCCCAGAGGCCCAGGGGCCCAGAGCCAGAGGCCCAGAGGCCCAGAGCCAGAGGCCCAGAGCTAGAGGCCCAGAGGCCCAGGGGCCCAGAGGCCCAGAGGCCCAGAGGCCCAGAGCCAGAGGCCCAGTGGCCCAGAGGCCCAGAGGCCCAGAGGCCCAGAGCCAGAGGCCCAGTGGCCCAGAGGCCCAGAGGCCCAGAGGCCCAGAGCCAGAGGCCCAGAGGCCCAGTGGCCCAGGGGCCCAGAGGCCTTGGCCCCTGAAAAAACTGGCCTTTGGTAAAATAAAGTTGAATAGTCCTGGTTTACAGTTTTTTACGATTGAATAAACACAATTTTGATGGTTTTGTTTTATTTAGTAAAATCCTTCACACAATTATCACAAACACAAACACAATTATAAAACACCTGAGCTGCTTTGCAAAATGAAACACTCTTGTAAAAACTCTACACTAATTTATCAAAACCATATTTTTTGACCATATGAAACAAACACGGTGGTGCATGGGGTGCACGGTGGCAAAGGTGGTTAGCGCTCTTGCCTCCCAAGAAGGAGATCGTGGGTTCGATTTCCACATGATCTCTCTGGGTGGAGTCTGCATGTTCTCTCCCGTGGGTTCTCCCTGGGTTCTCCCTGGGTTCTCCCTGGGTTCTCCCTGGGTTCTCCGGCTTCCTCCCACCGTCCAAAGACATGCATGTGTTAGGCAAAAATTGGTGACTCTAAATTGGCCCTAGTGAATGAATGTGAGCGTGAACTGTCTGTAATGTCTATGTCTCTGTGTTGGCCCTGCGACACAGGGTGCACCCCGCCTAAGGCCCGAAGTCACTGGGATAGGCTCCAGTCACCCGCGACCCCGAAAGGGAACAAGCAGTAGAAAATGGATGGATGGATGAAACAAACACGTTGTATTTGACTTAATAATGTTTGCACCAGTTACACACCAGTTACACACAGTTACACACAGTTACACACCAGTTACACACCAGTTACACACAGTTACACACAGTTACACACAGTTACAGTTTCTAAGTGCACAGAGTCGTGTGGGTGAAGAACACAGTGAACATGGCTCGGATTTGCACAACTGTAAACACAATGTCTGCTCACACTTTGTGCACAACAACACACACAGTGAACACTACACACACTTGTGTGCATCACTGTAGACACCACACAGGACACAAGACTCATGCTGTTGACAACGTCATTTATTTTGTTCCATAAACTCAAGTCAACATGACGGAATAAAAACATTTACCACTTTTCATGAACATTACATTTTATCCAGTACAAAAAAGAACCTCCCAAACTCCTCATGGGTGTGGTCATTTGGCACATGGGTGTGGTCATTTGGCACATGGGTGTGGTCATTTGGCACGTGGGTGTGGTCATTTGACACGTGGGTGTGGTCATTTGGCACATGGGTGTGGTCATTTGACACGTGGGTGTGGTCATTTGGCACATGGGTGTGGTCATTTGGCACATGGGTGTGGTCATTTGGCACAAGGGTGTGGTCATTTGGCACATGGGTGTGGTCATTTGACACGTGGGTGTGGTCATTTGGCACATGGGTGTGGTCATGTGGCACATGGGTGTGGTCATTTGGCACATGGGTGTGGTCATTTGGCACATGGGTGTGGTCATTTGGCACATGGGTGTGGTCATTTGCCACATGGGTGTGGTCATTTGGCACATGGGTGTGGTCATTTGACACGTGGGTGTGGTCATTTGGCACATGGGTGTGGTCATGTGGCACATGGGTGTGGTCATTTGGCACATGGGTGTGGTCATTTGCCACATGGGTGTGGTCATTTGGCACATGGGTGTGGTCATTTGGCACATGGGTGTGGTCATTTGACAGTCAGTGCTTTAGAATTGCAGAAGTGACATCTTGATGTACTTCTGTGTGTAAATGCACAAGTGTGTTGAGTGTTGTAAGTCACTGTGTGTGTTGTTTAGCACAAAGTGTGAACTGACTTATTGTGTTACAGTGGAGCAGATCTGAGGCCCAGTTTTGCTCCTTGAGTTTAAGGTTTTGATATTTGGGCAAAACTTTAGATTTTAGAGTTTATTCAATCGTAAAAAACTGTATCATCACCAAAAGTGGAAATAAAGTGAGTTTATTTAAATAATTCAGATGTAAATGTGGATTTAAAATATGTATTTAAAGAAGTAAATGTTAAATATTCATTTTTGGACATTTAAAAAAACCAAAACACGCTCATGTCAAATAGCGCCCCCTATATTTAGCAGCACCAGCCGCCACTGCTGAAGTCTCATCAATGTGAGTAACAGACGTTCTGTTTCAGCCGCCATTTTGTAACTGTCAAATTCGACTGAAGAATTCAGACAAACTCAAACTTTTAACACAATTTTATCTGAAATACTTTGATAATTGGACGAGCGTCGGAGAACCTGGCGCTCCAGGTTGTATATGTGGCATTTAACGACATTTAATGAAACATCATCAAAACCATAACGCCACCAAAGAAATCAGATCCTCTGATGGAAGT
This sequence comes from Eucyclogobius newberryi, assembly GCF_026437365.1. NCBI lineage: Eukaryota > Metazoa > Chordata > Actinopteri > Gobiiformes > Gobiidae > Eucyclogobius > Eucyclogobius newberryi. The sequence goes on along the minus strand of NW_027315746.1, from coordinate 4,112,429 downwards.
TGTCCAAGACTTGGAGGAAATCAAGGCAGCGCTAAACGGCTTGTCTAAAGATATCGCCACCGTGAGGCAGCAGCAAGTGAAGCTAGTGGCACTGGTGGATGAAGTTAAAGAGCTACGGCAACGTCTAGAGGAAAAAGATCGGGTCATAAATGGATTGGAAAGACGTATCGATGACCTTGAACAATACACACGAATGGAGGACGTGATTATTAATGGGCTAGAAACAAAACATGGCAATTACGCAGGAGCAGCTGCTGGCGCCGGTGCCATGGTGGGACCGGACGCACCGGTGGAGGAGTTGCTAACACTGGAGCAACAAGTAGTTACATTTCTCTCAACTAAAGACATCAAAGTGCCACCTGCTTCCCCGGAAGTGTAGCCATGCCAAACCTGCGATAGTGGTTCACTTTGTGAACAGAAAACACAAAGTGGATCTGCTGCTCCAGGCACACAAGCTAAAGGGGAGCATGGTGTACATTCATGAACACCTCAGCAGCAAGAACGCAGATATCACAAGACATGCACGAATTCTGTGGAAACAAAAGAAAATACAAGCGACATGGACCAGGAATGCTGGTGTTTTTATTGGTCTAAATGGAACTGAACAAGCACGAGTGATCACAGGGACATCAAAGACTTGGACCAGTACAAATGAGGCAAATACTATTCAAATATGACTTTTCTTTGACTGAAATGACTTATGAACTTCATGAAGATGATGGTTTGTTTTGGATTATAGGGATGAGACTTTCTTCTTTAATGGACTATGAACTCTATGAAGATGAACCTTTCGTTTGGATTATGGAACAACTTGTGTTTGGACTAGTGGACTTTTCCAGACATTTTGCCATTATTTTTGTTATTGATACTATTATTATTTATATATATATATATATTTTTTCTTACAACATGCCAGAACTTGGATCCACGGTAGAACAAAATACACACTTAAATGATGAGACCATTAATGATATCGATGATCCAACTGATTTCTACAATAACTTAAATGATTTAAATGTTAAACATGGTAAATATGATGTTGAAAAGGAAATAAATCCTGATACTTATTGTAGTCAGACAAATTGTCAATATTACACAGAAGAACAGTTTAAGAGTGAACATGGAACATGCTTTCTCTGTGAGACATTTTAATAGTAGAAGTCCCATTTATTAAAGATTATTTAAGATTATTCCCAAAGTTTAGTGTAGTTGCTATTTCTGAAACATGGTTCGATGAGGATAAAGTCTCAGCTGTTGAACTGGAAGGACATGAACTGTTTGTAATGAATAGAAAAGACAAGAGGAGGTGGAGTTCTCTCTCTGTAGATTCTAACCTGCATTGTAATGCTATAGAAAGCATGTCTACTACAGTTGATCATATGTTAGAGTGTGTCACGCTTGAGATTCACATGGAGAAACAAACACAAATAACTGTTGCATTTATAGAACACCTGGTTCTTCTCTGGATCATTTGAATGACTTTATATCTAATATGTTTCACTCAATTGGAAATAAGTCTTACATTGTCTGTGGTGATTTGAATGTTGAGCTGCTTAACCAGGTGGACACAAGAAAACCACAGACTTTATCAATACTTTTTATAACAGGACATTATTTCCAGTCATAGTAAAACCAACTAGAATAACAACAGAATCAGCAACATTCATTGATAACATATTTACAAATGAAACTGGTCAAATTGATGGAGGTCTTTTAATGACTGATATTAGTGACCATCTTCCTGTTTTTGCAATTCTTCAAAATGTATTTAAAACACGGTGTAATGAGACGAGCGACATAAGAACAGTGAGACATAGAACACCTGAAGACATTCAGACTTTGAAAATGGAATGAAATAAACAAAATTGGGATGAAATTTATAGGTATGAAAATCCTAATGAAGCATATGAAGTCTTTTTAGCAAAATTACTTGATATTTATAATAATTGTTGTCCACTTAAGACAATAATTTGTAAAAAACAGATGCTGAAACCCTGGTTCACTAAAGGAATAATTAAGGCAGAAAGAAAAATCAACTATAGGAAATTCCTAAAATCCAGAACGCAGGTTTGTGAAAATAAATATAAAGCATACGAGAATAAATGAGTTAATATAATCAGAAATTGTAAGAAAGAATATTATACACAATTATTAATGCAACATAGACAGAAAATCCAGGGAACATGGAAAATAATGAATGATTTAATACACAAGAGACATAATAATAATAATAATAATTATCCTAATTATTTGAACAAAGACAATGACAAAATAAGTCATATTAAGGGAATTGTTCATGAGTTTAATGATTACTTTGTAAACATTGGCCATAAATTGGCAACACAAATTGTGGCCCTCAAAACAATGACATGGAGACTGGGGTCACGTATGAGGGTGTTTTTTCTAAACCCAACAAATGAAAATGAAATATTGAAAATTGTGAAGAGCTGTAAAAACAAACAATCAACAGATAATAATGGGTTCGATATGTTTTTAGTCCAAAAAATCATGGAACATATTGTCAATCCATTTACTCACATCTGTAACTGATCTTTTCAAACAGGAATTGTTCCTAATCAAATGAAAATAGCAGGTTATTCCCTTGTACAAAGGCCGTGACTAACATTTGACTTGTAATTATCGACCCATTTCTTTACTTTCACAATTTTCAAAAAGATGAGAGAAATAGTTTGTTAAAGATGAGATAACTATGTTGAAGTGAAGCATATATTAAATGAGCATCAGTTTGGTTTTAGAGCGCACAGGTCCACAACGATGGCAGTTGTTCATCTGGTTGAACATATTTCCCAATCATTAGATCAAAAACTCCATACAATAGGTTTATTTTTGGATTTACAGAAAGCATTTGATACAATTGACCACACAATTTTATTACAAAAATTGGAAAAATGTGGCTTTAGGGGAAAAGCAAATTCTTGGTTAAATAATGACTTATCGGATCGATTCTGATAAGTTCATCTGAAGGGAGCAGAGTCTAGTTGTCAGAGAATTAGTTGTAGGTGTGCCACAAGGCTCTGTTTTAGGCCCAAAATTATTTGTATTATATATTAATGATATCCAAAAAGTATCTGATGTTCTTAATTTGATGTTGTTTGCAGACGATGCCACAGTTTACTGCTCGGGTCATAATCTTAGTGAGTTGGTGAAGGTGATGGAGAGAGAAGTGCATCAACTAAACAACTGGTTTGCATTCAATCAATTATCATTGAACTGAAATAAAACAAAATTGATGGTATTCAGTAACAAACATGTAGATAATGATATCAAAATTAAAATAAATAGTTATGAAATTGAAAGAGTTAATTATATTAAGTTTCTTGGAGTGATCATAGATAAATTACATGGAAAACACATATTCAAAAACTATTGCAATTTTATACAAATTGCAGTATATTTTGAACAAAAATGCTTTATATTTACTTTACTGTTCTCTCATTACTCCATATTTAACATATGGTATTGAGATCTGGGGAAACACAAACAAAACTAGAACTAAACCAATTTTCATTCTACAAAAAAGGCCATTAGACTGATCAATCCTGCATCTTATAACTCGCCGAGTCCCTTTGTTCATTCAATCTAAGCTTTTAAAATGTTATGATTTGGTAAGACCTGTTTACTGCTATATTTATGTATTTAGTTCAATATAATCAAGTCCCTACATCATTGAGGATAAAGTTTACCCAGAGGGAAAGTAAATATAGTTTAAGGGGAACGTGTATATTTGACAGAGCTTATGTGAGAACCACGCCGAGGGTCATTGTTTGTCAAGTAAAGCAGTTCAATTATGGAACAATTGTTGCGATGAATTAAAAAATGCCACTTCTTTATTTCTGTTGAAAAGGATCTTTAAGAAAACAATCATTGATAAATATTTAGCAGAATGAAACTGCAGCTTTGTTCTAAAACCTTGAATGTTTGTGGAGGAAACTGTGAGCAGACTGTCCAGTTTTATGTGGTGTTGTTTGTGTTGATGAACTGTGGCTTGTGAACTATAAAATGTCCACCAATGTTGAGCGTTTGAGAGAAGGGTCGGCACAATAAGCCTTGGCTTCTGCTACACCTGGTCCAAAAACATGAATGTATCTCGAATTTAGTTTTGTGCTTGAATGTTGAGCACCTTTTGTTTTGTTTTTGACCAAACCACAATAATAAATAAAAAAATGCAGTTAAGATGAATATATTTAAAGTTTTGCTCAACATTATAACGTTTTACCCCAGAATCGCAATTTGTCGGTTGAAAGTCATGTTTTCTGGTGTCAAAAGCCTGGTAAAGACCTAAAAACAGGATCAAGTCTTGGGAGTCAGCGTTGCATCATCAGGTCCATCTAACACAGTCTGGTATTGGAACTAATGTGAGGGTTTTTCATGAAGCCAGTTTGTGCCTCGTTTATGTCCGAAAGGCCAGATTTAAGACGTTTGGCATAAACTGAGGCCAGTATTTTACACTCTGTATTGAAGCGTGTGATTGGACGCCAGTTTTCAATCATCAGCGGATCCTTTTGGGGTTCAGGGATCAGGCAGATCACGCCTTGTTTCACTGAAGCTGACATTTCTCCCAAGGTGACACATTGATTAAGCGCTTTAAACAATGGCTTTTCAATCATGTCCCAGAATGGAGCATTAAAACCCCCTGGAGACCCATCACACCGGGCAATTGGCCTTTTTTTAGGGCTTTTTTCCACTTCCTGTCATTCCACGATCGTTATCGTGAAACATCTGGTTGAGAATCTGACTGATTTCACTTTTTGACAAAAGGATTCAACATATTTCAGAATATCTAGAGACTTAGATAATAACACTTTGTCAGTTACTTTTAGGTCATTCACACCATTTCTTTTTTGGTTCCTTTTTTCTGTAGAAGAAGCTTGAGTTTTCCCCATATTCTCTCCATTTACACGTCGATGTCACAAAAGCACCTTCAGCCGTCTCGTCTTTTAAGCCTTTCATTTCTACTTCCTCCTCTTCACCGCAACTTTTACACTGGGAATATTCTGGAATAATCTTCATCCATTTGACAAAACACATCATGGTTCAATAGATTCACATTCAACTTCCAGAAGCCTCTAATATCTGGTTCTCTTCTGCACCAGCCTGAGGTCAGCTGACGGTCAGAGAATGGGGCATAATTATGACACACTTTGATCGATTGGAATTATGCCCAGAATATTCCTTGATATCAGATTTAGAAAGTGCCAAATGTCCGTCACATTTAGTCGCTCGTTCGTTCTGTGCTTTTAAATGTGGAGGTCAAAACTCTTCTGGGAGGTATTTGATCCACTAAATCATTTGGTGCATGTTTGAAATCACCTGCTACGATTAGACACGCCCGCTGGGATTCCTTTCTCAATTCTGATCATTTATTCACACGTTATAGATGTTGCAAATAATGAAAGTACATTTCTCCTCCTCAATATTGAGAATGATCCATCTCTTTGGGATGAATATGATTTTGAACAGTTCCTTCTGTTCAGTGCGATAGCGGCGGTTGAGGCGTGCTCCGCCCTATTGAACCTCAGCAAATGAACAATCAGTAACTTCATCTTTTCAAAGATCTAAAGTCCGTCATTTATTCACCAAAACAGTTAAAATGACCAAATGTTTAATAAAGAAACACACATAAAAGAGCTGATTTCCACACGAGCCGTCTCATGGTTTTTATTTGGGGTCTTATCGCTCTTCTGTCCAACTCTGTGTCAAACGTCCTGAAGTGTATTAAAACTAGGTCCATGCAAAGTTAGGCCTCATTCTGAGACTGGCTTTTAGGAATATGTGTGTTTCTACCAAAATGTCTATTCCACGGAATGTAAGGGGCCCACATCTGATTAACTACCGAATGAGAGATGTCTCCATCGGCTGCGAGGCCTTGAGATGCCTCGTATACATCTGTGTTTTCTCATGATCTCATTTCTGTAACTTCTCCCCTGGTGCTACCCAAATAAGGATACTTTTACATCTTGTTCTCTCATTGGCTAATCCGTTGGTACATGGATAGGGTCATACCTGTCAGATATTGTTTATCGGTCTTTGTGCGGTTTCAGTATATAAGGCGAGGTGCGCCCAGAGACGGGGTTCGTCTTCCTGATCACCAGCGGACCCAGGGCGCTGTTTTCTGCTGTCCTGTATTTGACACTGCTTTCTCTGTAAATAAACTAACTTGAAAAGTTGCAGAGCTTTGTCAGCGTGAATCCTTTGTCTACACCCTACGCCCCAAACGAGCATTGATCCAGCCACCACAAAATGGCGTCACGAACAGGATGGACCGGCAGGCAGGAGATCCGGTATCTGAACGGCGAGTTGTTATCTTATTGGCTTTGGTCCGGTGCTGTTTGGATGCTGGGGGTTCTTAAATGCCTGTTTCCGTAAAAAACACTGGTGCAGGTGATGCTCGGTGAGGCGCGTGTGTGGGAAAGGGGGACACGTCTAAAAATGTGTTAGTTGAATTTGGAAAGATAAATTGTTTTTGTCTAAATACTGAGGAGACGTAGTGATCAAAGACCCTAGATTTAGCATTATTTACCGTAGGCCTCGGTGAAGAGTCAGACTAGTATCTAAGTGATGATATACGTGTCCAAAAATGTATTTTGAACTAAAACTGAAAATATAGACGGATAACGGAAAGAACCTGTCAGAAATAAAACGGCAGAGAGGTGAGATCTAGCCCTGCCGTCCTGCAGTTCTGTGTGTCTGTGTGCGCCGAGCAGAGGGAGAAGGGGAGAAGAGAGGGGAAGAGAGAGAGGAAGACGTGATGTAAAGTCCTTACGTTAATAGATGTTAACCCTGGCCAGGAGAGAGAGAAAAAAAAGAAAGAAATGCATTATCGTTCCTAAGGTGGTTGTGTTGAAAAGAGAATAAAAAGTACCTGGGAATAGTTTCTTCAAGTTCGAAGAAACGTTGAAGTCTGAAGTTGAGAGTAACGGAAATGCATTATCGGTTCCTAGGACAGTTTTTGAGTGTTTATGGCTAGCAAAGTGTTTGTCTTGGTGTATGTGGATCCAGTGCGTTTTTGTTGATTACCCTGGAGATTGAAACTCCAAACATGTGTGGCGTTTGTCTTTGTGCGTTTACCTGTGTTTACAAAGTGCGTGAAAAAAGTGTTTTCAGAATGCGGTATGGAAGAGAATCGAGATTAAAAAGCATGCAAAAACCTTTCACGTTACTCGAGTTTGTTGTTTGTTTGTTGGTTTTTATGTGGGATTTTGCGGTTTTTGATTATAAGATATAGTTACCTTGTTTGTCTTTGTGTGTGTGAATCCAGAGAGCCTTGTTAGTTATCTTTGAGGCTGGAACTCGAAGGTTATTTTGTCTTTGTGCGTGTTTCGTTGTTTGCAGAGTAAAATTGTGTTTTCAGGGTGCGGTCTGAGAGAGGACACAGATAGTCTTTCTAAGTTTGAAGAAATGTGAAGTTTAACTTTAAGTAAAAAAGAAATTTACTTTAAGTTGAGCAGCAGATGTTGTCTTTGTGTGAGTGCTGATCCGGAGTGTGGAGTCATTTTTGTTGATCATTTTTATATCATTTTCTTCGCTCTGTGGAGTCTGTTAAGAGATGTTTCAAGGGGGACAACTGGACCGCGTTTGAGATAGTTTTTAGAAGTTGGGGGCGGAGTTTAGCTCCTCCTACAGGGTGTGAAGAAAGACAGAGCGGAGAGAGAGCGTAGGAAGTGCTCAGACAGCGGACCGGAAGAAGACTGAGAAGAGAGAACTCTATTGGGGGGCGGAGCTATTGGCTCCTCCCACATGTGTGTGAGGCAGAACAGGGCAAAACAGGGGAGAGAAAGAAAAGCAGTTTCTCAACCGTTTGTTACCACAGGCTGTACTCGATTTATTATTATAGGAGTAATAATAAAAGGGAGGAAGTTTGGAGATAAAGAGGTTAATTAACGAGAAAATAGAAATAAATGAATGAATTAATAAATAAATAAATAGATAAGTGAAGGACGAATGATGGTATTACAAAAATAAGATACTTTATTGGATGATTAAGAAAATTATTCATGATGAAAATTATGTTATGATAATTGTTTGAAATAACCTGAATTGGCAAAGGATTAACGTGAACTAATCACCGTTTTCTCTTTTCTGTTATTGCGACAACATACGAGATCGGAGTGACAGAAGGAGACAGGAAACGGAGCGGAACAGTTTGACGAAACCAAGCAGTCAACTGGAGGAGAAGACCTTGGAAAAGGCCAGTTTGTTTCTATTCACAAACTCTTGCATTAAAAAACACTGTGTAATTACACAGTTATAATCACATACTTCTGTTATACAAAAACTTGGCAATGACTGATTGTTGGGGTTACACATAATTACATAAGATAAGGCGTATCTTTACAATCGAGAACTGTTGCATTGGTGTGGTCCATTGTGAGTTAAGAGAATTGTTTTTATGCTACTTAATCGGATAAAAATTAAGTTGGTCCTATTATATCCTAAGTTGAATAACCAGTGGTACAATATCCTAATTTGAGTCGAATAAGGTACATTTTGGAATTGTGTATTGTTAAGTCAGATAGAAAATAACTTTGACCTGATTTATATTGGTCACCAATTTCAGATTGTTGATGTTGTCCATACGATAAGACATATTTCTACAATTAAGAATTTTACATTTTTAGTTGGTCCACTGCGTATCCTGAGATTTTGCTGAAATTTAACTTCAATTGAATAAAATATAGCTTTGATTTTCTCACATCTTAAGGTTAATTGGATAAGATATCATTTTGAATTTGTTTATTGTTACTCTTTAGTTAGATAAAAATAACTTTGATTTTTGATAGACATTGGATTTATTTGTACTCTTTAGTTATAATTTTGAATTTTGGTTGACATTGGACAACAATTTCTTCCCATCCGCTGAGATTGGCAAACGATCTTTGGAGTTTTTACCAAGGAGCTAAATAACTTGGGAAGTGTTAGAGAAAACACTACGTTGAGGTAAATTCATTTAATAAAAGAAAACAAAATAAATCTAAATAAAATACTTTAAAATATAGCAAAATGGCGACACCAAGACTGATAACTCCAGTGGGATTGGTGCAGAAAAAAAAACCCTCTTGTTGAAAATGTACCGAAGATTTCCAAAAAATGGAGCCGTCGCTGGCCGGACATTGAACAACCCTGGCCAACTGAAGGAACTCTGAATGTGGATGTAATCAAAACACTACAAGTATTGATTACAACATACAGAGTCGACCAGAAGAAAGGAAGAACTGGACGAAGACGCAAAGAGAAGAGAAGAATCGAATTGGGAGTGATGCAATTGTTTGAAAACGAAGGAGAGAAATGGCTAAAGAACAATAAAGAAAAACGGGAGAAAATAAAGACAGAAATGGAAAACAATAAACCAAAAGTGGACAAGCTGATGGAAGAGGTTAATAGACCATACTCACACATGCAGGCGACACTGAAAAAGACGCCGCCACCTTACGAGAAATTACAGGATATTGCAAAAGAATATCCACAGCTCCCAGTGATGACTCAAGATGGAAGATACAAAATTGAAGATGAAAATGAACAAGTAATAGAGACTGGTAAAGCTACAACAACTGTAACAATGTATCCAAAACTCAAAAACAAAAAGAAGAAGAAAAAGACAAGCTCAAAAACCGTGGGACAAAGACTCAGAAAATTGTCCTCCAAAAATGACAAAAGTGATGAAGAAGAAGGAGCAGCGAATGGATACGATCCAGCTGTGAAGAGAGTTTTGGCTGCCGCGGAGAAGAAAGGAAAGAAGTCATTAAAGGTGACATGCAAAACACAAAAGGAGAACAATGACACTGAAACAGAAGACAGCGATGAAGAGTCAGAAGATGGATCGGATTCAAATGAAGAGACTCAAGATCAGAGTGATGATTCTGATTCAACATCCTGGAGAGATGCAGAGAACAGACCGAAGCATCGACTTTCGTTCTCAGAGCCTTCACTTGCGCGACAAGACAGTGACAAAGGGAATAAACCAGAAGATGTGCCCAATAATAATAAAAGGACAACGTTTGGAATACAAGCCATGGCAAAATGTCGATATGTCGGATTTGATGGAAAAGTTGCCCATACTCCAAGATGGTGCACACCCCTGGATAGCTAAACTGGAGGAGATGCTAGTGGGGACACAAGCAGCAATGGGAGATATAAAGAGACTACTAGCAACTATTCTTGGCATGGCAGGGATGCAAGAAGTCTTGACAAAAGCAGGACTGAACCAATATGGGAAGACAGCAGTGTACGACGCAGAGCTGTTCGTTGCTTGTAAGGGAGCCATTTGTAGAGCAATGTGTGAGATGTTTCCAACAAACGTGCATCCAGACAATATCATTCTTCAACCGCTCGGAGAGGAGGAAAACCCGAGAGTATACGTATCAAAAGCTTATCAAGTGTGGAGAAATGTCACTGGCAACAATCCAGAGTTGAATCAAATGGAGAAATCAATTCTGCGAGCTAAAATTCAAAAAGGCTTGCCGATACCAGTAAAAAATAAACTGGCAGAAGTTGTTGGCCTTGGAAGCATGACAAATAAGATTTACACAGACCACATAGCTCACCAAGTGGAGCTATATCGGAAAAAGAAAGAAGATCAAAGAGAGCAAGATCAAGAAGTGCTTCGAAAACTGAATCAAGTAAAAGTTGGAGGAGGAAGAACAACGATTCATGAAGATTACAATTGAGGAAAGACTTCCCATGGGACTAAAACGGAGTCTAAATTTTTTTAAGAAAATTTGGCTGAAATTGAACAAGAATCTGAAAAGGACGATTATTCAAAGACATGGATGACATGATAATTATTCACTGAATAAAGAAATGTGTCATAAAGACTCTATCAAGTGTTACAGAAACTATTGGGAAGAGGGAGACAGAGTCTCAAAAGAAGTTACCATACTGCAAGAAGAATTGGATTATATAATAATAATAAATAAATACATAGCAATAGCTAAATGTACTACATAAATCAAGTGCTAAAAGTCTCACAAAGTAAACAGAACAGCCGAAGAAGCTGCAAACCTTGTGACCGGTGAAAATGCAGTGAGGAGAAGTTCTTTAAGTCACATATTAGGTGAATTTGAAAGAAAATATTACATTAAAGATGATTTTGATTTAAAGATGTTAAAGATTTGATGTTAGACTGTTGGTTCTAATTATTCTTGAAGCACATGGCTTAGCGCATGGTGCAAGGAGGAGGTTAAGAGACAATTAGACACCAACCAGAGACAATATTTACTTTGAACTACTTTCAAAACTTGAACAGAAGAGATGCATAATCTGTTGCCAAGTTTGTGTGTAGTGAAGTTTTGTGTAGACAATCATAAGGAGGTGGAGACTGTCAAACAGAATCTTTCTGGAGAAAGACAGAATTTGTGAATAATAAAAAACTGAATAAATTTTGAAATATAATACAATTAGATCAAATTGGGGTTCAATAGGATTTAAGGAGATTAAACTAGATTAAAGACTAGATTAATGTAGGAAACAAATTAGAAATGGAGTTTTGGAAAATAATCTAGCAAAATAGAGGTTTAAACTGGAAGAAGAGCTTCCACTGACATTGACAACGTTCAAGTGAGTTACAATTTCAAATGAAACCACATGAGTGGTGACGGGTGCACATATGTCAACGCAGCGTTTGCACTAGTGGTAAGAACCATAGTTTAAAGCTATTAGAGAACAAGATGCAAACAGATGTTAAGATATGATGGTACATTTGATGAGAATTTTCTACAGACATTGCAGACAAATCGGTCTGAAATGGGGAAAACAGTGGTGACATTACAACAGAAATTAATCTCCATACTAAGGGTTTAAGCAATTTCCACTGACGAAGTTGATTTGATAACTGGGTTCAAAACCAAATAGGAAGCTAAAATTTAGTAGTGACTAAAAAGGGGAAATCTTGAATTAAGGGAAAATACGGAAGAGAAAATAATCAGAGAAGATATATTCTCTATAATAATGGGAGAAATATCTAGATTAGAAGAAATTAGGAATGGCGTTTTGCATTAGAAAATTATTGGTGAAGACAAAATTATAGATTGGTGCTGTTTAGAAATATTTGCATTAATGATTACATTAATGATTAAGTACAAGATGACTCTGTGAGTGAGAGTCAACGTTGACATCAACATTAACTAGGACAACAGCAAAGATGAAGTTGTCTGTTATAACAGCAAGAACATTGACTATTACATCAACAGATAAAATGGAAATCGGGTTTAGAATTAGTTAATAGTAAATTAGCTTAACTCAACAGGAGTTATCATTCATGGTGATGGTTCCTTAAAGGGGATGCATGCACATGATCATGAATGATGGTTAGCCTAGCACTCACATAGAAGGAGTGTTCTGGTTTAAGGGAGGAGTACAGTACATTACATTACAGTACATTACATTCCATTACATACATTTTTAACATTTATTTTCTATTGTTTTTGTTTTATATATTCCATGATTTGTTTTACTTATTAAATTTGGTTAACCATTATATTATCACACTTATATATATATACATATCTATATTCTGTTCACATAAAAAATAAAAATACTTTTTAGAGGATGTTTTTACATGAAAAGATTGCAAGCTACAAGATACTGTTCAGTTATTTTTGTTCCCAGGACGATGCTGAAATGCTGTTAAAAGGGACAATGGACATGGACAATAACTGGAGTGGACATTGAGAATATCAGATGAGAACGCTGGAGCCAAACATCACAACAAGACCAACACCTTTGAAGACAACATAATCATCGCTGAGGAGTGGTGAAAAGAGTTATAATAGAATGTTAAAAGGGTTAAATAAATGATTGGGGTAAATAAGTAAAGGGTTGATGAAATAAAATATACTCATGTGTTGATGTGTTGAGGTGTTGTTGATAATCCAGTGCTGATGTTTAGGTTGTGCGGCGACACAAATATCCTCACACAGCAGCGATTAAGGATTGATTCAATTGGATAATAACTTAATACATAAAACTAAATACTAAATACAAATTTACTCTTAAAGTTAATGATAATCAAAGAAGTGAGGCTGTTTAGGTCGCTAGGTAACACGATCAAGGACAGCCAGAAGGGGTGGTAGCCAAGATCGGTCAGAACAACTGACGGTTGGTGCCGCGAGAGAATTTTCCGGCTAAACAAAAGTAAATATCGACAAGCAGGTTTTAGCTCTCGCTTGTCGCTGATCGTGTCTAATTAATTAATTGATCTGAGCTTAATCACTCAGAAAGGGAGGAATATGAAGTGTATTAAAACTAGGTCCATGCAAAGTTAGGCCTCATTCTGAGACTGGCTTTAAGGAATATGTGTGTTTCTACCAAAATGTCTATTCCACGGAATGTAAGGGGCCCACATCTGATTAACTACCGAATGAGAGATGTCTCCATCGGCTGCGAGGCCTTGAGATGCCTCGTATACATCTGTGTTTTCTCATGATCTCATTTCTGTAACTTCTCCCCTGGTGCTACCCAAATAAGGATACTTTTACATCTTGTTCTCTCATTGGCTAATCCGTTGGTACATGGATAGGGTCATACCTGTCAGATATTGTTTATCGGTCTTTGTGCGGTTTCAGTATATAAGGCGAGGTGCGCCCAGAGACGGGGTTCGTCTTCCTGATCACCAGCGGACCCAGGGCGCTGTTTTCTGCTGTCCTGTATTTGACACTGCTTTCTCTGTAAATAAACTAACTTGAAAAGTTGCAGAGCTTTGTCAGCGTGAATCCTTTGTCTACACCCTACGCCCCAAACGAGCATTGATCCAGCCACCACAGTCCCCCAGTAAGTGGAGACACTGCTGGTCTCTGGATCCACAGACTCACACGTGTCCACAATCATCTTCTTCAGGCTTTTTGTGAGCTCAGAACCTCCTTTTGCACCTTTGGAATTCTTTAAGAAGAGACTCTGACGTTTGCTCCACCATCTCATTTATGTTCAGAGAGATTAAGTTTTTAAGTCTTGTGATGGCAAAAGAGATATAAAAGAGATATAAAAGAGATACAAAAGAGATATAAAAGTGGATTAAAGTCACTCACGTTGTGTCACTTCTTGGTCCGAGGAGGTTTTTCTGCTTCTTAAAACTCCATAAACGTCTCTAAAATGTGAAATCAAAGCTGAGCAGAATCTGTGTCACACCCATAGACCATGAAAACGAGTGGACTGTTGGACTGTGAGGTCAGAGGCCACGCCCCCAAATACTCACACAGGTATATAAATACACACGTGGTACATTCTGTCAGTCAAAGTCTGAAACAGTAACTCTTCTGCTCATGTCCCAACACTGCCACCTTCTGGAAATGTCGTGTCAGGTTCATTCATAAATCTAACACCCAAACTTGACTTTTCCATTTCGAGACGAGCTCTTTGCTTTTTTACAACAATCTGAACAAACGTTACATTATAAACCTTCTGGTCATTCTGGAAAAATGTCATATTCACAAATCCAGACTCAGAAATAAAGAAAAGAACTAAAAAGAAATGGACCTGGAGCGACTAAAGTCCAGTGTGCTCTCTCTGCTACTATATTCACAGTTTAATATTGATAAAGTTGTGTGGTCTTGACTTCCTCTTGAGACGTGAGTGGGACATTTTCATCTGCAGGTCCTTCTTGATGAAAAACTCCTCTTCAAACACAAGTTCAAGCGCACAACTCTCCCACGTGGAATAACAGATATGTACTTGTGAACAGGAGATGGACCTTTCTCCACCAGAGCTTTTCTAACGCTGTTCGTGGAGAAAGAAGAACATTGTGTGTGAATTCTGTGCCAAATATCAGATCTGCTGTAGCCAAAGAAGATCTAAACAGAGTGTCCAGTCTCTCCCAGGATCTCTGACCAACACGGTTAAACAGGATCTAATACAGTCTAAGGTGACCCCTGTAATGAGGGCTCTTTGTGTGGACGCTGCTGAGTTATCGGCCACTTTATTAGGTACACCTGTCCAACTGCTCGTTAACGCAAATGTCTCATCAGCCAATCACACGGCAGCAGCTCAATGCATTTAGGCTGTAGACTTGGTCAAGAGGATCTGCTGCAGTTCAAAGCAGCATCAGGACGGGGAAGAAAGGTGATTGAAGTGACTTTGAAGGTGGCGTGGTTGTTGGTGCCAGACGGGCTGGTCTGAGTATTTCACAAACTGTTGATCTACTGGGATTTTCACACATCTCTAGGGTTCACAGAGAATGGTCGGAAAAAGAGACAATATCCAGTGATTATTATGAAACCCTCTTTTATTATAAATCACATCATCAGCAAAATGTCAACCATCATCAGTCAATTCATCCTGAAAATCAAAGAAATATTAAATACATTTATTAAACATGAAGCAAAACATTTCATCACAAATGTTCAGGGAGTAAATACCATTTTGTCCTGGGACTTTTGAAAACATAAAACTATAATAATAATAATAATAAAATGTTTGAGAATGAGTGACAGTTTCTGACTCCATGAGAGTTTAGTCAGATTTGACAAATTCCTTTTTGAAGCGTTCCAATGTAAAACAGAAATAATTGTTTGATTCGTCGAACACTAAAATAATCTCGACAAAATAATATGAATAATAAAATGCTCATTGAAGTTAAATGTTTTTTCTAAATGTGTTTGTGTTTGGGGTGAGACCAGACTAACAGGACCTGAAGTGTCAGTCCTCCAGGGGGCGCTGTGTGCTCAGCTCCACCAGAGACACTGAACTGTCAAACCACCTCAGTCCAAACCCAGGAAACAGAGGCTCAGTGAAGGAGGAGCTGAAGGTGTGGAGGTGGGACAGTTCTCCACCAGAGAGGACCTGATAGAAGGACAGAGCTCCAGCCTCAGAGTCCAGGAACACGCCCACTCTGGAGGTGAATGGAGATAACTGAGATGACAGCGCATCTCTTATCGAACTTGACATAAACTCATGTCTTTCTTTCTCATTGTGCATAAAATAATATTTTCCTCCCCAGATCCTCAGATTCCAGGACTGATCATTGAGTCCAAACTCACACTTCTCACTCTTTCCTCTCCGTCTGATTCCTCTGTAACTCACGGCTACATCAACGTTCCCCCTGCACTGCACCTCCCAGTAACAGCGCCCCCTCAGGCCGGAGGAGGCCAGGACCTGACACCAGTGTGTGAACCTGTCCTCATGATCTGGAACTTGTTCTGACTCAGAGAGTTCCACAGTCCGTTTGTCCTCAGACAGATGGAGTCTTCCGTGTGCCGTGTTTGGATCCAGAGTGAGCTCACAGTGATCTGAAACACAAAGACACATTTAAAATGTGATGATTTAAACAGGTTAGTGAGAGTAAATATGAAGTGTGAAAGTGCTGTTTCTTCTCAAAGGTAAATCAATGATAATGAGGTGGTTGGAGGCTCAGCTCATGTGTGATCAGCTTCAACATGTTTAGTTTGGCTCAAAACCTCATCAGTGTTTTGAACTGGGACGTTCAGTTTGTGCGGCTCCAGATCCAATACTGATCTTTAATGTTTGTTCTTTATGATACTGATCCGATACCGATCTGATACCGATCTGATCTTCTTATGTTTCATGTTTTTGACCCTTAGTTTAGTCTGATCTTGAGCCTTTATAAAACATGAAGAACACAAAGCTGAATTTGGCTCCAGTTTAATTCCATGACGACAGTTTCAATATGAATATTACAGAATAGTGTTTTAAAGTGGTCCACAGCTTCAGAGCATCACACTCACTGTGACAGACACATTGATGGATTGATGCAGGTCAAATGAGATGTACATTTATATATTTGTGAATAAATCATTGGTGGACGACCTAAACTGTGCTTTCTTCACCTGTGAATGTGGATGTTTTTCAGACGTTCCACATTCTGCTTTGGAGCCTCTCAAAATCCACATTTAGTCAAAGACAGATTTGTTCTCATCAATTCTCATTTATAAACATGAACGTTGAGATGACATGATTGACAGTTTAAAAGTGGGCGTGGTGTTCAGGGGAGATGTCCGTGGACACAGTGTGGATATTTGCTCCAACTAAAAGACTCTTTAGGCCCTTTTTACTTTAGTTTTTAGACTTGTTTTAGACCGGAGCGCCAAGGCACACGCATTTCCCGAGTCCTCACGGAGCGAGACGAGCCGGTCGTGACACACGGCTGTAAAAACACAAGATTCTATCAAGTCAAAGTACAGCACATTTACTATGTTGTGGAGACACCAGATTGTTGAACTTTAGCCTTCTTCTTTCACCAATAAGTGACTTTTGACTCCTTTGACTCGTCTACTGCCTCTTAAGTCTCTCACACACATGGATTGTAGAAGAACAAGCAACATTTTTAACTGGAACAAGAAAATATGAGCACATTTCTCCTATTTTAGCTTCACTCCACTGGCTGCCCGTCCATTTTAGGATTCATTTTAAAACTCTTTTATTTACGTTTAAAGCCTTAAATGGTCCTGCCCCTCCTGACCTCTCCGAGCTGCTACACCCCTACACTCCCAGCCGTTCCCTCAGGTCAGCTGACCAGCTCCTGGCAGTGCCACGGGCTAAAGGTCAGAGGTGAACGAGCCTTTGCAGTGGCAGCTCCAGTGGAACAAAGTGCCACTCCCCATAAGAAAAGCCTCTTTTGAAATCGCTTCTAAAAACATCTGTTTTCTCTGGCTTTTAACTCCATGTAGTGTGTTGATTGTATGTTTTATATGTGTTGGGAGGGCAGCACCTTTATATTTATTTTATTTTGTTTATTTTTATTCCATTGATTTTAGTGTGTTTGTTTGATTTAATTTTCTATTTGATTTTGTTTTTATATCTTATTTTATTACTTTTATCCTATTTATGCCTCTGTAGTCTTTTACCTGCTGTGAAGCACTTTGGAACACTCTGGTTGTGTAAATCGTGCTGTATAAATAAAGTGGATTGGATTGGATTGGAAAATACACAACTTTATTGATTTAGGATCAGATTTTGCTCCAACTAAAAGACTCTTTAGGCCCTTTTTACTTTAGTTTTTAAGACTTGTTTTAGACTGAAGCGCCAAGGCACACGCATTTCCCGAGTCCTCACGGAGCGCTTTAATTCATATTAAATGATATATTAATATATCTTGAGTAACAGTTAATATGTAAAACGCAGCCTAATTGTGTCTCAGACATAAACATATCAGTGTTTATTTGTGTCTGATACAATATGTCTTTGTGTCTTACATTCAATTAAAAAAGTCAAAGGTCCAAACGTGACTGTGTCATATTAAATAATGATTGAGACACGTCAATATCTCTTTGTGATATGAATCCATTATTATTTGTAGAAAGGATGAACAAAAACAAGTCAAAGACATTTCTTACATTAATACATGACATGTCCTCTGAGTGCGCCATCTAGTGGTGAAATCAGCCTTATTCAAAAGTGACTCCTTATTTATTTCTTCTTTATTTTCAGCTTTAATTGGCATAAAAACACAATAAACAGTAATAAACGTGTAGTTTTGAGGAGAAAGAGAGCATAGATCATGTGACGTCTGCAGAGCTGAGCCGATGGTGCCCAGGCACATTGTACTCACAGCTCCTCAGTGTTTCTGCTGCTCTGGACTTCAGCCTTAACATGAGCAGTGACCGCTGCGTGTGGACCACGTGAGGACCATATGCACTTGTATGGAGCCCATCTAGTCACAGGTTCTGATCCCATACTCAAACATACATGTGTCTGTGTGACGGGGGAAAGGGTGGAGTCTGTGGGAGCTGTGGTGGAGGAGGACCAGGGCATCAGGAGTAACTCAACAATGTGGGCTCAGGAGTAACCGCAGCAACAGCCTCCTCTCACTGCCACCAAGAACACGACCTTTTAAGACATCGTTTGTCCCGTCTGCCGTGTCCAGGGCCCAAGCCTTCAGGGGCTTTTTCATCTTATATATGTTGTTTTATCATTGTTCATCGTTTGATGTTGCACCGAATCACCAAAGCAAGTTCCTATTTTGTGAATTATGTTCAGTGACAATAAACCTTTTCTGATTCTAATTCTGATTCTGACTTCTTCTTTTGCATTTACCCCTTGACTACAGATGACACAAACTGCTGCACAAACAGACGGGCAAAGTGTGAGCGGCGGCCGAGGCGTCGGAGCAGGACAATATGTTTCCAAGTCCAATTCATGACGACAGACGAGTACGAGAGCGAAAGCTCAGGATAAAGAAGACGCCATCATAAATCTGTCTTATAATAATAAGGTATTATCATATTTACCTGTAAGATTAGGAGAATAAAGATGAATGTAAAGATCGCCCTAGTTCAAATGTAAAGTTGGACAGTTCCTCCAGTGAAACAGTTTCAGTCTGATGTTTGTGGAAGTTGCTGCTTGTCAAACCTCTAAATGTGTCGATAAGTTCAAATAAAAACATCAGATCTACAGCTGTGAGTCTTCTACATGTGAAGTTGTACCAAATAAAATACTACTCACATTTTCTAAGACCTGGAACCATCCAGCGCTTTCCAGAAGGATCCAACCTGGAAAACACAAGTCTAGTTTAGACCAGAACCTGGACCAACCCCTGAACCAGGGCCCACACCTGACAGACTGTAGGGGGCAGTGTGGTCTCACCTGACAGACTGTAGGGGGCAGTGTGGTCTCACCTGACAGACTGCAGGGGGCAGTGTGGTCTCACCTGACAGACTGTAGGGGGCAGTGCGGTCTCACCTGACAGACTGTAGGGGGCAGTGTGGTCTCACCTGACAGACTGCAGGGGGCAGTGTGGTCTCACCTGACAGACTGTAGTGGGCAGTGTGGTCTCACCTGACAGACTGTAGGGGGCAGTGTGTTCTCACCTGACAGACTGCAGGGGGCAGTGTGGTCTCACCTGACAGACTGTAGGGGGCAGTGTGGTCTCACCTGACAGACTGCAGGGGGCAGTGTGGTCTCACCTGACAGACTGTAGGGGGCAGTGTGGATCGTCCCGTAGAGCGGTCAGTCTCTCTGCTGAGGGTCCTGGATGGTTGTAGCTCAGGTCTAACTCTCTTAGATAGCAGTGGGTGGAGCTTAGAGCTGAGGCCAGATAGGCCCCGCCCCTTTCTGAGACCAGACATCCAGACAGCCTAAAGACACACAGCATTACACTCATGTGGAAACAAGGGGCAGAGTGCATGATGGGAGTGTCTCACCTGAGAGTCTCCAGTCTGCAGGGGGCGCTCTTCAGTCCATCACACAGCAGCTCCACTCCTGAGTCCTGGAGGTCATTTTGACTCAGGTCGAAGTGTGTGAGACTGGAGGAGCTGAGGACTGAGGCCAGAGGACCACAGCTGAGAGAGGACAGGCCACAAGTACTCAATCTGGGGACAATACATTGTTATTTATTATGCCCCGAAATAGTAAAAAATAGTATTGCAGTAGTACACAAACTTTGTAACAAAAAATAACTTTAAATGCAAGTTATTCAGACGAATAGAATAGAAATGTAAATGGACTAATAAAAAACAAACACTGAAAGAGCAAAGTGTAGCTGATCTAACCTGAGAGTCTCCAGTCTGCAGGGGGCGCTCTTCAGTCCATCACACAGCAGCTCCACTCCTGCGTCCTGGAGGTCATTTTGACTCAGGTCGAAGTGTGTGAGACTGGAAGAGCTGAGGACTGAGGCCAGAGGACCACAGCTGAGAGAGGACAGGCCACAAGTACTCAATCTGGGGAAAATACATTTTTATTTATTATGCCCCGAAATAGTCATTGCAGTAATAGTATTGAAGCAGTACACAAACTTAAAAATAACTTTAAATGCAAGTTATTATGATGAATAGAATAGAAATGTCAATAGACTAATAGACAAACAAACACTGGAAGAGCAAAGTGTAGTTGATCCAACCTGAGAGTCTCCAGTCTGCAGGGGGCGCTCTTCAGTCCATCACACAGCAGCTCCACTCCTGAGTCCTGGAGGTCATTTTGACTCAGGTCGAGGTGAGTGAGACTGGAGGAGCTGAGGACTGAGGCCAGAGGACCACAGATGCTGTTTGTCAGGTTACAGCCGGACAGACTGAGGACGGAGAGGGAGATTAGAGCGCACTCACACCTGATCGTGAACAAAGTGTCAACTATGAGGTCCGTTTGGCCGATGTCAGTCTGATTTGTGCTTCAGTGATGCTGCTGGAGGAAGTGGACCTTATGAAAGTCTGTGTGTAGTTGAACTTTAGGATTATATGGCCTCGAGGACATGTTTATGTACCAGTGTTTTCACATTTTAGCTGCTTTTGTTGGACACATTACCCTGGAATGTTCTGCCATTTGGATTTAGGGTAGACTTCGAGTTGAGAGTGTTAACCACTCTGCCACAGTGTAGTTTGTACTCACATGGCTTTGGTGGAGGCCTTGATAACCGGCAGCAGATTCAGCAGAGCCTTCTCTGAGGGACAGTATTTCCTCAGGTCAAACTCCTCCAGGTCTGAGTCTGTGGATAGTAAGAGAAAGGCCAAGGCTGACCACTGAGCAGGAGAAAGTTCATCTGCCTTCAGGCGTCCTTCTCTCAGGGTGTTTTGGATATCCTGCACCAGACTGTGGTCGTTCAGCTCGTTCAGACAGTGGAACAGGTTCAGGCTTTTCTCTGTAGACAGACACTCATCATTGAGCTTCTGTTTAAGGTATTTTACTGTCTCTTGATTGGTCTGAGAGCCACTTCCTGTGTGAGTCAGCAGACCCTGCAGCAGCCTCTGATTGGTCGGCAGAGACAGGCCCAGGAGGAAGCGCAGGAACAAGTCCAGGTGTCCGTTTGGACTCTTTAAGGCCTGGTCCACAGCAGAGCTGTAGAAGGCTTTTTCAGAGGAGTTTGATGGGGACAGCAGGTTCTCTCCAGAGCTGAAGAAGGTCTGATGGACGTGAAGAGCAGCCAGAAACTCCTGCACACTCAGATGGATGAAGCAGTAGACCTTATCCTGGTACAGCCCTGGCTCCTCTCTAAAGACCTGTGTGAACACTCCGGAGTACACTGAGGCCGCTGCAGCGTCCAGCCCACACTCGCTCAGGTCACACTCGTAGAAGATCAGGTTTCCTTTCTGCAGCTGCTCAAAGGCCACTTTTCCCAGAGACTGCACCATCTCCCTGGTCTGTGGAGTCCAGTGAAGGTCTGCCCCTGATCCCTGGTGATACTTGATGTTCTTTACTTTGGCCTGCACCACCAGGAAGTGGACGTACATCTGTGTGAGAGTCCGGGGCAGCTCTGGTTCCTCTGTTTGTTCCAGAAGCTTCTGTATAACTGTGGAGAGGATCCAGCAGAAGACCGGGATGTGACACATGATGTGGAGGCTGCGGATGCTCTTGATGTGGGAGAGAACAAGTTTGACCTGCCGCTCGTCTCTGAACCTCTTCCTGAAGTACTCCTCCTTCTGCGGGTCGGCGAACCCTCGCACCTCTGTCACCATGGAGATGCACTCAGCAGGGATCTGATTGGACGCTGTGGGGCGCGTGGTTATCCAAAGGCGAGCGGAGGGAAGCAGGCTCCCCCTGATGAGGTTTACCAGCAGCACGTCCACTGAGACGGACTGTGTGGGGTCGCTCAGGACCCGGGTTTGGCTGAAGTCCAGAGGAAGTCTGCACTCGTCCAGACCGTCAAAGATGAAGAGCACCTGGAGCTGTTGGAAGCTGCAGAGAGCGTTGGATGGACTGAAGAAGTGGTGCAGCAGCTCCACCAGGCTGAACTGTGTGTCTCTGAACACATTGAGCTCTCTGAAAGTGAACGGGAACAGCAGCTGGAGCTCCTGGTTGGTCCTACCTTCAGCCCAGTCCAGACTGAACTTCTGAGTCAGCACTGTTTTCCCCACGCCGGCCACGCCCTTCGTCAGCACGACTCTGATTGGTCCCTTTGTCTGTGCTCTCATTGGTTCTTCTCTGATTGGGAGTTTAAACATATCTTCACACTTGATGGCGGTCTCTGCAGAGGCCGGTTTCCTGGTCTCGATGTGTCTGACCTCATGTTGCTCTGTGGCCTCTCCCTCTGTGATGTACAGCTCTGTGAAGATCTGCTTCAGTTCAGAGGAGTTTCCTTCTTTAGCGATGCCCTCACACACACGGCTGAACTTCTGTACCAGACAAGTCTTCACTTCTCCCTGAACCTTAGAACACAGACCTGTAAAAAGAGAAATCTGCATCAGACGTGTAACTGGACACACTGGGTTCAGTTAGAGCAGAGAAAGCTCTGGAGATTTTATGAAATTAAACCCACTGTTACGGCCCCCGTCCTCCCTGTTGTGTGTTTGACTGTAAATGTTCCCTTCCCAACACGGCTGTAACAAGGGACAAGTTGGTTTCTTTTTTCTACTTCCTGATTCCTCTGGTTGATGGGCCAATCCACAGTCTTCACCTGCAGCGACTCCCAGTATTTAAAGACACGTGTTGCAGCTGCACAAGGCCATTTGTCTTCTCGTTCATCAGGGCTGTGGTGGTAGTGCCTGACTTTGTGTTTTGAGACATTTGTAGTTTGTTTGTTTGTTATGTGTCTCCTTTTAAGTTGTCACTTTGATTCTGTTCATGGGCCTTTGTTTTGTTTGTCCTGTGACTCGTACCTTTTAGAGACACTTAACTTGTTTTCTTAGTCATGTCTGTGTTTGTTCATTTACCTTTGTGTTCCTGTTTATTGAACAAACTTTATCTCACCATTGAACATCTTGGTTTTATTACTTCTTTTACACTCGCAGTTGTAACACGCACACTTTGAAACAGCAGAAACATTTGAATCCAGATAAGAGAGCTCTGATCAGTCCTTTTCAGCCAATAACAGCTGTAGCTCATCACCTGACATTTAATGCTGATATGCAAGTATAATTTAGGTAATAAAATAGACTTACAATAGACTAGTTCAGTCAGTAAAAAGCAATGTTCTCGCTGGGCTGAGGTTGAAGGATGTCGGTGGGACAAACCGTACTAGCGCCGTAGGCAGCGCGAGCAAAAAGTACTACGGCGCTTGTGATCTTAATATCCTATTATGATCACTCTTTTCATACCTGAATATTGCCTATAGGTTCTCGGTCAATTGAAATTTACGTTCGTGAATTGTCACTATCCCGTTTTTGTGTGTCTGTGTGTGAGAAAACAGGTCCATCACTTTCACCCACGACTGCCACAGACGCTCTCGCAGAACAGGAGCCAAATAAACATTTGGGACCAGAATGGAAGTCGTCTGTTATCGAGTGTAACTTTCTTAACTATATGATCGCGTTATATAAAAAACTCGCAGTATCTTTTTGGCATGGCGCCCCGCCATGATAAAACCCCTCAGCGAGAACACTGAAAAAGGTGTGTAGATTTGTGCTTTAGCATCAAATCTTCTTCCTTGTGCCTATGTAACATAGTTGATATGAGCGCGTTAAATCCCAGCATATTAAGGCGCACTGCCATCTTCTGGTACCTGTTTGTACCTACACTTGTACCTGTACTGATATCGCGAGAACTCTCTAGAGCTCTCCTCACTGTAATGGAGGACTCAAGACGAGATAACATGTCCATGAATTGGAGTGGATAAAATGTGTAATTCATTCATGTGTAGTCATTGTGCAGCTAAACTAGTAATTGTATGAGTGTTGTATTTATCTTATTTTTACCGTCTTCTGCTGACGTAAACTCGCAGTATATATGATTTGACCGTGTTTTTCTAACGAGCTAGTTAGCGGCTAACAAACCGCTGTCTCCGCAGACGACAGAGAACATGGTGAATGTCCACTGAAAAGCCAATTCACTCTTGTTTTATCTTGTGCAGGTATGTAAATGTGTGGGAAATGTTTTATGTTGAAATGTTGTTTTTGATGTCGATGATGTTGATTTGAGGGTGTTTCACTCACACACAAAAGAAAAGAAAAAAATGACAGACAAATTGCATTAAGATATTTTCAATTGATTAGAAATAAAATTATTGCATTATACGATCACGAAAGCTACATTAACAATGGGTCATATTACATATTGTAATGTAGGACTCACTGTAATGGAGGACTCGAGACAAGATGACAGAGCACATGGTGAATGTCCACTGAAAAGCCAATGCACGACTCTTGTTTTATCTTGTGCAGATAATAAACTGCTGTCAGACCAAACCAGCCGCCTCCGTGAGTCATTGAAATAAATGAGAAGGCAAAATACACTGGTCACACCTGTACCTAAAAACCTGGAGCATCTGAACTGAATGATTTTCACCCAATAACACTGACCTTCATTTGATGTAAGAGTGTGGAGCAAACTGTGAGTAAAAACATCATGTCGTCTATATCCAACTGTTTGGACATCTAACAGTTTGCATATGAAAGTCAGAAGTACAGAAGATGCAGCTATCACTCTATATAACACCTTAGCAAAGCACCTTCAGGCCCCTGACCATTATGCTAGAATCCTCTTTGTGGACTTTACATCAGCTTTCAGTTCTATGCGTGTACATATTTGACTGAACAGGCTCATGGACCTCGGTGTTAATGGAGGCATTATCAAATGGGCCAGAGACTTTTTGTCCAATCGTTCCAAAGAGATATTTATCCTACTCTGGGTAGGCCCTGCCCACTGGGCGGGACCTCCTAATGAAAAGGTGTTATTGGTTTCAACAGAAACTAAACCTTTTTGTTTTCTATCAAACTAGCCTCTTTGTTTACAATCAGTCCTTTAATGGACTATCAGTAGTGATGCAGACCTAAACCCATGTTCAGGTTCAAGTCCGGATTCGAATCCAGAGCTTTAGGTTTAGGTCCGGACTCATTAGGTTCGGACCTAAACCATCCCATATTTGCATAATGTTATAACAGCATAACACAAGCTACTTGGCTTAATTATGCTGAAGACACTTGAACAAGGACGACTATCAAACACAAGGCTTAACTGCAGATTGAAATAAACTCAACTTGTCTGGTTTATTCACAGTTTTTAACAGAAGTTACAACTTACAAATCACAAGCTACTAGCTACGAGCTAGCTGCTAAACTATAGCTTAACTAACAGTTAACACACATTCATGTGCTTTACTTGAGGAACAAGAGCATGTTGAGTATTGTTGACAGATTCAGTCTGGGTCAAGGGTCAAAGCAGCTGTTTCATCTGATACAATGTTTTGCCTTTAGACACATTTCCATCTTTAATGTTACAGATCCATTGGCATCAAAAGTCAGGTAAAAACCTTCAAACAGACAAAACACCAGTGTAAATAATGAAATAACAGTGTAAAATAACAGAGTTATAAAAACTAGTATAAAAGTCAACTTGAATCACTATAAAGCATCAACTTAGCAGTATCAAAAGTAGAATATGAAAATATTTTACACAACACATCAAAATAATACATCATATTAGCAGCATTAAACACCAGACCAGATTTAACAACTGTAGAATACAAATACAAAATATAAACTCCAATTAATGAATGCAGCAATTA
The DNA here is from genome assembly GCF_026437365.1 of Eucyclogobius newberryi. Taxonomy (NCBI): domain Eukaryota; kingdom Metazoa; phylum Chordata; class Actinopteri; order Gobiiformes; family Gobiidae; genus Eucyclogobius; species Eucyclogobius newberryi. The sequence goes on along the minus strand of NW_027315746.1, from coordinate 4,086,100 downwards.
AGCAATATTACTTTGACTTTCCTTTGTATTTACTTAATGCCAAATATATCACACCACAACATAACACTTAAGTTATTTCATTCATATTTACACAAAGCCCAAAGCACAACCCAGACAAGACCAAGCTGACCCCGCCCCTTTAACCATCACAACATGGCACGCGGCGGCCACAGCTTAAACAGTTCAGATAAAGCCAGCGATCTCACCGGCTTCACTTCAATGTTCACATGTGGACACACGGTTCTGCAGCTCGACACGTACCAGGCGCTCCCGTCTCTCGCATCTTTAAACTTATTTCACCGGCTTTAACTTCTGCCCGGAAGACGGGTGCGTCACTAATTAGGGTCCGTGTGCGCTATTGACGGCGGCGCATGGCAATGTTTACGTCCAGCGCAAATTTCGCGATCAATGGAAGGTTTAAGATGGTTTAGATTCTAGAATGAAAAGGATATAGTATGTGAGTGCAATATTTTTTTATGAGTCCAGAACCGAATCACCGGGGTTTTTACAAGTCCAGATCCGGTCCGTCGTAGCGGTACACATCCCTAGATACATTATGAAATGTTGAGTGTGACATGTAGATCATGTTTATTTCTAATTGTTTTGATGAAACCAAAGGTAAATAGTTTTCATATTCGTATTACAACAGAAGAATGGTGCATTTGGAGCTCCGCCCCTCTGGTCACCTGACTGTCCAACACACAGAGGGTCCTGAAGCCTCTGGTGGACTGTTCGGCTGCTCCGCCGTGACAAAACCTAATATCTAAAGCTAGTTTGTCTCACGACACGTGCTGCTTTCAGGTGAGTAAAGTCCCCGCTCTGAGGGATTATAGACACTTCAAACACCACAGGGACTAGAACAGTGTTTGATTTAGGTTAGCTCCACTTTAAAGGAGCTTTAACTGTGAGGGGCTGCCACACTCTGTTGTAGCTGGACCCAAGACCCTCACACCTTCACAGAGTTCTTAAGCCACGTTTGGACTGGCCCCGGCCCCTCAGACCGGTTTAGAGTTCTTTGGAACGGTTTGCTCCATGCTCAGGGCGCTGAGCAGCAGACGTTACACAAATATAACAAATACAAAATCTAATATAAAAACTGAATTATACCTTTGACAAGATGTTTAAAGGGCTCGAAATAACAAATGAGCTGAAAACCAAGTGCAAAAGCCACTCTCAGTACTTGGGTACTCAGCCCCCAAAATGTTTGACTTCAGTGCAAAGCCTCTACGCAGAGTGCCGTGCTGCGACAAACAGAAAACAGCTGTTGCTAACGTGCTTTGCCTGCTTTGTGTGGCTAACGTGCTTTGCTAGCTTTGTGTTGCTAATGTGCTTTGCTAGCTTTGTGTTGCTAAGGCGCCACATATAAGTTAGCATCAGTGGAAACGTGGCTTTACTGTTCTGCAGATGCTGGAGCAGCTGCTCCTGGTCCATCCTCCTCAGGAAGTCCAGGGTGATGGTCAGAACCGCCTCTCTGCTCGACTCCTCCTCCTCACTCCCAGAGCATTCTGGGTAATCTGAGGCCAGGAGCCTGTGGAGCCTCTGCAGCTGCTGTTTGACATAATCCAGGACCTGCTCCTCCAGACGCTGAAACACAGAGAACACAGAGGAGCAGGTCAGGCCCTGGGATCCACTCTGCAGGTGGAATCTCCTCTAAATGTTTCTGACCATGTGACGCTTTTGGTACAAACCTTGAAAACAGAGTCCAGGTCACAGTCTCCTCTGGGGCCCTCTGCGCTCTCCTCTCTGTGGGACAAACAAACCAATGATACAACATTACACTCTGTCCACTGCAGAACATCAGAGCCAACAAACCCCCGACAGGAGCAACAGGAGCGACAGGTGTTGAGAAAAACGTCTTTAAAGAAACAGGATTTAGAGAAGGTTCTTCTGGGACTTACTCTGAATCTGGTCCTGGTTCTTTAAACGCTGGAGGTTGACGTCTGGAGCGGTCACTCTTTAAGGACAGGTGGCTCTGTCTGGACCTGGAAACATCAGCTCAGTCACAGAATAAACTGCAGAAGGTTCTAACCATCCAGTCCATACACCAGAGCTTCTCAAACTGTTTCTGCTGCGATCCCTTTAGGGGATTGTTAGTGAGAGCCCGGGACTGTGTGTCTGACACTCGGACCTGCAGTGTGGGGGCGCCCCAGGGCACTGTCCTCGCGCCCTTTCTCTTCACCTTCTACACTGCAGACTTCAGACATGACACGGACAGCTGTGTCCTGCAGAAGTTCTCTGACCACTCTGCCATCATCGGACTCATCACAGACGACGATGATGCGGAGTACAGAGGACTGGAGCAGGACTTTGTGGACTGGTGTCAGTGGAACCACCTCCTCATCAACGCGGGGAAGACCAAGGAGATGGTGGTGGACTTCCGCAGAGGCCACCCCACTGCCCCCTCACCAGTGAACATCCAGGGACGGGACATTGAGAGAGTGACTCATACAAGTACCTGATGTTCATCTGAACCACAAACTGGACTGGACTCATAACACAGACGCACTGTACAGGAAGAGCCAGAGTCGGCTCTACCTCCTGAGGAGACTCAGGTCTTTTGGAGTGACAGGGCCACTCCTGAAGACCTTCTACGACTCTGTGGTGGCATCAGCTCCTGTAGGCGTGGCCTGCTGGAGCAGCAGCATCACAGAGAGGGAGAGGAAGAAGCTGGACTAAGTCATCAAGACGTCCAGCTCCGTCCTGGGCTGTGCTCTGGACTCGGTGCAGGAGGTGGGGGACAGGAGGGTCCTGGCTAAACTCACATCTATGCTGGACCATGAGCAGGACACTCTGTCCACTCTGGAGAGAAGCTTCAGTGCCTGATCCACCCTCGCTGTGTGAAGGAGACGTGCTAGCCCTGAACACGTGCAATACTGACTTAACCATGTGCAATACCGTCACATTCATAAGATAAGATAAGATATTCCTTTATTGTCCCACATGGGGAAATTTCATTGGTGCAACGCAGGAAGATACAGAGGTAGATACAGAAGAACAGATCACTTGTGCAATTACTGTCACACTCACACGTAATTAATGTCATTCATGTGCATATAACTGATGTAAATAAGAGTGTTTACTTTACCATTATTAGTAGTATTATTTGTCTTATGCCAGCTATTTTTATTTGTATTATTATTATTATATTTTATCTTTATTTTCTTCTCTCCAGTCCCTATTAAGATATGAGAGGAGTTTTGTTAATAAGAGTTTTTGTTTTTGTACATAAGAGTTCTTCTATTAAGAGTGTTTGTTAAACTTCCTATAAGTTATCTGTCCTTTCCCCCTGTATCTACTGCGTTGTAACACCAACATTTCCCCATGTGTGGACAATAAAGTTATATCTTATCTTATCTTGTTCACGCCCCCCACAGCCTCCAGAAATATAAACTCATCAAATAAAACACATGCACTTTTACTATAAATGCCTCAATTAAAGGCGTAATGGACGATTTTTTGGCCCAAATCTGAGTCTCATTTCCTCGTGGCGTGGACGGCCGATTAGTCCTGCCACGTATCAATCATAAAACGCACCTACTGCTCACCTGCAGCCTCTTTCTGGCTCGTCTCCAGGACAGCAGCACGTTTCGCTGTGTCTAAGCGCATGGATCTATCATAATATAGTTCCCTCTGTGTACAGGACAACATTAAGACAGAGAAAGACAGTTTGAGCTCAGAAGAGACGGAAATCTACGGAGACGAGAGACGCGACGTGATCCGTCGCGCTAATAAACAAACGCACGTGTTGCAACGAGGCTTTGATGTGCCTCCGCAGGGGATGAGTGCACATGCGAAAAATCCTCCTTTATTCCTTTGACCTTAAATACACAGCAATAATGAGAGTTTGACATAAATTACATTCATTTTTAGTAAAAGTGTCACTCTCTCTTATGGTTATAGGAACTCTGAACTGCACATGAGAAGGTTCTGGGGTCTTACTCTGAATCTGGTCCTGGTTCTTTAAACTCTGGAGGTGGATCTTTAGAGCGGTCACTCTTTAAGGACAGATTCCTGGGTCTGGACCTGTAAAACACAGTCACAGCTGTTGTTAAAGCTGCTGCTGCTTCACTGAACTGTAACTGTCTAAAGTGTGAAGAGTCAGACTCACGGTGGATCAGTGCTGCCCCCTGGAGGCGGCTCCTTCACAGAGTCACTCATCATGGACCTGAGGAAAAGCACAGGAAACAGTGACTGAGACTGAGCTCACTTTACTCACACTAAAGTTTCCTTTATTCATGGGAAACACAGTGGTCACATATAGAAATAAGTCATTTAAATACAACGTAAAGTGCCTTTCATCTGGCTGTTTGTGTCACATTAAATGTACTTTATGAGTCAGAAAGTTTGATGTGATAAAGCTGCTCTCTAGAGTCACAGTGAGTCATTTGTGAATAAATGACTTGTTTGACCACATCAATAATCATCAAATCTAGAATAAATTGACTCTGATGAGGATCATTCCGTCTCAATGGATTTAAACGCTCTAATATATTTGGAGAGGCTTTTAGAAAAATGATCAAACTGAACAAGAGACGTCCATAAGAATAACCCAGACTGTGGCATTAGTCCAGGATAAAGCTCAACCTTATGATTCTCTTAAGAATTATCTTATATTTGTATTAGTTTAAATGTGTGAAAGAATAACATATATAAATATATATGATACTGTGTCAGCACGCCGAGTGTCTCTTTCGTTCCCGTGGGGCGGTTTGAAAAGCGAGGATTTTGGAAAATGGGGATTTTTAGCCAATTAAATCAATATCAAAAGTGACTTCGTCACTATGGGAAATGCCACAGGGAAATGGCGAGTGAGGGGCAAAGTCCGCCGCCCAATTTAACGTAGCAGTTACACCATGAAGCTACACGGTTTACCCTGATTTCATATCATGTGATGTGTCAAACTCCGTTACCTTGACAACAAACACTAAAGAGGAGTGTTTTTATTAGTTTATTACCTTGATAAGGCTCACGCTAAGCATTAAGTATCACTTAACTTATTTTCATAAAAACATGTTTTGGTTTTTAGAAAACCCATGAAAGAATGTTATAAATGACACGTCTTTAACTTTCCATAAAACAATAATGTCTGTGATTAAATATACAAATGTAAATGTTACACATGTAGTTCAGAGTAACTAATGCCACTTAGAAGCTGTTTTATGAAACACCAACAATTGTTTGTTTTTTATATTCTCGTCCTGTAGTAATTGTTACTCTGCAGTAGAAGTGACAGTATCACTGATGTTTGATTTGATCTTTACAATCTGATATTTTATAAAGTGTAAAATGTCATTTTATGTCAAATGTATTTTCTCACAAATGGAATTTGCCTCTAAGTCATTGTATCATCATACATCATCCAAAAGTGGAAATAAAGTGAGTTTATTTAATTAATTCAGTTGTAAATGTGGATTTAAAATATGTATTTAAACAGTCAATGTTAAATATTAAATTTTAGACATTTAAAAAAACCAAAACACGCTCATGTCAAATAGCGCCCCCTATATTTAGCAGCACCAGCCGCCACTGCTGAAGTCTCATCAACGTGAGTAACTGACGTTCTGTTTCAGCCGCCATTTTGTAACTGTCAAATTCGACTGAAGAATTCAGACAAACTCAAACTTTTAACACAATTTTATCTGAAATACTTTGATAATTGGACGACTCGTTGAACTAAAATGCAGTTAAGATGAATATATTTGAAGTTTTGCTCAACATTATAACGTTTTATCCCAGAATCGCAATTTTGTCGGTTGAAAGTCATGTTTTCTGGTGTCAAAAGCCTGGTAAAGACCTAAAAACAGGATCAAGTCTTGGGAGTCAGCGTTGCATCATCAGGTCCATCTAACACAGTCTGGTATTGGAACTAATGTGAGGGTTTTTCATGAAGCCAGTTTGTGCCTCGTTTATGTCCGAAAGGCCAGATTTAAGACGTTTGGCATAAACTGAGGCCAGTATTTTACACTCTGTATTGAAGCGTGTGATTGGACGCCAGTTTTCAATCATCAGCGGATCCTTTTGGGGTTCAGGGATCAGGCAGATCACGCCTTGTTTCACTGAAGCTGACATTTCTCCCAAGGTGACACATTGATTAAGCGCTTTAAACAATGGCTTTTCAATCATGTCCCAGAATGGAGCATTAAAACCCCCTGGAGACCCATCACACCGGGCAATTGGCCTTTTTTTAGGGCTTTTTTCCACTTCCTGTCATTCCACGATCGTTATCGTGAAACATCTGGTTGAGAATCTGACTGATTTCACTTTTTTGACAAAAGGATTCAACATATTTCAGAATATCTAGAGACTTAGATAATAACACTTTGTCAGTTACTTTTAGGTCATTCACACCATTTCTTTTTTGGTTCCTTTTTTCTGTAGAAGAAGCTTGAGTTTTCCCCATATTCTCTCCATTTACACGTCGATGTCACAAAAGCACCTTCAGCCGTCTCGTCTTTTAAGCCTTTCATTTCTACTTCCTCCTCTTCACCGCAACTTTTACACTGGGAATATTCTGGAATAATCTTCAACCATTTGACAAAACACATCATCGTTCAATAGATTCACATTCAACTTCCAGAAGCCTCTAATATCTGGTTCTCTTCTGCACCAGCCTGAGGTCAGCTGACGGTCAGAGAATGGGGCATAATTATGACACACTTTGATCGATTGGAATTATGCCCAGAATATTCCTTGATATCAGATTTAGAAAGTGCCAAATGTCCGTCACATTTAGTCGCTCGTTCGTTCTGTGCTTTTAAATGTGGAGGTCAAAACTCTTCTGGGAGGTATTTGATCCACTAAATCATTTGGTGCATGTTTGAAATCACCTGCTACGATTAGACACGCCCCCTGGGATTCCTTTCTCAATTCTGATCATTTATTCACACGTTATAGATGTTGCAAATAATGAAAGTACATTTCTCCTCCTCAATATTGAGAATGATCCATCTCTTTGGGATGAATATGATTTTGAACAGTTCCTTCTGTTCAGTGCGATAGCGGCGGTTGAGGCGTGCTCCGCCCTATTGAACCTCAGCAAATGAACAATCAGTAACTTCATCTTTTCAAAGATCTAAAGTCCGTCATTTATTCACCAAAACAGTTCAAATGACCAAATGTTTAATAAAGAAACACACATAAAAGAGCTGATTTCCACACGAGCCGTCTCATGGTTTTTATTTGGGGTCTTATCGCTCTTCTGTCCAACTCTGTGTCAAACGTCCCCCAGTAAGTGGAGACACTGCTGGTCTCTGGATCCACAGACTCACACGTGTCCACAATCATCTTCTTCAGGCTTTTTGTGAGCTCAGAACCTCCTTTTGCACCTTTGGAATTCTTTAAGAAGAGACTCTGACCTTTGCTCCACCATCTCATTTATGTTCAGAGAGATTCAGTCTTTAAGTCTTGTGATGGCAAAAGAGGTATAAAAGAGGTATAAAAGAGATACAAAAGAGATATAAAAGAGGTATAAAAGAGGTATAAAAGAGGCGGTGGATTAAAGTCACTCACGTTGTGTCGCTTCTTGGTTTTTCTGCTTCTTAAAACTCCATAAACGTCTCTAAAATGTGAAATCAAAGCGGAGCAGAATCTGTGTCACACCCATAGACCATGAAAACGAGTGGACTGTTGGACTGTGAGGTCAGAGGCCACGCCCCCAAATACTCACACAGGTATATAAATACACACGTGGTACATTCTGTCAGTCAAAGTCTGAAACAGTAACTCTTCTGCTCATGTCCCAACACTGCCACCTTCTGGAAATGTCGTGTCAGGTTCATTCATAAATCTAACGCCCAAACTTGACTTTTCCGTTTCGAGACGAGCTCTTTGCTTTTTTACAACAATCTGAACAAACGTTACATTATAAACCTTCTGGTCATTCTGGAAAAATGTCATATTCACAAATCCAAACTCAGAAATATAGAAAAGAACTAAAAAGAAATGGACCTGGAGCGACTAAAGTCCAGTGCGCTCTCTCTGCTACTATATTCACAGTTTAATATTGATAAAGTTGTGTGGTCTTGACTTCCTCTTGAGACGTGAGTGGGACATTTTCATCTGCAGGTCCTTCTTGATGAAAAACTCCTCTTCAAACACAAGTTCAAGCGCACAACTCTCCCACGTGGAATAACAGATATGTACTTGTGAACAGGAGATGGACCTTTCTCCACCAGAGCTTTTCTAACGCTGTTCGTGGAGAAAGAAGAACATTGTGTGTGAATTCTGTGCCAAATATCAGATCTGCTGTAGCCAAAGAAGATCTAAACAGAGTGTCCAGTCTCTCCCAGGATCTCTGACCAACACGGTTAAACAGGATCTAATACAGTCTAAGGTGACCCCTGTAATGAGGGCTCTTTGTGTGGACGCTGCTGAGTTATCGGCCACTTTATTAGGTACACCTGTCCAACTGCTCGTTAACGCAAATGTCTCATCAGCCAATCACACGGCAGCAGCTCAATGCATTTAGGCTGTAGACTTGGTCAAGAGGATCTGCTGCAGTTCAAAGCAGCATCAGGACGGGGAAGAAAGGTGATTGAAGTGACTTTGAAGGTGGCGTGGTTGTTGGTGCCAGACGGGCTGGTCTGAGTATTTCACAAACTGTTGATCTACTGGGATTTTCACACATCTCTAGGGTTCACAGAGAATGGTCCGAAAAAGAGACAATATCCAGTGATTATTATGAAACCCTCTTTTATTATAAATCACATCATCAGCAAAATGTCAACCATCATCAGTCAATTCATCCTGAAAATCAAAGAAATATTAAATACATTTATTAAACATGAAGCAAAACATTTCATCACAAATGTTCAGGGAGTAAATACCATTTTGTCCTGGGACTTTTGAAAACATAAAACTATAATAATAATAATAATGATAAAATGTTTGAGAATGAGTGACAGTTTCTGACTCCATGAGAGTTTAGTCAGATTTGACAAATTCCTTTTTGAAGCGTTCCAATGTAAAACAGAAATAATTGTTTGATTCGTCGAACACTAAAATAATCTCGACAAAATAATATGAATAATAAAATGCTCATTGAAGTTAAATGTTTTTTCTAAATGTGTTTGTGTTTGGGGTGAGACCAGACTAACAGGACCTGAAGTGTCAGTCCTCCAGGGGGCGCTGTGTGCTCAGCTTCACCAGAGACACTGAACTGTTTAACCACCTCAGTCCAAACCCAGGAAACAGAGGCTCAGTGAAGGAGGAGCTGAAGGTGTGGAGGTGGGACAGTTCTCCACCAGAGAGGACCTTATAGAAGGACAGAGCTCCAGCCTCAGAGTCCAGGAACACGCCCACTCTGGAGGTGTATGAAGGAAACAGAGGTGACAGCTTATATCTTCTCAAACTTGACATAAACTCAGGTCTTTCTTTCTCATTGTGCATAAAATAATATTTTCCTCCCCAGATCCTCAGATTCCAGGACTGATCATTGAATCCAAACTCACACTTCTCACTCTTTCCTCTCCGTCTGATTCCTCTGTAACTCACTGCTACATCAACCTCCCCCCAGCACTGCACCTCCAAGTAACAGCGCCCCCTCAGGCCGGAGGAGGCCAGGACCTGCCACCAGTGTATGAACCTGTCCTCATGATCTGGAACTTGTTCTGACTCAGAGAATCTCACAGTCCGTTTGTCCTCAGACAGATGGAGTCTTCCGTGTGCCGTGTTTGGATCCAGAGTGAGCTCACAGTGATCTGAAACACAAAGACACATTTAAAATGTGATGATTTAAACAGGTTAGTGAGAGTAAATATGAAGTGTGAAAGTCCTGTTTCTTCTCAAAGGTAAATCAATGATAATGAGGTGGTTGGAGGCTCAGCTCATGTGTGATCAGCTTCAACATGTTTAGTTTGGCTCAAAACCTCATCAGTGTTTTGAACTGGGACGTTCAGTTTGTGCGGCTCCAGATCCAATACTGATCTTTAATGTTTGTTCTTTACGATACTGATCCGATACTGATCTGATACCGATCTGATCTTCCTATATTTCATGTTTTGACCCTTAGTTTAGTCTGATCTTGAGCCTTTATAAAACATGAAGAACACAAAGCTGAATTTGGCTCCAGTTTAATTCCATGACGACAGTTTCAATATGAATATTGCAGAATAGTGTTTTAAAGTGGTCCACAGCTTCAGAGCATCACACTCACTGTGACAGACACATTGATGGATTGATGCAGGTCAAATGAGATGTGCATTTATATATTTGTGAATAAATCATTGGTGGACGACCTAAACTGTGCTTTCTTCACCTGTGAATGTGGATGTTTTTCAGACGTTCCACATTCTGCTTTGGAGCCTCTCAAAATCCACATTTATTCAAAGACAGATTTGTTCTCATCAATTCTCATTTATAAACATGAACGTTGAGATGACATGATTGACAGTTTAAAAGTGGGCGTGGTGTTCAGGGGAGATGTCCGTGGACACAGTGTGGATATTTGCTCCAACTAAAAGACTCTTTAGGCCCTTTTTACTTTAGTTTTTAGACTTGTTTTAGACCGGAGCGCCAAGGCACACGCATTTCCCGAGTCCTCACGGAGCGAGACGAGCCGGTCGTGACACACGGCTGTAAAAACACAAGATTCTATCAAGTCAAAGTACAGCACATTTACTATGTTGTGGAGACACCAGATTGTTGAACTTTAGCCTTCTTCTTTCACCAATAAGTGACTTTTGACTCCTTTGACTCGTCTACTGCCGCTTAAGTCTCTCACACACATGGATTGTAAAAGAACAATCAAAATACACAACTTTATTGATTCAGGATCAGATTTATATTCATGTCCACATCCAGAAACACTGCCCCCAGTGGTCACCACAGGAACTCTGAATGTGACAAAAAGATCAAACTCTCACAAGCAAAACGACAGATTTAAAAAGAAAATGTCAATCATGTCAAGTCATTTCAACGTTCATGTTTATAAATGAGAATTGATGTGAAAAAATCTGCCAAAACATTTATAATTTATATGTATTACCTTCTGATAGATTTGCAGTGATTTTTCACTAGAACTAAAGTCTCAATAACAAAACTCTGCTGAATATGACTGAGAATTAATATCATTTATGATGAAAAATGATGAGATCATCTTTGATTATTACAAAGGGTTATTAGGGATATTAGTGTGATTCTTCCCATTATTTATTTATTCTGCCCTAAAGCTGTTTGGACCTTTTAATTCATATTAAATGATATATTAATATATCTTGAGTAACAGTTAATATGTAAAACGCAGCCTAATTGTGTCTCAGACATAAACATATCAGTGTTTATTTGTGTCTGATACAATATGTCTTTGTGTCTTACATTCAATTAAAAAAGTCAAAGGTCCAAACGTGACTGTGTCATATTAAATAATGATTGAGACACGTCAATATCTCTTTGTGATATGAATCCATTATTATTTGTAGAAAGGATGAACAAAAACAAGTCAAAGACATTTCTTACATTAATACATGACATGTCCTCTGAGTGCGCCATCTAGTGGTGAAATCAGCCTTATTCAAAAGTGACTCCTACTTATTTATTTCTTCTTTATTTTCAGCTTTAATTGGCATGAAAACACAATAAACAGTAATAAACGTGTAGTTTTGAAGAGAAAAAGAGCATAGATCATGTGACGTCTGCAGAGCTGAGCCGATGGTGCCCAGGCACATTGTACTCACAGCTCCTCAGTGTTTCTGCTGCTCTGGACTTCAGCCTTAACATTAGCAGTGACCGCTGCGTGTGGACCACGTGAGGACCATATGCACTTGTATGGAGCCCATCTAGTCACAGGTTCTGATCCCATACTCAAACATACATGTGTCTGTGTGACGGGGGAAAGGGTGGAGTCTGTGGGAGCTGTGGTGGAGGAGGACCAGGGCATCAGGAGTAACTCAACAATGTGGGCTCAGGAGTAACCGCAGCAACAGCCTCCTCTCACTGCCACCAAGAACACGACCTTTTAAGACATTGTTTGTCCCGTCTGCCGTGTCCAGGGCCCAAGCCTTCAGGGGCTTTTTCATCTTATATATGTTGTTTTATCATTGTTCATCGTTTGATGTTGCACCGAATCACCAAAGCAAGTTCCTATTTTGTGAATTATGTTCATTGACAATAAACCTTTTCTGATTCTAATTCTGATTCTGACTTCTTCTTTTGCATTTACCCCTTGACTACAGATGCCACAAACTGCAGCACAAACAGACGGGCAAAGTGTGAGCGGCGGCCGAGGCGTCGGAGCAGGACAATATGTTTCCAAGTCCAATTCATGACGACAGACGAGTACGAGAGCGAAAGCTCAGGATAAAGAAGACGCCGTCATAAATCTGTCTTATAATAATAAGGTATTATCATATTTACCTGTAAGATTAGGAGAATAAAGATGAATGTAAAGATCGCCCTAGTTCAAATGTAAAGTTGGACAGTTCCTCCAGTGAAACAGTTTCAGTCTGATGTTTGTGGAAGTTGCTGCTTGTCAAACCTCTAAATGTGTCGATAAGTTCAAATAAAAACATCAGATCTACAGCTGTGAGTCTTCTACATGTGAAGTTGTACCAAATAAAATACTACTCACATTTTCTAAGACCTGGAACCATCCAGCGCTTTCCAGAAGGATCCAACCTGGAAAACACAAGTCTAGTTTAGACCAGAACCTGGACCAACCCCTGAACCAGGGCCCTCACCTGACAGACTGTAGGGGGCAGTGTGGTCTCACCTGACAGACTGTAGGGGGCAGTGTGGTCTCACCTGACAGACTGTAGGGGGCAGTGTGTTCTCACCTGACAGACTGTAGGGGGCAGTGCGGTCTCACCTGACAGACTGTAGGGGGCAGTGCGGTCTCACCTGACAGACTGTAGGGGGCAGTGCGGTCTCACCTGACAGACTGTAGGGGGCAGTGCGGTCTCACCTGACAGACTGCAGGGGGCAGTGTGGTCTCACCTGACAGACTGTAGGGGGCAGTGTGTTCTCACCTGACAGACTGTAGGGGGCAGTGTGGTCTCACCTGACAGACTGTAGGGGGCAGTGTGGTCTCACCTGACTGACTGCAGGGGGCAGTGTGGATCGTCCCGTAGTGCGGTCAGTCTCTCTGCTGAGGGTCCTGGATGGTTGTAGCTCAGGTCTAACTCTCTTAGATGGCAGTGGGTGGAGCTTAGAGCTGAGGCCAGATAGGCCCCGCCCCTTTCTGAGACCAGACATCCAGACAGCCTAAAGACACACAGCATTACACTCATGTGGACACAAGGGGCAGAGTGCATGATGGGAGTGTCTCACCTGAGAGTCTCCAGTCTGCAGGGGGCGCTCTTCAGTCCATCACACAGCAGCTCCACTCCTGAGTCCTGGAGGTCATTTTGACTCAGGTCGAAGTGTGTGAGACTGGAAGAGCTGAGGACTGAGGCCAGAGGACCACAGCTGAGAGAGGACAGGCCACAAGTACTCAATCTGGGGAAAATACATTTTTATTTATTATGCCCCGAAATAGTCATTGCAGTAATAGTATTGAAGCAGTACACAAACTTAAAAATAATTTTAAATGCAAGTTATTATGATGAATAGAATAGAAATGTCAATAGACTAATAGACAAACAAACACTGGAAGAGCAAAGTGTAGTTGATCCAACCTGAGAGTCTCCAGTCTGCAGGGGGCGCTCTTCAGTCCATCACACAGCAGCTCCACTCCTGAGTCCTGGAGGTCATTTTGACTCAGGTCGAGGTGTGTGAGACTGGAGGAGCTGAGGACTGAGGCCAGAGGACCACAGATGCTGTTTGTCAGGTTACAGCCGGACAGACTGAGGACAGAGAGGGAGATTAGAGCGCACTCACACCTGATCGTGAACAAAGTGTCAACTATGAGGTCCGTTTGGACAATGTCAGTCTGATTTGTGCTTCAGTGATGCTGCTGGAGGAAGTGGACCTTATGAAAGTCTGTGTGTAGTTGAACTTTAGGATTATATGGCCTCGAGGACATGTTTATGTACCAGTGTTTTCACATTTTAGCTGCTTTTGTTGGACACATCACCCTGGAATGTTCTGCCATTTGGATTTAGGGTAGACTTAGAGTTGAGAGTGTTAACCACTCTGCCACAGTGTAGTTTGTACTCACATGGCTTTGGTGGAGGCCTTGATAACCGGCAGCAGATTCAGCAGAGCCTTCTCTGAGGGACAGTATTTCCTCAGGTCAAACTCCTCCAGGTCTGAGTCTGTGGATAGTAAGAGAAATGCCAATGCTGACCACTGAGCAGGAGAAAGTTCATCTGCCTTCAGGCGTCCTTCTCTCAGGGTGTTTTGGATATCCTGCACCAGACTGTGGTCGTTCAGCTCGTTCAGACAGTGGAACAGGTTCAGGCTTTTCTCTGTAGACAGACCCTCATCATTGAGCTTCTGTTTAAGGTATTTTAATGTCTCTTGATTGGTCTGAGAGCCACTTCCTGTGTGAGTCAGCAGACCCTGCAGCAGCCTCTGATTGGTCGGCTGAGACAGGCCCAGGAGGAAGCGCAGGAACAGGTCCAGGTGTCCGTTTGGACTCTTTAAGGCCTGGTCCACAGCAGAGCTAAAGAAGGCTTCTTCAGAAGAGTTTGATGAGGACAGCAGGTTCTCTCCAGAGCTGAAGAAGGTCTGATGGACGTGAAGAGCAGCCAGAAACTCCTGCACACTCAGATGGATGAAGCAGTAGACCTTATCCTGGTACAGCCCTGGCTCCTCTCTAAAGACCTGTGTGAACACTCCGGAGTACACTGAGGCCGCTGCAGCGTCCAGCCCACACTCGCTCAGGTCACACTCGTAGAAGATCAGGTTTCCTTTCTGCAGCTGCTCAAAGGCCACTTTTCCCAGAGACTGCACCATCTCCCTGGTCTCTGGAGTCCAGTGAAGGTCTGTCCCTGATCCCTGGTGATACTTGATGTTCTTTACTTTGGCCTGCACCACCAGGAAGTGGACGTACATCTGTGTGAGAGTCCGGGGCAGCTCTGGTTCCTCTGTTTGTTCCAGAAGCTTCTGTATAACTGTGGAGAGGATCCAGCAGAAGACCGGGATGTGACACATGATGTGGAGGCTGCGGATGCTCTTGATGTGGGAGAGAACAAGTTTGACCTGCCGCTCGTCTCTGAACCTCTTCCTGAAGTACTCCTCCTTCTGCGGGTCGGCGAACCCTCGCACCTCTGTCACCATGGAGACGCACCACTCAGGGATCTGATTGGCCGCTGCGGGGCGCGTGGTTATCCAAAGGCGAGCGGAGGGAAGCAGGCTCCCCCTGATGAGGTTTACCAGCAGCACGTCCACTGAGACGGACTCTATGGGGTCGCTCAGGACCCGGGTTTGGCTGAAGTCCAGAGGAAGTCTGCACTCGTCCAGACCGTCAAAGATGAAGAGCACCTGGAGCTGTTGGAAGCTGCAGAGAGCGTTGGATGGACTGAAGAAGTGGTGCAGCAGCTCCACCAGGCTGAACTGTGTGTCTCTGAGCACATTGAGCTCCCTGAAAGTGAACGGGAACAGCAGCTGGAGCTCCTGGTTGGTCCTACCTTCAGCCCAGTCCAGACTGAACTTCTGAGTCAGCACCGTTTTCCCCACGCCAGCCACGCCCTTCGTCAGCACGACTCTGATTGGTCCCTTTGTCTGTGCTCTCATTGGTTCTTCTCCGATTGGGAGTTTAAACATGTCTTCACACTTGATGGCGGTCTCTGCAGAGGCCGGTTTCCTGGTCTCGATGTGTCTGACCTCATGTTGCTCTGTGGCCTCTCCCTCTGTGATGTACAGCTCTGTGAAGATCTGCTTCAGTTCAGAGGAGTTTCCTTCTTTAGCGATGCCCTCACACACACGGCTGAACTTCTGTACCAGACAAGTCTTCACTTCTCCCTGAACCTTAGAACACAGACCTGTAAAAAGAGAAATCTGCATCAGACGTGTAACTGGACACACTGGGTTCAGTTAGAGCAGAGAGAGCTCTGGAGATTTTATGAAATTCAACCCACTATTCCGGCCCCCGTCCTCCCTGTTGTGTGTTTGACTGTAATGTTCCCTGTTCCTGTTTCCTCTGGTTGATGGGCCAATCCACAGTCTTCACCTGCAGCCACTTCCAGTATTTAAGGACCTGTTGCAGCTGCACAAGGCCATTTGTCTTCTCGTTCATCAGGGCTGTGGTGGTAGCGACTGACTTTGAGTTTTGAGACATTTGTAGTTTGTTTGTTTTTTGTCTCCTTTTAAGTTGTCACTTTGATTCTGTTCATGGGCCTTTGTTTTGTTTGTCCTGTGACTCGTACCTTATAGAGACACTTAACTTATTTTCTTAGTCGTGTCTGTGTTTGTTCATTTACCTTTGTGTTCCTGTTTATTGAACAAACTTTATTTCACCATTGAACATCTTGGTTTTGTTACTTCTTTTACCCTCGCAGTTATAACACGCACACTTTGAAACATCCGAAACATTTGAATCCAGATAATCCTTTCTGATCAGTCCTTTTCAGCCAATAACAGCTGTAGCTCATCACATGAAATGTGCCTGTACCTAAAAAACCTGGAGCATCTGAACTGAATGATTTTCACCCAATAGCACTTACCTTCATTTTATGTAAGAGTATGGAGCAAACTGTGAGTAAAAACATCATGTCGTCTATATCCAACTGTTTGGACATCTAACAGTTTGCATATGAAAGTCAGAAGTACAGAAGATGCAGCTATCACTCTATATAACACCTTAGCAAAGCACCTTCAGGCCCCTGACCATTATGCTAGAATCCTCTTTGTGGACTTTACATCAGCTTTCAGTTCTCTGCGTGTACATATTTGACTGAACAGGCTCATGGACCTCGGTGTTAATGGAGGCATTATCAAATGGGTCAGAGACGTTATGTCCAATCGTTCCAAAGAGATATTTATCCTACTCTGGGTAGGCCCTGCCCACTGGGCGGGACCTCCTAATGAAAAGGTGTTATTGGTTTCAACAGAAACTAAATCGTTGTTTTCTATCAAACTAGCTTCTTTGTTTACAATCAGTCCTTTAATGGACTATCAGTAGTGATGCAGACCTAAACCCACGTTCAGGTTCAAGTCCGGATTCGAATCCAGAGGTTTAGGTTTAGGTCCGGACTCATTAGGTCCGGACCTAAACCATGCCATATTTGCATAATGTTATAACAGCATAACACAAGCTACTTGGCTAAATTATGTTGAAGACACTTGAACAAGGACGACTATCAAACACAAGGCTTAACTGCAGATTGAAATAAACTCAACTTGTCTGGTTTATTCACAGTTTTTAACAGAAGTTACAACTCACAAATCACAAGCTACTAGCTACGAGCTAACTGCTAAACTATAGCTTAACTAACAGTTAACACACATTCATGTGCTTTACTTGAGGAACAAGAGCATGTTGAGTATTGTTGACAGAGTCAGTCTGGGTCAAGGGTCAAAGCAGCTGTTTCATCTGATACAATGTTTTGCCTTTAGACACATTTCCATCTTTAATGTTACAGATCCATTGGCATCAAAAGTCAGGTAAAAACCTTCAAACAGACAAAACACCAGTGTAAATAATTAAATAACAGTGTAAAATAACAGAGTTATAAAAACTAGCATAAAAGTCAACTTGAATCACTATAAAGCATCAACTTAGCAGTATCAAAAGTAGAATATGAAAATATTTTACACAACACATCAAAATAATACATCATATTAGCAGCATTAAACACCAGACCAGATTTAACAACTGTAGAATACAAATACAAAATATAAACTCCAATTAATGAATGCAGCAATTAAGCAATATTACTTTGACTTTCCTTTGTATTTACTTAATGCCAAATATATATCACACCACAACATAACACTTAAGTTATTTCATTCATATTTACACAAAGCCCAAAGCACAACCCAGACAAGACCAAGCTGACCCCGCCCCTTTAACCATCACAACATGGCACGCGGCGGCCACAGCTTAAACGGTTCAGATAAAGCCAGCGATCTCACCGGCTTCACTTCAATGTTCACATGTGGACACACGGTTCTGCAGCTCGACACGTACCAGGCGCTCCCGTCTCTCGCATCTTTAAACTTATTTCACGCGTGCGTCACTAATTAGGGTCCGTGTGCGCTATTGACGGCGGCGCATGGCAGTGTTTACGTCCAGCGCAAATTTCGCGATCAATGGAAGGTTTAAGATGGTTTAGATTCTAGAACGAAAAGGATATAGTATGTGAGTGCTATATTTTTTTATGAGTCCAGAACCGAATCACCGGGGTTTCGTTTTTTTTGGACCTGAACCGAAACGTTTTTACAAGTCCAGATCCGGTCCGTCGTAGCGGTACACATCCCTAGATACATTATGAAATGTTGAGTGTGACATGTAGATCGTGTATATTTCTAATTGTTTTGGTGAAACCAAAGGTAAATTTTCACATCTGTGGACAATAGTTTTCATATTCGTATTACAACAGAAGAATGGTGCATTTGGAGCTCCGCCCCTCTGGTCACCTGACTGTCCAACACACAGAGGGTCCTGATGCCTCTGGTGGACTGTTCGGCTGCTCCGCCGTGACAAAACCTAATATCTAAAGCTAGTTTGTCTCACGACACGTGCTGCTTTCAGGTGAGTAAAGTCCCCGCTCTGAGGGATTATAGACACTTCAAACACCACAGGGACTAAAACAGTGTTTGATTTAGGTTAGCTCCACTTTAAAGGAGCTTTAACTGTGAGGGGCTGCCACACTCTGTTGTAGCTGGACCCAAGACCCTCACACCTTCACAGAGTTCTTAAGCCACGTTTGGACTGGCCCCGGCCCCTCAGACCGGTTTAGAGTTCTTTGGAACGGTTTGCTCCATGCTCAGGGCGCTGAGCAGCAGACGTTACACAAATATAACAAATACAAAATCTAATATAAAACCTGAATTATACCTTTGACAAGATGTTAAAAGGGCTCGAAATAACAAATGAGCTGAAAACCAAGTGCAAAAGCCACTCTCAGTACTTGGGTACTCAGCCCCCAAAATGTTTGACTTCAGTGCAAAGCCTCTACGCAGAGTGCCGTGCTGCGACAAACAGAAAACAGATGTTGCTTTGCCTGCTTTGTGTGGCTAACGTGCTTTGCTAGCTTTGTGTTGCTAACGTGCTTTGCCTGCTTTGTGTTGCTAACGTGCTTTGCCAGCTTTGTGTTGCTAACGTGCTTTGCTAGCTTTGTGTTGCTAACGTGCTTTGCTAACTTTGTGTTGCTAAGGCTCCACATATAAGTTAGCATCAGTGGAAACGTGGCTTTACTGTTCTGCAGATGCTGGAGCAGCTGCTCCTGGTCCATCCTCCTCAGGAAGTCCAGGGTGATGGTCAGAACCGCCTCTCTGCTCGACTCCTCCTCCTCACTCTCAGAGCATTCTGGGTAATCTGAGGCCAGGAGCCTGTGGAGCCTCTGCAGCTGCTGTTTGACATAATCCAGGACCTGCTCCTCCAGACGCTGAAACACAGAGAACACAGAGGAGCAGGTCAGGCCCTGGGATCCACTCTGCAGGTGGAATCTCCTCTAAATGTTTCTGACCATGTGACGCTTTTGGTACAAACCTTGAAAACAGAGTCCAGGTCACAGTCTCCTCTGGGGCCCTCTGCGCTCTCCTCTCTGTGGGACAAACAAACCAATGATACAACATTACACTCTGTCCACTGCAGAACATCAGAGCCAACAAACCCCCGACGGGAGCGACAGGAGCGACGGGAGCGACGGGTGTTGAGAAAAACGTCTTTAAAGAAACAGGATTTGGAGAAGGTTCTTCTGGGACTTACTCTGAATCTGGTCCTGGTTCTTTAAACGCTGGAGGTTCATGTCTGGAGTGGTCACTCTTTAAGGACAGGTGGCTCTGTCTGGACCTGGAAACATCAGCTCAGTCACAGAATAAACTGCAGAAGGTTCTAACCATCCAGTCCATACACCAGAGCTTCTCAAACTGTTTCTGCTGCGATCCCTTTAGGGGATTGTTAGTGAGAGCCCGGGACTGTGTGTCTGACACTCGGACCTGCAGTGTGGGGGCGCCCCAGGGCACTGTCCTCGCGCCCTTTCTCTTCACCTTCTACACTGCAGACTTCAGACATGACACGGACAGCTGTGTCCTGCAGAAGTTCTCTGACCACTCTGCCATCATCGGACTCATCACGGATGACGATGACGCGGAGTACAGAGGACTGGAGCAGGACTTTGTGGACTGGTGTCAGCGGAACCACCTCCTCATCAACGCGGGGAAGACCAAGGAGATGGTGGTGGACTTCCGCAGACGCCACGCCCCCTCACCAGTGAACATCCAGGGACGGGACATTGAGAGAGTGACTCATACAAGTACCTGGTGTTCATCTGAACCACAAACTGGACTGGACTCATAACACAGACTGTACAGGAAGAGCCAGAGTCGGCTCTACCTCCTGAGGAGACTCAGGTCTTTTGGAGTGACAGGGCCACTCCTGAAGACCTTCTACGACTCTGTGGTGGCATCAGCTCCTGTAGGCGTGGCCTGCTGGAGCAGCAGCATCACAGAGAGGGAGAGGAAGAAGCTGGACTAAGTCATCAAGACGTCCAGCTCCGTCCTGGGCTGTGCTCTGGACTCGGTGCAGGAGGTGGGGGACAGAAGGGTCCTGGCTAAACTCACATCTATGCTGGACCATGAGTGTCGCCCCCTGCAGGACACTCTGTCCACTCTGGAGAGAAGCTTCAGTGCCTGATCCACCCTCGCTGTGTGAAGGAGACGTGCTAGCCCTGAACACGTGCAATACTGACTTAACCATGTGCAATACCGTCATATTCATAAGATAAGATAAGATATTCCTTTATTGTCCCACATGGGGAAATTTCATTGGTGCAACGCAGGAAGATACAGAGGTAGATCCACAAGAACAGATCACTTGTGCAATTACTGTCATACTCACACGTAATTAATGTCATTCATGTGCATATAACTGATGTAAATAAGAGTGTTTACTTTACCATTATTATTAGTATTATTTGTCTTATGCCAGCTATTTTTATTTGTATTATTATTATATTTTATCTTTATTTTCTTCTCTCCATTCCCTATTAAGATATGAGAGGAGTTTTGTTAATAAGAGTTTTTGTTTTTGTACATAAGAGTTCTTCTATTAAGAGTGTTTTTTAAACTTCCTATAAGTTATCTGTCCTTTCCCCCTGTATCTACTGCGTTGTAACACCAACATTTCCCCATGTGTGGACAATAAAGTTATATCTTATCTTATCTTGTTCACGCCCCCCACAGCCTCCAGAAATATAAACTCATCAAATAAAACACATGCACTTTTACTATAAATGCCTCAATTAAAGGCGTAATGGACGATTTTTTGGCCCAAATCTGAGTCTCATTTCCTCGTGGCGTGGACGGCCGATTAGTCCTGCCACGTATCAATCATAAAACGCACCTACTGCTCACCTGCAGCCTCTTTCTGGCTCGTCTCCAGGACAGCAGCACGTTTCACTGTGTCTAAGCGCATGGATCTATCATAATATAGTTCCCTCTGTGTACAGGACAACATTAAGACAGAGAAAGACAGTTTGAGCTCAGAAGAGACGGAAATCTACGGAGACGAGAGACGCGATGTGATCCGTCGCGCTAATAAACAAACGCACGTGTTGCAACGAGGCTTTGATGTGCCTCCGCAGGGGATGAGTGCACATGCGAAAAATCCTCCTTTATTCCTTTGACCTTAAATACACAGCAATAATGAGAGTTTGACATAAATTACATTCATTTTTAGTAAAAGTGTCACTCTCTCTTATGGTTATAGGAACTCTGAACTGCACATGAGAAGGTTCTGGGGTCTTACTCTGAATCTGGTCCTGGTTCTTTAAACGCTGGAGGTGGATCTTTAGAGCGGTCACTCTTTAAGGACAGATTCCTGGGTCTGGACCTGTAAAACACAGTCACAGCTGTTGTTAAAGCTGCTGCTGCTTCACTGAACTGTAACTGTCTAAAGTGTGAAGAGTCAGACTCACGGTGGATCAGTGCTGCCCCCTGGAGGCGGCTCCTTCACAGAGTCACTCATCATGGACCTGAGGAAAAGCACAGGAAACAGTGACTGAGACTGAGCTCACTTTACTCACACTAAAGTTTCCTTTATTCATGGGAAACACAGTGGTCACATATAGAAATAAGTCATTTAAATACAACGTAAAGTGCCTTTCATCTGGCTGTTTGTGTCACATTAAATGTACTTTATGAGTCAGAAAGTTTGATGTGATAAAGCTGCTCTCTAGAGTCACAGTGAGTCATTTGTGAATAAATGACTTGTTTGACCTCATCAATAATCATCAAATCTAGAATAAATTGACTCTGATGAGGATCATTCCGTCTCAATGGATTTAAACGCTCTAATATATTTGGAGAGGCTTTTAGAAAAATGATCAAACTGAACAAGAGACGTCCATAAGAATAACCCAGACTGTGGCATTAGTCCAGGATAAAGCTCAGTTTGTCTCTGTTAAACTTCCACGTTACAAAAGCTCTTTAAAACTCTTTAAAACTCTTTAAAACTCTTTAAAGCTCTTTAAAGCTCTTTAAAACTCTTACATTTGTGTTTTAGAACACGAGATCTGTCGAGTGTCAGTTTGTGACTCACATTTCTCTTACTTTCACTTTCCTCCAAAAACACGCACACGACTAAAACCGGATTAAAAGATATAAAAGAGATATAAAAGAGGCTTTGAATTAAAGTCACTCACGTTGTGTCGCTTCTTGGTCTCACTTCTCAGTCTGAGGAGGTTTTTTTGCTCCTTAAAACTCTATAAATGTCTCTAAAGTGTGAAATAAACGCGGAGCAGAAACTGCGTCAGGTGTTCAAGTTTATGTCGCAGGTAGGTTAGCGGAAGTGGGCGGGGCTTGGGCCTCCACTCGCTTTAGCTCGGAGCGTTTCTACTTTATTATGTGTCCCATACCACACGCAGGGGCCACACACGCAGGGGCCACAAAACGCAGGGGCCGCACTATAAAACGGCTCCGCTTTCCCTTACCTGACCTCGCCCCTCTCTGACGTCACATCCGCCGTGCAGCGCTCGGCCGCAGTCAGACAAAATGGTTGAAGTTGTGAGAAATAGTGACGCCAAATGAAGCCCCATGAACCATTTGAGGCTTCAGCCAATTGTATCGATACATGAGTCGATGCCTCACAAAGTGTTTCACTTGCTCCACTGCGCCATCTTGTGGTCAAATAAATGTAATGCATGTAAGATAGTACAAGCGTCACTGTTAGAATTGTTTTCTCATACATATTGTTATTTACGTGCACTTTATGTTCATGTATTATTTTGTTGTTATATTTGATCACTTCCGGTTGTGACCACTTCCTGGTGTCTTGGCGGGATATAAATTGATTGCTGTTGAGCTCTGCACCTGATGGAAATAAACTGGAACAAAGAAGCTACGAGTGTGTTTTCTTTTCACAAACCAAATAATAACCGATTTTATTGAGAAAATAACATCAATACACAAAAAAATAAAAGATCTACTCAATGATGCATATTTATTCCATAACAACAGCTTGTGTCACATGGTTCAACGATAAGTCCTGATCAGGTCTCGACCTCATGTTCCCCTGGTCCCAGGGCGGATGCAGCTCTGGTCAGACACACAGACTTCTGGAATCTTCAGGTTCATATTAGTATTTATCTATTTCAACTCTCTGATCTTTCTCAGAGCCAGACACTGACACGGATTATGAGACAGTTCATTTGTGCTTGTTCTCCTCCTCCAGACGCTGCTTCAGATCATCCTGATGGAGCTTTAGTTTAAAGTCTGTATCAGAACTTGACTCATTCATCACTGCTGCAAAATGAGTGTCTTATGTCAAAAAGTCTATAATATGAGGGATCATCACACATTGACATAATTGGAGCGTGAGTGAATCAACGCTTTGGGACTCATTCTTTGTTTGTTTTTTTACTCTAATGTGACTCGAAAGCCCAAGTTTTGAACAGGGCTGAATGAGACTTTGAACTCATGTGGAACTGAAGCCACATCATTTTAAACGACTATTGAAGCTCTAAATAAATGATCGAGTTAATCTATTGCCTCTGTCCATCGATTTTACTTTTCTGTGCGACTTATTTTAGCTTTTGTTTCCTCCAAGTGAAATAATGCGGCCGACAACCCATCGTCCAAACATACAAATAATCTGACTGGTTTATTTCTGGTGAGCACTAGTTTAGACCTGGTTTGTTCAACGTTTAGTCCTTGTTTAATTCTGCTTTAGACCTGTTTTGATTCATGGTCAGAGCTGTTTGTACTTGGTCTCAGTTTAATTCTGGTTCAGTTCTGGAGGAGCAATTTTAAAAAACAATGTTCCTAAAGCATTTTGTATGTTATTTTTTTATCAGTTTTTATTTTATTGTATTCTCTCAATTTATTGAAAACATGTTGGAGATATTTTGTGTGACCCAAACTTGTGTTACAGCAGTGGCCCAGAGGCCCAGAGGCCCAGAGGCCCAGAGGCCCAGGGGCCCAGAGCCAGGGGCCCAGAGGCCCAGGGGCCCAGGGGCCCAGAGCCAGAGGCCCAGTGGCCCAGGGGCCCAGATGCCCAGGGGCCCAGTGGCCCAGAGGCCTTGGCCCCTGAAAAAACTGGCCTTTGGTAAAATAAAGTTGAATAGTCCTGGTTTACAGTTTTTTACAATTGAATAAACACAATTTTGATGGTTTTGTTTTATTTAGTAAAATCCTTCACACAATTATCACAAACACAAACACAATTATAAAACACCTGAGCTGCTTTGCAAAATGAAACACTCTTGTAAAAACTCTACACTAATTTATCAAAACCATATTTTTTGACCATATGAAACAAACACGTTGTATTTGACTTAATAATGTTTGCACCAGTTACACACCAGTTACACACCAGTTACACACAGTTACACACCAGTTACACACCAGTTACACACCAGTTACACACCAGTTACACACAGTTATACACAGTTACACACCAGTTACACACAGTTACACACAGTTACACACAGTTACACACAGTTACACACCAGTTACACACAGTTACACACAGTTACACACCAGTTACACACAGTTACACACCAGTTACACACCAGTTACACACCAGTTACACACCAGTTACACACAGTTACACACCAGTTACACACCAGTTACACACCAGTTACACACAGTTACACACCAGTTACACACCAGTTACATACCAGTTACACACACAGTTACACACACAGTTACACACCAGTTACACACCAGTTACACACAGTTACACACAGTTACACACCAGTTACACACAGTTACACACAGTTACACACAGTTACACACCAGTTACACCCAGTTACACACAGTTACACACAGTTACACACCAGTTACACACAGTTACACACAGTTACACACCAGTTACACACAGTTACACACCAGTTACACACAGTTACACACCAGTTACACACCAGTTACACACCAGTTACACACACAGTTACACACCAGTTACACACCAGTTACACACAGTTACACACCAGTTACACACCAGTTACACACCAGTTACACACAGTTACACACAGTTACACACAGTTACACACCAGTTACACACAGTTACACAGAGTTACACACAGTTACACACCAGTTACACACAGTTACACAGAGTTACACACAGTTACACACCAGTTAAACACAGTTACACACAGTTACACACAGTTACACACAGTTACACACCAGTTACACACAGTTACACACAGTTACACACAGTTACACACCAGTTACACACAGTTACACAGAGTTACACACAGTTACACACCAGTTAAACACAGTTACACACAGTTACACACCAGTTAAACACAGTTACACACAGTTACACACAGTTACACACCAGTTACATACCAGTTACACACCAGTTGCACACAGTTACACACAGTTACACACAGTTACACACCAGTTACACACAGTTACACACAGTTACACACAGTTACACACCAGTTGCACACAGTTACACACAGTTACACACAGTTACACACCAGTTACACACAGTTACACACAGTTACACACAGTTACACACAGTTACACACACAGTTACACACAGTTACACACCAGTTACACACAGTTACACACCAGTTACACACAGTCACACACCAGTTACACAGTTACACACAGTTACACACAGTTACACACAGTTACACACACAGTTACACACCAGTTACACACCAGTTACACACCAGTTACACACACAGTTACACACCAGTTACACACCAGTTACACACCAGTTACACACAGTTATACACAGTTACACACCAGTTACACACAGTTACACACAGTTACACACAGTTACACACAGTTACACACAGTTACACACCAGTTACACACAGTTACACACCAGTTACACACCAGTTACACACCAGTTACACACAGTTACACACCAGTTACACACCAGTTACACACCAGTTACACACAGTTACACACCAGTTACACACCAGTTACATACCAGTTACACACCAGTTACACACACAGTTACACACACAGTTACACACCAGTTACACACCAGTTACACACAGTTACACACAGTTACACACCAGTTACACACAGTTACACACAGTTACACACAGTTACACACCAGTTACACACAGTTACACACAGTTACACACAGTTACACACCAGTTACACACAGTTACACACCAGTTACACACAGTTACACACCAGTTACACACCAGTTACACACCAGTTACACACACAGTTACACACCAGTTACACACCAGTTACACACCAGTTACACACAGTTACACACCAGTTACACACCAGTTACACACCAGTTACACACCAGTTACACACAGTTACACACAGTTACACACCAGTTACACACAGTTACACACAGTTACACACAGTTACACACCAGTTACACACAGTTACACAGAGTTACACACAGTTACACACCAGTTAAACACAGTTACACACAGTTACACACAGTTACACACCAGTTACACACAGTTACACACAGTTACACACCAGTTACACACAGTTACACAGAGTTACACACAGTTACACACCAGTTAAACACAGTTACACACAGTTACACACCAGTTAAACACAGTTACACACAGTTACACACAGTTACACACAGTTACACACCAGTTACACACAGTTACACACAGTTACACACAGTTACACACCAGTTACACACCAGTTGCACACAGTTACACACAGTTACACACAGTTACACACAGTTACACACCAGTTACACACAGTTACACACAGTTACACACAGTTACACACCAGTTGCACACAGTTACACACAGTTACACAGAGTTACACACAGTTACACACAGTTACACACAGTTACACACACAGTTACACACAGTTACACACCAGTTACACACAGTCACACACCAGTTACACAGTTACACACAGTTACACACCAGTTACACACAGTTACACACAGTTACACACAGTTACACACAGTTACACACCAGTTACACACCAGATACACACCAGTTACACACAGTTACACACCAGTTACACACAGTTACACACAGTTACACACAGTTACACACAGTTACAGTTTCTAAGTGCACAGAGTCGTGTGGGTGAAGAACACAGTGAACATGGCTCGGATTTGCACAACTGTAAACACAATGTCTGCTCACACTTTGTGCACAACAACACACACAGTGAACACTACACACACTTGTGTGCATCACTGTAGACACCACACAGGACACAAGACTCATGCTGTTGACAACGTCATTTATTTTGTTCCATAAACTCAAGTCAACATGACGGAATAAAAACATTTACCACTTTTCATGAACATTACATTTTATCCAGTACAAAAAAGAACCTCCCAAACTCCTCCCCCTCTTCCTCCTGCTTGAAGTCTTCCTCTTCCTCTTCTTCTACCTCCACCTCCACCTCTGGCACGGCTTCCTCCTCCTCCTCCTCCTCCTCCTCCTCCTCCTCCTCATCCTCCTCCTTCTCATCTTCCTCTTCCTTTTGATGAACTCACCTGCTGCATTTTTATCGTGCTTAAACCTGATTGGTGCGTCTACAATTAAGCGATCTTGTGTTTGTGCGCCTGATGACAGTGTTCAATGAGCTGGCACATGGGTGTGGTCATTTGGCACATGGGTGTGGTCATTTGGCACATGGGTGTGGTCATTTGGCACATGGGTGTGGTCATTTGGCACATGGGTGTGGTCATTTGGCTCATGGGTGTGGTCATTTGGCACATGGGTGTGGTCATTTGGCACATGGGTGTGGTCATTTGGCACATGGGTGTGGTCATTTGGCACATGGATGAGGTCATTTGGCACATGGGTGTGGTCATTTGGCACATGGGTGTGGTCATTTGGCACATGGGTGTGGTCATTTGGCTCATGGGTGTGGTCATTTGGCACATGGGTGTGGTCATTTGGCACATGGGTGTGGTCATTTGGCACAAGGGTGTGGTCATTTGGCACATGGGTGTGGTCATTTGACACATGGGTGTGGTCATTTGGCACATGGGTGTGGTCATTTGACACATGGGTGTGGTCATTTGGCACATGGGTGTGGTCATTTGGCACATGGGTGTGGTCATTTGGCACATGGGTGTGGTCATTTGACAGTCAGTGCTTTAGAATTGCAGAAGTGACATCTTGATGTACTTCTGTGTGTAAATGCACAAGTGTGTTGAGTGTTGTAAATCACTGTGTGTGTTGTTTAGCACAAAGTGTGAACTGACTTATTGTGTTACAGTGGAGCGGTGACGTCATTTCCGGTGAGTGTGTCGCGTTTTCAGAGCTGTTCGTTCTTAGAGCCTTTTACCGATTAATCCACGAATTATACACACTATTTACGCATCATATACACGAAAGTGAACGTTTGATTTCTCCGCAAACAATCCGGAGCCTCAAGCCGCTCGCTTTTCAGTATTTCGTGGATTAAAAAGCCCTCCTCACTTTCTAGCTCCAGCCTGAACTAGCCTAGCGTAGCCTAGCCGCTAGCGTCATGGCTGGATCTACCTTTACCTGTTTGAGCTGTCATATGTCGAGTCAGAACCCTGGCTCCTTCTCTGATGATAGGTGCGTGAAGTGCAGTGTAGTGGTAGTTTTGGAGGCCAGGGTTACGGAGTTAGAAGCGCGGATCCGCTGTTTAGAGGAGCTTAAGTCCAGTTATAGTTCGGTTTTAGCGCGAGGGCTACCGGACCGCGCTGCAGGGCGTAGCATTAGCATTAGCAGTAGCAGTAAGGCCGAGCTCAGCCCCTCAGCGTCTCCCGTGCAGCCGGGACTAGACCAGGAACAGAATAGGGACCATTTTGTGACAGTTCGGAGGGGACAAGGCGCTAAACGCCGAACCTCAGAGCGCCGTGAGCTTCACGTCTATAATAGGTTTTCTCCCCTCAGCGATCACACGCCCGCTGAACACACGAGAGAAACTCTTGTAATCGGGAGTTCTATTGTCAGAGACGTGAAGCTGCCAGCTGCTAGCGTTAGGTGTTACCCGGGGGCCAGAATGGGTGACATCGAAGGAAACCTTAGGATCTTAAAGCGGAGTAGGACCCGTTTCCGGCGAGTCGTGGTTCACGCAGGCGGTAACGACGCCCGGCGGAGACAATCAGAGGTGCTCAAAGTTCAAGTAGCCGCGGTGTGTGACCTAGCGAAGTCGATGTCAGACACTGTAATATTTTCTGGTCCCCTGCCCAATCGGATCAATGCTGAATTGTACAGCCGTCTCTCAGCATTCAACAACTGGTTATCCAGATGGTGCCCTCAAAACAACGTTGTCTTTATTGATAACTGGAGTGCGTTTTGGGGAAAGCCCGGGCTCATACGCAGGGATGGCATCCATCCGACTTCGGAGGGTACATCCCTATTAGTTCGGAATTTGACCGATAGTCTTAGTCGTGTTAAGTGACCATCTAGGGATGAGCCCCAGGTGCAGAGCAGCAGTTCAAGACGCTCCTCTGTCGCCGAACTCTCGCCCGTTCTGTTACATGTGAAGTGTTCAGATTCAAGACAGATAGAGACTGTGTGTGTCCCTCGTGTCCCTCGTGTCCCTCGTACAAATAATGCCAAAAAGTCACATCTCAGAAAAAATATTTCAGGCGTCAGACCAAATAACTTAAGGAAAATAACAATCACAAATGACACAAATACACAAATGAATAAACACGTAAAATGTGGACTGCTAAACATTAGAGCAATTTCCTCCAAATCGCTCTTAGTTAATGAATTAATTAGTGACTATAACATAGATCTTCTAGCTCTAACTGAAACGTGGCTTCAACAAGACGACTACGTCAGACTAAATGAGTCCACCCCACCCACCCATGTTAACTTTCAGACTGCCAGGAGCACAGGCCGAGGTGGTGGTGTGGCAGTGATCTCACACTCAAGCCTACTCATGAGCCCTAAAACTAACAATGCATTTCACTCATTTGAAAGCCTTATGCTGTCGATCACATGTCCAAATATGAAAAACCAAAAAGGAGTTTTGTTCATAGTTATCTACCGACCTCCTGGTCCCTATTCAGAGTTTTTAACAGAGTTTTCTGACTTTATATCAAACTTAGTGTTAGCCTGGGATAAAATAGTTATAGTTGGAGACTTTAATATCCACGTGAACATGAGTGATGACGCTCTCAGTAATGCCTTCAGCGCCTTGTTAGACAGCATTGGTTTCACTCAGAATGTAAATAAACCGACTCACACTCACAAGAACACTCTGGATCTTGTCCTAACGTATGGAACAGAGATTAGTGACCTCATTGTCCTCCCTCAAAACCCTATATTGTCAGATCATTTCCTAATTACCTTTCAGTTTATTCTTAAAGATCATCCAGTCCCACAAAATAAAGTTATAATGAAAAGGACAATATCTGAAAAATCTATCTCAAAATTCAAAGAAATAATAGAGCCAATATTCAGTGACATGTCATGTGATCCTGCTGAGAACAGTTTTAGTCCCAGTTTAAGTGATCAATTTGTCGACTTGACCATGAATTCTCTGAAGTCTGCTCTTGACGTTGTCGCGCCGTTAAAACAGAAGGTCATTAGGCCAAAGCGCGCCTCCCCATGGTACAACCAAGAACTGCGTTCACATAAACAAAGAGTTAGAAAGTTAGAGGGATTATTTCGTCGCTCTCACACCGAAGAATCCCTAAAAGCATGGAAAAGTTGCCTGCTGTCCTATAAGCAGGCTCTGCGTAAGGCCCAAACCAGATATTATTCAAATCTAATAGAAGTCAACAAAAGTAACACTAAATTCCTTTTCAGCACTGTAGCTAGGCTAACAAACTGTCACAGTGCAGTAGAGCCCTCAATCCCAGCTACACTTAGCTCTGATGATTTCCTCCTATTTTTTAATAATAAAATAAAAACAATCAGAGATAAATTAGATGAAATTACCCCCGCTATTAGCCCTGAACTAGCCCAAGCTGTAAATCTAACGTCCCATATAAATCCACCTGTAAACCTAGAAAGGTTCACAGCTGTTGATCAAGCAGAGATAACTTCAGCCATTATGTCCTCTAAAAGCTCAACTTGTGTCCTAGACCCCATTCCAAGCAGACTCCTCAAAGACATTCTTCCCCTAATTATAGACCCTATTCTTAATATAATAAATACTTCACTCCAAAGTGGCTATGTTCCACAGTCCTTCAAACATGCAGTCATTAAACCTCTTCTGAAAAAGCCTAATCTAGATCCCGACCTATTGGTAAACTACAGACCTATTTCAAATCTTCCCTTCGTCTCTAAAATCCTTGAAAAAGTTGTAGTAAAACAGCTTTGTCGCCACCTGCAGGACAATAACTTATTTGAAGTTTTCCAGTCAGGGTTCAGAGCCCACCACAGCACTGAAACTGCACTAGTTAAAGTCACAAATGATTTGTTATTAGCCGCTGACGATGGACTGGTCTCAGTCCTGGTTCTGTTGGACCTCAGCGCAGCGTTTGACACCATCGACCACAACATTCTACTGCAGAGGTTAGAATGTGATGTAGGTGTTGGAGGAACAGCCCTCAGCTGGTTTAAATCCTATCTATCTGATAGGTTCCAATTTGTTAATGTAAACCAGAGCTCCTCACCAAGCTCTAAAGTAATTTACGGTGTGCCACAGGGTTCGGTACTCGGTCCAATTCTGTTTACTCTTTATATGCTACCATTAGGCAACATTATCAGGTCACATGGCATTAACTTCCACTGCTATGCAGATGACACTCAGCTGTATTTATCAATGAAACCTGATCAGAGCGATCAAGTAGACAGACTTAGTACTTGTGTGAAGGAGATAAAAACCTGGATGACACTAAACTACCTGCTTCTTAACCCTGAAAAAACCGAGGTCATTGTGCTTGGCCCTAAGCATCTACGAGACGCTCTATCTGAGCAGATAGTCACACTGGACAATGTCAGTGTAGCCTCCAGTTCTACTGTAAGAAACCTTGGAGTCTTATTTGACCAGGAGCTCTCATTTAAAGCTCATATAAATCAAGCTTGTAAAACAGCCTATTTCCATTTGCGCAACATCGCCAAAATCAGAAGAATCCTGCCTAAAAGTGATGCCGAAAAACTTATCCATGCATTTGTAACGACTAGATTAGACTACTGTAACTCCCTGCTTGCAGCGTGTCCTAAAAGCTCCATAAAAAGCTTTCTGGTTCAAAATGCAGCAGCAAGATTACTAACAGGAACTAAAAGAAGAGAGCACATTACGCCGGTGCTGAAGTCTCTTCACTGGCTCCCCGTCGAGTCTAGAATCAAATTCAAAATTCTACTCTTGACCTACAAAGCCATAAATGACATGGCCCCATCCTACCTCAAAGATGCTATAGAACCATATCATCCAAACAGAGCTCTTCGCTCTCAGAATGCTGGCCTTCTGGTGGTGCCAAGAGTCTCTAAAAGTACTGTAGGAGGTAGAGCGTTTAGCTACCAAGCTCCTGTGTTATGGAATCAGCTCCCGACCCATGTTAAATCTGCTGACACAGTCTCTTCATTTAAGTCCAGGCTTAAAACGTTCCTCTTCGAAATCGCTTATGGTCAGACTAGTTAGGAACATAAAGATAAACCCACAGCTTCAGCTACGCTGCCCTAGGAGTAACTATGCTGGGGGAAGTATGACAGCTTGAGCACTATCCTCCTCTTCTTCTGACTACTTATGCTATCAAACAATATTTATTTTTTGATTCCACTTGCAAACTGTTCACCGCCTTCTTTTCTTTCTCTCACTTCTGAGGACCTGTGGACCCAGATGCCCCTCCCCTGGTGAAGTGGTCCCTGCCCTGTGTGGACGGTCCCTCATCTGCCTGAAGAGTGGCTCCAGTTCGCCTCAGTCGGTCCCTCATCTGCCTGAAGAGTGGGTCCAGCTCGCCTCCGACGGTCCCTCGTCTGCCTGAAGAGTGGGTCCAGCTCGCCTCCGACGGTCCCTCTTCTGCCTGAAGAGTGGGTCCAGCTCGACTCAGACGGTCCCTCTTCTGCCTGAAGAGTGGGTCCAGCTCGACTCAGACGGTCCCTCTTCTGCCTGAAGAGTGGGTCCAGCTCGACTCAGACAGTCCCTCATCTGCCTGAAGAGTGGGTCCAGCTCGACTCAGTCGGTCCCTCTTCTGCCTGAAGAGTGGGTCCAGCTCCAGTCTCCTCGTGTCCGTCTGTCCGTCTGTGAGAGTCGGATCTCTCCTTCACTGGAACTCCTCCAGGTTTCTACGCTTTTTTCCCAAAGAGGTTTTTTCTGTAGTTTTTCCTGGCCGAGAAGGAGAGTCTAAGGACAGAGGACCCTGGGACATCGTCCCTCGCCACCACAGACATTGTCTGACTTCATCGCCACCACAGACATTGTTGATTCACTTCTCCCTGTGGCCCTCAGAGGCAACTGTTGTTGTGATTTTGGGCCTTACAAAAATAAATTGATTTGATTTGATTTGATTTGATCTGAGGCCCAGTTTTGCTCCTTGAGTTTAAGGTTTTGATAATTGGGCAAAACTTTAGATTTTAGAGTTTATTCAATCGTAAAAAACTGTATCATCACCAAAAGTGGAAATAAAGTGAGTTTATTGAATTAATTCAGTTGTAAATGTGGATTTAAAATATGTATTTAAAGAAGTCAATGTTAAATATTCATTTTTGGACATTTAAGAAAACCAAAACACGCTCATGTCAAATAGCGCCCCCTATATTTAGCAGCACCAGCCGCCACTGCTGAAGTCTCATCAATGTGAGTAACAGACGTTCTGTTTCAGCCGCCATTTTGTAACTGTCAAATTCGACTGAAGAATTCAGACAAACTCAAACTTTTAACACAATTTTATCTGAAATACTTTGATAATTGGACGAGCGTGGGAGAACCTGGCGCTCCAGGTTGTATATGTGGCATTTAACGACATTTAATGAAACATCATCAAAACCATAACGCCACCAAAGAAATCAGATCCTCTGATGGAAGTTGTCCAAGACTTGGAGGAAATCAAGGCAGCGCTAAACGGCTTGTCTAAAGATATCGCCACCGTGAGGCAGCAGCAAGTGAAGCTAGTGGCACTGGTGGATGAAGTTAAAGAGCTACGGCAACGTCTAGAGGAAAAAGATCGGGTCATAAATGGATTGGAAAGACGTATCGATGACCTTGAACAATACACACGAATGGAGGACGTGATTATTAATGGGCTAGAAACAAAACATGGCAATTACGCAGGAGCAGCTGCTGGCGCCGGTGCCATGGTGGGACCGGACGCACCGGTGGAGGAGTTGCTAACACTGGAGCAACAAGTAGTTACATTTCTCTCAACTAAAGACATCAAAGTGCCACCTGCTTCCCCGGAAGTGTAGCCATGCCAAACCTGCGATAGTGGTTCACTTTGTGAACAGAAAACACAAAGTGGATCTGCTGCTCCAGGCACACAAGCTAAAGGGGAGCATGGTGTACATTCATGAACACCTCAGCAGCAAGAACGCAGATATCACAAGACATGCACGAATTCTGTGGAAACAAAAGAAAATACAAGCGACATGGACCAGGAATGCTGGTGTTTTTATTGGTCTAAATGGAACTGAACAAGCACGAGTGATCACAGGGACATCAAAGACTTGGACCAGTACAAATGAGGCAAATACTATTCAAATATGACTTTTCTTTGACTGAAATGACTTATGAACTTCATGAAGATGATGGTTTGTTTTGGATTATAGGGATGAGACTTTCTTATTTAATGGACTATGAACTCTATGAAGATGAACCTTTCGTTTGGATTATGGAACAACTTGTGTTTGGACCAGTGGACTTTTCCAGACATTTTGCCATTATTTTTGTTATTGATACTATTATTATTTATATATATATATATATATTTTCTTACAACATGCCAGAACTTGGATCCACGGTAGAACAAAATACACACTTAAATGATGAGACCATCAATGATATCGATGATCCAACTGATTTCTACAATAACTTAAATGATTTAAATGTTAAACATGGTAAATATGATGTTGAAAAGGAAATAAATCCTGATACTTATTGTAGTCAGACAAATTGTCAATATTACACAGAAGAACAGTTTAAGAGTGAACATGGAACATGCTTTCTCTGTGATACATTTTAATAGTAGAAGTCCCATTTATTAAAGATTATTTAAGCTTATTCCCAAAGTTTAGTGTAGTTGCTATTTCTGAAACATGGTTCGATGAGGATAAAGTCTCAGCTGTTGAACTGGAAGGACATGAACTGTTTGTAATGAATAGAAAAGACAAGAGGAGGTGGAGTTCTCTCTCTGTAGATTCTAACCTGCATTGTAATGCTATAGAAAGCATGTCTACTACAGTTGATCATATGTTAGAGTGTGTCACGCTTGAGATTCACATGGAGAAACAAACACAAATAACTGTTGCATTTATAGAACACCTGGTTCTTCTCTGGATCATTTGAATGACTTTATATCTAATATGTTTCACTCAATTGGAAATAAGTCTTACATTGTCTGTGGTGATTTGAATGTTGAGCTGCTTAACCAGGTGGACACAAGAAAACCACAGACTTTATCAATACTTTTTATAACAGGACATTATTTCCAGTCATAGTAAAACCAACTAGAATAACAACAGAATCAGCAACATTCATTGATAACATATTTACAAATGAAACTGGTCAAATTGATGGAGGTCTTTTAATGACTGATATTAGTGACCATCTTCCTGTTTTTGCAATTCTTCAAAATGTATTTAAAACACGGTGTAATGAGACGAGCGACATAAGAACAGTGAGACATAGAACACCTGAAGACATTCAGACTTTGAAAATGGAATGAAATAAACAAAATTGGGATGAAATTTATAGGTATGAAAATCCTAATGAAGCATATGAAGTCTTTTTAGCAAAATTACTTGATATTTATAATAATTGTTGTCCACTTAAGACAATAATTTGTAAAAAACAGATGCTGAAACCCTGGTTCACTAAAGGAATAATTAAGGCAGAAAGAAAAATCAACTATAGGAAATTCCTAAAATCCAGAACGCAGGTTTGTGAAAATAAATATAAAGCATACAAGAATAAATGAGTTAATATAATCAGAAATTGTAAGAAAGAATATTATACACAATTATTAATGCAACATAGACAGAAAATCCAGGGAACATGGAAAATAATGAATGATTTAATACACAAGAGACATAATAATAATAATAATAACAAATGAAAATGAAATATTGAAAATTGTGAAGAGCTGTAAAAACAAACAATCAACAGATAATAATGGGTTCGATATGTTTTTAGTCCAAAAAATCATGGAACATATTGTCAATCCATTTACTCACATCTGTAACTGATCTTTTCAAACAGGAATTGTTCCTAATCAAATGAAAATAGCAGGTTATTCCCTTGTACAAAGGCCGTGACTAACATTTGACTTGTAATTATCGACCCATTTCTTTACTTTCACAATTTTCAAAAAGATGAGAAATAGTTTGTTAAAGATGAGATAACTATGTTGAAGTGAAGCATATATTAAATGAGCATCAGTTTGGTTTTAGAGCGCACAGGTCCACAACGATGGCAGTTGTTCATCTGGTTGAACATATTTCCCAATCATTAGATCAAAAACTCCATACAATAGGTTTATTTTTGGATTTACAGAAAGCATTTGATACAATTGACCACACAATTTTATTACAAACATTGGAAAAATGTGGCTTTAGGGGAAAAGCAAATTCTTGGTTAAATAATGACTTATCGGATCGATTCTGATAAGTTCATCTGAAGGGAGCAGAGTCTAGTTGTCAGAGAATTAGTTGTGGGTGTGCCACAAGGCTCTGTTTTAGGCCCAAAATTATTTGTATTATATATTAATGATATCCAAAAAGTGTCTGATGTTCTTAATTTGATGTTGTTTGCAGACGATGCCACAGTTTACTGCTCGGGTCATAATCTTAGTGAGTTGGTGAAGGTGATGGAGAGAGAAGTGCATCAACTAAACAACTGGTTTGCATTCAATCAATTATCATTGAACTGAAATAAAACAAAATTGATGGTATTCAGTAACACACATATAGATAATGATATCAAAATTAAAATAAATAGTTATGAAATTGAAAGAGTCAATTATATTAAGTTTCTTGGAGTGATCATAGATAAATTACATGGAAAACACATATTCAAAAACTATTGCAATTTTATACAAATTGCAGTATATTTTGAACAAAAATGCTTTATATTTACTTTACTGTTCTCTCATTACTCCATATTTAATATATGGTATTGAGATCTGGGGAAACACAAACAAAACTAGAACTAAACCAATTTTCATTCTACAAAAAAGGCCATTAGACTGATCAATCCTGCATCTTATAACTCGCCGAGTCCCTTTGTTCATTCAATCTAAGCTTTTAAAATGTTATGATTTGGTAAGACCTGTTTACTGCTATATTTATGTATTTAGTTCAATATAATCAAGTCCCTACATCATTGAGGATAAAGTTTACCCAGAGGGAAAGTAAATATAGTTTAAGGGGAACGTGTATATTTGACAGAGCTTATGTGAGAACCACGCCGAGGGTCATTGTTTGTCAAGTAAAGCAGTTCAATTATGGAACAATTGTTGCGATGAATTAAAAAATGCCACTTCTTTATTTCTGTTTAAAAGGATCTTTAAGAAAACAATCATTGATAAATATTTAGCAGAATGAAACTGCAGCTTTGTTCTAAAACCTTGAATGTTTGTGGAGGAAACTGTGAGCAGACTGTCCAGTTTTATGTGGTGTTGTTTGTGTTGATGAACTGTGGCTTGTGAACTATAAAATGTCCACCAATGTTGAGCGTTTGAGAGAAGGGTCGGCACAATAAGCCTTGGCTTCTGCTACACCTGGTCCAAAAACATGAATGTATCTCGAATTTAGTTTTGTGCTTGAATGTTGAGCACCTTTTGTTTTGTTTTTGACCAAACCACAATAAATAAATAAAAAAAATGCAGTTAAGATGAATATATTTGAAGTTTTGCTCAACATTATAACGTTTTATCCCAGAATTGCAATTTGTCGGTTGAAAGTCAGGTTTTCTGGTGTCAAAAGCCTGGTAAAGACCTAAAAACAGGATCAAGTCTTGGGAGTCAGCGTTGCATCATCAGGTCCATCTAACACAGTCTGGTATTGGAACTAATGTGAGGGTTTTTCATGAAGCCAGTTTGTGCCTCGTTTATGTCCGAAAGGCCAGATTTAAGACGTTTGGCATAAACTGAGGCCAGTATTTTACACTCTGTATTGAAGCGTGTGATTGGACGCCAGTTTTCAATCATCAGCGGATCCTTTTGGGGTTCAGGGATCAGGCAGATCACGCCTTGTTTCACTGAAGCTGACATTTCTCCCAAGGTGACACATTGATTAAGCGCTTTAAACAATGGCTTTTCAATCATGTCCCAGAATGGAGCATTAAAACCCCCTGGAGACCCATCACACCGGGCAATTGGCCTTTTTTTAGGGCTTTTTTCCACTTCCTGTCATTCCACGATCGTTATCGTGAAACATCTGGTTGAGAATCTGACTGATTTGACTTTTTTGACAAAAGGATTCAACATATTTCAGAATATCTAGAGACTTAGATAATAACACTTTGTCAGTTACTTTTAGGTCATTCACACCATTTCTTTTTTGGTTCCTTTTTTCTGTAGAAGAAGCTTGAGTTTTCCCCATATTCTCTCCATTTACACGTCGATGTCACAAAAGCACCTTCAGCCGTCTCGTCTTTTAAGCCTTTCATTTCTACTTCCTCCTCTTCACCGCAACTTTTACACTGGGAATATTCTGGAATAATCTTCAACCATTTGACAAAACACATCATGGTTCAATAGATTCACATTCAACTTCCAGAAGCCTCTAATATCTGGTTCTCTTCTGCACCAGCCTGAGGTCAGCTGACGGTCAGAGAATGGGGCATAATTATGACACACTTTGATCGATTGGAATTATGTCCAGAATATTCCTTGATATCAGATTTAGAAAGTGCCAAATGTCCGTCACATTTAGTCGCTCGTTCGTTCTGTGCTTTTAAATGTGGAGGTCAAAACTCTTCTGGGAGGTATTTGATCCACTAAATCATTTGGTGCATGTTTGAAATCACCTGCTACGATTAGACACGCCCCCTGGGATTCCTTTCTCAATTCTGATCATTTATTCACACGTTATAGATGTTGCAAATAATGAAAGTACATTTCTCCTCCTCAATATTTAGAATGATCCATCTCTTTGGGATGAATATGATTTTGAACAGTTCCTTCTGTTCAGTGCGATAGCGGCGGTTGAGGCGTGCTCCGCCCTATTGAACCTCAGCAAATGAACAATCAGTAACTTCATCTTTTCAAAGATCTAAAGTCCGTCATTTATTCACCAAAACAGTTAAAATGACCAAATGTTTAATAAAGAAACACACATAAAAGAGCTGATTTCCACACGAGCCGTCTCATGGTTTTTATTTGGGGTCTTATCGCTCTTCTGTCCAACTCTGTGTCAAACGTCCTGAAGTGTATTAAAACTAGGTCCATGCAAAGTTAGGCCTCATTCTGAGACTGGCTTTTGGGAATATGTGTGTTTCTACCAAAATGTCTATTCCACGGAATGTAAGGGGCCCACATCTGATTAACTACCGAATGAGAGATGTCTCCATCGGCTGCGAGGCCTTGAGATGCCTCGTATACATCTGTGTTTTCTCATGATCTCATTTCTGTAACTTCTCCCCTGGTGCTACCCAAATAAGGATACTTTTACATCTTGTTCTCTCACTGGCTAATCCGTTGGTACATGGATAGGGTCATACCTGTCAGATATTGTTTATCGGTCTTTGTGCGGTTTCAGTATATAAGGCGAGGTGCGCCCAGAGACGGGGTTCGTCTTCCTGATCACCAGCGGACCCAGGGCGCTGTTTTCTGCTGTCCTGTATTTGACACTGCTTTCTCTGTAAATAAACTAACTTGAAAAGCTGCAGAGCTTTGTCAGCGTGAATCCTTTGTCTACACCCTACGCCCCAAACGAGCATTGATCCAGCCACCACAGTCCCCCAGTAAGTGGAGACACTGCTGGTCTCTGGATCCACAGACTCACACGTGTCCACAATCATCTTCTTCAGGCTTTTTGTGAGCTCAGAACCTCCTTTTGCACCTTTGGAATTCTTTAAGAAGAGACTCTGACGTTTGCTCCACCATCTCATTTATGTTCAGAGAGATTAAGTCTTTAAGTCTTGTGATGGCAAAAGAGGTATAAAAGAGATATAAAAGAGATATAAAAGTGGATTAAAGTCACTCACGTTGTGTCACTTCTCAGTCCGAGGAGGTTTTTCTGCTCCTTAAAACTCCATAAACGTCTCTAAAATGTGAAATCAAAGCTGAGCAGAATCTGTGTCACACCCATAGACCATGAAAACGAGTGGACTGTTGGACTGTGAGGTCAGAGGCCACGCCCCCAAATACTCACACAGGTATATAAATACACACGTGGTACATTCTGTCAGTCAAAGTCTGAAACAGTAACTCTTCTGCTCATGTCCCAACACTGCCACCTTCTGGAAATGTCGTGTCAGGTTCATTCATAAATCTAACGCCCAAACTTGACTTTTCCATTTCGAGACGAGCTCTTTGCTTTTTTACAACAATCTGAACAAACGTTACATTATAAACCTTCTGGTCATTCTGGAAAAATGTCATATTCACAAATCCAGACTCAGAAATAAAGAAAAGAACTAAAAAGAAATGGACCTGGAGCGACTAAAGTCCAGTGTGCTCTCTCTGCTACTATATTCACAGTTTAATATTGAAAAAGTTGTGTGGTCTTGACTTCCTCTTGAGACGTGAGTGGGACATTTTCATCTGCAGGTCCTTCTTGATGAAAAACTCCTCTTCAAACACAAGTTCAAGCGCACAACTCTCCCACGTGGAATAACAGATATGTACTTGTGAACAGGAGATGGACCTTTCTCCACCAGAGCTTTTCTAACGCTGTTCGTGGAGAAAGAAGAACATTGTGTGTGAATTCTGTGCCAAATATCAGATCTGCTGTAGCCAAAGAAGATCTAAACAGAGTGTCCAGTCTCTCCCAGGATCTCTGACCAACACGGTTAAACAGGATCTAATACAGTCTAAGGTGACCCCTGTAATGAGGGCTCTTTGTGTGGACGCTGCTGAGTTATCGGCCACTTTATTAGGTACACCTGTCCAACTGCTCGTTAACGCAAATGTCTCATCAGCCAATCACACGGCAGCAGCTCAATGCATTTAGGCTGTAGACTTGGTCAAGAGGATCTGCTGCAGTTCAAAGCAGCATCAGGACGGGGAAGAAAGGTGATTGAAGTGACTTTGAAGGTGGCGTGGTTGTTGGTGCCAGACGGGCTGGTCTGAGTATTTCACAAACTGTTGATCTACTGGGATTTTCACACATCTCTAGGGTTCACAGAGAATGGTCGGAAAAAGAGACAATATCCAGTGATTATTATGAAACCCTCTTTTATTATAAATCACATCATCAGCAAAATGTCAACCATCATCAGTCAATTCATCCTGAAAATCAAAGAAATATTAAATACATTTATTAAACATGAAGCAAAACATTTCATCACAAATGTTCAGGGAGTAAATACCATTTTGTCCTGGGACTTTTGAAAACATAAAACTATAATAATGATGATAATGATAAAATGTTTGAGAATGAGTGACAGTTTCTGACTCCATGAGAGTTTAGTCAGATTTGACAAATTCCTTTTTGAAGCGTTCCAATGTAAAACAGAAATAATTGTTTGATTCGTCGAACACTAAAATAATCTCGACAAAATAATATGAATAATAAAATGCTCATTGAAGTTAAATGTTTTTTCTAAATGTGTTTGTGTTTGGGGTGAGACCAGACTAACAGGACCTGAAGTGTCAGTCCTCCAGGGGGCGCTGTGTGCTCAGCTCCACCAGAGACACTGAACTGTTTAACCTCAGTCTAAACCCAGGAAACAGAGGCTCAGTGAAGGAGGAGCTGAAGGTGTGGAGGTGGGACAGTTCTCCACCAGAGAGGACCTGATAGAAGGACAGAGCTCCAGCCTCAGAGTCCAGGAACACGCCCACTCTGGAGGTGTTTGGAGAAAACTGAGATGACAGCTTATATCTTCTCAAACTTGACATAAACTCAGGTCTTTCTTTCTCATTGTGCAGAAAATAATATTTTCCTCCCCAGATCCTCAGATTCCAGGACTGATCATTGAATCCAAACTCACTCTCCTCACTCTCTCCTCTCCGTCTGATTCCTCTGTAACTCACTGCTACATCAACGTTCCCCCAGCACTGCACCTCCCAGTAACAGCGCCCCCTCAGGCCGGAGGAGGCCAGGACCTGACACCAGTGTGTGAATCTGTCCTCATGATCTGGAACTTGTTTTGACTCAGAGTCTCTCACAGTCCGTTTGTCCTCAGACAGATGGAGTCTTCTGTGTGCCGTGTTTGGATCCAGAGTGAGCTCACAGTGATCTGAAACACAAAGACACATTTAAAATGTGATGATTTAAACAGGTTAGTGAGAGTAAATATGAAGTGTGAAAGTGCTGTTTCTTCTCAAAGGTAAATCAATGATAATGAGGTGGTTGGAGGCTCAGCTCATGTGTGATCAGCTTCAACATGTTTAGTTTGGCTCAAAACCTCATCAGTGTTTTGAACTGGGACGTTCAGTTTGTGCGGCTCCAGATCCAATACTGATCTTTAATGTTTGTTCTTTACGATACTGATCCGATACCGATCTGATACCGATCTGATCTTCTTATGTTTCATGTTTTTGACCCTTAGTTTAGTCTGATCTTGAGCCTTTATAAAACATGAAGAACACAAAGCTGAATTTGGCTCCAGTTTAATTCCATGACGACAGTTTCAATATGAATATTGCAGAATAGTGTTTTAAAGTGGTCCACAGCTTCAGAGCATCACACTCACTGTGACAGACACATTGATGGATTGATGCAGGTCAAATGAGATGTGCATTTATATATTTGTGAATAAATCATTGGTGGACGACCTAAACTGTGCTTTCTTCACCTGTGAATGTGGATGTTTTTCAGACGTTCCACATTCTGCTTTGGAGCCTCTCAAAATCCACATTTATTCAAAGACAGATTTGTTCTCATCAATTCTCATTTATAAACATGAACGTTGAGATGACATGATTGACAGTTTAAAAGTGGGCGTGGTGTTCAGGGGAGATGTCCGTGGACACAGTGTGGATATTTGCTCCAACTAAAAGACTCTTTAGGCTCTTTTTACTTTAGTTTTTAGACTTGTTTTAGACCGGAGCGCCAAGGCACACGCATTTCCCGAGTCCTCACGGAGCGAGACGAGCCGGTCGTGACACACGGCTGTAAAAACACAAGATTCTATCAAGTCAAAGTACAGCACATTTACTATGTTGTGGAGACACCAGATTGTTGAACTTTAGCCTTCTTCTTTCACCAATAAGTGACTTTTGACTCCTTTGACTCGTCTACTGCCTCTTAAGTCTCTCACACACATGGATTGTAGAAGAACAAGCAACATTTTTAACTGGAACAAGAAAATATGAGCACATTTCTCCTATTTTAGCTTCACTCCACTGGCTGCCCGTCCATTTTAGGATTCATTTTAAAACTCTTTTATTTACTTTTAAAGCCTTAAATGGTCCTGCCCCTCCTGACCTCTCCGAGCTGCTACACCCCTACACTCCCAGCCGTTCCCTCAGGTCAGCTGACCAGCTCCTGGCAGTGCCACGGGCTAAAGGTCAGAGGTGAACGAGCCTTTGCAGTGGCAGCTCCAGTGGAACAAAGTGCCACTCCCCATAAGAAAAGCCTCTTTTGAAATCGCTTCTAAAAACATCTGTTTTCTCTGGCTTTTAACTCCATGTAATGTGTTGATTGTATGTTTTATATGTGTTGGGAGGGCAGCACCTTTATATTTATTTTATTTTGTTTATTTTTATTGCATTGATTTTAGTGTGTTTGTTTGATTTAATTTTCTATTTGATTTAGTTTTTATATCTTATTTTATTACTTTTATCCTATTTATGCCTCTGTAGTCTTTTACCTGCTGTGAAGCACTTTGGAACACTCTGGTTGTGTAAATCGTGCTGTATAAATAAAGTGGATTGGGTTGGATTGGAAAATACACAACTTTATTGATTTAGGATCAGATTTTGCTCCAACTAAAAGACTCTTTAGGCCCTTTTTACTTTAGTTTTTAAGA
Source organism: Eucyclogobius newberryi (assembly GCF_026437365.1). Taxonomy (NCBI): domain Eukaryota; kingdom Metazoa; phylum Chordata; class Actinopteri; order Gobiiformes; family Gobiidae; genus Eucyclogobius; species Eucyclogobius newberryi. The sequence continues at coordinate 4,041,478 of NW_027315746.1, read as the reverse complement.
CTTGTTTTAGACTGAAGCGCCAAGGCACACGCATTTCCCGAGTCCTCACGGAGCGCTTTAATTCATATTAAATGATATATTAATATATCTTGAGTAACAGTTAATATGTAAAACGCAGCCTAATTGTGTCTCAGACATAAACATATCAGTGTTTATTTGTGTCTGATACAATATGTCTTTGTGTCTTACATTCAATTAAAAAAGTCAAAGGTCCAAACGTGACTGTGTCATATTAAATAATGATTGAGACACGTCAATATCTCTTTGTGATATGAATCCATTATTATTTGTAGAAAGGATGAACAAAAACAAGTCAAAGACATTTCTTACATTAATACATGACATGTCCTCTGAGTGCGCCATCTAGTGGTGAAATCAGCCTTATTCAAAAGTGACTCCTACTTATTTATTTCTTCTTTATTTTCAGCTTTAATTGGCATAAAAACACAATAAACAGTAATAAACGTGTAGTTTGGAAGAGAAAAAGAGCATAGATCATGTGACGTCTGCAGAGCTGAGCCGATGGTGCCCAGGCACATTGTACTCACAGCTCCTCAGTGTTTCTGCTGCTCTGGACTTCAGCCTTAACATGAGCAGTGACCGCTGCGTGTGGACCACGTGAGGACCATATGCACTTGTATGGAGCCCATCTAGTCACAGGTTCTGATCCCATACTCAAACATACATGTGTCTGTGTGACGGGGGAAAGGGTGGAGTCTGTGGGAGCTGTGGTGGAGGAGGACCAGGGCATCAGGAGTAACTCAACAATGTGGGCTCAGGAGTAACCGCAGCAACAGCCTCCTCTCACTGCCACCAAGAACACGACCTTTTAAGACATCGTTTGTCCCGTCTGCCGTGTCCAGGGCCCAAGCCTTCAGGGGCTTTTTCATCTTATATATGTTGTTTTATCATTGTTCATCGTTTGATGTTGCACCGAATCACCAAAGCAAGTTCCTATTTTGTGAATTATGTTCAGTGACAATAAACCTTTTCTGATTCTAATTCTGATTCTGACTTCTTCTTTTGCATTTACCCCTTGACTACAGATGCCACAAACTGCAGCACAAACAGACGGGCAAAGTGTGAGCGGCGGCCGAGGCGTCGGAGCAGGACAATATGTTTCCAAGTCCAATTCATGACGACAGACGAGTACGAGAGCGAAAGCTCAGGATAAAGAAGACGCTGTCATAAATCTGTCTTATAATAATAAGGTATTATCATATTTACCTGTAAGATTAGGAGAATAAAGATGAATGTAAAGATCACCCTAGTTCAAATGTAAAGTTGGACAGTTCCTCCAGTGAAACAGTTTCAGTCTGATGTTTGTGGAAGTTGCTGCTTGTCAAACCTCTAAATGTGTCGATAAGTTCAAATAAAAACATCAGATCTACAGCTGTGAGTCTTCTACATGTGAAGTTGTACCAAATAAAATACTACTCACATTTTCTAAGACCTGGAACCATCCAGCGCTTTCCAGAAGGATCCAACCTGGAAAACACAAGTCTAGTTTAGACCAGAACCTGGACCAACCCTGAACCAGGACCCACACCTGACAGACTGCAGGGGGCAGTGTGGTCTCACCTGACAGACTGTAGGGGGCAGTGTGGTCTCACCTGACAGACTGTAGGGGGCAGTGTGGTCTCACCTGATAGACTGCAGGGGGCAGTGTGGTCTCACCTGACAGACTGCAGGGGGCAGTGTGGTCTCACCTGACAGACTGTAGGGGGCAGTGTGGTCTCACCTGACAGACTGTAGGGGGCAGTGTGGTCTCACCTGACAGACGGCAGGGGGCAGTGTGGTCTCACCTGACAGACTGCAGGGGGCAGTGTGGATCGTCCCGTAGAGCGGTCAGTCTCTCTGCTGAGGGTCCTGGATGGTTGTAGCTCAGGTCTAACTCTCTTAGATGGCAGTGGGTGGAGCTTAGAGCTGAGGCCAGATAGGCCCCGCCCCTTTCTGAGACCAGACATCCAGACAGCCTAAAGACACACAGCATTACACTCATGTGGAAACAAGGGGCAGAGTGCATGATGGGAGTGTCTCACCTGAGAGTCTCCAGTCTGCAGGGGGCGCTCTTCAGTCCATCACACAGCAGCTCCACTCCTGAGTCCTGGAGGTCATTTTGACTCAGGTCGAAGTGTGTGAGACTGGAGGAGCTGAGGACTGAGGCCAGAGGACCACAGCTGAGAGAGGACAGGCCACAAGTACTCAATCTGGGGACAATACATTGTTATTTATTATGCCCCGAAATAGTAAAAAATAGTATTGCAGTAGTACACAAACTTTGTAACAAAAAATAACTTTAAATGCAAGTTATTCAGACGAATAGAATAGAAATGTAAATGGACTAATAAAAAACAAACACTGAAAGAGCAAAGTGTAGTTGATCTAACCTGAGAGTCTCCAGTCTGCAGGGGGCGCTCTTCAGTCCATCACACAGCAGCTCCACTCCTGAGTCCTGGAGGTCATTTTGACTCAGGTCGAAGTGTGTGAGACTGGAAGAGCTGAGGACTGAGGCCAGAGGACCACAGATGCTGTTTGTCAGGTTACAGCCGGACAGACTGAGGACGGAGAGGGAGATTAGAGCGCACTCACACCTGATCGTAAACAAAGTGTCGACTATGAGGTCCGTTTGGCCGATGTCAGTCTGATTTGTGCTTCAGTGATGCTGCTGGAGGAAGAGGACCTTATGAAAGTCTGTGTGTAGTTGAACTTTAGGATTATATGGCCTCGAGGACATGTTTATGTACCAGTGTTTTCACATTTTAGCTGCTTTTGTTGGTCACATTACCCTGGAATGTTCTGCCATTTGGATTTAGGGTAGACTTCGAGTTGAGAGTGTTAACCACTCTGCCACAGTGTAGTTTGTACTCACATGGCTTTGGTGGAGGCCTTGATAACCGGCAGCAGATTCAGCAGAGCCTTCTCTGAGGGACAGTATTTCCTCAGGTCAAACTCCTCCAGGTCTGAGTCTGTGGATAGTAAGAGAAAGGCCAAGGCTGACCACTGAGCAGGAGAAAGTTCATCTGCCTTCAGGCGTCCTTCTCTCAGGGTGTTTTGGATATCCTGCACCAGACTGTGGTCGTTCAGCTCGTTCAGACAGTGGAACAGGTTCAGGCTTTTCTCTGTAGACAGACACTCATCATTGAGCTTCTGTTTAAGGTATTTTACTGTCTCTTGATTGGTCTGAGAGCCACTTCCTGTGTGAGTCAGCAGACCCTGCAGCAGCCTCTGATTGGTCGGCAGAGACAGGCCCAGGAGGAAGCGCAGGAACAAGTCCAGGTGTCCGTTTGGACTCTTTAAGGCCTGGTCCACAGCAGAGCTGTAGAAGGCTTTTTCAGAGGAGTTTGATGGGGACAGCAGGTTCTCTCCAGAGCTGAAGAAGGTCTGATGGACGTGAAGAGCAGCCAGAAACTCCTGCACACTCAGATGGATGAAGCAGTAGACCTTATCCTGGTACAGCCCTGGCTCCTCTCTAAAGACCTGTGTGAACACTCCGGAGTACACTGAGGCCGCTGCAGCGTCCAGCCCACACTCGCTCAGGTCACACTCGTAGAAGATCAGGTTTCCTTTCTGCAGCTGCTCAAAGGCCACTTTTCCCAGAGACTGCACCATCTCCCTGGTCTCTGGAGTCCAGTGAAGGTCTGTCCCTGATCCCTGGTGATACTTGATGTTCTTTACTTTGGCCTGCACCACCAGGAAGTGGACGTACATCTGTGTGAGAGTCCGGGGCAGCTCTGGTTCCTCTGTTTGTTCCAGAAGCTTCTGTATAACTGTGGAGAGGATCCAGCAGAAGACCGGGATGTGACACATGATGTGGAGGCTGCGGATGCTCTTGATGTGGGAGAGAACAAGTTTGACCTGCCGCTCGTCTCTGAACCTCTTCCTGAAGTACTCCTCCTTCTGCGGGTCGGCGAACCCTCGCACCTCTGTCACCATGGAGATGCACTCAGCAGGGATCTGATTGGACGCTGTGGGGCGCGTGGTTATCCAAAGGCGAGCGGAGGGAAGCAGGCTCCCCCTGATCAGGTTTACCAGCAGCACGTCCACTGAGACGGACTCTGTGGGGTCGCTCAGGACCCGGGTTTGGCTGAAGTCCAGAGGAAGTCTGCACTCGTCCAGACCGTCAAAGATGAAGAGCACCTGGAGCTGTTGGAAGCTGCAGAGAGCGTTGGATGGACTGAAGAAGTGGTGCAGCAGCTCCACCAGGCTGACCTGTGTGTCTCTGAGCACATTGAGCTCTCTGAAAGTGAACGGGAACAGCAGCTGGAGCTCCTGGTTGGTCCTACCTTCAGCCCAGTCCAGACTGAACTTCTGAGTCAGCACTGTTTTCCCCACGCCGGCCACGCCCTTCGTCAGCACGACTCTGATTGGTCCCTTTGTCTGTGCTCTCATTGGTTCTTCTCTGATTGGGAGTTTAAACATATCTTCACACTTGATGGCGGTCTCTGCAGAGGCCGGTTTCCTGGTCTCGATGTGTCTGACCTCATGTTGCTCTGTGGCCTCTCCCTCTGTGATGTACAGCTCTGTGAAGATCTGCTTCAGTTCAGAGGAGTTTCCTTCTTTAGCGATGCCCTCACACACACGGCTGAACTTCTGTACCAGACAAGTCTTCACTTCTCCCTGAACCTTAGAACACAGACCTGTAAAAAGAGAAATCTGCATCAGACGTGTAACTGGACACACTGGATATAGTCAGAGCAGAGAAAGCTCTGGAGATTTTCTGAAATTAAACCCACTGTTACGGCCCCCGTCCTCCCTGTTGTGTGTTTGACTGTAAATGTTCCCTTCCCAACACGGCTGTAACAAGGGACAAGTTGGTTTCCTTTTTCTACTTCCTGATTCCTCTGGTTGATGGGCCAATCCACAGTCTTCACCTGCAGCGACTCCCAGTATTTAAAGACACGTGTTGCAGCTGCACAAGGCCATTTGTCTTCTCGTTCATCAGGGCTGTGGTGGTAGTGCCTGACTTTGTGTTTTGAGACATTTGTAGTTTGTTTGTTTGTTATGTGTCTCCTTTTAAGTTGTCACTTTGATTCTGTTCATGGGCCTTTGTTTTGTTTGTCCTGTGACTCGTACCTTTTAGAGACACTTAACTTGTTTTCTTAGTCATGTCTGTGTTTGTTCATTTACCTTTGTGTTCCTGTTTATTGAACAAACTTTATCTCACCATTGAACATCTTGGTTTTATTACTTCTTTTACACTCGCAGTTGTAACACGCACACTTTGAAACAGCAGAAACATTTGAATCCAGATAAGAGAGCTCTGATCAGTCCTTTTCAGCCAATAACAGCTGTAGCTCATCACCTGACATTTAATGCTGATATGCAAGTATAATTTAGGTAATAAAATAGACTTACAATAGACTAGTTCAGTCAGTAAAAAGCAATGTTCTCGCTGGGCTGAGGTTGAAGGATGTCGGTGGGACAAACCGTACTAGCGCCGTAGGCAGCGCGAGCAAAAAGTACTACGGCGCTTGTGATCTTAATATCCTATTAAGATCACTCTTTTCATACCTGAATATTGCCTATAGGTTCTCGGTCAATTGAAATTTACGTTCGTGAATTGTCACTATCCCGTTTTTGTGTGTCTGTGTGTGAGAAAACAGGTCCATCACTTTCACCCACGACTACCACAGACGCTCTCGCAGAACAGGAGCCAAATAAACATTTGGGACCAGAATGGAAGTCGTCTGTTATCGAGTGTAACTTTCTTAACTATATGATCGCGTTATATAAAAAACTCGCAGTATCTTTTTGGCATGGCGCCCCGCCATGATAAAACCCCTCAGCGAGAACACTGAAAAAGGTGTGTAGATTTGTGCTTTAGCATCAAATCTTCTTCCTTGTGCCTATGTAACATAGTTGATATGAGCGCGTTAAATCCCAGCATATTAAGGCGCACTGCCATCTTCTGGTACCTGTTTGTACCTACACTTGTACCTGTACTGATATCGCGAGAACTCTCTAGAGCTCTCCTCACTGTAATGGAGGACTCAAGACGAGATAACATGTCCATGAATTGGAGTGGATAAAATGTGTAATTCATTCATGTGTAGTCATTGTGCAGCTAAACTAGTAATTGTATGAGTGTTGTATTTATCTTATTTTTACCGTCTTCTGCTGACGTAAACTCGCAGTATATATGATTTGACCGTGTTTTTCTAACGAGCTAGTTAGCGGCTAACAAACCGCTGTCTCCGCAGACGACAGAGAACATGGTGAATGTCCACTGAAAAGCCAATTCACTCTTGTTTTATCTTGTGCAGGTATGTAAATGTGTGGGAAATGTTTTATGTTGAAATGTTGTTTTTGATGTCGATGATGTTGATTTGAGGGTGTTTCACTCACACACAAAAGAAAAGAAAAAAATGACAGACAAATTGCATTAAGATATTTTCAATTGATTAGAAATAAAATTATTGCACTATACGATCACGAAAGCTACATTAACAATGGGTCATATTACATATTGTAATGTAGGACTCACTGTAATGGAGGACTCGAGACAAGATGACAGAGCACATGGTGAATGTCCACTGAAAAGCCAATGCACGACTCTTGTTTTATCTTGTGCAGATAATAAACTGCTGTCAGACCAAACCAGCCGCCTCCGTGAGTCATTGAAATAAATGAGAAGGCAAAATACACTGGTCACACCTGTACCTAAAAACCTGGAGCATCTGAACTGAATGATTTTCACCCAATAACACTTACCTTCATTTGATGTAAGAGTGTGGAGCAAACTGTGAGTAAAAACATCATGTCGTCTATATCCAACTGTTTGGACATCTAACAGTTTGCATATGAAAGTCAGAAGTACAGAAGATGCAGCTATCACTCTATATAACACCTTAGCAAAGCACCTTCAGGCCCCTGACCATTATGCTACAATCCTCTTTGTGGACTTTACATCAGCTTTCAGTTCTCTGCGTGTACATATTTGACTGAACAGGCTCATGGACCTCGGTGTTAATGGAGGCATTATCAAATGGGTCAGAGACGTTATGTCCAATCGTTCCAAAGAGATATTTATCCTACTCTGGGTAGGCCCTGCCCACTGGGCGGGACCTCCCAATGAAAAGGTGTTATTGGTTTCAACAGAAACTAAACCTCTTTGTTTTCTATCAAACTAGCCTCTTTGTTTACAATCAGTCCTTTAATGGACTATCAGTAGTGATGCAGACCTAAACCCACGTTCAGGTTCAAGTCCGGATTCAAATCCAGAGGTTTAGGTTTAGGTCCGGACTCATTAGGTCCGGACCTAAACCATGCCATATTTGCATAATGTTATAACAGCATAACACAAGCTACTTGGCTAAATTATGCTGAAGACACTTGAACAAGGACGACTATCAAACACAAGGCTTAACTGCAGATTGAAATAAACTCAACTTGTCTGGTTTATTCACAGTTTTTAACAGAAGTTACAACTTACAAATCACAAGCTACTAGCTACGAGCTAGCTGCTAAACTATAGCTTAACTAACAGTTAACACACATTCATGTGTTTTACTTGAGGAACAAGAGCATGTTGAGTATTGTTGACAGGGTCAGTCTGGGTCAAGGGTCAAAGCAGCTGTTTCATCTGATACAATGTTTTGCCTTTAGACACATTTCCATCTTTAATGTTACAGATCCATTGGCATCAAAAGTCAGGTAAAAACCTTCAAACAGACAAAACACCAGTGTAAATAATTAAATAACAGTGTAAAATAACAGAGTTATAAAAACTAGCATAAAAGTCAACTTGAATCACTATAAAGCATCAACTTAGCAGTATCAAAAGTAGAATATGAAAATATTTTACACAACACATCAAAATAATACATCATATTAGCAGCATTAAACACCAGACCAGATTTAACAACTGTAGAATACAAATACAAAATATAAACTCCAATTAATGAATGCAGCAATTAAGCAATATTACTTTGACTTTCCTTTGTATTTACTTAATGCCAAATATATCACACCACAACATAACACTTAAGTTATTTCATTCATATTTACACAAAGCCCAAAGCACAACCCAGACAAGACCAAGCTGACCCCGCCCCTTTAACCATCACAACATGGCACGCGGCGGCCACAGCTTAAACAGTTCAGATAAAGCCAGCGATCTCACCGGCTTCACTTCAATGTTCACATGTGGACACACGGTTCTGCAGCTCGACACGTACCAGGCGCTCCCGTCTCTCGCATCTTTAAACTTATTTCACCGGCTTTAACTTCTGCCCGGAAGACGCGTGCGTCACTAATTAGGGTCCGTGTGCGCTATTGACGGCGGCGCATGGCAGTGTTTACGTCCAGCGCAAATTTCGCGATCAATGGAAGGTTTAAGATGGTTTAGATTCTAGAATGAAAAGGATATAGTATGTGAGTGCTATATTTTTTTATGAGTCCAGAACCAAATCACCGGGGTTTTTACAAGTCCAGATCCGGTCCGTCGTAGCGGTACACATCCCTAGATACATTATGAAATGTTGAGTGTGACATGTAGATCATGTTTATTTCTAATTGTTTTGATGAAACCAAAGGTAAATAGTTTTCATATTCGTATTATAACAGAAGAATGGTGCATTTGGAGCTCCGCCCCTCTGGTCACCTGACTGTCCATCACACAGAGGGTCCTGATGCCTCTGGTGGACTGTTCGGCTGCTCCGCCGTGACAAAACCTAATATCTAAAGCTAGTTTGTCTCACGACACGTGCTGCTTTCAGGTGAGTAAAGTCCCCGCTCTGAGGGATTATAGACACTTCAAACACCACAGGGACTAGAACAGTGTTTGATTTAGGTTAGCTCCACTTTAAAGGAGCTTTAACTGTGAGGGGCTGCCACACTCTGTTGTAGCTGGACCCAAGACCCTCACACCTTCACAGAGTTCTTAAGCCACGTTTGGACTGGCCCCGGCCCCTCAGACCGGTTTAGAGTTCTTTGGAACGGTTTGCTCCATGCTCAGGGCGCTGAGCAGCAGACGTTACACAAATATAACAAATACAAAATCTAATATAAAAACTGAATTATACCTTTGACAAGATGTTTAAAGGGCTCGAAATAACAAATGAGCTGAAAACCAAGTGCAAAAGCCACTCTCAGTACTTGGGTACTCAGCCCCCAAAATGTTTGACTTCAGTGCAAAGCCTCTACGCAGAGTGACGTGCTGCGACAAACAGAAAACAGCTGTTGCTAACGTGCTTTGCCTGCTTTGTGTGGCTAACGTGCTTTGCTAGCTTTGTGTTGCTAATGTGCTTTGCTAGCTTTGTGTTGCTAAGGCTCCACATATAAGTTAGCATCAGTGTAAACGTGGCTTTACTGTTCTGCAGACGCTGGCGCAGCTGCTCCTGGTCCATCCTCCTCAGGAAGTCCAGGGTGATGGTCAGAACCGCCTCTCTGCTCGACTCCTCCTCCTCACTCCCAGAGCATTCTGGGTAATCTGAGGCCAGGAGCCTGTGGAGCCTCTGCAGCTGCTGTTTGACATAATCCAGGACCTGCTCCTCCAGACGCTGAAACACAGAGAACACAGAGGAGCAGGTCAGGCCCTGGGATCCACTCTGCAGGTGGAATCTCCTCTAAATGTTTCTGACCATGTGACGCTTTTGGTACAAACCTTGAAAACAGAGTCCAGGTCACAGTCTCCTCTGGGGCCCTCTGCGCTCTCCTCTCTGTGGGACAAACAAACCAATGATACAACATTACACTCTGTCCACTGCAGAACATCAGAGCCAACAAACCCCCGACAGGAGCAACAGGAGCGACAGGTGTTGAGAAAAACGTCTTTAAAGAAACAGGATTTAGAGAAGGTTCTTCTGGGACTTACTCTGAATCTGGTCCTGGTTCTTTAAACGCTGGAGGTTGACGTCTGGAGCGGTCACTCTTTAAGGACAGGTGGCTCTGTCTGGACCTGGAAACATCAGCTCAGTCACAGAATAAACTGCAGAAGGTTCTAACCATCCAGTCCATACACCAGAGCTTCTCAAACTGTTTCTGCTGCGATCCCTTTAGGGGATTGTTAGTGAGAGCCCGGGACTGTGTGTCTGACACTCGGACCTGCAGTGTGGGGGCGCCCCAGGGCACTGTCCTCGCGCCCTTTCTCTTCACCTTCTACACTGCAGACTTCAGACACGAACTTATTTTCATAAAAATATGTTTTGGTTTTTAGAAAACCCATGAAAGAATGTTATAAATGACACGTCTTTAACTTTCCATAAAACAATAATGTCTGTGATTAAATATACAAATGTAAATGTTACACATGTAGTTCAGAGTAACTAATGCCACTTAGAAGCTGTTTTATGAAACACCAACAATTGTTTGTTTTTTATATTCTCGTCCTGTAGTAATTGTTACTCTGCAGTAGAAGTGACAGTATCACTGATGTTTGATTTGATCTTTACAATCTGATATTTTATAAAGTGTAAAATGTCATTTTATGTCAAATGTATTTTCTCACAAATGGAATTTGCCTCTAAGTCATTGTATCATCATACATCATCCAAAAGTGGAAATAAAGTGAGTTTATTTAATTAATTCAGTTGTAAATGTGGATTTAAAATATGTATTTAAACAGTCAATGTTAAATATTAAATTTTAGACATTTAAAAAAACCAAAACACGCTCATGTCAAATAGCTGAACTGTTTAACCCCCACAGTCTAAACCCAGGAAACAGAGGCTCAGTGAAGGAGGAGCTGAAGGTGTGGAGGTGGGACAGTTCTCCACCAGAGAGGACCTTATAGAAGGACAGAGCTCCAGCCTCAGAGTCCAGGAACACGCCCACTCTGGAGGTGTTTGGAGATAACTGAGATGACAGCTTATATCTTCTCAAACTTGACATAAACTCAGGTCTTTCTTTCTCATTGTGCAGAAAATAATATTTTCCTCCCCAGATCCTCAGATTCCAGGACTGATCATTGAGTCCAAACACACACTTCTCACTCTTTCCTCTCCGTCTGATTCCTCTGTAACTCACTGCTACATCAACGTTCCCCCTGCACTTCACCTCCCAGTAACAGCGCCCCCTCAGGCCGGAGGAGGCCAGGACCTGACACCAGTCTGTGAATCTGTCCTCATGATCTGGAACTTGTTCTGACAAAGAGAGTTCCACAGTCCGTTTGTCCTCAGACAGATGGAGTCTTCCGTGTGCCGTGTTTGGATCCAGAGTGAGCTCACAGTGATCTGAAACACAAAGACACATTTAAAATGTGATGATTTAAACAGGTTAGTGAGAGTAAATATGAAGTGTGAAAGTCCTGTTTCTTCTCAAAGGTAAATCAATGATAATGAGGTGGTTGGAGGCTCAGCTCATGTGTGATCAGCTTCAACATGTTTAGTTTGGCTCAAAACCTCATCAGTGTTTTGAACTGGGACGTTCAGTTTGTGCGGCTCCAGATCCAATACTGATCTTTAATGTTTGTTCTTTACGATACTGATCCGATACTGATCTGATACCGATCTGATCTTCCTATATTTCATGTTTTGACCCTTAGTTTAGTCTGATCTTGAGCCTTTATAAAACATGAAGAACACAAAGCTGAATTTGGCTCCAGTTTAATTCCATGACGACAGTTTCAATATGAATATTGCAGAATAGTGTTTTAAAGTGGTCCACAGCTTCAGAGCATCACACTCACTGTGACAGACACATTGATGGATTGATGCAGGTCAAATGAGATGTGCATTTATATATTTGTGAATAAATCATTGGTGGACGACCTAAACTGTGCTTTCTTCACCTGTGAATGTGGATGTTTTTCAGACGTTCCACATTCTGCTTTGGAGCCTCTCAAAATCCACATTTATTCAAAGACAGATTTGTTCTCATCAATTCTCATTTATAAACATGAACGTTGAGATGACATGATTGACAGTTTAAAAGTGGGCGTGGTGTTCAGGGGAGATGTCCGTGGACACAGTGTGGATATTTGCTCCAACTAAAAGACTCTTTAGGCCCTTTTTACTTTAGTTTTTAGACTTGTTTTAGACCGGAGCGCCAAGGCACACGCATTTCCCGAGTCCTCACGGAGCGAGACGAGCCGGTCGTGACACACGGCTGTAAAAACACAAGATTCTATCAAGTCAAAGTACAGCACATTTACTATGTTGTGGAGACACCAGATTGTTGAACTTTAGCCTTCTTCTTTCACCAATAAGTGACTTTTGACTCCTTTGACTCGTCTACTGCCTCTTAAGTCTCTCACACACATGGATTGTAGAAGAACAAGCAACATTTTTAACTGGAACAAGAAAATATGAGCACATTTCTCCTATTTTAGCTTCACTCCACTGGCTGCCCGTCCATTTTAGGATTCATTTTAAAACTTTTTTATTTACTTTTAAAGCCTTAAATGGTCCTGCCCCTCCTGACCTCTCCGAGCTGCTACACCCCTACACTCCCAGCCGTTCCCTCAGGTCAGCTGACCAGCTCCTGGCAGTGCCACGGGCTAAAGGTCAGAGGTGAACGAGCCTTTGCAGTGGCAGCTCCAGTGGAACAAAGTGCCACTCCCCATAAGAAAAGCCTCTTTTGAAATCGCTTCTAAAAACATCTGTTTTCTCTGGCTTTTAACTCCATGTAGTGTGTTGATTGTATGTTTTATATGTGTTGGGAGGGCAGCACCTTTTTATTTATTTTATTTTGTTTATTTTTATTGCATTGATTTTAGTGTGTTTGTTTGATTTAATTTTCTATTTGATTTTGTTTTTATATCTTATTTTATTACTTTTATCCTATTTATGCCTCTGTAGTCTTTTACCTGCTGTGAAGCACTTTGGAACACTCTGGTTGTGTAAATCGTGCTGTATAAATAAAGTGGATTGGGTTGGATTGGAAAATACACAACTTTATTGATTTAGGATCAGATTTTGCTCCAACTAAAAGACTCTTTAGGCCCTTTTTACTTTAGTTTTTAAGACTTGTTTTAGACTGAAGCGCCAAGGCACACGCATTTCCCGAGTCCTCACGGAGCGCTTTAATTCATATTAAATGATATATTAATATATCTTGAGTAACAGTTAATATGTAAAACGCAGCCTAATTGTGTCTCAGACATAAACATATCAGTGTTATTTGTGTCTGATACAATATGTCTTTGTGTCTTACATTCAATTAAAAAAGTCAAAGGTCCAAACGTGACTGTGTCATATTAAATAATGATTGAGACACGTCAATATCTCTTTGTGATATGAATCCATTATTATTTGTAGAAAGGATGAACAAAAACAAGTCAAAGACATTTCTTACATTAATACATGACATGTCCTCTGAGTGCGCCATCTAGTGGTGAAATCAGCCTTATTCAAAAGTGACTCCTACTTATTTATTTCTTCTTTATTTTCAGCTTTAATTGGCATGAAAACACAATAAACAGTAATAAACGTGTAGTTTTGAAGAGAAAAAGAGCATAGATCATGTGACGTCTGCAGAGCTGAGCCGATGGTGCCCAGGCACATTGTACTCACAGCTCCTCAGTGTTTCTGCTGCTCTGGACTTCAGCCTTAACATGAGCAGTGACCGCTGCGTGTGGACCACGTGAGGACCATATGCACTTGTATGGAGCCCATCTAGTCACAGGTTCTGATCCCATACTCAAACATACATGTGTCTGTGTGACGGGGGAAAGGGTGGAGTCTGTGGGAGCTGTGGTGGAGGAGGACCAGGGCATCAGGAGTAACTCAACAATGTGGGCTCAGGAGTAACCGCAGCAACAGCCTCCTCTCACTGCCACCAAGAACACGACCTTTTAAGACATCGTTTGTCCCGTCTGCCGTGTCCAGGGCCCAAGCCTTCAGGGGCTTTTTCATCTTATATATGTTGTTTTATCATTGTTCATCGTTTGATGTTGCACCGAATCACCAAAGCAAGTTCCTATTTTGTGAATTATGTTCATTGACAATAAACCTTTTCTGATTCTAATTCTGATTCTGACTTCTTCTTTTGCATTTACCCCTTGACTACAGATGCCACAAACTGCAGCACAAACAGACGGGCAAAGTGTGAGCGGCGGCCGAGGCGTCGGAGCAGGACAATATGTTTCCAAGTCCAATTCATGACGACAGACGAGTACGAGAGCGAAAGCTCAGGATAAAGAAGACGCTGTCATAAATCTGTCTTATAATAATAAGGTATTATCATATTTACCTGTAAGATTAGGAGAATAAAGATGAATGTAAAGATCGCCCTAGTTCAAATGTAAAGTTGGACAGTTCCTCCAGTGAAACTGTTTCAGTCTGATGTTTGTGGAAGTTGCTGCTTGTCAAACCTCTAAATGTGTCGATAAGTTCAAATAAAAACATCAGATCTACAGCTGTGAGTCTTCTACATGTGAAGTTGTACCAAATAAAATACTACTCACATTTTCTAAGACCTGGAACCATCCAGCGCTTTCCAGAAGGATCCAACCTGGAAAACACAAGTCTAGTTTAGACCAGAACCTGGACCAACCCCTGAACCAGGACCCACACCTGACAGACTGTAGGGGGCAGTGTGGTCTCACCTGACAGACTGTAGGGGGCGGTGTGGTCTCACCTGACAGACTGTAGGGGGCAGTGTGGTCTCACCTGACAGACTGTAGGGGGCAGTGTGGTCTCACCTGACAGACTGTAGGGGGCAGTGTGGTCTCACCTGACAGACTGTAGGGGGCAGTGCGGTCTCACCTGACAGACTGCAGGGGGCAGTGTGGTCTCACCTGACAGACTGTAGGGGGCAGTGTGGTCTCACCTGACAGACTGTAGGGGGCAGTGTGGTCTCACCTGACAGACTGCAGGGGGCAGTGTGTTCTCACCTGACAGACTGCAGGGGGCAGTGTGGTCTCACCTGACAGACTGCAGGGGGCAGTGTGGTCTCACCATGGATCTATTATAATATCTGGATAGGGTGTGGCTCGCCGCAGCATGTCGCAGACTCCCCCAGTGGCCACTCCATTGGTACTGCAGCCAAAGAAATCGTGCGTCCAGAAAGCTTTTTTTCCCTAGAGCGCAATGTAACTAAAAACTGCTCGTGTTCGGCTGAAAGAGCACCTAGAGCTTTCAGAAAAGTCGGATATAGCGGCAATTCTTAACTATTTATGGCTCATAGACTTTTTCTACTTTTAAGATTCTTCAGTTGTCTTTAAAACACATTTTAAGATGTTAATTTCAGCTACGCTCTAGCGCGCCGCTCTAGCCCAGCTCGTGACCGTCTAGACCAATCAGAGCGCGTGTAGGTGAAGAGAACGGGCCGAGATGCCGTGGGGAGCCCAAATGCCACGAATGAGCTACAGGCGTAAAACTATGAATCTATGAGTTTAATAACTGACCTAGTGACCACTCTACGACTCAGAAGCGATGTCTTGAAATGTTTCTGCCTGAAAAACTAAATCACGTAATAAATGCTCTGGAAATGGAATGTTTTGCCAAGTATAAACTAATGGATGTTACGTTTCGTGTCCATCAGTGTCGTTATCTGTATTACACAGACAAGAAACCTAAATACGGACTTAATCATGACTTTAGCATGTTTTGCATGTAGACAAACATGTCATCTGAATACATTTGACATGTTGTAGAATGATATGATTAAAAATCCGTAATTTACTAAATCAATGTTAGATCAAACAGTCCATGTACTTAATAAGGACCAGAATTATTTCCATTGACAGTGAAAATGTTTCTTAAAACCAGTTGTTTAATATTTGGCTTTATCTCACACTGTGCTCTGCGCTGCTCTAGTAACTCTCTCTGATTGGTCAGTACAATCACATGGTACGCAAACCGGACGCAGACCTACGTCACTTCTGGGCTGCAGTGTCTGAAGAGCTAAAGGCTAACTGGCGACATGCGCTACTGAGCAGCTCTCATTGACTTGAATGGGCGGCCATCTTGGCTGCTGGGGCCTTGGGTCTCACCTGACAGACTGTAGGGGGCAGTGTGGTCTCACCTGACAGACTGTAGGGGGCAGTGTGGTCTCACCTGACAGACTGTAGGGGGCAGTGTGGTCTCACCTGACAGACGGCAGGGGGCAGTGGTGTCACCTGACAGACTGCAGGGGGCAGTGTGGTCTCACCTGACAGACGGCAGGGGGCAGTGTGGTCTCACCTGACAGACTGCAGGGGGCAGTGTGGTCTCACCTGACAGACTGCAGGGGGCAATGTTGTCTCACCTGACAGACTGCAGGGGGCAGTGTGGATCGTCCCGTAGAGCGGTCAGTCTCTCTGCTGAGGGTCCTGGATGGTTGTAGCTCAGGTCTAACTCTCTTAGATGGCAGTGGGTGGAGCTTAGAGCTGAGGCCAGATCAGCCCCGCCCCTTTCTGAGACCAGACATCCAGACAGCCTAAAGACACACAGCATTACACTCATGTGGAAACAAGGGGCAGAGTGCATGATGGGAGTGTCTCACCTGAGAGTCTCCAGTCTGCAGGGGGCGCTCTTCAGTCCATCACACAGCAGCTCCACTCCTGAGTCCTGGAGGTCATTTTGACTCAGGTCGAAGTGTGTGAGACTGGAGGAGCTGAGGACTGAGGCCAGAGGACCACAGCTGAGAGAGGACAGGCCACAAGTACTCAATCTGGGGACAATACATTGTTATTTATTATGCCCCGAAATAGTCATTGCAGTAATAGTATTGAAGCAGTACACAAACTTAAAAATAACTATAAATGCAAGTTATTATGATGAATAGAATAGAAATGTCAATAGACTAATAGACAAACAAACACTGGAAGAGCAAAGTGTAGTTGATCTAACCTGAGAGTCTCCAGTCTGCAGGGGGCGCTCTTCAGTCCATCACACAGCAGCTCCACTCCTGAGTCCTGGAGGTCATTTTGACTCAGGTCGAGGTGTGTGAGACTGGAGGAGCTGAGGACTGAGGCCAGAGGACCACAGATGGTGTTTGTCAGGTTACAGCCGGACAGACTGAGGACAGAGGGATATTAGAGCGCACTCACACCTGATCGTGAACAAAGTGTCAACTATGAGGTCCGTTTGGCCGATGTCAGTCTGATTTGTGCTTCAGTGATGCTGCTGGAGGAAGTGGACCTTATGAAAGTCTGTGTGTAGTTGAACTTTAGGATTATATGGCTTCGAGGACATGTTTATGTACCAGTGTTTTCACATTATAGCTGCTCTTGTTGGACACATCACCCTGGAATGTTCTGCTATTTGGATTTAGGGTACACTTTGAGTTGAGAGTGTTAACCACTCTGCCACAGTGTAGTTTGTACTCACATGGCTTTGGTGGCGGCCTTGACGACCGGCAGCAGATTCAGTAGAGTCTTCTCTGAGGGACAGTATTTCCTCAGGTCAAACTCCTCCAGGTCTGAGTCTGTAGACAGTAAAAGAAAGGCCAAAGCTGACCACTGAGCAGGAGACAGTTTATCTGCCTTCAGGCGTCCTTCTCTCAGGGTGTTTTGGATGTCCTGCACCAGACTGTGGTCGTTCAGCTCGTTCAGACAGTGGAACAGGTTCAGGTTTCTCTCTGTAGACAGACCCTCATCATTGAGCTTCTGTTTAAGGTATTTTACTGTCTCTTGATTGGTCTGAGAGCCACTTCCTGTGTGGGTCAGCAAACCCTGCAGCAGGCTCTGATTGGTCGGCAGAGACAGGCCCAGGAGGAAGCGCAGGAACAAATCCAGGTGTCCGTTTGGACTCTTTAAGGCCTGGTCCACAGCAGAGCTAAAGAAGGCTTCTTCAGAAGAGTTTGATGGTGACAGCAGGTTCTCTCCTGAGGTCTGATGGACGTAAAGAGCAGCCAGAAACTCCTGCACACTCAGATGGATGAAGCAGTAGACCTTGTCCTGGTACAGGCCTGGCTCCTGTCTAAAGACCTGTGTGAACACTCCGGAGTACACTGAGGCCGCTGCAGCGTCCAGCCCACACTCGCTCAGGTCACACTCGTAGAAGATCAGGTTTCCTTTCTGCAGCTGCTCAAAGGCCACTTTTCCCAGAGACTTCACCATCTCCCTGGTCTGTGGAGTCCAGTGAAGGTCTGTCCCTGATCCTTGGTGATACTTGATGTTCTTTACTTTGGCCTGCACCACCAGGAAGTGGACATACATCTGTGTGAGAGTCCGTGGCAGCTCTGGTTCCTCTGTTTGTTCCAGAAGCTTCTGTATAACTGTGGAGAGGATCCAGCAGAAGACCGGGATGTGACACATGATGTGGAGGCTGCGGATGCTCTTGATGTGGGAGAGAACAAGTTTGACCTGCCGCTTGTCTCTGAACCTCTTCCTGAAGTATTTCTCCTTCTGCGGGTCGGCAAACCCTCGCACCTCTGTCACCATGGAGATGCACTCAGCAGGGATCTGATTGGACGCTGCGGGGCGCGTGGTTATCCAGAGAAGAGCGGAGGGAAGCAGGCTCCCCCTGATCAGGTTTACCAGCAGCACGTCCACTGAGACGGACTGTGTGGGGTCGCTCAGGACCCGGGTTTGGCTGAAGTCCAGAGGAAGTCTGCACTCGTCCAGACCGTCAAAGATGAAGAGCACCTGGAGGTGTTGGAAGCTGCAGAGAGCTTTGGATGGACTGAAGAAGTGGTGCAGCAGCTCCACCAGGCTGAACTGTGTGTCTCTGAGCACATTGAGCTCTCTGAAAGTGAACGGGAACAAGCAGCTGGAGCTCCTGGTTGGTCCTACCTTCAGCCCAGTCCAGACTGAACTTCTGAGTCAGCACTGTTTTCCCCACGCCGGCCACGCCCTTCGTCAGCACGACTCTGATTGGTCCCTTTGTCTGTGCTCTCATTGGTTCTTCTCTGATTGGGAGTTTAAACATGTCTTCACACTTGATGGCGGTCTCTGCAGAGGCCGGTTTCCTGGTCTCGATGTGTCTGACCTCATGTTGCTCTGTGGCCTCTCCCTCTGTGATGTACAGCTCTGTGAAGATCTGCTTCAGTTCAGAGGAGTTTCCTTCTTTAGCAATGCCCTCACACACACGGCTGAACTTCTGTACCAGACATGTCTTCACTTCTCCCTGAACCTTAGAACACAGACCTGTAATAAGAGAAATCTGCATCAGACGTGTAACTGGACACACTGGATTCAGTTAGAGCAGAGAGAGCTCTGGAGATTTTATGAAATTAAACCCACTATTACGGCCCCCGTCCTCCCTGTTGTGTGTTTGACTGTAAATGTTTCCTTCCCAACACGGCTGTAACAAGGGGCAAGTTGGTTTCCTTTTTCTACTTCCTGTTTCCTCTGGTTGATGGGCCAATCCACAGTCTTCACCTGCAGCGACTCCCAGTATTTAAAGACACGTGTTGCAGCTGCACAAGGCCATTTGTCTTCTCGTTCATCAGGGCTGTGGTGGTAGTGCCTGACTTTGTGTTTTGAGACATTTGTAGTTTGTTTGTTTGTTTGTTATGTGTCTCCTTTTAAGTTGTTACTTTGATTCTGTTCATGGGGCTTTGTTTTGTTTGTCCTGTGACTCGTACCTTTTAGAGACACTTAACTTGTTTTTTAAGTCATGTCTATGTGTTTGTTCATTTACCTTTGTGTTCCTGTTTATTGAACAAACTTTATTTTCACCATTGAACATCTTTGTTTTGTCACTTCTTTTACCCTCGCAGTTATAACACGCACACTTTGAAACAGCAGAAACATTTGAATCCAGATAAGAGAGCTCTGGTCAAGTCCTTTTCAGCCAATAGCCGCTGTAGCTAATCACCTGACATTTAATGCTGATATGCAAGTATAATTTAGGTAATAAAATAGACTTACAATAGACAAGTTCAGTCAGTAAAAAGCAATGTTCTCGCTGGGCTGAGGTTGAAGGATGTCGGTGGGACAAACCGTACTAGCGCCGTAGGCAGCGCGAGCAAAAAGTACTACGGCGCTTGTGATCTTAATATCCTATTAAGATCACTCTTTTCATACCTGAATATTGCCTATAGGTTCTCGGTCAATTGAAATTTACGTTCGTGAATTGTCACTATCCCGTTTTTGTGTGTCTGTGTGTGAGAAAACAGGTCCATCACTTTCACCCACGACTACCACAGACGCTCTCGCAGAACAGGAGCCAAATAAACATTTGGGACCAGAATGGAAGTCGTCTGTTATCGAGTGTAACTTTCTTAACTATATGATCGCGTTATATAAAAAACTCGCAGTATCTTTTTGGCATGGCGCCCCGCCATGATAAAACCCCTCAGCGAGAACACTGAAAAAGGTGTGTAGATTTGTGCTTTAGCATCAAATCTTCTTCCTTGTGCCTATGTAACATAGTTGATATGAGCGCGTTAAATCCCAGCATATTAAGGCGCACTGCCATCTTCTGGTACCTGTTTGTACCTACACTTGTACCTGTACTGATATCGCGAGAACTCTCTCGAGCTCTCCTCACTGTAATGGAGGACTCAAGACGAGATAACATGTCCATGAATTGGAGTGGATAAAATGTGTAATTCATTCATGTGTAGTCATTGTACAGCTAAACTAGTAATTGTATGAGTGTTGTATTTATCTTATTTTTACCGTCTTCTGCTGACGTAAACTCGCAGTATATATGATTTGACTGTGTTTTTCTAACGAGCTAGTTAGCGGCTAACAAACCGCTGTCTCCGCAGACGACAGAGAACATGGTGAATGTCCACTGAAAAGCCAATTCACTCTTGTTTTATCTTGTGCAGGTATGTAAATGTGTGGGAAATGTTTTATGTTGAAATGTTGTTTTTGATGTCGATGATGTTGATTTGAGGGTGTTTCACTCACACACAAAAGAAAAGAAAAAAATGACAGACAAATTGCATTAAGATATTTTCAATTGATTAGAAATAAAATTATTGCATTATACGATCACGAAAGCTACATTAACAATGGGTCATATTACATATTGTAATGTAGGACTCACTGTAATGGAGGACTCGAGACAAGATGACAGAGCACATGGTGAATGTCCACTGAAAAGCCAATGCACGACTCTTGTTTTATCTTGTGCAGATAATAAACTGCTGTCAGACCAAACCAGCCGCCTCCGTGAGTCATTGAAATAAACGAGAAGGCAAAATACACCGGTCACACCTGTACCTAAAAACCTGGAGCATCTGAACTGAATGATTTTCACCCAATAACACTTACCTTCATTTTATGTAAGAGTATGGAGCAAACTGTGAGTAAAAACATCATGTCGTCTATATCCAACTGTTTGGACATCTAACAGTTTGCATATGAAAGTCAGAAGTACAGAAGATGTGGCTATCACTCTATAAAACACCTTAGCAAAGCACCTTCAGGCCCCTGACCATTATGCTAGAATCCTCTTTGTGGACTTTACATCAGCTTTCAGTTCTATGCGTGTACATATTTGACTGAACAGGCTCATGGACCTCGGTGTTAATGGAGGCATTATCAAATGGGTCAGAGACTTTATGTCCAATCGTTCCAAAGAGATATTTATCCTACTCTGGGTAGGCCCTGCCCACTGGGCGGGACCTCCTAATGAAAAGGTGTTATTGGTTTCAACAGAAACTAAACCTCTTTGTTTTCTATCAAACTAGCCTCTTTGTTTACTATGAATCCTTTAATGGACTATCAGTAGTGATGCAGACCTAAACCCATGTTCAGGTTCAAGTCCGGATTTAAATCCAGAGCTTTAGGTTTAGGTCCGGACTCATTAGGTCCGGACCTAAACCATGCCATATTTGCATAATGTTATAACAGCATAACACAAGCTACTTGGCTTAATTATGTTGAAGACACTTGAACAAGGACGACTATCAAACACAAGGCTTAACTGCACTGAAATAAACTCAACTTGTCTGGTTTATTCACAGTTTTTAACAGAAGTTACAACTTACAAATCACAAGCTACTAGCTACGAGCTAGCTGCTAAACTATAGCTTAACTAACAGTTAACACACATTCATGTGTTTTACTTGAGGAACAAGAGCATGTTGAGTATTGTTGACAGGGTCAGTCTGGGTCAAGGGTCAAAGCAGCTGTTTCATCTGATACAATGTTTTGCCTTTAGACACATTTCCATCTTTAATGTTACAGATCCATTGGCATCAAAAGTCAGGTAAAAACCTTCAAACAGACAAAACACCAGTGTAAATAATTAAATAACAGTGTAAAATAACAGAGTTATAAAAACTAGCATAAAAGTCAACTAGAATCACTATAAAGCATCAACTTAGCAGTATCAAAAGTAGAATATGAAAATATTTTACACAACACATCAAAATAATACATCATATTAGCAGCATTAAACACCAGACCAGATTTAACAACTGTAGAATACAAATACAAAATATAAACTCCAATTAATGAATACAGCAATTAAGCAATATTACTTTGACTTTCCTTTGTATTTACTTGATGCCAAATACATCTCACCACAACATAACACTTAAGTTATTTCATTCATATTTACACAAAGCCCAAAGCACAACCCAGACAAGACCAAGCTGACCCCGCCCCTTTAACCATCACAACATGGCACGCGGCGGCCACAGCTTAAACAGTTCAGATAAAGCCAGCGATCTCACCGGCTTCACTTCAATGTTCACATGTGGACACACGGTTCTGCAGCTCGACACGTACCAGGCGCTCCCGTCTCTCGCATCTTTAAACTTATTTCGCCGGCTTTAACTTCTGCCCGGAAGACGCGTGCGTCACTAATTAGGGTCCGTGTGCGCTATTGACGGCGGCGCATGGCAGTGTTTACGTCCAGCGCAAATTTCGCGATCAATGGAAGGTTTAAGATGGTCTAGATTCTAGAATGAAAAGGATATAGTATGTGAGTGCTATATTTTTTTATGAGTCCAGAACCGAATCACCGAGGTTTCGTTTTTTTTGGACCTGAACCGAAACGTTTTTACAAGTCCAGATCCGGTCCGTCGTAGCGGTACACATCCCTAGATACATTATGAAATGTTGAGTGTGACATGTAGATTGTGTATATTTCTAATTGTTTTGGTGAAACCAAAGGTAAATAGTTTTCATATTCGTATTATAACAGAAGAATGGTGCATTTGGAGCTCCGCCCCTCTGGTCACCTGACTGTCCATCACACAGAGGGTCCTGAAGCCTCTGGTGGACTGTTCGGCTGCTCCGCCGTGACAAAACCTAATATCTAAAGCTAGTTTGTCTCACGACACGTGCTGCTTTCAGGTGAGTAAAGTCCCCGCTCTGAGGGATTATAGACACTTCAAACACCACAGGGACTAAAACAGTGTTTGATTTAGGTTAGTTCCACTTTAAAGGAGCTTTAACTGTGAGGGGCTGCCACACTCTGTTGTAGCTGGACCCAAGACCCTCACACCTTCACAGAGTTCTTAAGGCACGTTTGGACTGGCCTCGGCCCCTCAGACCGGTATAGAGTTCTTTGGAACGGTTTGCTCCATGCTCAGGGCGCTGAGCAGCAGACGTTACACAAATATAACAAATACAAAATCTAATATAAAACCTGAATTATACCTTTTAAAAGAGGTTTAAAGGCTCGAAATAACAAATGAGCTGAAAACCAAGTGCAAAAGCCACTCTCAGTACTTGGGTACTCAGCCCCCAAAATGTTTGACTTCAGTGCAAAGCCTCTACGCAGAGTGCCGTGCTGCGACAAACAGAAAACAGCTGTTGCTTTGCCTGCTTTGTGTGGCTAACGTGCTTTGCTAGCTTTGTGTTGCTAACGTGCTTTGCCTGCTTTGTGTTGCTAACGTGCTTTGCCAGCTTTGTGTTGCTAACGTGCTTTGCTAGCTTTGTGTTGCTAACGTGCTTTGCTAGCTTTGTGTTGCTAAGGCTCCACATATAAGTTAGCATCAGTGTAAACGTGGCCTTACTGTTCTGCAGACGCTGGAGCAGCTGCTCCTGGTCCATCCTCCTCAGGAAGTCCAGGGTGATGGTCAGAACCGCCTCTCTGCTCGACTCCTCCTCCTCACTCTCAGAGCATTCTGGGTAATCTGAGGCCAGGAGCCTGTGGAGCCTCTGCAGCTGCTGTTTGACATAATCCAGGACCTGCTCCTCCAGACGCTGAAACACAGAGAACACAGAGGAGCAGGTCAGGCCCTGGGATCCACTCTGCAGGTGGAATCTCCTCTAAATGTTTCTGACCATGTGACGCTTTTGGTACAAACCTTGAAAACAGAGTCCAGGTCACAGTCTCCTCTGGGGCCCTCTGCGCTCTCCTCTCTGTGGGACAAACAAACCAATGATACAACATTACACTCTGTCCACTGCAGAACATCAGAGCCAACAAACCCCCGACGGGAGCGACAGGAGCGACGGGAGCGACGGGTGTTGAGAAAAACGTCTTTAAAGAAACAGGATTTGGAGAAGGTTCTTCTGGGACTTACTCTGAATCTGGTCCTGGTTCTTTAAACACTGGAGGTTGACGTCTGGAGCGGTCACTCTTTAAGGACAGGTGGCTCTGTCTGGACCTGGAAACATCAGCTCAGTCACAGAATAAACTGCAGAAGGTTCTAACCATCCAGTCCATACACCAGAGCTTCTCAAACTGTTTCTGCTGCGATCCCTTTAGGGGATTGTTAGTGAGAGCCCGGGACTGTGTGTCTGACACTCGGACCTGCAGTGTGGGGGCGCCCCAGGGCACTGTCCTCGCGCCCTTTCTCTTCACCTTCTACACTGCAGACTTCAGACATGACACGGACAGCTGTGTCCTGCAGAAGTTCTCTGACCACTCTGCCATCATCGGACTCATCATGGACGATGATGATGCGGAGTACAGAGGACTGGAGCAGGACTTTGTGGACTGGTGTCAGCGGAACCACCTCCTCATCAACGCGGGGAAGACCAAGGAGATGGTGGTGGACTTCCGCAGACGCCACGCCCCCCTCACCAGTGAACATCCAGGGACGGGACATTGAGAGAGTGACTCATACAAGTACCTGGTGTTCATCTGAACCACAAACTGGACTGGACTCATAACACAGACTGTACAGGAAGAGCCAGAGTCGGCTCTACCTCCTGAGGAGACTCAGGTCTTTTGGAGTGACAGGGCCACTCCTGAAGACCTTCTACGACTCTGTGGTGGCATCATCTCCTGTAGGCGTGGCCTGCTGGAGCAGCAGCATCACAGAGAGGGAGAGGAAGAAGCTGGACAAAGTCATCAAGAAGTCCAGCTCCGTCCTGGGCTGTGCTCTGGACTCGGTGCAGGAGGTGGGGGACAGAAGGGTCCTGGCTAGATTCACATCTATGCTGGACCATGAGTGTCGCCCCCTGCAGGACACTCTGTCCACTCTGGAGAGAAGCTTCAGTGCCTGATCCACCCTCGCTGTGTGAAGGAGACGTGCTAGCCCTGAACATGTGCAATACTGACTTAACCATGTGCAATACCCTCATATTCATGTGCAATTACTGTCACACTCACACGTAATTAATGTTATTCATGTGCATATAACTGATGTAAATAAGAGTGTTTACTTTACCATTATTATTATTATTAGTATTGTTTGTCTTATGCCAGCTATTTTTATTTGTATTATTATTATATTTTATCTTTATTTTCTTCTCTCCATTCCCTATTAAGATATGAGAGGAGTTTTGTTAATAAGAGTTTTTGTTTTTGTACATAAGAGTTCTTCTATTAAGAGTGTTTTTTAAACTTCATATAAGTTATCTGTCCTTTCCCCCTGTATCTACTGCGTTGTAACACCAACATTTCCCCATGTGTGGACAATAAAGTTATATCTTATCTTATCTTGTTCACGCCCCCCACAGCCTCCAGAAATATAAACTCATCAAATAAAACACATGCACTTTTACTATAAATGCCTCAATTAAAGGCGTAATGGACGATTTTTTGGCCCAAATCTGAGTCTCATTTCCTCGTGGCGTGGACGGCCGATTAGTCCTGCCACGTATCAATCATAAAACGCACCTACTGCTCACCTGCAGCCTCTTTCTGGCTCGTCTCCAGGACAGCAGCACGTTTCGCTGTGTCTAAGCGCATGGATCTATCATAATATAGTTCCCTCCGTGTACAGGACAACATTAAGACAGAGAAAGACAGTTT
Organism: Eucyclogobius newberryi; assembly: GCF_026437365.1. Classification (NCBI taxonomy): domain Eukaryota; kingdom Metazoa; phylum Chordata; class Actinopteri; order Gobiiformes; family Gobiidae; genus Eucyclogobius; species Eucyclogobius newberryi. The sequence goes on along the minus strand of NW_027315746.1, from coordinate 4,015,550 downwards.
GAGCTCAGAAGAGACGGAAATCTACGGAGACGAGAGACGCGATGTGATCCGTCGCGCTAATAAACAAACGCACGTGTTGCAACGAGGCTTTGATGTGCCTCCGCAGGGGATGAGTGCACATGCGAAAAATCCTCCTTTATTCCTTTGACCTTAAATACACAGCAATAATGAGAGTTTGACATAAATTACATTCATTTTTAGTAAAAGTGTCACTCTCTCTTATGGTTATAGGAACTCTGAACTGCACATGAGAAGGTTCTGGGGTCTTACTCTGAATCTGGTCCTGGTTCTTTAAACTCTGGAGGTGGATCTTTAGAGCGGTCACTCTTTAAGGACAGATTCCTGGGTCTGGACCTGTAAAACACAGTCACAGCTGTTGTTAAAGCTGCTGCTGCTTCACTGAACTGTAACTGTCTAAAGTGTGAAGAGTCAGACTCACGGTGGATCAGTGCTGCCCCCTGGAGGCGGCTCCTTCACAGAGTCACTCATCATGGACCTGAGGAAAAGCACAGGAAACAGTGACTGAGACTGAGCTCACTTTACTCACACTAAAGTTTCCTTTATTCATGGGAAACACAGTGGTCACATATAGAAATAAGTCATTTAAATACAACGTAAAGTGCCTTTCATCTGGCTGTTTGTGTCACATTAAATGTACTTTATGAGTCAGAAAGTTTGATGTGATAAAGCTGCTCTCTAGAGTCACAGTGAGTCATTTGTGAATAAATGACTTGTTTGACCACATCAATAATCATCAAATCTAGAATAAATTGACTCTGATGAGGATCATTCCGTCTCAATGGATTTAAACGCTCTAATATATTTGGAGAGGCTTTTAGAAAAATGATCAAACTGAACAAGAGACGTCCATAAGAATAACCCAGACTGTGGCATTAGTCCAGGATAAAGCTCAGTTTGTCTCTGTTGTTGTTGTTGTTGTTGTTGTTTTATGGCGGTTGGCATCCGAGTGTTGCATTACCGCCAGACTTTAGTCCTCAGACTCTGTCGTAGTCCGTAAAAGTACTCCTCCCATTGCTTTGGCGTTACAAAGCCCATGAGGTCATGATATGTTTTTGTGACTAGAACAGTTGTTGTGTCAGAGACCAACCGGCTTTATTCCAGGGAGACTCTTCTTCACCTTCCTCGCCCTCTTTGACGTTTGGTGCTTTGGAAGTACAAAGCCCATGAGATCATGGGACGTCTTTGTTGTTTTACAAAGCCCATGAGGTCATGGGACGTCTTTGTCGTTTTATCCTTTAGAAGTCCTTCTTCCATCACTTTGGCGTTTCTAGGCCCATGAAGTCCAAGCGCGTTAGAACATCCTCTTGCTCCTCATCCTCGGCTCAGTCTCCAACACCCCCCACCTCTATTGCACTTTCCGCACCGGTCCCCATATCATAGCGGGTCCCACCCCCATCATTCAGACAAACCAACTCCCTTTGATTGATAAAACCCTCTACCACCTGCCCATACCTATCGGTACCACTACCGCCCCACAAAGCGCTATGCGCATTAAAATCCCCACACCACACGGCCTTTCCCCGAACATCCTTACCGATACTATGTAAGGACTCTGTTAAACTTCCACGTTACAAAAGCTCTTTAAAACACTTTAAAGAACTTTAAAGAGCTTTAAAGAGCTTTAAAGAGCTTTAAAGAGCTTTAAAGCTCTTTAAAACTCTTTAAAACTCTTTAAAGCTCTTTAAAGCTCTTTAAAGCTCTTTAAAGCTCTTTAAAGCTCTTTAAAACTCTTACATTTGTGTTTTAGAACACGAGATCTGTCGAGTGTCAGTTTGTGACTCACATTTCTCTTACTTTCACTTTCCTCCAAAAACACGCACACGACTAAAACCGGATTAAAAGATATAAAAGAGATATAAAAGAGGCTTTGAATTAAAGTCACTCACGTTGTGTCGCTTCTTGGTCTCACTTCTCAGTCTGAGGAGGTTTTTTTGCTCCTTAAAACTCTATAAATGTCTCTAAAGTGTGAAATAAAAGCGGAGCAGAAACTGCGTCAGGTGTTCAAGTTTATGTCGCAGGTAGGTTAGCGGAAGTGGGCGGGGCTTGGGCTTCCACTCGCTTTAGCTCGGAGCATTTGTACTTTATTATGTGTCCCATACCACACGCAGGGGCCACACACGCAGGGGCCACACGCAGGGGCCACAAAACGCAGGGGCCACACACGCAGGGGCCACACGCAGGGGCCGTACTATAAAACGGCTCCGCTTTCCCTTACCTGACCTCGCCCCTCTCTGACGTCACATCCGCCGTGCAGCGCTCGGCCGCAGTCAGACAAAATGGTTGAAGTTGTGAGAAATAGTGACGCCAAATGAAGCCCCATGAACCATTTGAGGCTTCAGCCAATTGTATCGATACATGAGTCGATGCCTCACAAAGTGTTTCACTTGCTCCACTGCGCCATCTTGTGGTCAAATAAATGTAATGCATGTAAGATAGTACAAGCGTCACTGTTAGAATTGTTTTCTCATACATATTGTTATTTACGTGCACTTTATGTTCATGTATTATTTTGTTGTTATATTTGATCACTTCCGGTTGTGACCACTTCCTGGTGTCTTGGCGGGATATAAATTGATTGCTGTTGAGCTCTGCACCTGATGGAAATAAACTGGAACAAAGAAGCTACGAGTGTGTTTTCTTTTCACAAACCAAATAATAACCGATTTTATTGAGAAAATAACATCAATACACAAAAAAATAAAAGATCTACTCAATGATGCATATTTATTCCATAACAACAGCTTGTGTCACATGGTTCAACGATAAGTCCTGATCAGGTCTCGACCTCATGTTCCCCTGGTCCCAGGGCGGATGCAGCTCTGGTCAGACACACAGACTTCTGGAATCTTCAGGTTCATATTAGTATTTATCTATTTCAACTCTCTGATCTTTCTCAGAGCCAGACACTGACACGGATTATGAGACAGTTCATTTGTGCTTGTTCTCCTCCTCCAGACGCTGCTTCAGATCATCCTGATGGAGCTTTAGTTTAAAGTCTGTATCAGAACTTGACTCATTCATCACTGCTGCAAAATGAGTGTCTTATGTCAAAAAGTCTATAATATGAGGGATCATCACACATTGACATAATTGGAGCGTGAGTGAATCAACGCTTTGGGACTCATTCTTTGTTTGTTTTTTTACTCTAATGTGACTCGAAAGCCCAAGTTTTGAACAGGGCTGAATGAGACTTTGAACTCATGTGGAACTGAAGCCACATCATTTTAAACGACTATTGAAGCTCTAAATAAATGATCGAGTTAATCTATTGCCTCTGTCCATCGATTTTACTTTTCTGTGCGACTTATTTTAGCTTTTGTTTCCTCCAAGTGAAATAATGCGGCCGACAACCCATCGTCCAAACATACAAATAATCTGACTGGTTTATTTCTGGTGAGCACTAGTTTAGACCTGGTTTGTTCAACGTTTAGTCCTTGTTTAATTCTGCTTTAGACCTGTTTTGATTCATGGTCAGAGCTGTTTGTACTTGTCTGGTCTCAGTTTAATTCTGGTTCAGTTCTGGAGGAGCAATTTTAAAAAACAATGTTCCTAAAGCATTTTGTATGTTATTTTTTCACAAAAATCTAATCTATCAGTTTTTATTTTATTGTATTCTCTCAATTTATTAAAAACATGTTGGAAATATTTTGTGTGACCCAAACTTGTGTTACAGCAGTGGCCCAGAGGCCCAGGGGCCCAGGGGCCCGAGCCAGGGGCCCAGAGGCCCAGAGGCCCAGGGGCCCAGAGCCAGAGGCCCAGAGGCCCAGAGCCAGAGGCCCAGAGCTAGAGGCCCAGAGGCCCAGAGGCCCAGAGGCCCAGAGGCCCAGTGGCCCAGGGGCCCAGAGGCCTTGGCCCCTGAAAAAACTGGCCTTTGGTAAAATAAAGTTGAATAGTCCTGGTTTACAGTTTTTTACGATTGAATAAACACAATTTTGATGGTTTTGTTTTATTTAGTAAAATCCTTCACACAATTATCACAAACACAAACACAATTATAAAACACCTGAGCTGCTTTGCAAAATGAAACACTCTTGTAAAAACTCTACACTAATTTATCAAAACCATATTTTTTGACCATATGAAACAAACACGGTGGTGCATGGGGTGCACGGTGGCAAAGGTGGTTAGCGCTCTTGCCTCCCAAGAAGGAGATCGTGGGTTCGATTCCCGGACCAGACCAACATCACATGATCTCTCTGGGTGGAGTCTGCATGTCCGTGTTACCGTGGGTTCTCCCTGGGTTCTCCGGCTCCTCCCACCGTCCAAAGACATGCATGTGTTAGGTAAAAGTTGGTGACTCTAAATTGGCCCTAGTGAATGAATGTGAGCGTGAACTGTCTGTAATGTCTATGTCTCTGTGTTGGCCCTGCGACAAGTTGGCCACTGTCCAGGGTGCACCCCGCCTAAGGCCCGAAGTCACTGGGATAGGCTCCAGTCACCCGCGACCCCGAAAGGGAACAAGCGGTAGAAAATGGATGGATGGATGAAACAAACACGTTGTATTTTACTTAATAATGTTTGCACCAGTTACACACCAGTTACACACCAATTACACACCAGTTACACACAGTTACACACAGTTACAGTTTCTAAGTGCACAGAGTCGTGTGGGTGAAGAACACAGTGAACATGGCTCGGATTTGCACAACTGTAAACACAATGTCTGCTCACACTTTGTGCACAACAACACACACAGTGAACACTACACACACTTGTGTGCATCACTGTAGACACCACACAGGACACAAGACTCATGCTGTTGACAACGTCATTTATTTTGTTCCATAAACTCAAGTCAACATGACGGAATAAAAACATTTACCACTTTTCATGAACATTACATTTTATCCAGTACAAAAAAGAACCTCCCAAACTCCTCCTGGGTGTGGTCATTTGGCACGTGGGTGTGGTCATTTGGCACATGGGTGTGGTCATTTGACACATGGGTGTGGTCATTTGGCACGTGGGTGTGGTCATTTGACACGTGGGTGTGGTCATTTGGCACATGGGTGTGGTCATTTGACACGTGGGTGTGGTCATTTGGCACATGGGTGTGGTCATTTGGCACACCTGGGTGTGGTCATTTGGCACATGGGTGTGGTCATTTGGCACAAGGGTGTGGTCATTTGGCACATGGGTGTGGTCATTTGACACGTGGGTGTGGTCATTTGGCACATGGGTGTGGTCATGTGGCACATGGGTGTGGTCATTTGGCACATGGGTGTGGTCATTTGGCACATGGGTGTGGTCATTTGCCACATGGGTGTGGTCATTTGGCACATGGGTGTGGTCATTTGACACATGGGTGTGGTCATGTGGCACATGGGTGTGGTCATTTGGCACATGGGTGTGGTCATTTGGCACATGGGTGTGGTCATTTGACACATGGGTGTGGTCATGTGGCACATGGGTGTGGTCATTTGGCACATGGGTGTGGTCATTTGGCACAAGGGTGTGGTCATTTGACAGTCAGTGCTTTAGAATTGCAGAAGTGACATCTTGATGTACTTCTGTGTGTAAATGCACAAGTGTGTTGAGTGTTGTAAGTCACTGTGTGTGTTGTTTAGCACAAAGTGTGAACTGACTTATTGTGTTACAGTGGAGCAGATCTGAGGCCCAGTTTTGCTCCTTGAGTTTAAGGTTTTGATAATTGGGCAAAACTTTAGATTTTAGAGTTTATTAAATCGTAAAAAAACTGTATCATCATCAAAAGTGGAAATAAAGTGAGTTTATTGAATTAATTCAGTTATAATGTGGATTTAAAATATGTATTTAAAGAAGTAAATGTTAAATATTCATTTTTAGACATTTAAAAAAACAAAAACACGCTCATGTCAAATAGCGCCCCCTATATTTAGCAGCACCAGCCGCCACTGCTGAAGTCTCATCAATGTGAGTAACAGACGTTCTGTTTCAGCCGCCATTTTGTAACTGTCAAATTCGACTGAAGAATTCAGACAAACTCAAACTTTTAACACAATTTTATCTGAAATTCTTTGATAATTGGACGAGCGTGGGAGAACCTGGCGCTCCAGGTTGTATATGTGGCATTTAACGACATTTAATGAAACATCATCAAAACCATAACGCCACCAAAGAAATCAGATCCTCTGATGGAAGTTGTCCAAGACTTGGAGGAAATCAAGGCAGCGCTAAACGGCTTGTCTAAAGATATCGCCACCGTGAGGCAGCAGCAAGTGAAGCTAGTGGCACTGGTGGATGAAGTTAAAGAGCTACGGCAACGTCTAGAGGAAAAAGATCGGGTCATAAATGGATTGGAAAGACGTATCGATGACCTTGAACAATACACACGAATGGAGGACGTGATTATTAATGGGCTAGAAACAAAACATGGCAATTACGCAGGAGCAGCTGCTGGCGCCGGTGCCATGGTGGGACCGGACGCACCGGTGGAGGAGTTGCGAACACTGGAGCAACAAGTAGTTACATTTCTCTCAACTAAAGACATCAAAGTGCCACCTGCTTCCCCGGAAGTGTAGCCATGCCAAACCTGCGATAGTGGTTCACTTTGTGAACAGAAAACACAAAGTGGATCTGCTGCTCCAGGCACACAAGCTAAAGGGGAGCATGGTGTACATTCATGAACACCTCAGCAGCAAGAACGCAGATATCACAAGACATGCACGAATTCTGTGGAAACAAAAGAAAATACAAGCGACATGGACCAGGAATGCTGGTGTTTTTATTGGTCTAAATGGAACTGAACAAGCACGAGTGATCACAGGGACATCAAAGACTTGGACCAGTACAAATGAGGCAAATACTATTCAAATATGACTTTTCTTTGACTGAAATGACTTATGAACTTCATGAAGATGATGGTTTGTTTTGGATTATAGGGATGAGACTTTCTTATTTAATGGACTATGAACTCTATGAAGATGAACCTTTCGTTTGGATTATGGAACAACTTGTGTTTGGACTAGTGGACTTTTCCAGACATTTTGCCATTATTTTTGTTATTGATACTATTATTATTTATATATATATATATATTTTTTCTTATAACATGCCAGAACTTGGATCCACGGTAGAACAAAATACACACTTAAATGATGAGACCATTAATGATATCGATTATCCAACTGATTTCTACAATAACTTAAATGATTTAAATGTTAAACATGGTAAATATGATGTTGAAAAGGAAATAAATCCTGATACTTATTGTAGTCAGACAAATTGTCAATATTACACAGAAGAACAGTTTAAGAGTGAACATGGAACATGCTTTCTCTGTGATACATTTTAATAGTAGAAGTCCCATTTATTAAAGATTATTTAAGCTTATTCCCAAAGTTTAGTGTAGTTGCTATTTCTGAAACATGGTTCGATGAGGATAAAGTCTCAGCTGTTGAACTGGAAGGACATGAACTGTTTGTAATGAATAGAAAAGACAAGAGGAGGTGGAGTTCTCTCTCTGTAGATTCTAACCTGCATTGTAATGCTATAGAAAGCATGTCTACTACAGTTGATCATATGTTAGAGTGTGTCACGCTTGAGATTCACATGGAGAAACAAACACAAATAACTGTTGCATTTATAGAACACCTGGTTCTTCTCTGGATCATTTGAATGACTTTATATCTAATATGTTTCACTCAATTGGAAATAAGTCTTACATTGTCTGTGGTGATTTGAATGTTGAGCTGCTTAACCAGGTGGACACAAGAAAACCACAGACTTTATCAATACTTTTTATAACAGGACATTATTTCCAGTCATAGTAAAACCAACTAGAATAACAACAGAATCAGCAACATTCATTGATAACATATTTACAAATGAAACTGGTCAAATTGATGGAGGTCTTTTAATGACTGATATTAGTGACCATCTTCCTGTTTTTGCAATTCTTCAAAATGTATTTAAAACACGGTGTAATGAGACGAGCGACATAAGAACAGTGAGACATAGAACACCTGAAGACATTCAGACTTTGAAAATGGAATGAAATAAACAAAATTGGGATGAAATTTATAGGTATGAAAATCCTAATGAAGCATATGAAGTCTTTTTAGCAAAATTACTTGATATTTATAATAATTGTTGTCCACTTAAGACAATAATTTGTAAAAAACAGATGCTGAAACCCTGGTTCACTAAAGGAATAATTAAGGCAGAAAGAAAAATCAACTATAGGAAATTCCTAAAATCCAGAACGCAGGTTTGTGAAAATAAATATAAAGCATACGAGAATAAATGAGTTAATATAATCAGAAATTGTAAGAAAGAATATTATACACAATTATTAATGCAACATAGACAGAAAATCCAGGGAACATGGAAAATAATGAATGATTTAATACACAAGAGACATAATAATAATAATAATAACAAATGAAAATGAAATATTGAAAATTGTGAAGAGCTGTAAAAACAAACAATCAACAGATAATAATGGGTTCGATATGTTTTTAGTCCAAAAAATCATGGAACATATTGTCAATCCATTTACTCACATCTGTAACTGATCTTTTCAAACAGGAATTGTTCCTAATCAAATGAAAATAGCAGGTTATTCCCTTGTACAAAGGCCGTGACTAACATTTGACTTGTAATTATCGACCCATTTCTTTACTTTCACAATTTTCAAAAAGATGAGAGAAATAGTTTGTTAAAAGATGAGATAACTATGTTGAAGTGAAGCATATATTAAATGAGCATCAGTTTGGTTTTAGAGCGCACAGGTCCACAACGATGGCAGTTGTTCATCTGGTTGAACATATTTCCCAATCATTAGATCAAAAACTCCATACAATAGGTTTATTTTTGGATTTACAGAAAGCATTTGATACAATTGACCACACAATTTTATTACAAACATTGGAAAAATGTGGCTTTAGGGGAAAAGCAAATTCTTGGTTAAATAATGACTTATCGGATCGATTCTGATAAGTTCATCTGAAGGGAGCAGAGTCTAGTTGTCAGAGAATTAGTTGTGGGTGTGCCACAAGGCTCTGTTTTGGGCCCAAAATTATTTGTATTATATATTAATGATATCCAAAAAGTGTCTGATGTTCTTAATTTGATGTTGTTTGCAGACGATGCCACAGTTTACTGCTCGGGTCATAATCTTAGTGAGTTGGTGAAGGTGATGGAGAGAGAAGTGCATCAACTAAACAACTGGTTTGCATTCAATCAATTATCATTGAACTGAAATAAAACAAAATTGATGGTATTCAGTAACACACATGTAGATAATGATATCAAAATCAAAATGAATAGTTATGAAATTGAAAGAGTCAATTATATTAAGTTTCTTGGAGTGATCATAGATAAATTACATGGAAAACACATATTCAAAAACTATTGCAATTTTATACAAATTGCAGTATATTTTGAACAAAAATGCTTTATATTTACTTTACTGTTCTCTCATTACTCCATATTTAACATATGGTATGGAGATCTGGGGAAACACAAACAAAACTAGAACTAAACCAATTTTCATTCTACAAAAAAGGCCATTAGACTGATCAATCCTGCATCTTATAACTCGCCGAGTCCCTTTGTTCATTCAATCTAAGCTTTTAAAATGTTATGATTTGGTAAGACCTGTTTACTGCTATATTTATGTATTTAGTTCAATATAATCAAGTCCCTACATCATTGAGGATAAAGTTTACCCAGAGGGAAAGTAAATATAGTTTAAGGGGAACGTGTATATTTGACAGAGCTTATGTGAGAACCACGCCGAGGGTCATTGTTTGTCAAGTAAAGCAGTTCAATTATGGAACAATTGTTGCGATGAATTAAAAAATGCCACTTCTTTATTTCTGTTGAAAAGGATCTTTAAGAAAACAATCATTGATAAATATTTAGCAGAATGAAACTGCAGCTTTGTTCTAAAACCTTGAATGTTTGTGGAGGAAACTGTGAGCAGACTGTCCAGTTTTATGTGGTGTTGTTTGTGTTGATGAACTGTGGCTTGTGAACTATAAAATGTCCACCAATGTTGAGCGTTTGAGAGAAGGGTCGGCACAATAAGCCTTGGCTTCTGCTACACCTGGTCCAAAAACATGAATGTATCTCGAATTTAGTTTTGTGCTTGAATGTTGAGCACCTTTTGTTTTGTTTTTGACCAAACCACAATAAATAAAATAAAATAAATGCAGTTAAGATGAATATATTTGAAGTTTTGCTCAACATTATAACGTTTTATCCCAGAATTGCAATTTGTCGGTTGAAAGTCATGTTTTCTGGTGTCAAAAGCCTGGTAAAGACCTAAAAACAGGATCAAGTCTTGGGAGTCAGCGTTGCATCATCAGGTCCATCTAACACAGTCTGGTATTGGAACTAATGTGAGGGTTTTTCATGAAGCCAGTTTGTGCCTCGTTTATGTCCGAAAGGCCAGATTTAAGACGTTTGGCATAAACTGAGGCCAGTATTTTACACTCTGTATTGAAGCGTGTGATTGGACGCCAGTTTTCAATCATCAGCGGATCCTTTTGGGGTTCAGGGATCAGGCAGATCACGCCTTGTTTCACTGAAGCTGACATTTCTCCCAAGGTGACACATTGATTAAGCGCTTTAAACAATGGCTTTTCAATCATGTCCCAGAATGGAGCATTAAAACCCCCTGGAGACCCATCACACCGGGCAATTGGCCTTTTTTTAGGGCTTTTTTCCACTTCCTGTCATTCCACGATCGTTATCGTGAAACATCTGGTTGAGAATCTGACTGATTTGACTTTTTTGACAAAAGGATTCAACATATTTCAGAATATCTAGAGACTTAGATAATAACACTTTGTCAGTTACTTTTAGGTCATTCACACCGTTTCTTTTTTGGTTCCTTTTTTCTGTAGAAGAAGCTTGAGTTTTCCCCATATTCTCTCCATTTACACGTCGATGTCACAAAAGCACCTTCAGCCGTCTCGTCTTTTAAGCCTTTCATTTCTACTTCCTCCTCTTCACCGCAACTTTTACACTGGGAATATTCTGGAATAATCTTCAACCATTTGACAAAACACATCATGGTTCAATAGATTCACATTCAACTTCCAGAAGCCTCTAATATCTGGTTCTCTTCTGCACCAGCCTGAGGTCAGCTGACGGTCAGAGAATGGGGCATAATTATGACACACTTTGATCGATTGGAATTATGCCCAGAATATTCCTTGATATCAGATTTAGAAAGTGCCAAATGTCCGTCACATTTAGTCGCTCGTTCGTTCTGTGCTTTTAAATGTGGAGGTCAAAACTCTTCTGGGAGGTATTTGATCCACTAAATCATTTGGTGCATGTTTGAAATCACCTTGTTGAGCATACTTGCAGATGGAGCAAAGCCATGTGTTACCTGCGTGATCAGTGAATGTGTTGTTGTGTTGTAATGAGCATGCGCAATAAATGGTCAGTAGTGTTGTTTTTTCCCTCAGACCAAAGAGACGACGGTTGTCTGTATTTTTTCCCCCGAACCACATTGGTGACTACAAAACGATAGACTGCTGCAGAATGTCTAACGTAACAGGTTATGGGCCCAGTCAAGTAGGCCAAAAGTGGTTCAGACTTTTATTCGACGGCGAAGAGAAAAGTTACGAGCTGTGGGAAACGAGGTTCCTCGCGCATATGGAGTTACGCGGCCTCAGAGGAGTTATCTCGGAAGACCCGGAGATAGATGAGGAGGACGAAGATGCTTGGGCGGAAGATGAGACGAAGAACGGCGAGGCATATGCAGAGCTAGTGCAATGTCTTGACAACAAGAGCTTGTCATTGGTAATGAGAGACGCGAAAAGAGACGGAAGAAAAGCGCTGAATATTCTCCACGAACACTACGCTGGAAAGGACAAACCTCGTATTGTGAACTTTCCTCGCTTCATAAGGCCAGCAATGAAACGGTAACTGACTATATTATTCGAGCAGAGACTATATTCACGTCATTGAGAAGAGCAGAAGAGCACACTAGTGATGGGCTTCAGATAGCGATGGTAGTTAAAGGGCTACCTGATTCATACAAGCCATTCGTCGTGCACATCACCCAGACAAATGACACTGTAACGTTCAGCGAGTTTAAAACGAAACTGCAAAGTTATGAGAGTACTGAAAAATATGGGAAGAGTGACGTGAATGCTGATGAAGACAACGTGATGAAGACTAGTTGGGCAACAAGGTCACGAGGAAGAGGAAGAGGAAAGAAAATGGTCCTGGCTGATGCTGAATGTTACACGTGCGGTAAAAAGCGACACATGGCCAGGACATGTCCGGACGGATACCAGTTGGGAAAAGAGGAACAAAAATGGGACACAACACAGCGCGGAAGGGGACAATATCGAGGACGAGGCGGTGATTATGTGAAGAAAGTTGATGGAGAGACGGAGGCAGAGCCTACATCTTTTTGTTTCTTCAAGATGAGTGACTGCCCTACACAAAGAGGAAACAAGAAAGGTCTCATGGTCGACTGCGGCGCCACAACACACATGATCAACAACGCCACAAAGTTCAAAACAGTTGACAAGAGCTTCAGACCTGAGGACCACATGATCGAGCTTGCCGACGGATCCAAGGTGAGCGGGATGGCGAAAATGAGGGGAGATGCTGAAATCTACTTGTTGGACAGCGAGGGACGAAGAGTGAAAACGATTCTCAAACAGGCACTCTACATCCCATCGTTTCCACAGGACATCTTTTCAGTTAAAGCAGCGACGGCCAACGGAGCTGAGGTCCACTTTAAGGACGGTAATGACTGGCTGGTCCACAAGGACGGTACCAAATTCAAAATGGACGTGTATGGTAGGCTGTATTACCTTAGCGCAGTAGAAGATGAAAATGTTGATGAAGTATATGGGTGTCATGACATTCAAACGTGGCATAGGATACTTGGTCATTGCAATTTTGATGATGTTGCCAAATTAGAAAAGGTGGTTGAAGGAATGTCTATAAAAGGGAAACATGACAAATCCAACCAAAAATGTGAAATATGCACACAGGGCAAACTCACACAAAGCAGAAACCGACAGGCAGACTCTAAAGCCACAGCTGTGTTAGAGCTTGTACACACAGACCTATGCGGTCCTATAGAACCAGCAGATAAAGATGGGTACAGATATGCAATAGCATTTACTGATGATTGCAGTGGGATGATATTTCCATACTTTATTAAAACAAAAAGTGACACGACAAAAGCTACAGAAAAATTCATAGCGAATGTAGCCCCATATGGAAAGGTAAAGTGCATAAGGTCAGATAACGGCACAGAGTTTACCGGACAAGAGTTTCAATGTCTACTTAGGAGTAATGGGAAAAGGCACGAGAAGAGTGCACCCTACTCACCTCATCAGAATGGGACTGCCGAAAGAGGGTGGAGAACCTTATTTGAGATGTCACGATGCATGCTATTGGAGAGTAACCTCCCAAAGCAATTATGGACATATGCTGTACAAACAGCAGCCCAAATCCGCAACAGGTGCTACAGTAAGCGGCTAGAGCAGACACCTTACCGTATTTTTACAGGAAAAACACCTAACCTATCTAACATGCAGATATTTGGCTCTGAATGCTATGTTTACAAGCAGGATAAGAAAAAGCTAGACTCTAGATGCAGCAAGGGGATCCTTGTAGGCTATGACAAATATACTCCAGCATATAATGTGTATTATCCTGAGACAGGAAAAGTCCTAAAACATAGGCTGGTAAAATGTATCACCAAAGGTGGCACAGATAGCCAGACCCAGACAGATTGTGACATGGGGGAAGACATTGAGAGTTATGTAAATACACCTCAGAAGAGAGTCAACCAGGGTCAGAGACAGCCTGAAGAGAGTAAAGAGTCCAGTATTGAAGAGGCTGCTGAGACAGGTCCGACACAGACAGATAGTACTCAGAAAGAAGAGGTAGAAAGGAGATACCCTACAAGACAGAGAAAGGCTCCAGAATACTTAAAGGAGTACCAGTGTAAAGTTGAGTGTAACAATGACGAAAGTGAGAATGTAGATTATTTCTACAGAGTAGCTTATGATGTTCCTAAAACACTTAGTATGGGTGGATGATTTAATCATAGCAGCGAGTAACAACACCTTACTCAGTGATGTGAAGGAAATGTTGAAGAGAAGATTTAAGATGAAGGATATGGGTCCACTTAAATACTTCCTGGGTATAGATTTCAGACAGAGTGATGGAGAAATCAAAATGACCCAAAAGAGACACATAGAGAAGATATTAGCGAAATTTGGAATGTCCGAATGCAAACCGAGATCCACCCCATGTGAGCAAAAGTTAAACTTTGATTCAACAGGATACAGAGAGATAGTAGGTAGCTTGATATACATTATGACATGTACAAGACCTGACCTGAGCTGGGCTGTTAGTAAACTATCTCAATACCTAGCAGAACCAAAGCAACAGCATTGGGCTACAGCGAAACACATACTGAGGTACTTAAAGGGTACTATGGATCAAGAACTACACTACCAGAAATGTGAGGAAAGCCCATTACAGCTGGAGGGAATCAGTGATACTGATTGGGCAGCCGATATGGATGACAGGAGGAGCTCGACTGGATACTGTTTCAGCTTAACTGAGAATGGTCCAGTTATATCATGGAAGAGCAGAAAACAGCAAACGGTGGCATTATCCACATGCGAAGCTGAGTATATGGCGCTAGCAGCCACTACTCAAGAAAGTATGTATCTTGTACAACTACTTGGAGGAATAGATAGTTGTAACCAGCATACACCAGTCAAGATATTTGAGGACAACCAGGGGGCGATAGCTTTATCAAAGAACCCAGTTTGCAGACAGAGAAGCAAACATATAGACATAAAGTACCATTTTGTACGGTCTGCACACGCAGAAGGTAAAATATGTATAGAATATTGCCCTACTGCAAACATGGTAGCTGATGTCCTTACCAAGCCTTTGACAAAAGCTAAGTTTGAGAGTTTTAAGGGATATTTGTTTGGGAAGTAATGTTGAACATTGCTAATATACCAAATGTTTTTTTTTAATGTTGTTTTGAAGTGTTTAGAACTTTGCCAGTATGCCAAATGTTTTATTTTGGGGTTATATATTTTTGTTTACTATATGAGAACTATACACATGTCTTTGAGTGGGAGTGTTGAGCATACTTGCAGATGGAGCAAAGCCATGTGTTACCTGCGTGATCAGTGAATGTGTTGTTGTGTTGTAATGAGCATGCGCAACAAATGGTCAGTAGTGTTGTTTTTTCCCTCAGACCAAAGAGACGACGGTTGTCTGTATTTTTTCCCCCGAACCACATTGGTGACTACAAAACGATAGACTGCTGCAGAATGTCTAACGTAACACACCTGCTACGATTAGACACGCCCCCTGGGATTCCTTTCTCAATTCTGATCATTTATTCACACGTTATAGATGTTGCAAATAATGAAAGTACATTTCTCCACCTCAATATTTAGAATGATCCATCTCTTTGGGATGAATATGATTTTGAACAGTTCCTTCTGTTCAGTGCGATAGCGGCGGTTGAGGCGTGCTCCGCCCTATTGAACCTCAGCAAATGAACAATCATTAACTTCATATTTTCAAAGATCTAAAGTCCGTCATTTATTCACAAAAACAGTTAAAATGACCAAATGTTTAATAAAGAAACACACATAAAAGAGCTGATTTCCACACAAGCCTTCTCATGGTTTTTATTTGGGGTCTTATCGCTCTTCTGTCCAACTCTGTGTCAAACGTCCTGAAGTGTATTAAAACTAGGTCCATGCAAAGTTAGGCCTCATTCTGAGACTGGCTTTTAGGAATATGTGTGTTTCTACCAAAATGTCTATTCCACGGAATGTAAGGGGCCCACATCTGATTAACTACCGAATGAGAGATGTCTCCATCGGCTGCGAGGCCTTGAGATGCCTCGTATACATCTGTGTTTTCTCATGATCTCATTTCTGTAACTTCTCCCCTGGTGCTACCCAAATAAGGATACTTTTACATCTTGTTCTCTCATTGGCTAATCCGTTGGTACATGGATAGGGTCATACCTGTCAGATATTGTTTATCGGTCTTTGTGCGGTTTCAGTATATAAGGCGAGGTGCGCCCAGAGACGGGGTTCGTCTTCCTGATCACCAGCAGACCCAGGGCGCTGTTTTCTGCTGTCCTGTATTTGACACTGCTTTCTCTGTAAATAAACTAACTTGAAAAGTTGCAGAGCTTTGTCAGCGTGAATCCTTTGTCTACACCCTACGCCCCAAACGAGCATTGATCCAGCCACCACAAAATGGCGTCACGAACAGGATCGACCGGCAGGCAGGAGTTCCGGTATCTGAACGGCGAGTTGTTATCTTATTGGCTTTGGTCCGGTGCTGTTTGGATGCTGGGGGTTCTTAAATGCCTGTTTCCGTAAAAAACACTGGTGCAGGTGATGCTCGGTGAGGCGCGTGTGTGGGAAAGGGGGACACGTCTAAAAATGTGTTAGTTGAATTTGGAAAGATAAATTGTTTTTGTCTAAATACTGAGGAGACGTAGTGATCAAAGACCCTAGATTTAGCATTATTTACCGTAGGCCTCGGTGAAGAGTCAGACTAGTATCTAAGTGATGATATACGTGTCCAAAAATGTATTTTGAACTAAAACTGAAAATATAGACGGATAACGGAAAGAACCTGTCAGAAATAAAACGGCAGAGAGGTGAGATCTAGCCCTGCCGTCCTGCAGTTCTGTGTGTCTGTGTGCGCCGAGCAGAGGGAGAAGGGGAGAAGAGAGGGGAAGAGAGAGAGGAAGACGTGATGTAAAGTCCTTACGTTAATAGATGTTAACCCTGGCCAGGAGAGAGAAAAAAAAAAGAAAGAAATGCATTATCGTTCCTAAGGTGGTTGTGTTGAAAAGAGAATAAAAAGTACCTGGGAATAGTTTCTTCAAGTTCGAAGAAACGTTGAAGTCTGAAGTTGAGAGTAACGGAAATGCATTATCGGTTCCTAGGACAGTTTTTGAGTGTTTGTCTTGGTGTATGTGGATCCAGTGCGTTTTTGTTGATTACCCTGGAGATTGAAACTCCAAACATGTGTGGCGTTTGTCTTTGTGCGTTTACCTGTGTTTACAAAGTGCGTGAAAAAAGTGTTTTCAGAATGCGGTATGGAAGAGAATCGAGATAGTTTTCAGGTGTGAAGAAACATGGAAGCTCAAAGTCGAGATTAAAAAGCATTTGTTTTCGAGTTTGTTGTTTGTTTGTTGGTTTTTATGTGGGATTTTGCGGTTTTTGGTTATAAGATATAGTTACCTTGTTTGTCTTTGTGTGTGTGAATCCAGAGAGCCTTGTTAGTTATCTGTGAGGCTGGAACTCGAAGGTTATTTTGTCTTTGTGCGTGTTTCGTTGTTTGCAGAGTAAAATTGTGTTTTCAGGGTGCGGTCTGAGAGAGGACACAGATAGTCTTTCTAAGTTTGAAGAAACGTGAAGTTTAACTTTAAGTAAAAAAGAAATTTACTTTAAGTTGAGCAGCAGATGTTGTCTTTGTGTGAGTGCTGATCCGGAGTGTGGAGTCATTTTTGTCGGTCATTTTTATTTCATTTTCTTCGCTCTGTGGAGTCTGTTAAGAGATGTTTCAAGGGGGACAACTGGACCGCGTTTGAGATAGTTTTTAGAAGTTGGGGGCGGAGTTTAGCTCATCCTACAGGGTGTGAAGAAAGACAGAGCGGAGAGAGAGCGTAGGAAGTGCTCAGACAGCGGACCGGAAGAAGACTGAGAAGAGAGAACTCTATTGGGGGGCGGAGCTATTGGCTCCTCCCACATGTGTGTGAGGCAGAACAGGGCAAAACAGGGGAGAGAAAGAAAAGCAGTTTCTCAACCGTTTGTTACCACAGGCTGTACTCGATTTATTATTATAGGAGTAATAATAAAAGGGAGGAAGTTTGGAGATAAAAAGAGGTTAATTAACGAGAAAATAGAAATAAATGAATGAATTAATAAATAAATAAATAGATAAGTGAAGGACGAATGATGGTATTACAAAAATAAGATACTTTATTGGATGATTAAGAAAATTATTCATGATGAAAATTATGTTATGATAATTGTTTGAAATAACCTGAATTGGCAAAGGATTAACGTGAACTAATCCCTGTTTTCTCTTTTCTGTTATTGCGACAACATACGAGATCGGAGTGACAGAAGGAGACAGGAAACGGAGCGGAACAGTTTGACGAAACCAAGCAGTCAACTGGAGGAGAAGACCTTGGAAAAGGCCAGTTTGTTTCTATTCACAAACTCTTGCATTAAAAAACACTGTGTAATTACACAGTTATAATCACATACTTCTGTTATACAAAAACTTGGCAATGACTGATTGTTGGGGTTACACATAATTACATAAGATAAGGCGTATCTTTACAATCGAGAACTGTTGCATTGGTGTGGTCCATTGTGAGTTAAGAGAATTGTTTTTATGCTACTTAATCGGATAAAAATTAAGTTGGTCCTATTATAGCCTAAGTTGAATAACCAGTGGTACAATATCCTAATTTGAGTCGAATAAGGTACATTTTGGAATTGTGTATTGTTAAGTCAGATAGAAAATAACTTTGACCTGATTTACATTGGTCACCAATTTCAGATTGTTGATGTTGTCCATACGATAAGACATATTTCTACAATTAAGAATTTTACATTTTTAGTTGGTCCACTGCGTATCCTGAGATTTTGCTGAAATTTAACTTCAATTGAATAAAATATAGCTTTGATTTTCTCACATCTTAAGGTTAATTGGATAAGATATCATTTTGAATTTGTTTATTGTTACTCTTTAGTTAGATAAAAATAACTTTGATTTTTGATAGACATTGGATTTATTTGTACTCTTTAGTTATAATTTTGAATTTTGGTTGACATTGGACAACAATTTCTTCCCATCCGCTGAGATTGGCAAACGATCTTTGGAGTTTTTACCAAGGAGCTAAATAACTTGGGACGTGTTAGAGAAAACACTACGTTGAGGTAAATTCATTTAATAAAAGAAAACAAAATAAATCTAAATAAAATACTTTAAAATATAGCAAAATGGCGACACCAAGACTGATAACTCCAGTGGGATTGGTGCAGAAAAAAAAACCCTCTTGTTGAAAATGTACCGAAGATTTCCAAAAAATGGAGCCGTCGCTGGCCGGACATTGAACAACCCTGGCCAACTGAAGGAACTCTGAATGTGGATGTAATCAAAACACTACAAGTATTGATTACAACATACAGAGTCGACCAGAAGAAAGGAAGAACTGGACGAAGACGCAAAGAGAAGAGAAGAATCGAATTGGGAGTGATGCAATTGTTTGAAAACGAAGGAGAGAAATGGCTAAAGAACAACAAAGAGAAACGGGAGAAAATAAAGACAGAAATGGAAAACAATAAACCAAAAGTGGACAAGCTGATGGAAGAGGTTAATAGACCATACTCACACATGCAGGCGACACTGAAAAAGACGCCGCCACCTTACGAGAAATTACAGGATATTGCAAAAGAATATCCACAGCTCTCAGTGATGACTCAAGATGGAAGATACAAAATTGAAGATGAAAATGAACAAGTAATACAGACTGGTAAAGCTACAACAACTGTAACAATGTATCCAAAACTCAAAAACAAAAAGAAGAAGAAAAAGACAAGCTCAAAAACCGTGGGACAAAGACTCAGAAAATTGTCCACCAAAAATGACAAAAGTGATGAAGAAGAAGGAGCAGCGAATGGATACGATCCAGCTGTGAAGATAGTTTTGGCTGCCGCGGAGAAGAAAGGAAAGAAGTCATTAAAGGTGACATGCAAAACACAAAAGGAGAACAATGACACTGAAACAGAGGACAGCGATGAAGAGTCAGAAGATGGATCGGATTCAAATGAAGAGACTCAAGATCAGAGTGATGATTCTGATTCAACATCCTGGAGAGATGCAGAGAACAGACCGAAGCATCGACTTTCGTTCTCAGAGCCTTCACATTATGAACTGCGCGACAAGACAGTGACAAAGGGAATAAACCAGAAGATGTGCCCAATAATAATAAAAGGACAACGTTTGGAATACAAGCCATGGCAAAATGTCGATATGTCGGATTTGATGGAAAAGTTGCCCATACTCCAAGATGGTGCACACCCCTGGATAGCTAAACTGGAGGAGATGCTAGTGGGGACACAAGCAGCAATGGGAGATATGAAGAGACTACTAGCAACTATTCTTGGCATGGCAGGGATGCAAGAAGTCTTGACAAAAGCAGGACTGAACCAATATGGGAAGACAGCAGTGTACGACGCAGAGCTGTTCGTTGCTTGTAAGGGAGCCATTTGTAGAGCAATGTGTGAGATGTTTCCAACAAACGTGCATCCAGACAATATCATTCTTCAACCGCTCGGAGAGGAGGAAAACCCGAGAGTATACGTATCAAAAGCTTATCAAGTGTGGAGAAATGTCACTGGCAACAATCCAGAGTTGAATCAAATGGAGAAATCAATTCTGCGAGCTAAAATTCAAAAAGGCTTGCCGATACCAGTAAAAAATAAACTGGCAGAAGTTGTTGGCCTTGGAAGCATGACAAATAAGATTTACACAGACCACATAGCTCACCAAGTGGAGCTATATCGGAAAAAGAAAGAAGATCAAAGAGAGCAAGATCAAGAAGTGCTTCGAAAACTGAATCAAGTAAAAGTTGGAGGAGGAAGAACAACGATTCATGAAGATTACAATTGAGGAAAGACTTCCCATGGGACTAAAACGGAGTCTAAAATTTTTTAAGAAAATTTGGCTGAAATTGAACAAGAATCTGAAAAGGACGATTATTCAAAGACATGGATGACATGATAATTATTCACTGAATAAAGAAATGTGTCATAAAGACTCTATCAAGTGTTACAGAAACTATTGGAAAGAGGGAGACAAAGTCTCAAAAGAAGTTACCATACTGCAAGAAGAATTGGATTATATAATAATAATAAATAAATACATAGCAATAGCTAAATGTACTACATAAATCAAGTGCTAAAAGTCTCACAAAGTAAACAGAACAGCCGAAGAAGCTGCAAACCTTGTGACCGGTGAAAATGCAGTGAGGAGAAGTTCTTTAAGTCACATATTAGGTGAATTTGAAAGAAAATATTACATTAAAGATGATTTTGATTTAAAGATGTTAAAGATTTGATGTTAGACTGTTGGTTCTAATTATTCTTGAAGCACATGGCTTAGCGCATGGTGCAAGGAGGAGGTTAAGAGACAATTAGACACCAACCAGAGACAATATTTACTTTGAACTACTTTCAAAACTTGAACAGAAGAGATGCATAATCTGTTGCCAAGTTTGTGTGTAGTGAAGTTTTGTGTAGACAATCATAAGGAGGTGGAGACTGTCAAACAGAATCTTTCTGGAGAAAGACAGAATTTGTGAATAATAAAAAACTGAAAAAATTTAGAAATATAATACAATTAGATCAAATTGGGGTTCAATAGGATTTAAGGAGATTAAACTAGATTAAAGACTAGATTAATGTAGGAAACAAATTAGAAATGGAGTTTTGGAAAATAATCTAGCAAAATAGAGGTTTGAACTGGAAGAAGAGCTTCCACTGACATTGACAACGTTCAAGTGAGTTACAATTTCAAATGAAACCACATGAGCGGTGACGGGTGCACATATGTCAACGCAGCGTTTGCACTAGTGGTAAGAACCATAGTTTAAAGCTATTAGAGAACAAGATGCAAACAGATGTTAAGATATGATGGTACATTTGATGAGAATTTTCTACAGACATTGCAGACAAATTGGTCTGAAATGGGGAAAACAGTGGTGACATTACAACAGAAATTAATCTCTATACTAAGGGTTTAAGCAATTTCCACTGACGAAGTTGATTTGATAACTGGGTTCAAAACCAAATAGGAAGCTAAAATTTAGTAGTGACTAAAAAGGGGAAATCTTGAATTAAGGGAAAATACGGAAGAGGAAATAATCAGAGAAGATATATTCTCTATAATAATGGGAGAAATATCTAGATTAGAAGAAATTAGGAATGGCGTTTTGCATTAGAAAATTATTGGTGAAGACAAAATTATAGATTGGTGCTGTTTAGAAATATTTGCATTAATGATTACATTAATGATTAAGTACAAGATGACTCTGTGAGTGAGAGTCAACGTTGACATCAACATTAACTAGGACAACAGCAAAGATGAAGTTGTCTGTTATAACAGCAAGAACATTGACTATTACATCAACAGATAAAATGGAAATCGGGTTTAGAATTAGTTAATAGTAAATTAGCTTAACTCAACAGGAGTTATCATTCATGGTGATGGTTCCTTAAAGGGGATGCATGCACATGATCATGAATGATGGTTAGCCTAGCACTCACATAGAAGGAGTGTTCTGGTTTAAGGGAGGAGTACAGTACATTACATTACAGTACATTACATTCCATTACATACATTTTTAACATTTATTTTCTATTGTTTTTGTTTTATACATTCCATGATTTGTTTTACTTATTAAATTTGGTTAACCATTATATTATCACACTTATATATATATACATATCTATATTCTGTTCACATAAAAAATAAAAATACTTTTTAGAGGATGTTTTTACATGAAAAGATTGCAAGCTACAAGATACTGTTCAGTTATTTTTGTTCCCAGGACGATGCTGAAAGGCTGTTAAAAGGGACAATGGACATGGACAATAACTGGAGTGGACATTGAGAATATCAGATGAGAACGCTGGAGCCAAACATCACAACAAGCCCAACACCTTTGAAGACAACATAATCATCGCTGAGGAGTGGTGAAAAGAGTTATAATAGAATGTTAAAAGGGTTAAATAAATGATTGGGGTAAATAAGTAAAGGGTTGATGAAATAAATTATACTCATGTGTTGATGTGTTGAGGTATTGTTGATAATCCAGTGCTGATGTTTAGGTTGTGCGGCGACACGAAGTTAGGCCTCATTCTGAGACTGGCTTTTAGGAATATGTGTTGTAATGGCAGAAAATGGGTCATGTCATGTCATTCTAATGTTGTTTCAGGCCATGACATGTCACGGAATTAATATCTTTGTTGTTCTCCTGTGTGCAGATGGGATAAGAATATGAGGTCCTGATTATACTGAATATCTACTGTCCGGCGCCTCTTAATCATCAATTAATGCGTCAGGACCGGATTCGGTGTGGAAATGGTCTTTGATTAAACCTCTGAAGAGATGGCTGGAACCGTCACGGACGTGATAGTCTGGTCTATCTCTTTTTGAGCTGATTTGGGTTGTGATTATGTTATGTTTGTTACCACCTATAAAAGGTGTACTTTGTAACTTGTAAAGTTAGGTAGGGACAGAACGAACTTGTCTTAGGGAAAGTGAGGGTGTTTATCCACTGTGCACGTGAATAAACTTCCACCTTTTGAGAGAGACCGAGAGACTCTGTTTCTGCTTCAAGTTATTGCCTGGTTACTCTTTACTTGATCATTGTTTACAGGAAACTGCCGTAACAGTGTGTTTCTACCAAAATGTCTATTCCACAGAATGTAAGGGGCCCACATCTGATTAACTACCGAATGAGAGATGTCTCCATCGGCTGCGAGGCCTTGAGATGCCTCGTATACATCTGTGTTTTCTCATGATCTCATTTCTGTAACTTCTCCCCTGGTGCTACCCAAATAAGGATACTTTTACATCTTGTTCTCTCATTGGCTAATCCGTTGGTACATGGATAGGGTCATACCTGTCAGATATTGTTTATCGGTCTTTGTGCGGTTTCAGTATATAAGGCGAGGTGCGCCCAGAGACGGGGTTCGTCTTCCTGATCACCAGCGGACCCAGGGCGCTGTTTTCTGCTGTCCTGTATTTGACACTGCTTTCTCTGTAAATAAACTAACTTGAAAAGTTGCAGAGCTTTGTCAGCGTGAATCCTTTGTCTACACCCTACGCCCCAAACGAGCATTGATCCAGCCACCACAGTCCCCCAGTAAGTGGAGACACTGCTGGTCTCTGGATCCACAGACTCACACGTGTCCACAATCATCTTCTTCAGGCTTTTTGTGAGCTCAGAACCTCCTTTTGCACCTTTGGAATTCTTTAAGAAGAGACTCTGACGTTTGCTCCACCATCTCATTTATGTTCAGAGAGATTAAGTCTTTAAGTCTTGTGATGGCAAAAGAGGTATAAAAGAGATATAAAAGAGATATAAAAGTGGATTAAAGTCACTCACGTTGTGTCACTTCTTGGTCCGAGGAGGTTTTTCTGCTCCTTCAAACTCCATAAACGTCTCTAAAATGTGAAATCAAAGCTGAGCAGAATCTGTGTCACACCCATAGACCATGAAAACGAGTGGACTGTTGGACTGTGAGGTCAGAGGCCACGCCCCCAAATACTCACACAGGTATATAAATACACACGTGGTACATTCTGTCAGTCAAAGTCTGAAACAGTAACTCTTCTGCTCATGTCCCAACACTGCCACCTTCTGGAAATGTCGTGTCAGGTTCATTCATAAATCTAACACCCAAACTTGACTTTTCCGTTTCGAGACGAGCTCTTTGGTTTTTTACAACAATCTGAACAAACGTTACATTATAAACCTTCTGGTCATTCTGGAAAAATGTCATATTCACAAAACCAAACTCAGAAATAAAGAAAAGAACTAAAAAGAAATGGACCTGGAGCGACTAAAGTCCAGTGCGCTCTCTCTGCTACTATATTCACAGTTTAATATTGATAAAGTTGTGTGGTCTTGACTTCCTCTTGAGACGTGAGTGGGACATTTTCATCTGCAGGTCCTTCTTGATGAAAAACTCCTCTTCAAACACAAGTTCAAGCGCACAACTCTCCCACGTGGAATAACAGATATGTACTTGTGAACAGGAGATGGACCTTTCTCCACCAGAGCTTTTCTAACGCTGTTCGTGGAGAAAGAAGAACATTGTGTGTGAATTCTGTGCCAAATATCAGATCTGCTGTAGCCAAAGAAGATCTAAACAGAGTGTCCAGTCTCTCCCAGGATCTCTGACCAACACGGTTAAACAGGATCTAATACAGTCTAAGGTGACCCCTGTAATGAGGGCTCTTTGTGTGGACGCTGCTGAGTTATCGGCCACTTTATTAGGTACACCTGTCCAACTGCTCGTTAACGCAAATGTCTCATCAGCCAATCACACGGCAGCAGCTCAATGCATTTAGGCTGTAGACTTGGTCAAGAGGATCTGCTGCAGTTCAAAGCAGCATCAGGACGGGGAAGAAAGGTGATTGAAGTGACTTTGAAGGTGGCGTGGTTGTTGGTGCCAGACGGGCTGGTCTGAGTATTTCACAAACTGTTGATCTACTGGGATTTTCACACATCTCTAGGGTTCACAGAGAATGGTCGGAAAAAGAGACAATATCCAGTGATTATTATGAAACCCTCTTTTATTATAAATCACATCATCAGCAAAATGTCAACCATCATCAGTCAATTCATCCTGAAAATCAAAGAAATATTAAATACATTTATTAAACATGAAGCAAAACATTTCATCACAAATGTTCAGGGAGTAAATACCATTTTGTCCTGGGACTTTTGAAAACATAAAACTATAATAATAATAATAATGATAAAATGTTTGAGAATGAGTGACAGTTTCTGACTCCATGAGAGTTTAGTCAGATTTGACAAATTCCTTTTTGAAGCGTTTCAATGTAAAACAGAAATAATTGTTTGATTCGTCGAACACTAAAATAATCTCGACAAAATAATATGAATAATAAAATGCTCATTGAAGTTAAATGTTTTTTCTAAATGTGTTTGTGTTTGGGGTGAGACCAGACTAACAGGACCTGAAGTGTCAGTCCTCCAGGGGGCGCTGTGTGCTCAGCTTCACCAGAGACACTGAACTGTTTAACCCCCTCAGTCTAAACCCAGGAAACAGAGGCTCAGTGAAGGAGGAGCTGAAGGTGTGGAGGTGGGACAGTTCTCCACCAGAGAGGACCTTATAGAAGGACAGAGCTCCAGCCTCAGAGTCCAGGAACACGCCCACTCTGGAGGTGTTTGGAGATAACTGAGGTGACAGCTTATATCTTCTCAAACTTGACATAAACTCAGGTCTTTCTTTCTCATTGTGCATAAAATAATATTCTCCTCCCCAGATCCTCAGACTCCAGGACTGATCATTGAATCCAAACCCACACTTCTCACTCTCTCCTCTCCGTCTGATTCCTCTGTAACTCACTGCTACATCAACGTTCCCCCAGCACTGCACCTCCCAGTAACAGCGCCCCCTCAGGCCGGAGGAGGCCAGGACCTGACACCAGTGTGTGAACCTGTCCTCATGATCTGGAACTTGTTCTGACTCAGAGAATCTCACAGTCCGTTTGTCCTCAGACAGATGGAGTCTTCTGTTTGCCGTGTTTGGATCCAGAGTGAGCTCACAGTGATCTGAAACACAAAGACACATTTAAAATGTGATGATTTAAACAGGTTAGTGAGAGTAAATATGAAGTGTGAAAGTGCTGTTTCTTCTCAAAGGTAAATCAATGATAATGAGGTGGTTGGAGGCTCAGCTCATGTGTGATCAGCTTCAACATGTTTAGTTTGGCTCAAAACCTCATCAGTGTTTTGAACTGGGACGTTCAGTTTGTGCGGCTCCAGATCCAATACTGATCTTTAATGTTTGTTCTTTACAATACTGATCCGATACCGATCCAATACCGATCTGATCTTCTTATATTTCATGTTTTGATCTTGAGCCTTTATAAAACATGAAGAACACAAAGCTGAATTTGGCTCCAGTTTAATTCCATGACGACAGTTTCAATATGAATATTACAGAATAGTGTTTTAAAGTGGTCCACAGCTTCAGAGCATCACACTCACTGTGACAGACACATTGATGGATTGATGCAGGTCAAATGAGATGTGCATTTATATATTTGTGAATAAATCATTGGTGGACGACCTAAACTGTGCTTTCTTCACCTGTGAATGTGGATGTTTTTCAGACGTTCCACATTCTGCTTTGGAGCCTCTCAAAATCCACATTTATTCAAAGACAGATTTGTTCTCATCAATTCTCATTTATAAACATGAACGTTGAGATGACATGATTGACAGTTTAAAAGTGGGCGTGGTGTTCAGGGGAGATGTCCGTGGATACAGTGTGGATATTTGCTCCAACTAAAAGACTCTTTAGGCCCTTTTTACTTTAGTTTTTAGACTTGTTTTAGACCGGAGCGCCAAGGCACACGCATTTCCCGAGTCCTCACGGAGCGAGACGAGCCGGTCGTGACACACGGCTGTAAAAACACAAGATTCTATCAAGTCAAAGTACAGCACATTTACTATGTTGTGGAGACACCAGATTGTTGAACTTTAGCCTTCTTCTTTCACCAATAAGTGACTTTTGACTCCTTTGACTCGTCTACTGCCTCTTAAGTCTCTCACACACATGGATTGTAGAAGAACAAGCAACATTTTTAACTGGAACAAGAAAATATGAGCACATTTCTCCTATTTTAGCTTCACTCCACTGGCTGCCCGTCCATTTTAGGATTCATTTTAAAACTTTTTTATTTACTTTTAAAGCCTTAAATGGTCCTGCCCCTCCTGACCTCTCCGAGCTGCTACACCCCTACACTCCCAGCCGTTCCCTCAGGTCAGCTGACCAGCTCCTGGCAGTGCCACGGGCTAAAGGTCAGAGGTGAACGAGCCTTTGCAGTGGCAGCTCCAAAACCTCTTCTAGACCTCATACTTCCACCTCCGCAGCATCGCCAAAATCAGACACTGCCTCACCCTCACCCTCCCCCTCCCCCTCCCCGCTGCTGAATCCCTCATCCAGGCCTTCACCTCCTCCCGCCTCCACTACTGCACCTCCCTCCTCACTGGCACCTCCTCCCATTCCCTCCATAGACTCAAAATGGTCCAAAACTCTGCTGCCCTCCTCCTCACCCACACCCGCCTCCTCACCCACACCCGCCTCCTCACCCACACCCGCCTCCTCACCCACACCCTCCTCCTCACCCACACCCTCCTCCTCACCCACACCCTCCTCCTCACCCACACCCTCCTCCTCACCCACACCCTCCTCACCCACACCCTCCTCACCCACACCCTCCTCCTCACCCACACCCTCCTCCTCACCCACACCCTCCTCACCCACACCCGCCTCCTCGCCCACACCCTCCTCACCCACACCCTCCTCACCCACACCCTCCTCACCCACACCCGCCTCCTCGCCCACACCCGCCTCCTCACCCACACCCGCCTCCTCACCCACACCCGCCTCCTCGCCCACACCCGCCTCCTCACCCACACCCGCCTCCTCACCCACACCCGCCTCCTCACCCACACCCGCCTCCTCACCCACACCCTCCTCCTCACCCACACTCGCCTCCTCACCCACACCCGCCTCCTCACCCACACCCGGTCCCGTGATCACATCACTCCCGTTCTCCGCTCTCTCCACTCTCTCCCCATCAAGCAGCGCATAAACTTTAAAATACTCCTCCTCACCTTCAAAGCTCTTCACCACCTTGCCCCCCCCTACCTGTCTGACCTCCTCATCCCCCACCGCCCCACCCGAGCTCTCCGATCCTCCTCCTCTCTCACCCTGACTGCACCAACATCCCGACTCAAAACTTTTGGTGACAGAGCATTCTCCCGAACAGCACCCCGACTCTGGAACTCCCTCCCCCGACCTGTCCCACTCTCCCTCACTCACAACATTCAAATCCCGCCTAAAAACATACCTCTTCACCCAAGCCTATGACCTCCCCTACCCCTAGCCTCCTCTACCCCATTGCCTACTCTTCTACCCCCTGTTACATCCCCATCTTTTTCTCTCTACTTCTTCTGTCTTGTTCATTTTATCTGTATATTAATGTGTATTGTACGTGTTGTCCCCCCTGTCTGTAAATACCCCCCCCCTTTTTTATATATGTTCAGCGTCTTTGGGTCACTGAAAAGCGCTATATAAATAAAAGTTATTATTATTAGAACAGTGGAACAAAGTGCCACTCCCCATAAGAAAAGCCTCTTTTGAAATCGCTTCTAAAAACATCTGTTTTCTCTGGCTTTTAACTCCATGTAGTGTGTTGATTGTATGTTTTATATGTGTTGGGAGGGCAGCACCTTTTTATTTATTTTATTTTGTTTATTTTTATTCCATTGATTTTAGTGTGTTTGTTTGATTTAATTTTCTATTTGATTTTGTTTTTATATCTTATTTTATTACTTTTATCCTATTTATGCCTCTGTAGTCTTTTACCTGCTGTGAAGCACTTTGGAACCTCTGGTTGTGTAAATCGTGCTGTATAAATAAAGTGGATTGGGTTGGATTGGAAAATACACAACTTTATTGATTTAGGATCAGATTTTGCTCCAACTAAAAGACTCTTTAGGCCCTTTTTACTTTAGTTTTTAAGACTTGTTTTAGACTGAAGCGCCAAGGCACACGCATTTCCCGAGTCCTCACGGAGCGCTTTAATTCATATTAAATGATATATTAATATATCTTGAGTAACAGTTAATATGTAAAACGCAGCCTAATTGTGTCTCAGACATAAACATATCAGTGTTTATTTGTGTCTGATACAATATGTCTTTGTGTCTTACATTCAATTAAAAAAGTCAAAGGTCCAAACGTGACTGTGTCATATTAAATAATGATTGAGACACGTCAATATCTCTTTGTGATATGAATCCATTATTATTTGTAGAAAGGATGAACAAAAACAAGTCAAAGACATTTCTTACATTAATACATGACATGTCCTCTGAGTGCGCCATCTAGTGGTGAAATCAGCCTTATTCAAAAGTGACTCCTACTTATTTATTTCTTCTTTATTTTCAGCTTTAATTGGCATGAAAACACAATAAACAGTAATAAACGTGTAGTTTTGAGGAGAAAAAGAGCATAGATCATGTGACGTCTGCAGAGCTGAGCCGATGGTGCCCAGGCACATTGTACTCACAGCTCCTCAGTGTTTCTGCTGCTCTGGACTTCAGCCTTAACATTAGCAGTGACCGCTGCGTGTGGACCACGTGAGGACCATATGCACTTGTATGGAGCCCATCTAGTCACAGGTTCTGATCCCATACTCAAACATACATGTGTCTGTGTGACGGGGAAAAGGGTGGAGTCTGTGGGAGCTGTGGTGGAGGAGGACCAGGGCATCAGGAGTAACTCAACAATGTGGGCTCAGGAGTAACCGCAGCAACAGCCTCCTCTCACTGCCACCAAGAACACGACCTTTTAAGACATCGTTTGTCCCGTCTGCCGTGTCCAGGGCCCAAGCCTTCAGGGGCTTTTTCATCTTATATATGTTGTTTTATCATTGTTCATCGTTTGATGTTGCACCGAATCACCAAAGCAAGTTCCTATTTTGTGAATTATGTTCATTGACAATAAACCTTTTCTGATTCTAATTCTGATTCTGACTTCTTCTTTTGCATTTACCCCTTGACTACAGATGCCACAAACTGCAGCACAAACAGACGGGCAAAGTGTGAGCGGCGGCCGAGGCGTCGGAGCAGGACAATATGTTTCCAAGTCCAATTCATGACGACAGACGAGTACGAGAGCGAAAGCTCAGGATAAAGAAGACGCCATCATAAATCTGTCTTATAATAATAAGGTATTATCATATTTACCTGTAAGATTAGGAGAATAAAGATGAATGTAAAGATCGCCCTAGTTCAAATGTAAAGTTGGACAGTTCCTCCAGTGAAACAGTTTCAGTCTGATGTTTGTGGAAGTTGCTGCTTGTCAAACCTCTAAATGTGTCGATAAGTTCAAATAAAAACATCAGATCTACAGCTGTGAGTCTTCTACATGTGAAGTTGTACCAAATAAAATACTACTCACATTTTCTAAGACCTGGAACCATCCAGCGCTTTCCAGAAGGATCCAACCTGGAAAACACAAGTCTAGTTTAGACCAGAACCTGGACCAACCCCTGAACCAGAGCCCACACCTGACAGACTGTAGTGGGCAGTGTGGTCTCACCTGACAGACTGTAGGGGGCAGTGTGGTCTCACCTGACAGACTGTAGGGGGCAGTGTGGTCTCACCTGACAGACTGTAGGGGGCAGTGTGGTCTCACCTGACAGACTGCAGGGGGCAGTGTGGTCTCACCTGACAGACTGTAGGGGGCAGTGCGGTCTCACCTGACAGACTGTAGGGGGCAGTGCGGTCTCACCTGACAGACTGTAGGGGGCAGTGCGGTCTCACCTGACAGACTGTAGGGGGCATTGGGGTCTCACCTGACAGACTGTAGGGGGCAGTGTGGTCTCACCTGATAGACTGCAGGGAGCAGTGTGGTCTCACCTGACTGACTGCAGGGGGCAGTGTGGTCTCACCTGACAGACTGTAGGGGGCAGTGTGGTCTCACCTGACAGACTGTAGGGGGCAGTGTGGTCTCACCTGACAGACTGCAGGGGGCAGTGTGGTCTCACCTGACAGACTGCAGGGGGCAGTGTGGATCGTCCCGTAGAGCGGTCAGTCTCTCTGCTGAGGGTCCTGGATGGTTGTAGCTCAGGTCTAACTCTCTTAGATGGCAGTGGGTGGAGCTTAGAGCTGAGGCCAGATAGGCCCCGCCCCTTTCTGAGACCAGACATCCAGACAGCCTAAAGACACACAGCATTACACTCATGTGGAAACAAGGGGCAGAGTGCATGATGGGAGTGTCTCACCTGAGAGTCTCCAGTCTGCAGGGGGCGCTCTTCAGTCCATCACACAGCAGCTCCACTCCTGAGTCCTGGAGGTCATTTTGACTCAGGTCGAAGTGTGTGAGACTGGAGGAGCTGAGGACTGAGGCCAGAGGACCACAGCTGAGAGAGGACAGGCCACAAGTACTCAATCTGGGGACAATACATTGTTATTTATTATGACCCGAAATAGTAAAAAATAGTATTGCAGTAGTACACAAACTTTGTAACAAAAAATAACTTTAAATGCAAGTTATTCAGACGAATAGAATAGAAATGTAAATGGACTAATAAAAAACAAACACTGAAAGAGCAAAGTGTAGCTGATCTAACCTGAGAGTCTCCAGTCTGCAGGGGGCGCTCTTCAGTCCATCACACAGCAGCTCCACTCCTGAGTCCTGGAGGTCATTTTGACTCAGGTCGAAGTGTGTGAGACTGGAAGAGCTGAGGACTGAGGCCAGAGGACCACAGATGCTGTTTGTCAGGTTACAGCCGGACAGACTGAGGACGGAGAGGGAGATTAGAGCGCACTCACACCTGATCGTAAACAAAGTGTCGACTATGAGGTCCGTTTGGCCGATGTCAGTCTGATTTGTGCTTCAGTGATGCTGCTGGAGGAAGTGGACCTTACGAAAGTCTGTGTGTAGTTGAACTTTAGGATTATATGGCCTCGAGGACATGTTTATGTACCAGTGTTTTCACATTTTAGCTGCTTTTGTTGGACACATTACCCTGGAATGTTCTGCCATTTGGATTTAGGGTAGACTTAGAGTTGAGAGTGTTAACCACTCTGCCACAGTGTAGTTTGTACTCACATGGCTTTGGTGGAGGCCTTGATAACCGGCAGCAGATTCAGCAGAGCCTTCTCTGAGGGACAGTATTTCCTCAGGTCAAACTCCTCCAGGTCTGAGTCTGTAGACAGTAAGAGAAAGGCCAAGGCTGACCACTGAGCAGGAGAAAGTTCATCTGCCTTCAGGCGTCCTTCTCTCAGGGTGTTTTGGATATCCTGCACCAGACTGTGGTCGTTCAGCTCGTTCAGACAGTGGAACAGGTTCAGGCTTTTCTCTGTAGACAGACCCTCATCATTGAGCTTCTGTTTAAGGTATTTTACTGTCTCTTGATTGGTCTGAGAGCCACTTCCTGTGTGAGTCAGCAGACCCTGCAGCAGCCTCTGATTGGTCGGCAGAGACAGGCCCAGGAGGAAGCGCAGGAACAGGTCCAGG
Organism: Eucyclogobius newberryi; assembly: GCF_026437365.1. NCBI lineage: Eukaryota > Metazoa > Chordata > Actinopteri > Gobiiformes > Gobiidae > Eucyclogobius > Eucyclogobius newberryi. The sequence goes on along the minus strand of NW_027315746.1, from coordinate 3,982,677 downwards.
TGTCCGTTTGGACTCTTAAAGGCCTGGTCCACAGCAGAGCTAAAGAAGGCTTCTTCAGAAGAGTTTGATGGGGACAGCAGGTTCTCTCCAGAGCTGAAGAAGGTCTGATGGACGTGAAGAGCAGCCAGAAACTCCTGCACACTCAGATGGATGAAGCAGTAGACCTTATCCTGGTACAGGCCTGGCTCCTCTCTAAAGACCTGTGTGAACACTCCGGAGTACACTGAGGCCGCTGCAGCGTCCAGCCCACACTCGCTCAGGTCACACTCGTAGAAGATCAGGTTTCCTTTCTGCAGCTGCTCAAAGGCCACTTTTCCCAGAGACTGCACCATCTCCCTGGTCTCTGGAGTCCAGTGAAGGTCTGCCCCTGATCCCTGGTGATACTTGATGTTCTTTACTTTGGCCTGCACCACCAGGAAGTGGACGTACATCTGTGTGAGAGTCCGTGGCAGCTCTGGTTCCTCTGTTTGTTCCAGAAGCTTCTGTATAACTGTGGAGAGGATCCAGCAGAAGACCGGGATGTGGCACATGATGTGGAGGCTGCGGAAGCTCTTGATGTGGGAGAGAACAAGTGTGACCTGCCGCTCGTCTCTGAACCTCTTCCTGAAGTATTTCTCCTTCTGCGGGTCGGCGAACCCTCGCACCTCTGTCACCAAGGAGATGCACTCAGCAGGGATCTGATTGGCCGCTGCGGGGCGCGTGGTTATCCAGAGAAGAGCGGAGGGAAGCAGGCTCCCCCTGATGAGGTTTACCAGCAGCACGTCCACTGAGACGGACTGTGTGGGGTCGCTCAGGACCCGGGTTTGGCTGAAGTCCAGAGGAAGTCTGCACTCGTCCAGACCGTCAAAGATGAAGAGCACCTGGAGCTGTTGGAAGCTGCAGAGAGCGTTGGATGGACTGAAGAAGTGGTGCAGCAGCTCCACCAGGCTGAACTGTGTGTCTCTGAGCACATTGAGCTCTCTGAAAGTGAACGGGAACAGCAGCTGGAGCTCCTGGTTGGTCCTACCTTCAGCCCAGTCCAGACTGAACTTCTGAGTCAGCACTGTTTTCCCCACGCCGGCCACGCCCTTCGTCAGCACGACTCTGATTGGTCCCTTTGTCTGTGCTCTCATTGGTTCTTCTCTGATTGGGAGTTTAAACATATCTTCACACTTGATGGCGGTCTCTGCAGAGGCCGGTTTCCTGGTCTCGATGTGTCTGACCTCATGTTGCTCTGTGGCCTCTCCCTCTGTGATGTACAGCTCTGTGAAGATCTGCTTCAGTTCAGAGGAGTTTCCTTCTTTAGCGATGCCCTCACACACACGGCTGAACTTCTGTACCAGACATGTCTTCACTTCTCCCTGAACCTTAGAACACAGACCTGTAAAAAGAGAAATCTGCATCAGACGTGTAACTGGACACACTGGGTTCAGTTAGAGCAGAGAGAGCTCTGGAGATTTTATGAAATTCAACCCACTATTCCGGCCCCCGTCCTCCCTGTTGTGTGTTTGACTGTAATGTTCCCTGTTCCTGTTTCCTCTGGTTGATGGGCCAATCCACAGTCTTCACCTGCAGCCACTTCCAGTATTTAAGGACCTGTTGCAGCTGCACAAGGCCATTCGTCTTCTCGTTCATCAGGGCTGTGGTGGTAGCGACTGACTTATTTGTTATTTGTCTCCTTTTAAGTTGTCACTTTGATTCTGTTCATGGGCCTTTGTTTTGTTTGTCCTGTGACTCGTACCTTATAGAGACACTTAACTTATTTTCTTAGTCGTGTCTGTGTTTGTTCATTTACCTTTGTGTTCCTGTTTATTGAACAAACTTTATTTCACCATTGAACATCTTGGTTTTGTTACTTCTTTTACCCTCGCAGTTATAACACGCACACTTTGAAACAGCAGAAACATTTGAATCCAGATAATCCTTTCTGATCAGTCCTTTTCAGCCAATAACAGCTGTAGCTCATCACATGAAATGTGCCTCTACCTAAAAAACCTGGAGCATCTGAACTGAATGATTTTCACCCAATAACACTTACCTTCATTTTATGTAAGAGTATGGAGCAAACTGTGAGTAAAAACATCATGTCGTCTATATCTAACTGTTTGGACATCTAACAGTTTGCATATGAAAGTCAGAAGTACAGAAGATGTGGCTATCACTCTATATAACACCTTAGCAAAGCACCTTCAGGCCCCTGACCATTATGCTAGAATCCTCTTTGTGGACTTTACATCAGCTTTCAGTTCTCTGCGTGTACATATTTGACTGAACAGGCTCATGGACCTCGGTGTTAATGGAGGCATTATCAAATGGGTCAGAGACGTTATGTCCAATCGTTCCAAAGAGATATTTATCCTACTCTGGGTAGGCCCTGCCCACTGGGCGGGACCTCCTAATGAAAAGGTGTTATTGGTTTCAACAGAAACTAAATCGTTGTTTTCTATCAAACTAGCTTCTTTGTTTACAATCAGTCCTTTAATGGACTATCAGTAGTGATGCAGACCTAAACCCACGTTCAGGTTCAAGTCCGGATTCGAATCCAGAGCTTTAGGTTTAGGTCCGGACTCATTAGGTCCGGACCTAAACCATGCCATATTTGCATAATGTTATAACAGCATAACACAAGCTACTTGGCTAAATTATGTTGAAGACACTTGAACAAGGACGACTATCAAACACAAGGCTTAACTGCAGATTGAAATAAACTCAACTTGTCTGGTTTATTCACAGTTTTTAACAGAAGTTACAACTCACAAATCACAAGCTACTAGCTACGAGCTAACTGCTAAACTATAGCTTAACTAACAGTTAACGCACATTCATGTGTTTTACTTGAGGAACAAGAGCATGTTGAGTATTGTTGACAGAGTCAGTCTGGGTCAAGGGTCAAAGCAGCTGTTTCATCTGATACAATGTTTTGCCTTTAGACACATTTCCATCTTTAATGTTACAGATCTATTGGCATCAAAAGTCAGGTAAAAACCTTCAAACAGACAAAACACCAGTGTAAATAATTAAATAACAGTGTAAAATAACAGAGTTATAAAAACTAGTATAAAAGTCAACTAGAATCACTATAAAGCATCAACTTAGCAGTATCAAAAGTAGAATATGAAAATATTTTACACAACACATCAAAATAATACATCATATTAGCAGCATTAAACACCAGACCAGATTTAACAACTGTAGAATACAAATACAAAATATAAACTCCAATTAATGAATGCAGCAATTAAGCAATATTACTTTGACTTTACTTTGTATTTACTTAATGCCAAATACATCACACCACAACATAACACTTAAGTTATTTCATTCATATTTACACAAAGCCCAAAGCACAACCCAGACAAGACCAAGCTGACCCCGCCCCTTTAACCATCACAACATGGCACGCGGCGGCCACAGCTTAAACAGTTCAGATAAAGCCAGCGATCTCACCGGCTTCACTTCAATGTTCACATGTGGACACACGGTTCTGCAGCTCGACACGTACCAGGCGCTCCCGTCTCTCGCATCTTTAAACTTATTTCACCGGCTTTAACTTCTGCCCGGAAGACGCGTGCGTCACTAATTAGGGTCCGTGTGCGCTATTGACGGCGGCGCATGGCAATGTTTACGTCCAGCGCAAATTTCGCGATCAATGGAAGGTTTAAGATGGTTTAGATTCTAGAACGAAAAGGATATAGTATGTGAGTGCTATATTTTTTTATGAGTCCAGAACCGAATCACCGGGGTTTCGTTTTTTTTGGACCTGAACCGAAACGTTTTTACAAGTCCAGATCCGGTCCGTCGTAGCGGTACACATCCCTAGATACATTATGAAATGTTGAGTGTGACATGTAGATCGTGTATATTTCTAATTGTTTTGATGAAACCAAAAGGTAAATAGTTTTCATATTCGTATTATAACAGAAGAATGGTGCATTTGGAGCTCCGCCCCTCTGGTCACCTGACTGTCCAACACACAGAGGGTCCTGAAGCCTCTGGAGGACTGTTCGGCTGCTCCGCCGTGACAAAACCTAATATCTAAAGCTAGTTTGTCTCACGACACGTGCTGCTTTCAGGTGAGTAAAGTCCCCGCTCTGAGGGATTATAGACACTTCAAACACCACAGGGACTAGAACAGTGTTTGATTTAGGTTAGCTCCACTTTAAAGGAGCTTTAACTGTGAGGGGCTGCCACACTCTGTTGTAGCTGGACCCAAGGCCCTCACACCTTCACAGAGTTCTTAAGCCACGTTTGGACTGGCCCCGGCCCCTCAGACCGGTATAGAGTTCTTTGGAACGGTTTGCTCCATGCTCAGGGCGCTGAGCAGCAGACGTTACACAAATATAACAAATACAAAATCTAATATAAAACCTGAATTATACCTTTGACAAGATGTTTAAAGGCTCGAAATAACAAATGAGCTGAAAACCAAGTGCAAAAGCCACTCTCAGTACTTGGGTACTCAGCCCCCAAAATGTTTGACTTCAGTGCAAAGCCTCTACGCAGAGTGCCGTGCTGCAACAAACAGAAAACAGATGTTGCTTTGCCTGCTTTGTGTGGCTAACGTGCTTTGCTAGCTTTGTGTTGCTAACGTGCTTTGCCTGCTTTGTGTTGCTAACGTGCTTTGCCAGCTTTGTGTTGCTAACGTGCTTTGCTAGCTTTGTGTTGCTAACGTGCTTTGCTAGCTTTGTGTTGCTAAGGCTCCACATATAAGTTAGCATCAGTGTAAACGTGGCCTTACTGTTCTGCAGACGCTGGAGCAGCTGCTCCTGGTCCATCCTCCTCAGGAAGTCCAGGGTGATGGTCAGAACCGCCTCTCTGCTCGACTCCTCCTCCTCACTCCCAGAGCATTCTGGGTAATCTGAGGCCAGGAGCCTGTGGAGCCTCTGCAGCTGCTGTTTGACATAATCCAGGACCTGCTCCTCCAGACGCTGAAACACAGAGAACACAGAGGAGCAGGTCAGGCCCTGGGATCCACTCTGCAGGTGGAATCTCCTCTAAATGTTTCTGACCATGTGACGCTTTTGGTACAAACCTTGAAAACAGAGTCCAGGTCACAGTCTCCTCTGGGGCCCTCTGCGCTCTCCTCTCTGTGGGACAAACAAACCAATGATACAACATTACACTCAGAGCCAACAAACCCCCGACGGGAGCAACAGGAGCGACGGGAGCGACAGGTGTTGATAAAAACGTCTTTAAAGAAACAGGATTTGGAGAAGGTTCTTCTGGGACTTACTCTGAATCTGGTCCTGGTTCTTTAAACTCTGGAGGATGACGTCTGGAGCGGTCACTCTTTAAGGACAGGTGGCTCTGTCTGGACCTGGAAACATCAGCTCAGTCACAGAATAAACTGCAGAAGGTTCTAACCATCCAGTCCATACACCAGAGCTTCTCAAACTGTTTCTGCTGCGATCCCTTTAGGGGATTGTTAGTGAGAGCCCGGGACTGTGTGTCTGACACTCAGACCTGCAGTGTGGGGGCGCCCCAGGGCACTGTCCTCGCGCCCTTTCTCTTCACCTTCTACACTGCAGACTTCAGACATGACACGGACAGCTGTGTCCTGCAGAAGTTCTCTGACCACTCTGCCATCATCGGACTCATCACGGATGACGATGACGCGGAGTACAGAGGACTGGCGCAGGACTTTGTGGACTGGTGTCAGCGGAACCACCTCCTCATCAACGCGGGGAAGACCAAGGAGATGGTGGTGGACTTCCGCAGACGCCACCCCACTGCCCCCTCACCAGTGAACATCCAGGGACGGGACATTGAGAGAGTGACTCATACAAGTACCTGGTGTTCATCTGAACCACAAACTGGACTGGACTCATAACACAGACTGTACAGGAAGAGCCAGAGTCGGCTCTACCTCCTGAGGAGACTCAGGTCTTTTGGAGTGACAGGGCCACTCCTGAAGACCTTCTACGACTCTGTGGTGGCATCAGCTCCTGTAGGTGTGGCCTGCTGGAGCAGCAGCATCACAGAGAGGGAGAGGAAGAGGCTGGACAAAGTCATCAAGAAGTCCAGCTCCGTCCTGGGCTGTGCTCTGGACTCGGTGCAGGAGGTGGGGGACAGAAGGGTCCTGGCTAGATTCACATCTATGCTGGACCATGAGTGTCGCCCCCTGCAGGACACTCTGTCCACTCTGGAGAGAAGCTTCAGTGCCTGATCCACCCTCGCTGTGTGAAGGAGACGTGCTAGCCCTGAACACGTGCAATACTGACTTAACCATGTGCAATACCGTCATATTCATAAGATAAGATAAGATATTCCTTTATTGTCCCACATGGGGAAATTTCATTGGTGCAACGCAGGAAGATACAGAGGTAGATCCACAAGAACAGATCACTTGTGCAATTACTGTCATACTCACACGTAATTAATGTCATTCATGTGCATATAACTGATGTAAATAAGAGTGTTTACTTTACCATTATTAGTAGTATTATTTGTCTTATGCCAGCTATTTTTATTTGTATTATTATTATATTTTATCTTTATTTTCTTCTCTCCAGTCCCTATTAAGATATGAGAGGAGTTTTGTTAATAAGAGTTTTTGTTTTTGTACATAAGAGTTCTTCTATTAAGAGTGTTTTTTAAACTTCCTATAAGTTATCTGTCCTTTCCCCCTGTATCTACTGCGTTGTAACACCAACATTTCCCCATGTGTGGACAATAAAGTTATATCTTATCTTATCTTGTTCACGCCCCCCACAGCCTCCAGAAATATAAACTCATCAAATAAAACACATGCACTTTTACTATAAATGCCTCAATTAAAGGCGTAATGGACGATTTTTTGGCCCAAATCTGAGTCTCATTTCCTCGTGGCGTGGACGGCCGATTAGTCCTGCCACGTATCAATCATAAAACGCACCTACTGCTCACCTGCAGCCTCTTTCTGGCTCGTCTCCAGGACAGCAGCACGTTTCGCTGTGTCTAAGCGCATGGATCTATCATAATATAGTTCCCTCTGTGTAGAGGACAACATTAAGACAGAGAAAGACAGTTTGAGCTCAGAAGAGACGGAAATCTACGGAGACGAGAGACGCGATGTGATCCGTCGCGCTAATAAACAAAGGCACGTGTTGCAACGAGGCTTTGATGTGCCTCCGCAGGGGATGAGTGCACATGCGAAAAATCCTCCTTTATTCCTTTGACCTTAAATACACAGCAATAATGAGAGTTTGACATAAATTACATTCATTTTTAGTAAAAGTGTCACTCTCTCTTATGGTTATAGGAACTCTGAACTGCACATGAGAAGGTTCTGGGGTCTTACTCTGAATCTGGTCCTGGTTCTTTAAACTCTGGAGGTCGATTTTTAGAGTGGTCACTCTTTAAGGACAGATTCCTGGGTCTGGACCTGTAAAACACAGTCACAGCTGTTGTTAAAGCTGCTGCTGCTTCACTGAACTGTAACTGTCTAAAGTGTGAAGAGTCAGACTCACGGTGGATCAGTGCTGCCCCCTGGAGGCGGCTCCTTCACAGAGTCACTCATCATGGACCTGAGGAAAAGCACAGGAAACAGTGACTGAGACTGAGCTCACTTTACTCACACTAAAGTTTCCTTTATTCATGGGAAACACAGTGGTCACATATAGAAATAAGTCATTTAAATACAACGTAAAGTGCCTTTCATCTGGCTGTTTGTGTCACATTAAATGTACTTTATGAGTCAGAAAGTTTGATGTGATAAAGCTGCTCTCTAGAGTCACAGTGAGTCATTTGTGAATAAATGACTTGTTTGACCTCATCAATAATCATCAAATCTAGAATAAATTGACTCTGATGAGGATCATTCCGTCTCAATGGATTTAAACGCTCTAATATATTTGGAGAGGCTTTTAGAAAAATGATCAAACTGAACAAGAGACGTCCATAAGAATAACCCAGACTGTGGCATTAGTCCAGGATAAAGCTCAGTTTGTCTCTGTTAAACTTCCACGTTACAAAAGCTCTTAAAAGCTCTCTAAAGTTCTTTAAAGTTCTTACATTTGTGTTTTAGAACACGAGATCTGTCGAGTCTCTTTTTGCTGACTCATATTTCTTTTACTTTCACTTCCTCTTTTCCTGCCACTTCCTGAAAAAACACTCTTTCATAAGAACAGGGGGAAAAGTGATACTGATGATGAAAATGTACTTTTATGAATATAGAATTTGCCAAATATTATAATTGAATTATTTGCCATTTTCTTGTCCACTTTTGTGTCATGAAAACCAAAAATTATATGTTCAAATTTTAATCTAAAGTTGGATTCAATGTGACGTATTATAAATTGTTTATATTATATTATAAACAGTTTTTCCAAAAGGTTTTATAATAGTGCAATTCCAAAAAAGATGATGAAAAATATTAAATTGTTTCAGGGTATTTTGTACAGAAAGTGCAGTTGGGTCAATTGTTTTGATATATATTAGCATAAATTGAGTAGTGGGATAAATTCTATGGATTCATTTGAAAGAGACATTTTTCATCTTATTGTTTATTTAAAAAAAAAACGTTGATTCAAATTTCCACATAATGTCCAGGACAAAGTTTCTTCAGTAAAAAAGAGCCGCAACAACATCTTGTTGAAATAAAGCACTTACTCTTCTGTTTTTGAGAAGATTTAATGAGGAAATATATTCTAGACCGAGGTAGAAAAACACGCAGACGACTAAAACCGGATTAAGAGATATAAAAGAGATATAAAAGAGATATAAAAGAGATATAAAAGAGATGTAAAAGAGATATAAAAGAGATGTAAAAGAGATGTAAAAGAGATATAAAAGAGATGTAAAAGAGGTATAAAAGAGATATAAAAGAGGTATAAAAGAGATATAAAAGAGATATAAAAGAGGTATAAAAGAGATATAAAAGAGGTATAAAAGAGATATAAAAGAGATATAAAAGAGATATAAAAGAGGTATAAAAGAGATATAAAAGAGATATAAAAGAGATATAAAAGAGGTATAAAAGAGATATAAAAGAGGTATAAAAGAGATATAAAAGAGATGTAAAAGAGATATAAAAGAGATATAAAAGAGATGTAAAAGAGGTATAAAAGAGATATAAAAGAGATATAAAAGAGTTATAAAAGAGATATAAAAGAGATATAAAAGAGATATAAAAGAGTTATAAAAGAGATATAAAAGAGATATAAAAGAGATGTAAAATAGATGTAAAAGAGTTATAAAAGAGATATAAAAGAGATATAAAAGAGATGTAAAATAGATGTAAAAGAGTTATAAAAGAGATATAAAAGAGATATAAAAGAGATGTAAAATAGATATAAAAGAGATATAAAAGAGGTATAAAAGAGATATAGAAGAGATGTAAAAGAGATATAAAAGAGATATAAAAGAGATGTAAAATAGATATAAAAGAGATATAAAAGAGATGTAAAAGAGATGTAAAAGAGATATAAAAGAGATATAAAAGAGATATAAAAGAGATGTAAAAGAGGTATAAAAGAGATATAAAAGAGATATAAAAGAGATATAAAAGAGGTATAAAAGAGGTATAAAAGAGGTATAAAAGAGATATAAAAGAGATATAAAAGAGGCGGTGAATTAAAGTCACTCACGTTGTGTCACTTCTTGGTCTCACTTCTCAGTCCGAGGAGGTTTTTCTGCTCCTTAAAACTCCATAAACGTTTCTAAAATGTGAAATAAAAGCGGAGCAGAATCTGAGTCAGGTGATTGGCCGCAAAGTTTATGTGGCGGTTAGGTTAGCAGAAGTGGGCGTGGCTTAGACTTCCTTTCGTTTTAGCTCTGAGCGTTTGTACATTATTAAGTGTAACATACCACACGCAGGGGCCACGCAGCAGGGGCCACGCAGCAGGGGCCACGCTGCAGGGGCCACGCAGCAGGGCCACGCTGCAGGGGCCACGCAGCAGGGGCCACGCTGCAGGGACCACGCAGCAGGAGCCACGCTGCAGGGACTACGCAGCAGGGGCCACGCTGCAGGGACCACGCAGCAGGGACCACGCAGCAGGGGGCCACGCAGCAGGGGCCACGCTGCAGGGGCCACGCAGCAGGGGCCACGCAGATGACCAGGAAATGGGCTTGTTCACATTAGAATTGTAATAAGATGAACCTGACATGTGGTATATTGTAATAGAGGATTGTATTGTAATTGTACATTCTGTATTCTGCTCCTCCTGATGTGAATGTGTGAAATAGAGTTGTTATTATTGTGCTCACCTATAGAGGGCGCACTTGTCCTGGTGTGAGGCCGTTAAGAGTTGTCGAGCAGGTTATGTATAAAGTAAAAGACAAGACTGAAATTGAGATGTTGTTCTTTATTTTGGCCACGATGCAACATCTTTTTGGCGACGAGGATAAAGAACTTTAAACGGGTAAAGATTTTGTTTGTTTTTTCGGGGAAAAAAAAGAATAAAAGAAGGGGAATGAGAAACGCAAAGGAAAAAGCTGGTAAAATGGCGACCATTGGCACTCTAGCAACGTTTGATGCTAAAAATCAAAGCTGGGAAGAATTCTGTTCAGAATTCAGCAGTTTTTTGAGGCCAACGGGATTGTCGACAGAGACAAGCAGAGAGTTATTCTCCTCAGTGTGGTCGGCACATCTACGTACAGTTTAATGCAAACTTAAAAATCTAAAAGTTGAAGTAAAAGACAAGACTGAAATTGAGATGTTGTTCTTTTTTATTTCGGCCACGATGCAACATGACATAAGAGAAATGTTTGCAGGACAATGCACAGGCTGTTGAAGCTACTCTCTGAGGTGGTGGAGGTCCTTTGACACAGGTCCTCTCTGAGGTGGTGGAGGTCCTTTGACACAGGTCCTCTCTGAGGTGGTGGAGGTCCTTTGACACAGGTCCTCTCTGAGGTGGTGGAGGTCCTTTGACACAGGTCCTCTCTGAGGTGGTGGAGGTCCTTTGACACAGGTCCTCTCTGAGGTGGTGGAGGTCCTTTGACACAGGTCCTCTCTGAGGTGGTGGAGGTCCTTTGACACAGGTCCTCTCTGAGGTGGTGGAGGTCCTTTGACACAGGTCCTCTCTGAGGTGGTGGAGGTCCTTTGACACAGGTCCTCTCTGAGGTGGTGGAGGTCCTTTGACACAGGTCCTCTCTGAGGTGGTGGAGGTCCTTTGACACAGGTCCTCTCTGAGGTGGTGGAGGTCCTTTGACACAGGTCCTCTCTGAGGTGGTGGAGGTCCTTTGACACACGTCCTCTCTGAGGTGGTTGAGGTCCGACCGTTGTGTCGCAGGAGGATGTTGTCCAAAATCAAGACTATTCTGGAATGACCCGCTCCACAATGTGCTGGTCATATGCAAGAGACTGTTACTGCCACTGACCCACTGCGACACCCAGGAAATCACTGCTGTCGCCATCAAACTGCAATCATTGTGCAATATTCACAAAAAAAAAACCTGTATCTGAACATGCTGTATTTAATTTGTTTAAGTTAATGTTAAATGTAAATTCATTCAGGTTTTACCTTTTCCTGTTCAGTTAAGCAGCTTCAGGGTGTTGGAGATTTTTAGTTGCTATCTAATTTATATTTGATAACTCTTAATTCTTCTGCTGTTCTACAATTTACACTTAACTGACTTCTAACTATTTAAACCAGGGGTATTCAACCTAAGGCCCGGGGGCCAAATCGAGCCCTCCAAGCGAAATGATCCGGTTGACCCATCGTCTAAACATAAAAATAATCTTACTGGTTTATTTCTGGTTAGCACTAGTTTAGACCTGGTTTGTTCTTAGTTTAGGTTAGGGTTAGGGTTAGGGTTAGGGTTAAGGTTAAGGTTAAGGTTAGGGTTAGGGTTAGGGTTAGGGTTAGGGTTAGGGTTAAGGTTAAGGTTAGGGTTAGGGTTAGGGTTAGGGTTAGGGTTAGGGTTAAGGTTAAGGTTAAGGTTAAGGTTAAGGTTAAGGTTAAGGTTAGGGTTAGGGTTAGGGTTAGGGTTAGGGTTAGGGTTAGGGTTAGGGTTAGGGTTAAGGTTAGGGTTAAGGTTAAGGTTAAGGTTAAGGTTAAGGTTAGGGTTAGGGTTAGGGTTAGGGTTAGGGTTAGGGTTAGGGTTAGGGTTAGGGTTAGGGTTAGGGTTAGGGTTAGGGTTAGGGTTAGGGTTAAGGTTAAGGTTAAGGTTAAGGTTAGGGTTAGGGTTAGGGTTAGGGTTAGGGTTAGGGTTAGGGTTAGGGTTAGGGTTAGGGTTAGGGTTAAGGTTAAGGTTAAGGTTAGGGTTAGCCATGAGGCTATATGGCAGTGCCGCGGTTCCTGAAACTGCTGGGCCATTTGACCGCGCCGCGGCTCTGCAGCCACGGCCAAAGAATTAAGTCTAAAGAATGACGTACAACTACCGCCATAAAACACTGAAGAATAAGAATTATAAACTTTACAAAAATGGTCAAACTGGCAAAATGTTTGGTAAAATCTGAAATATAATTGTGTTTGCGTCTGCATCGACCTGAGAGACATTTAACTGACCTGTAGGTGGCGACACACGCCTTTTACGGTCGATTCACCGGTGCCAATTCGACCCGAAGAAGACCGCACTCTCTGTCAGTCCTCCCACCGCCAGGGGGCAGCACCAGGGGGCAGCACCAGGGGGCAGCACCAGGGGGCAGCACCAAGGAGCAGCACGTGTGACGTCTCTTTACCCGCGTGACGTCGCTCCGTCTCTCTCCAACATGTCGGTGTACGGGCCCGTGGTGAAGATCCATCCCGTGGTTTTGGCCTCGATCTGCGACTCGTACGAGCGCAGAAACGAGGGCGCGAGCCGGGTCATCGGGACTCTGCTCGGTGAGACGTCCCGCGCGCGACACCCCGCGGCTTTCCGGTGTCAAAATGAGTCAAATAATCCCGTTAGCATTTGTCAGCTGACGATGCTAACGTTGTGTTGTTAGCATCTCTCCTTTTATGACTTCTCGGGATGTCACGACATAATTATGCAGTTTTTAAGATGAATATATTTAATGTTTAACGGCAGTGACAAAGTACATACGGGTTATTTGAGTATTTGAGAGGCACAAGAGGCTCTATCAGCACAGAAGAAATACAAGTTCAGGACCACAGAGCGCCGTGCATCTTCATCTTGAAGCCTCTAATCACTCTTTTGAAGACAGTGAGGAGAAGATTCTGAGCAGGAGAAAAGATGGTTTGAGTTAAAGAGGCTATTTGTGTTAAAAAAAATAAAAAAAAACAGGAATGGAGGGTTAAGGTTCAATCTTCCTGTGGTTTGTAATGGAATTTTGAATCCCTGGAGAGGTCCAGGGCATTTTGATGCTAATCAGGTCCTCAGGGAAGAGGAAGAGAGCGACTGGGACAAAAGGAGACTAATAGCCCATTAAAGGACTGATAGTAAATAAGAGGCTAGCTTGATAGAAAACAAAGAGGTGTAAGTTTCTGTTGAAACAAACAACTTTTTCTTTTACTTCAGGAGGAACCGCCCGGTGGGCAGGGCTTACCACAGAATAGAATAAATATCTGAGTTCCCGGTCTAAATTTGCAGATTGACAATGACTCTTGGATGATGAAACAACTGAACCTTTTTCTACAATGGAACACTCCTGGACGAATGAGGGACTACACCAACAATAATAATAGTAGATATAGCCGCAAGCGGCAATGATTGGCCCTCGCAACGCCGCCCGCATGTTCACATTTCAGAGATCTGGCGATTTCCCCATTGGAATAACATGGAAGGTTTCTGTAATTGCTACGGCTACGGCATAACAAATATGACAAGGCTGTCTTTGACTATTTTATTGACATGCCAACATAGAATTTTGTGCAAAATTTGATACATTTTGGGAGGACAAAATGTTGTGGTCCCCATTCAAAAAGCAAATGAACAAAACTTAGCTGGGTTTTGGGCTCCAGTGTCTCAAGTTGTGGCTGTAGCAGTTTCTCTCTTAGAGACACTTTTACGCAGTGGCACAGCAGCTCCACAGGGGGGCGCTCGTCACCAAACAGCCCCATGAAAGCAGCTGGAGGTCACTTCTACTGTCCCAGCTCTGGAGCCACAGTGGCCCCTGGAGTCAGACTGAGCCCAGTTATCGGGAGAGGAAGAGAGTCGCTCACTGCACATTTTCACTGGCTCCAGTTCAACGGTTGAAAATGTGTGGAAAGTCCGCCTCGGGGCCCTTCATTAGGAAGAGTTTTCCCTGGGATTTTTCTTCTATTCTTTGGTCAAAGTTTGGGTTCTGTTGTGGAATTTCTGCAAACAATTATCAAGAAATAAAGAGTTGAACAGTTTGTCTTTGTCAAAAGGTGGATCTTTATTTACTGGTGCACAGTAAATAATCACTAACAAAGGAATCTGACCCTCTGACCCCAGAACAATGACATCACACATCCTTTTAAAGACAGTGACATAAACTGATACGTACGCACATCATCACAATCAAATCAGCTCCAAAAGAGATCAACAACCCTCACGGCTCTGACCCCAGAGCCATGTCCAGAGCCATGTCCAGAGCCATGTCCAGAGCCATGTCCAGAGCCATGACCAGAGCCATGACCAGAGCCATGTCCAGAGCCATGACCAGAGCCATGACCAGAGCCATATCCAGAGCCATGTCCAGAGCCATGTCCAGAGCCATGTCCAGAGCTATGTCCAGAGCCATGTCCAGAGCCATATCCAGAGCCATGTCCAGAGCCATGACCAGAGCCATGTCCAGAGCCATGTCCAGAGCCATGACCCTAGAGCCATGACCCCAGAGCCATGTCCAGAGCCATGTACAGAGCCATGACCAGAGCTATGACCCCAGAGCCATGTCCAGAGCCATGACCCCAGAGCCATGACCCTAGAGCCATGACCAGAGCCATGACCCCAGAGCCATGTCCAGAGCCATGTCCAGAGCCATGTCCAGAGCCATGACCAGAGCCATGTCCAGAGCCATGTCCAGAGCCATGACCAGAGCCATGACCCTAGAGCCATGTCCAGAGCCATGTCCAGAGCCATGACCAGAGCTATGACCAGAGCCATGTCCAGAGCCATGACCAGAGCCATGTCCAGAGCCATGTCCAGAGCCATGACCCTAGAGCCATGTCCAGAGCCATGTCCAGAGCCATGACCAGAGCTATGACCAGAGCCATGTCCAGAGCCATGACCAGAGCCATGTCCAGAGCCATGACCAGAGCTATGACCCCAGAGCCATGTCCAGAGCCATGACCCCAGAGCCATGACCCTAGAGCCATGACCAGAGCCATGACCCCAGAGCCATGTCCAGAGCCATGTCCAGAGCCATGTCCAGAGCCATGACCAGAGCCATGTCCAGAGCCATGTCCAGAGCCATGACCAGAGCCATGACCCTAGAGCCATGTCCAGAGCCATGTCCAGAGCCATGACCAGAGCTATGACCAGAGCCATGTCCAGAGCCATGACCAGAGCCATGTCCAGAGCCATGTCCAGAGCCATGACCCTAGAGCCATGTCCAGAGCCATGTCCAGAGCCATGACCAGAGCTATGACCAGAGCCATGTCCAGAGCCATGACCAGAGCCATGTCCAGAGCCATGACCAGAGCTATGACCCCAGAGCCATGACCAGAGCCATGACCCCAGAGCCATGACCCTAGAGCCATGTCCAGAGCCATGACCCTAGAGCCATGTCCAGAGCCATGACCCTAGAGCCATGTCCAGAGCCATGACCAGAGCTATGTCCCTAGAGCCATGTCCCTAGAGCCATGACGAGAGGCTCCGGACCCTCTTTATCAGGGGCCCATGTTCTCATATCATCTACAAAAACAGTATAGATAGAATAACCTGACATTTTCCCTCGTATTATGAAACCCTCTTTTATTATAAATCACATCAGCAGCAAAATGTCAACCATCATCAGTCAATTCATCCTGAAAATCAAAGAAATATTAAATACATTTATTAAACATGAAGCAAAACATTTCATCACAAATGTTCAGGGAGTAAATACCATTTTGCCCTTGGACTTTTGAAAACATAAAACTATAATAATAATAATAATAATAAATATAGCCGCAAGCGGCAATGATCGGCCCTCGCCACGCCGCAAGAGGGGGGGGTGCTAGCGCCCCAATTGTCCTTTTATTACATCTACTGCTGAATCTGTGACGCTGTCACATCTTCCACCCTTTGTTTTACCATCAAAAAGCAATTTTATTTTGAATTCTTGGCAAAATGTGCGGCTTTGCCGCACAGACACCGTGACTCTTAGAATAAAAATGTGTATAACTTTTACCCCTGAAGATGAGTCTCACCAAATTTCAGGTTAATAGGGCTAACGCCCTAGGAAGAGTTTGTGAAAGTCTAAGCATCTGGCAATTTCCCCGTTGGAATAACATGGGAGGTTTCAGTCATTGTTGGCTTCGCGGTCGTCATCCTAATGTAAATCGCTCGTTTAGTGCGCACTTTTGCACGGGCTTCGCCCGTTTACAACAGTAATGTTCCATTTTCCTACTACAATTTAGTCTGCACAGGGCGTGCGTGAGTGAAGGAGTGCGTTAGTGAGTGTTTGGAAGTGGGCGAGCGCTTTGCGCTCGATTTTGTGCGCACTTTCGCCGCCTCACGGAAGTAATAGGCCTCTCGCCAGCTTGTGGCGCTTGGGCCAAATAATTATGCAAAAATGTTTGAGAATGAGTGACAGTTTCTGACTCCATGAGAGTTTAGTCAGATTTGACATTTCTTTTTGAAGCGTTCCAATGTAAAACAGAAATAAATGTTTGATTCGTCGAACATTATAATAATCTTTGTTGCAACTCGACTAAATAATATGAAGAATAAAATGCTCATTGAAGTTAAATGTTTTTTCTAAATGCGTTTGTGTTTGGGGTGAGACCAGACTAACAGGACCTGAAGTGTCAGTCCTCCAGGGGGCGCTGTGTCCTCAGCTTCACCAGAGACACTGAACTGTTTAACCCCCACAGTCCAAACCCAGGAAACAGAGGCTCAGTGAAGGAGGAGCTGAAGGTGTGGAGGTGGGACAGTTCTCCACCAGAGAGGACCTGATAGAAGGACAGAGCTCCAGCCTCAGAGTCCAGGAACACGCCCACTCTGGAGGTGAATGGAGATAACTGAGATGACAGCGCATCTCTTCTCAAACTTGACATAAACTCAGGTCTTTCTTTCACATTGTGCATAAAATAATATTTTCCTCTCTGGATCCTCAGATTCCAGGACTGATCATTGAGTCCAAACCCACACTTCTCACTCTTTCCTCTCCGTCTGATTCCTCTGTAACTCACTGCTACATCAACCTCCCCCAAGCACTGCACCTCCCAGTAACAGCGCCCCCTCAGGCCGGAGGAGGCCAGGACCTGAGGACAGTCTGTGAATCTGTCCTCATGATCTGGAACTTGTTCTGACTCAGAGAATCTCACAGTCCGTTTGTCCTCAGACAGATGGAGTCTTCTGTGTGCCGTGTTTGGATCCAGAGTGAGCTCACAGTGATCTGAAACACAAAGACACATTTAAAATGTGATGATTTAAACAGGTTAGTGAGAGTAAATATGAAGTGTGAAAGTGCTGTTTCTTCTCAAAGGTAAATCAATGATAATGAGGTGGTTGGAGGCTCAGCTCATGTGTGATCAGCTTCAACATGTTTAGTTTGGCTCAAAACCTCATCAGTGTTTTGAACTGGGACGTTCAGTTTGTGCGGCTCCAGATCCAATACTGATCTTTAATGTTTGTTCTTTACAATACTGATCCGATACCGATCTGATACCGATCTGATCTTCTTATATTTCATGTTTTTGACCCTTAGTTTAGTCTGATCTTGAGCCTTTATAAAACATGAAGAACACAAAGCTGAATTTGGCTCCAGTTTAATTCCATGACGACAGTTTCAATATGAATATTACAGAATAGTGTTTTAAAGTGGTCCACAGCTTCAGAGCATCACACTCACTGTGACAGACACATTGATGGATTGATGCAGGTCAAATGAGATGTGCATTTATATATTTGTGAATAAATCATTGGTGGACGACCTAAACTGTGCTTTCTTCACCTGTGAATGTGGATGTTTTTCAGACGTTCCACATTCTGCTTTGGAGCCTCTCAAAATCCACATTTATTCAAAGACAGATTTGTTCTCATCAATTCTCATTTATAAACATGAACGTTGAGATGACATGATTGACAGTTTAAAAGTGGGCGTGGTGTTCAGGGGAGATGTCCGTGGACACAGTGTGGATATTTGCTCCAACTAAAAGACTCTTTAGGCCCTTTTTACTTTAGTTTTTAGACTTGTTTTAGACCGGAGCGCCAAGGCACACGCATTTCCCGAGTCCTCACGGAGCGAGACGAGCCGGTCGTGACACACGGCTGTAAAAACACAAGATTCTATCAAGTCAAAGTACAGCACATTTACTATGTTGTGGAGACACCAGATTGTTGAACTTTAGCCTTCTTCTTTCACCAATAAGTGACTTTTGACTCCTTTGACTCGTCTACTGCCGCTTAAGTCTCTCACACACATGGATTGTAAAAGAACAATCAAAATACACAACTTTATTGATTCAGGATCAGATTTATATTCATGTCCACATCCAGAAACACTGCCCCCAGTGGTCACCACAGGAACTCTGAATGTGACAAAAAGATCAAACTCTCACAAGCAAAACGACAGATTTAAAAAGAAAATGTCAATCATGTCAAGTCATTTCAACGTTCATGTTTATAAATGAGAATTGATGTGAAAAAATCTGCCAAAACATTTATAATTTATATGTATTACCTTCTGATAGATTTGTAGTGATTTTTCACTAGAACTAAAGTCTCAATAACAAAACTCTGCTGAATATGACTGAGAATTAATATCATTTATGATGAAAAATGATCAGATCATCTTTGATTATTACAAAGTGTTATTAGGGATATTAGTGTGATTCTTCCCACTATTTATTTATTCTGCCCTAAAGCTGTTTGGACCTTTTAATTCATATTAAATGATATATTAATATATCTTGAGTAACAGTTAATATGTAAAACGCAGCCTAATTGTGTCTCAGACATAAACATATCAGTGTTTATTTGTGTCTGATACAATATGTCTTTGTGTCTTACATTCAATTAAAAAAGTCAAAGGTCCAAACGTGACTGTGTCATATTAAATAATGATTGAGACACGTCAATATCTCTTTGTGATATGAATCCATTATTATTTGTAGAAAGGATGAACAAAAACAAGTCAAAGACATTTCTTACATTAATACATGACATGTCCTCTGAGTGCGCCATCTAGTGGTGAAATCAGCCTTATTCAAAAGTGACTCCTACTTATTTATTTCTTCTGTATTTTCAGCTTTAATTGGCCTAAAAACACAATAAACAGTAATAAACGTGTAGTTTTGAAGAGAAAAAGAGCATAGATCATGTGACGTCTGCAGAGCTGAGCCGATGGTGCCCAGGCACATTGTACTCACAGCTCCTCAGTGTTTCTGCTGCTCTGGACTTCAGCCTTAACATTAGCAGTGACCGCTGCGTGTGGACCACGTGAGGACCATATGCACTTGTATGGAGCCCATCTAGTCACAGGTTCTGATCCCATACTCAAACATACATGTGTCTGTGTGACGGGGGAAAGGGTGGAGTTTGTGGGAGCTGTGGTGGAGGAGGACCAGGGCATCAGGAGTAACTCAACAATGTGGGCTCAGGAGTAACCGCAGCAACAGCCTCCTCTCACTGCCACCAAGAACACGACCTTTTAAGACATTGTTTGTCCCGTCTGCCGTGTCCAGGGCCCAAGCCTTCAGGGGCTTTTTCATCTTATATATGTTGTTTTATCATTGTTCATCGTTTGATGTTGCACCGAATCACCAAAGCAAGTTCCTATTTTGTGAATTATGTTCATTGACAATAAACCTTTTCTGATTCTAATTCTGATTCTGACTTCTTCTTTTGCATTTACCCCTTGACTACAGATGCCACAAACTGCAGCACAAACAGACGGGCAAAGTGTGAGCGGCGGCCGAGGCGTCGGAGCAGGACAATATGTTTCCAAGTCCAATTCATGACGACAGACGAGTACGAGAGCGAAAGCTCAGGATAAAGAAGACGCCGTCATAAATCTGTCTTATAATAATAAGGTATTATCATATTTACCTGTAAGATTAGGAGAATAAAGATGAATGTAAAGATCGCCCTAGTTCAAATGTAAAGTTGGACAGTTCCTCCAGTGAAACAGTTTCAGTCTGATGTTTGTGGAAGTTGCTGCTTGTCAAACCTCTAAATGTGTCGATAAGTTCAAATAAAAACATCAGATCTACAGCTGTGAGTCTTCTACATGTGAAGTTGTACCAAATAAAATACTACTCACATTTTCCAGGACCTGGAACCATCCAGCGCTTTCCAGAAGGATCCAACCTGGAAAACACAAGTCTAGTTTAGACCAGAACCTGGACCAACCCCTGAACCAGAGCCCACACCTGACAGACTGTAGGGGGCAGTGTGGTCTCACCTGACAGACTGTAGGGGGCAGTGTGGTCTCACCTGACAGACTGTAGGGGGCAGTGTGGTCTCACCTGACAGACTGTAGGGGGCAGTGTGGTCTCACCTGACAGACTGTAGGGGGCAGTGTGGTCTCACCTGACAGACTGTAGGGGGCAGTGTGGTCTCACCTGACAGACTGTAGGGGGCAGTGTAGTCTCACCTGACAGACTGTAGGGGGCAGTGTGGTCTCACCTGACAGACTGTAGGGGGCAGTGTGGTCTCACCTGACAGACTGTAGGGGACAGTGTGGTCTCACCTGACAGACTGTAGGGGGCAGTGTGGTCTCACCTGACAGACTGTAGGGGGCAGTGTGGTCTCACCTGACAGACTGTAGGGGGCAGTGTGGTCTCACCTGACAGACTGTAGGGGGCAGTGTGGTCTCACCTGACAGACTGTAGGGGGCAGTGTAGTCTCACCTGACAGACTGTAGGGGGCAGTGTGGTCTCACCTGACAGACTGTAGGGGGCAGTGTGGTCTCACCTGACAGACTGTAGGGGGCAGTGTGGTCTCACCTGACAGACTGTAGGGGGCAGTGTGGTCTCACCTGACAGACTGTAGTCTCACCTGACAGACTGTAGGGGGCAGTGTGGTCTCACCTGACAGACTGTAGGGGGCAGTGTGGTCTCACCTGACAGACTGCAGGGGGCAGTGTGGCCACACCTGACAGACTGTAGGGGGCAGTGTGGTCTCACCTGACGGACTGTAGGGGGCAGTGTGGTCTCACCTGACAGAAGGCAGGGGGAAGTGTGGTCTCACCTGACAGACTGTAGGGGGCAGTGTGGTCTCACCTGACACACTGTAGGGGGCAGTGTGGTCCCACCTGACAGACTGTAGGGGGCAGTGTGGATCGTCCCATAGCGCGGTCAGTCTCTCTGCTGAGGGTCCTGGATGGTTGTAGCTCAGGTCTAACTCTCTTAGATGGCAGTGGGTGGAGCTTAGAGCTGAAGCCAGATCAGCCCCGCCCCTTTCTGAGACCAGACATCCAGACAGCCTAAAGACACACAGCATTACACTCATGTGGAAACAAGGGGCAGAGTGCATGATGGGAGTGTCTCACCTGAGAGTCTCCAGTCTGCAGGGGGCACTCTTCAGTCCATCACACAGCAGCTCCACTCCTGAGTCCTGGAGGTCATTTTGACTCAGGTCGAGGTGAGTGAGACTGGAGGAGCTGAGGACTGAGGCCAGAGGACCACAGATGCTGTTTGTCAGGTTACAGCCGGACAGACTGAGGACAGAGAGGGAGATTAGAGCGCACTCACACCTGATCGTAAACAAAGTGTCGACTATGAGGTCCGTTTGGCCGATGTCAGTCTGATTTGTGCTTCAGTGATGCTGCTGGAGGAAGTGGACCTTATGAAAGTCTGTGTGTAGTTGAACTTTAGGATTATATGGCCTCGAGGACATGTTTATGTACCAGTGTTTTCACATTTTAGCTGCTTTTGTTGGACACATTACCCTGGAATGTTCTGCCATTTGGATTTAGGGTAGACTTCGAGTTGAGAGTGTTAACCACTCTGCCACAGTGTAGTTTGTACTCAAATGGCTTTGGTGGAGGCCTTGATAACCGGCAGCAGATTCAGCAGAGCCTTCTCTGAGGGACAGTATTTCCTCAGGTCAAACTCCTCCAGGTCTGAGTCTGTGGATAGTAAGAGAAAGGCCAAGGCTGACCACTGAGCAGGAGAAAGTTCATCTGCCTTCAGGCGTCCTTCTCTCAGGGTGTTTTGGATATCCTGCACCAGACTGTGGTCGTTCAGCTCGTTCAGACAGTGGAACAGGTTCAGGCTTTTCTCTGTAGACAGACCCTCATCATTGAGCTTCTGTTTAAGGTATTTTACTGTCTCTTGATTGGTCTGAGAGCCACTTCCTGTGTGAGTCAGCAGACCCTGCAGCAGCCTCTGATTGGTCGGCAGAGACAGGCCCAGGAGGAAGCGCAGAAACAGGTCCAGGTGTCCGTTTGGACTCTTTAAGGCCTGGTCCACAGCAGAGCTAAAGAAGGCTTCTTCAGAAGAGTTTGATGGGGACAGCAGGTTCTCTCCAGAGCTGAAGAAGGTCTGATGGACGTGAAGAGCAGCCAGAAACTCCTGCACACTCAGATGGATGAAGCAGTAGACCTTATCCTGGTACAGGCCTGGCTCCTCTCTAAAGACCTGTGTGAACACTCCGGAGTACACTGAGGCCGCTGCAGCGTCCAGCCCACACTCGCTCAGGTCACACTCGTAGAAGATCAGGTTTCCTTTCTGCAGCTGCTCAAAGGCCACTTTTCCCAGAGACTGCACCATCTCCCTGGTCTCTGGAGTCCAGTGAAGGTCTGCCCCTGATCCCTGGTGATACTTGATGTTCTTTACTTTGGCCTGCACCACCAAGAAGTGGACGTACATCTGTGTGAGAGTCCGTGGCAGCTCTGGTTCCTCTGTTTGTTCCAGAAGCTTCTGTATAACTGTGGAGAGGATCCAGCAGAAGACCGGGATGTGGCACATGATGTGGAGGCTGTGGATGCTCTTGATGTGGGAGAGAACAAGTTTGACCTGCCGCTCGTCTCTGAACCTCTTCCTGAAGTATTTCTCCTTCTGCGGGTCGGCGAACCCTCGCACCTCTGTCACCATGGAGATGCACTCAGCAGGGATCTGATTGGCCGCTGCGGGGCGCGTGGTTATCCAGAGAAGAGCGGAGGGAAGCAGGCTCCCCCTGATGAGGTTTACCAGCAGCACGTCCACTGAGACGGACTCTGTGGGGTCGCTCAGGACCCGGGTTTGGCTGAAGTCCAGAGGAAGTCTGCACTCGTCCAGACCGTCAAAGATGAAGAGCACCTGGAGCTGTTGGAAGCTGCAGAGAGCTTTGGATGGACTGAAGAAGTGGTGCAGCAGCTCCACCAGGCTGAACTGTGTGTCTCTGAGCACATTGAGCTCTCTGAAAGTGAACGGGAACAGCAGCTGGAGCTCCTGGTTGGTCCTACCTTCAGCCCAGTCCAGACTGAACTTCTGAGTCAGCACCGTTTTCCCCACACCAGCCACGCCCTTCGTCAGCACGACTCTGATTGGTCCCTTTGTCTGTGCTCTCATTGGTTCTTCTCTGATTGGGAGTTTAAACATGTCTTCACACTTGATGGCGGTCTCTGCAGAGGCCGGTTTCCTGGTCTCGATGTGTCTGACCTCATGTTGCTTTGTGGCCTCTCCCTCTGTGATGTACAGCTCTGTGAAGATCTGCTTCAGTTCAGAGGAGTTTCCTTCTTTAGCGATGCCCTCACACACACGGCTGAACTTCTGTACCAGACAAGTCTTCACTTCTCCCTGAACCTTAGAAAACAGACCTGTAAAAAGATAAATCTGCATCAGACGTGTAACTGGACACATTGGGTTCAGTTAGAGCAGAGAGAGCTCTGGAGATTTTATGAAATTCAACCCACTATTCCGGCCCCCGTCCTGGTTCTTTAAACTCTGGAGGATGATGTATGGAGCGGTCACTCTTTAAGGACAGGTGGCTCTGTCTGGACCTGGAAACATCAGCTCAGTCACAGAATAAACTGCAGAAGGTTCTAACCATCCAGTCCATACACCAGAGCTTCTCAAACTGTTTCTGCTGCGATCCCTTTAGGGGATTGTTAGTGAGAGCCCGGGACTGTGTGTCTGACACTCGGACCTGCAGTGTGGGGGCGCCCCAGGGCACTGTCCTCGCGCCCTTTCTCTTCACCTTCTACACTGCAGACTTCAGACATGACACGGACAGCTGTGTCCTGCAGAAGTTCTCTGATGACTCTGACATCATCGGACTCATCACGGACGACGATGATGCGGAGTACAGAGGACTGGAGCAGGACTTGGTGGACTGGTGTCAGCGGAACCACCTCCTCATCAACGCGGGGAAGACCAAGGAGATGGTGGTGGATTTCCGCAGACGCCACTCCACTGCCCCCTCACCAGTGAACATCCAGGGACGGGACATTGAGAGAGTGACTCATACAAGTAACTGGGTGTTCATCTGAACCACAAACTGGACTGGACTCATAACACAGACGCACTGTACAGGAAGAGCCAGAGTCGGCTCTACCTCCTGAGGAGACTCAGGTCTTTTGGAGTGACAGGGCCACTCCTGAAGACCTTCTATGACTCTGTGGTGGCATCAGCTCCTGTAAGTGTGGCCTGCTGGAGCAGCAGCATCACAGAGATACAACCAAGGTACAGCCCCGTTTCTCTGCTTTACCCGCTCCACAGACGGGGGCAATCTGGTCACAAAAATGGACTCAAATGCGTCTTGATTGGGCTAGAGCAACGCCGGCGTCTGGTATGTGGACTGCCGCTTCTGTCCCAACGTCTTTGTTTTGTTAGTAGTTTCCATTGTTTTGTTTTGTTCCCGCGTCTCTGTGTTGTCTTCTGTCTACATCCCTGTTCCTTAACTTCATCGGACATTACTGCACCGTCCATCGCTCATCTCCTCCCTCACTCCTGGACTATCTACTGCCCTAGCCGCCAGCTAACAGCTGGCTTAACACCTGCTGAGGTCCGTCATGGTATCGCGGGGCCTCCCTGCCGTGCAGACAAGGTCTGGGGCCAACGCCACTCACTCCACCAGCTTCAACACCCGGTCCACTGTTGCTTTTTCACAACTCTCTGCCCACCAGCTTCTAGTTAACCAGCTTCTAGCCACCGCCAACATTCTAACTGGATTACTCTCATCTGCTGTTACGTTCCATCTCCTCCTCGGACTATCACTCCCGCGCCTCCAGGCCACCGCTCCACCAACTTCTCGCCTACTCACCTACACCGCTGCTGACCTTCACCTCCTCAACCATAATCACCGTCTCCCAGCTGCTGCTGCCTCTGCAGCTAGCTCAGCTGGGATCCTTCGCCGGCCCCGCTACATCCACAGGGGCTCTGGTCTCTCCCATAACCAACACTCCAACCACGGCTCACCTATCCCCTCACTCTGGACTAGTTTTCGCCCCCCCGTCACCCCCACCAGCCGCACTGCCAACCTCAGCAACCTCCGCCCCCCCACCCCTGCGCCCCCATCCATCTCCGCGCCCCCATCCATCTCCCTTGCACTGCTGAACTGCCGCTCCCTCTCCAACAAATCACCTGTTATATCTGAACTGCTACTGGACAATAACATTGATCTGCTTCTCCTCTGTGAAACATGGCAACAGCCCCTGGACTTCTATGCTCTCAACCAAGCCACTCCCTCCAACTACACTTACACTGCCAAACCCCGCCTCTCCGGGCGTGGGGGAGGTCTTGCTGTTATTCATAAAAAATCTACATCCATCACTGAACTGAACCTCAACCTTCCATCCATCTCATCATTTGAATACCTCGCCTTCTCCCTCCCCAACTCTATCACCGCTATCCTGATCTATCGTCCCCCAAAGCCCCACCCCTCTTTCCTCACTGAATTGTCCGAACTCCTCACCATCGCATCCTCTCTCTCTGCCCGCCTCCTACTCACTGGTGACTTCAACATCCACATTGACTGCCCCAACGCCCCACTGACATCCGACTTCCTCTCTCTCCTGGACTGCTTCCATCTCACCCAACATATTGACTTCCCCACCCATACCAAAGGCCACACTCTGGACTTAGTCTGTTCCTCTCTCCTACCCATATCTAAGCCCCACCCCCTTCCCACTCTCTGATCATCTCTGCATCCTTTTCGCCGCCCCCCTACCCTCGCCCCACAACCCCAAAAAACGCACCATCACCTACCGCAATATCAAGTCAGTCAACCCCCTCACGCTCTCCCAGCTCATATCCTCTGCTTTCCCCCCTGACTCCCCCCCCCTCTTCCCCCGACGACTATGCTGTCATGCTCAACACCACCCTCTCCAACTCCCTTGACTCCCTAGCCCCCTGGAAAACCTCCTCCGTCTCATACATCAACCCCGCCCCCTGGTACACCCCTGAACTCCGCACCATGAAGCAGACTGGCCGCCAACTTGAACAACTCCTCAAAAGAACCCGCCTCACCGTCCACGCCGAAGCTTTCAAATTACACATCTCCACCTACCGTGACGCTCTCCAAGCCGCCAAATCTGCCCACCTCTCCACCCTCATCAACAGCTCCCACCGGAGCCCTCGCACCCTGTTCTCCACCGTCAACAAGCTGCTCCAGCCACCGGACATCACTCCACCCTCCTCCCCTGACCTCTGCAACTCTTTCCTCCTTGCCTTCAATGACAAAATTTCCAAAATCAACAGCTCCATGACTGCCGTCTCCATTAACTCCATCACCACCCCCACCCCTGCCCCCCCTCCTCTCCCTGACCACCCACCCTTCCCTCCCCTCACCACCTTCTCCTCTGTTAACTCCTCTCATATCATAGACCTCATCACCGCTTCCAAAACCACCACCTGCTCTCTCGACCCCCTCCCAACGACTCTAACCAAGGCCTGGCTCCCTGCTCTCATCCCCCATCTCACCACCCTCTTCAACCAGTCTTTATCCCTCGGCCATGTTCCTTCCATCTACAAACTGGCCTCCATCACCCCCATCCTCAAAAAACCCACCCTAGACTCCGCCAACCTCTCCAACTACCGCCCCATCTCCAACCTGCCGTTCCTCTCAAAAACGCTGGAACGCATCGTCGCCGCCCAACTTCACACCCACCTCCAGTCAAACAACCTCTATGAACCCCTCCAATCTGGCTTCCGCCCACTTCACAGCTCTGAAACAGCCCTGGTCAAAGTACTCAACGATCTCCTCACCTCTGCAGACTCCGGGGCCCTCAACATCCTGTTACTACTAGACCTCAGCGCAGCCTTTGACACTATAAACCATTCCATCCTCCTACAAAGGCTGCGCCAACTGGGTGTTGAGGGCTCTGCACTTGACTGGCTCACATCCTACCTCACCAACAGGCAAGAGTTCATTTCCCTCTCCGGTCACTCATCCACCCTCTCCCCAGTAACGCAGGGGGTCCCCCAGGGCTCAGTCCTCGGCCCCCTCCTCTTCATCTGCTACATCTTCCCCCTTGGTCACATCCTCCGCCAACTCAACCTGGACTTTCACTGCTACGCTGACGACACCCAGATATACCTCACCACCAAATCCACCCAAAACCCTCCCCTCAGCCACATCGAAACCTGCATCTCTACAATAAAATCATGGCTCACTCTCAACTTCCACAAACTGAACAGTGACAAAACAGAGCTCCTCCTCATTGGCACCAAATCCACTCTCAATAAAACTGGTCCCTTTTCACTCAGCATCGACACCTCGACCATCACCCCCTCTACCCTGGTACGCAATCTCGGTGTCATCATGGACCCCACCCTCTCCTTCACTCCCCATGTCAGCCACATTGTCAAGACCTCATACTTCCACCTCCGCCGCATCGCCAAAATCCGACACTGCCTCACCCTCCCCGCTGCTGAATCCCTCATCCATGCCTTCATCTCCTCCCGCCTCGACTACTGCAACTCCCTCCTCACTGGCATCTCCTCCCATTCCCTCCACAGACTCCAAATGGTCCAAAACTCCGCTGCCCGCCTCCTCACCCACACCCGGTCCCGTGATCACATCACTCCCGTTCTCCGCTCTCTCCACTCTCTCCCCATCAAGCAGCGCATAAACTTTAAAATACTCCTCCTCACCTTCAAAGCTCTTCACCACCTTGCCCCCCCCTACCTCTCTGACCTCCTCATCCCCCACCGCCCCACCCGAGCTCTCCGATCCTCCTCCTCTCTCACCCTGACTGCACCAACATCCCGACTCAAAACTTTTGGCGACAGAGCATTCTCCCGAACAGCACCCCGACTCTTGAACTCCCTCCCCCAACCTGTCCGCCACTCTCCCTCACGCACAACATTCAAATCCCGCCTAAAAACATACCTCTTCACCCAAGCCTATGACCTCCCCTACCCCTAGCCTCCTCTACCCCATTGCCTACTCTTCTACCCCCTGTTACATCCCCATCTTTTTCTCTCTACTTCTTCTGTCTTGTTCATTTTATCTGTATATTAATGTGTACTGTACGTGTTGTCCCCCCTGTCTGTAAATACCCCCCCCCTTTTTTATATATGTTCAGCGTCTTTGGGTCACTGAAAAGCGCTATATAAATAAAAGTTATTATTATTATTATTAGAGAGGGAGAGGAAGAAGCTGGACAAAGTCATCAAGACGTCCAGCTCCGTCCTGGGCTGTGCTCTGGACTCGGTGCAGGAGGTGGGGGACAGAAGGGTCCTGGCTAAACTCACATCTATGCTGGACCATGAGCAGGACACTCTGTCCACTCTGGAGAGAAGCTTCAGTGCCTGATCCACCCTCTCTGTGTGAAGGAGACGTGCTAGCCCTGAACACGTGCAATACTGACTTAACCATGTGCAATACCGTCATATTCATGTGCAATTACTGTCACACTCACACGTAATTAATGTCATTCATGTGCATATAACTGATGTAAATAAGAGTGTTTACTTTACCATTATTATTATTATTATTTGTCTTATGCCAGCTATTTTTATTTGTATTATTATTATATTTTATCTTTATTTTCTTCTCTCCATTCCCTATTAAGATATGAGAGGAGTTTTGTTAATAAGAGTTTTTGTTTTTGTACATAAGAGTTCTTCTATTAAGAGTGTTTTTTAAACTTCCTATAAGTTATCTGTCCTTTCCCCCTGTATCTACTGCGTTGTAACACCAACATTTCCCCATGTGTGGACAATAAAGTTATATCTTATCTTATCTTGTTCACGCCCCCCACAGCCTCCAGAAATATAAACTCATCAAATAAAACACATGCACTTTTACTATAAATGCCTCAATTAAAGGCGTAATGAACGATTTTCTGGCCCAAATCTGAGTCTCATTTCCTCGTCGCGTGGACGGCCGATTAGTCCTGCCACGTATCAATCATAAAACGCACCTACTGCTCACCTGCAGCCTCTTTCTGGCTCGTCTCCAGGACAGCAGCACGTTTCACTGTGTCTAAGCGCATGGATCTATCATAATATAGTTCCCTCTGTGTAGAGGACAACATTAAGACAGAGAAAGACAGTTTGAGCTCAGAAGAGACGGAAATCTACGGAGACGAGAGACGCGATGTGATCCGTCGCGCTAATAAACAAACGCACGTGTTGCAACGAGGCTTTGATGTGCCTCCGCAGGGGATGAGTGCACATGCGAAAAATCCTCCTTTATTCCTTTGACCTTAAATACACAGCAATAATGAGAGTTTGACATAAATTACATTCATTTTTAGTAAAAGTGTCACTCTCTCTTATGGTTATAGGAACTCTGAACTGCACATGAGAAGGTTCTGGGGTCTTACTCTGAATCTGGTCCTGGTTCTTTAAACTCTGGAGGTTGATCTTTAGAGCGGTCACTCTTTAAGGACAGATTCCTGGGTCTGGACCTGTAAAACACAGTCACAGCTGTTGTTAAAGCTGCTGCTGCTTCACTGAACTGTAACTGTCTGAAGTGTGAAGAGTCAGACTCACGGTGGATCAGTGCTGCCCCCTGGAGGCGGCTCCTTCACAGAGTCACTCATCATGGACCTGAGGAAAAGCACAGGAAACAGTGACTGAGACTGAGCTCACTTTACTCACACTAAAGTTTCCTTTATTCATGGGAAACACAGTGGTCACATATAGAAATAAGTCATTTAAATACAACGTAAAGTGCCTTTCATCTGGCTGTTTGTGTCACATTAAATGTATGAGACGTCCATAAGAATAACCCAGACTGTGGCATTAGTCCAGGATAAAGCTCAGTTTGTCTCTGTTAAACTTCCGCGTTACAAACGCTCTTTAAAAGCTCTTTAACCTGTTACCATCCACCTATTTTCGCCCTGTGCACAATGGTTGGACCCAAATGGCATTGCTTATTAAAAGAGGATCTTATGTTCCACATGCAAGTGTGATGCATCATTAGAAAGCTTAGGCCTTCTAGTTTCTGCAGATGTGCACATGAACACTGTCAGGGCTTCAGAACTTACACTACAGAGGCCCAAACATAAACCAAACATCCTTTTTTTTAGTCTCGCCTGAATATTGTCAATTTGTAAAGGTCCTGAGCATGACATACTTCATTGTGTGCTTATGCTGCTCACTGTACATGATTGTATCTTATTGACAACAACAACAACAACTGTGTAAAGTTTCAGATCTCTGGGAACAGGCATTTTGGTGCTGTTGACCTTTTTGTATCAAAAAGTATATTCGGAACAAGTGATCCAAATATGTCCCAACTGTGCCAAACTGTTTTATTACAATTTTAGCTCCTCTATGATCATAAAACATACATTTGGATGTTTTGTAGGCCACTAATACCTATTATAACTGCTAAAAACAATGTATGTGAAAATGTGTAAATATGAGTTTACCCATTTTTTTTTTTTAATTATATTTTTGTTTTGTTTTTGTATTGATATAATAATACATATATCTAACAAAATACGCGTCCCAAAGGCTAATAAAATCAGAAAACGTGATGCGTAAAATCTAGTCGCAAAATGCGGAAAAATCTAGGCTCTGACAGCACGAGAACAGGGAGAATTCTGTGTCAATAAGGCCTTTGTCCCGCCTACCAGGAGAAAGGTCTCCTCATTGGCTAGAATAATATGTTACTCAAAGTCTCCTGTGTGAGTGTTAGCAGAAGCTAAGGGCTAAAAACAAAGATGGACGCCCGCTTCGGAAGCGCCGCATTTTTTTCCTCCGGAGGCTGTAGCAAACAAACCCGGTGACAGAGTGGATGGTCTCATTGTGTAGGTAACAGTCTAAGGAAGAGATCGATGTCAAACACTATCTTATAAGTCAAACAGGTCATTTGTTATGGACGGAGAAATGCGCCGGACAAGCGCATTCTCGTCCGGCGAGAAACGAAGAAAAGTTTGTTTACTTGACAATATCTCGAAATCGGAAAACTTCAGGAAAAATAGTGAAAAAAAAGTGGATATTGTTTTTCAATGATTCCTTAAGGACAGATTGAGCACAAGGATGTACAGAATTAAAGCCGTTTCGTCCGTCATAAACAGCAAACAGGACATGCGTTTGTAGAAGTTGAGACTTTCTCACAAACTATTCGCAATTGCTTCTTGGGGCATATTATTCAATGTAAATCAATGACATATTCGTTTTGCTGAGAAAATAAGTTTTAAAATGATGTATAACTTGCTGGTATTGACCACGTAAATAAAAGTGATGATGTAAGCGAACTTTTGTAATTTGGAAAATGCTCGCCGGCGCACAGGTGGATGGTAACAAGTTAAAACTCTTTAAAGCTCTTTAAAGCTCTTTAAATCTCTTTAAAGCTCTTTAAAACTCTTACATTTGTGTTTTAGAACACGAGATCTGTCGAGTCTCAGTTTGTGACTCACATTTCTCTTACTTTCACTTTCCTGCAAAAACACGCACACGACTAAAACCGGATTAAAAGATATAAAAGAGATATAAAAGAGGCTGTGAATTAAAGTCACTCACGTGTCGCTTCTTGGTCTCACTTCTCAGTCCGAGGAGGTTTTCTGCTCCTTAAATGTTTATGTTGCGGTTTAGTGAGAGGAAGTGGGCGGGGCTTAGGTTTCCTTACGCTTTATCTCGCGGCCGTGGCTACAGAGCTCAGACTCAAATAGCCTAGCACAGGGATGTCAAACATGCGGCTCGCCAAACGTTTTAATCTGGCCTGCCGAACATTTTGAATTAATTAATTAGTTTTTTAACTTTTTTTTTTTTTCGTTCATAGAACCGTAGTTACATCCGTAACCGTTTTTAGCGCTAAAACTACACGTCCCACAATGCCGCTGGTGGCCGCCCCTCCCCGCGCGCCCCTCCACTGCTTTGTGTACTGCCTGAGGGAGAAGTGCTGAGGGAAGTAAGACGTGCGTTTGCGCACTTTACAGCACTTACGCACCTCAGAGCAGAGGTCTGAGCGAGGACAGAGACGTGTGGCTTTATGAAACACGTGGAAGAAAGAAAGGAGACGGTTTTGTGGATGTTAGAGCTATGCTAAAAGTGTAAATGTGGAGCTAACAAGAAAACTAACTTCTGTGATGATGCTCTGTGAGGAAAACATCCTCTACAAACCTGGACAGATCAAGAGCCTCAGATAAAAACACAGGTCAGAGTGTAATAAAGTCTGAACATGACTGTGACACACTAATGTGACTAAACACAAACACAATGACCTCATTTGAGTCACTACATGGATCATTTGTCACTGAGATCAGCTTAAACTATGAAAATAGCTCATATTGAGTTTGAGCAGAAACACGTTTGTGATATGAACAGTTCATATCATAAATCACATCAAAAGTCCATGTTCCTGCTGCTGCATGAATATGGACTCAGTCTTTCACCTGCTGCACATTTGTGCAACAGTCTCCACAACTATTGCTAGGCTGTAAAAAAGCTATTTATTTTTTATTGTTTTATTTTGTACATAATATTTGGCCCATGATTTGACAAAAGAGTTTGGTTTGTTGGAAACTGTGGCTCATGCACTTATTCTATATTTTCAAGGCCAGAGGCGTAACTTAACCTCCTTAAACGCTCCACGTTTGTTTGTTTTTAGAGGTGAGTCAGTTCAGGTGAACAGAGAACTACAGAGAACTACAGAGAACTACAGAGAACTACAGAGAACTACAGATGACTACAGAGAACTACAGAGAACTACAGAGAACTACAGAGAACTACAGAGAACTACAGAGAACTACAGAGAACTACAGAGAACTACACAGACGTGGAAATGTTAGTTCGTACATTCAAAAGGTTTTTTAGATCTTGAGAAGTTTATTTTGTTAAGTCAAATACAATATTTTTCTGTTCCAAATACCTATTTAACCAGTGTTGGGAAAGTTCACTTTCTACATGAACTAGTTCAGTTCATAGTTCATAATTCAGAACTAAGTTCACTGCTCCAAAAAATGAACTAGTTCAGTTCTTTTTTCCAATATTAAGCAATAATTGTTCGAAATTATTTCCACAGCCCAAATACAACCACAGGCAGCAATTATTGTATTAGTTTAATGCTGAAAATATGTGTCAGATTTCATCTTCATATCACATTTTGAATCCTTATCCAGGATTTACATTCACATTGAAGGGACAGACTTCCCCGGAGGCAAAGTTTGCACATAAATGTTAGATCGTTCCCATTCTCACCGACCTTATCATAAAAGTCACGTAACTGGTCGTAGGGCGACTCCTGCTGCTCTGTTGACTTCACGTTGCTGTCGCGTCCATGCTGCTTTTTTTTTTGATGCGCATGCGCAGTGCGGTGCAGCACGTGAAATCTCTATCGCCTCAACAACTGGAGCTCTCACACTTGCCAGACACAGGCTCTTTTTGGGCCACTTAACGGTGAGTTTTTCGCCTGGAAGTCTCTAGAAATCTGACACTTTATTGAACGAAAATAAAAATAACAAATTTTGCCGTTCACAGACACCAGAATGAACGCGTTCACATTATCGTTCTTCAGCAGAAATACAGTTCGTTCAGTTCACGTTCACCAAAATTATGAACTTTCGTTCAATGAACGCGTTCAGGCACAACACTGTATTTAACAATATTTAACAAGAGACTAAATGTTGTGCTCAGTAGATCAACTCTGAAGTTGTAATGCACATAAACTGAAGCACAGTGTTGGTGACAAGACACTTGTTTTTCTAAATACAAACGTGTTTGTAATTTCTTTTAATTGATCCAGTAATTGCTTCAAAAACAGCGTAGGCTATATAAAGCTATTTATTTCTTATATTTTTTTTTATTTTTTCATGTTTTACGATATGTTCGGCCCGTGACCCAAAATGAGTTTGACACCCCTGGCCTATCAGTTTCAGCCGCGCGCCGCGGCTCTGTAGACACTCCCTGCCTCGCAGCGTTTGTACTTTATTAAAGGTGGAATGGACGATTTTTTTCAGCAATTTTTTTATCATATTTCCTCGTGACGTGGATAAATCATTAGTCCTGCCACGTATCAATCATAAAACGCACCTACCGCTCACCTGCAGCTGCGTCAGGCTCGTCCCCACGTTTCCGCATGCCTAAGCGCATGGATCTATCATAATATAGTTCCCTCAGTGTACGGGGCAAAATGAAGACGGAAAAAGACAGTTCGAGCTGACGCAGAAGTGGACAGAAATCTACGGGAGACGAGCGATGTGATGCGATCCGTTGCGCTAATAAACAAACGCACGTGTGTGTTGTATCAGTCCACACGGGGGAGTGGCATGCGCACTTCCGCCTGCGTTCTCAAATCGCCGAAAAATTGTCCATTGCGCCTTTAAGTTTACCACGCAGGGGGCCACGCAGATGACCAGGGAATGGGCTCGTTCACGTTGTAATTGTAATAACGCTCTGATATATTTGGAGAGGCTCTTAGAAAAATGATCAAACTGAACAAGAGACGCAATAACCCAGACTGTGGCATTAGTCCTGGATAAAGCTCAGTTTGTCTCTGTTGTTGTTGTTGTTGTTGTTGTTTTATGGCGGTTGGCATCCAATTGTTGCATTACCGCCAGACTTTATTCCTCAGACTTTTCGTAGTCCTCAGACTGTCGTAGTCCGTAAAAGTACTCCTTCCATTGCTTTGGTGTTACAAAGCCCATGAGGTCATGATATGTCTTTGTGACTAGAATAGTTGTTGTTGTTTCAGAGAAAAACAACAACAACAACCGAAAGTAAGAAGAAGAAGAAGAAGAAGAAGAAGAAGAAGAAGAAGAAGAAGAAGAAGAAGAAGAAGAAGAAGAAGAAGAAGAAGAAGAAGAAGAAGAAGAAGAAGAAGAAGAAGAAGAAGAAGAAGAAGAAGAAGAAGAAGAAGAAGAAGAAGAAGAAGAAGAAGAAGAAGAAGAAGAAGAAGAAGAAGAAGAAGAGCTAGTCTCCGGTCTGGAGAGACGGGAGATGGCGGAGGAGAGTGGATCGGTGGTCGAAGACGTTCTGGACGGCGTGGAGGAGCAGCCTTTTCTGGCTGCACGTGCCCGGAAACGTAAAAAGTCCCTTAGCTCGTCCGAGGGTTCTGGGAATGAGCAGCAGGATGAGGCTGAAGCTATTGATATCCGGAGTGAGAGCAGAGACTGTAAGGTGATCATAAAGCTTGCACAGGATAGTGCATCCTTTAAGGAGTGGAATTCAGTGGCATTGTCAAAGAGCCTAACTGTAGCTGTGGGAGTGATCAAGAGTGCGAGTGTCCTTAGAGATGGCTCGCTGCTGGTCGTGTGCAAGGACGCGGCTCAGCAACGGAAGGCGATTGGAACTAAACGTCTGGGTGGAAAGGACATTCTTGTGTCTGATGCTGAAAGAAACACGGTCAGAGGAGTTATCGTAGGTGTCCCTACGGCGACGTCTGTGGATGAAGTTAAGGAGAATTTGACTGGAGCTAAGGTGGTGGACGCTAGGCGGTTGAAGGTGACCCGGTCTGGGGTAAGATGTGACAGCTTGTCGGTAATGGTAACACTTGAAGGGAGGTGCCTGCCTAGTAAGGTGTTCATTGGGTTCATGTGCCATGACGTTAGGCCATATGTTCCACCGCCCCTGCGTTGCTTTAAGTGCCAGCGCTTTGGGCATATTGCAGCGGTCTGTAGAGGGAGGCAAAGATGTGGTAAATGTGCAGGAGATCACGAGTATGGGAAGTGTGACGTGGGAGAAAAACTGAAGTGCTGTAACTGTGGGGAAGAACATAGCTCTGCCTACGGGGGATGCAGGTTTAGCAAAAGAGCTGCTGAGGTGCATAAAATAAAGGTCTCTCAAGGTTTATCCTATGCAGATGCAGTCAAGAAAGTTTCAAGTAACGAGTTTAGAGTAAATACAGAGAGAGGAGCCAGCGCTGCTCCCAGCCAGGGCGAAATGAGAAAGGCCAGCGTGGCTCCCAAGAAGTGTGAAGGTTTCAAGAGTGGAGGTCCCAAGTGTGCAGGTTCCAGAATTAATGAGAATACCCTGGTTGTGGATAGAGAGGATTTTGTACTCTTTATGGTGGATGTTGTAAACTGTGCTGCTCAGACTCAAAGCAGAACTGAAAGGATCAGGATCATTGCTAAAGCTGCAGGGAGATTCCTTGGAACAAAGGAGCTTGATTGGGCAGATATAGAAAACAGGCTAAAGGCGCTAAATGGGAGTCGGAGTGATGGGGGTCTGCTTTTGGAGAGTCAGAGTGATCAGAGTGACGAGATGGGGGTGGGGGTGGTCTCCTGTCCTCGTCCAGTCTCGTAGACGCACGGCTACCAAGCAGCGACATCAGTGGAAATATTAAAGCCTATAGAATGAAGCCTAAAGAATAAAGCTGTACGGCGGAAGCACCGAACGTCAAAGAAGGAGAGGAAGATGAAGAAGGGTCTCCCTGGAATAAAGCCGGTTGTTGTTGTTGTTGTTGTTTTATGGCGGTTGGCATCCAATTGTTGCATTACCGCCAGACTTTATTCCTCAGACTTTTCGTAGTCCTCAGACTGTCGTAGTCCGTAAAAGAACTCCTTCCATTGCTTTGGTGTTACAAAGCCCATGAGGCCATGATATGTCTTTGTGGCTAGAATAGTTGTTGTTGTTTCAGAGACCAACCGGCTTTATTCCAGGGAGACTCCTCTTCATCTTCCTCTCCCTCCCCGACGCTCGGTGCCTCCACCGCACAGCTTCACTCTTTAGGCTTCATTCTATAGGCTTTAATATTTCCACTGATGTCGCTGCTTGGTAGCCGTGCGTCTACGAGACTGGGCGAGGGCAGGAGACCACCCTCACCCCCATCTCGTCACTCTGATCACTCTGACTCCCCAAAAGCAGACCCCCATCACTCCGACTCCCATTTAGCGCCTTTAGCCTGTTTTCTATATCTGCCCAATCAAGCTCCTTTGTTCCAAGGAATCTCCCTGCAGCTTTAGCAATGATCCTGATCCTTTCAGTTCTGCTTTGAGTCTGAGCAGCACAGTTTACAACATCCACCATAAAGAGTACAAAATCCTCTCTATCCACAACCAGGGTATTCTCATTAATTCTGGAACCTGCACACTTGGGACCTCCACTCTTGAAACCTTCACACTTCTTGGGAGCCACGCTGGCCTTTCTCATTTCGCCCTGGCTGGGAGCAGCGCTGGCTCCTCTCTCTGTATTTACTCTAAACTCGTTACTTGAAACTTTCTTGACTGCATCTGCATAGGATACACCTTGAGAGACCTTTATTTTATGCACCTCAGCAGCTCTTTTGCTAAACCTGCATCCCCCGTAGGCAGAGCTATGTTCTTCCCCACAGTTACAGCACTTCAGTTTTGCTCCCACGTCACACTTCCCATACTCGTGATCTCCTGCACATTTACCACATCTTTGCCTCCCTCTACAGACCGCTGCAATATGCCCAAAGCGCTGGCACTTAAAGCAACGCAGGGGCGGTGGAACATATGGCCTAACGTCATGGCACATGAACCCAATGAACACCTTACTAGGCAGGCACCTCCCTTCAAGTGTTACCATTACCGACAAGCTGTCACATCTTACCCCAGACCGGGTCACCTTCAACCGCCTAGCGTCCACCACCTTAGCTCCAGTCAAATTCTCCTTAACTTCATCCACAGACGTCGCCGTAGGGACACCTACGATAACTCCTCTGACCGTGTTTCTTTCAGCATCAGACACAAGAATGTCCTTTCCACCCAGACGTTTAGTTCCAATCGCCTTCCGTTGCTGAGCCGCGTCCTTGCACACGACCAGCAGCGAGCCATCTCTAAGGACACTCGCACTCTTGATCACTCCCACAGCTACAGTTAGGCTCTTTGTCAATGCCACTGAATTCCACTCCTTAAAGGATGCACTATCCTGTGCAAGCTTTATGATCACCTTACAGTCTCTGCTCTCACTCCGGATATCAATAGCTTCAGCCTCATCCTGCTGCTCATTCCCAGAACCCTCGGACGAGCTAAGGGACTTTTTACGTTTCCGGGCACGTGCAGCCAGAAAAGGCTGCTCCTCCACGCCGTCCAGAACGTCTTCGACCACCGATCCACTCTCCTCCGCCATCTCCCGTCTCTCCAATAACGCTCTGATATATTTGGAGAGGCTCTTAGAAAAATGATCAAACTGAACAAGAGACGCAATAACCCAGACTGTGGCATTAGTTGTTGTTGTTGTTGTTGTTGTTTTATGGCGGTTGGCATCCAAGTGTTGCATTACCGCCAGACTTTATTCCTCAGACTTTGTCGTAGTCCTCAGACTCTGTCGTAGTCCGTAAAAGTACTCCTTCCATTGCTTTGGTGTTACAAAGCTGTGGCATTAGTCCAGGATAAAGCTCAGTTTGTCTCTGTTAAACTTCCACGTTACAAAAGCTCTTTAAAACTCTTTAAAGCTCTTTAAAGCTCTTTAAAGCTCTTTAAAGCTCTTTAAAACTCTTTAAAACTCTTTAAAGCTCTTTAAAGCTCTTACATTTGTGTTTTAGAACACGAGATCTGTCGAGTGTCAGTTTGTGACGTACGAGTGGCAGCTCGTAGACGCACGGCGTAGACTTTTTAACACCAAAGCAATGGAAGGAGTACTTTTACGGACTACGACAGAGTCTGAGGACAAAGCACTGGAAGTCAAGGCACTGGAAGAAGAACTTTTAGGGAAGTGCAGGGAGATTCCTTGGAACAAAGTACCGCCATAAAACAACAACTGTGAGGAGACCTTGCTCAACACCCGGTCTGGAGAGACGGGAGATGGCGGAGGAGAGTGGATCGGGGATGGAAGACATTCTGGACGGCGTGGAGGAGCAGCCTTTTCTGCCTGCACGTGCCCGGAAACGTAAAAAGTCCCTTAGCTCGTCCGAGGGTTCTGGGAATGAGCAGCAGGATGAGGCTGAAGCTATTGACATCCGGGGTGAGAGCAGATACTGTAAGGTGATCATAAAGCTTGCACAGGATAGTGCATCCTTTAAGGAGTGGAATTCAGTGGCATTGTCAAAGAGCCTAACTGTAGCTGTGGGAGTGATCAAGAGTGCGAGTGTCCTTAGAGATGGCTCGCTGCTGGTCGTGTGCAAGGACGCGGCTCAGCAACGGAAGGCGATTGGAACTAAACGTCTGGGTGGAAAGGACATTCTTGTGTCTGATGCTGAAAGAAACACGGTCAGAGGAGTTATCGTAGGTGTCCCTACGGCGACGTCTGTGGATGAAGTTAAGGAGAATTTGACTGGAGTTACGGTGGTGGACGCTAGGCGTTTGAAGGTGACCCGGTTTGGGGTAAGATGTGACAGCTTGTCGGTAATGGTAACACTTGAAGGGAGGTGCCTGCCTAGTAAGGTGTTCATTGGGTACATGTGCTATAGCGTCAGGCCATATGTTCCGCCGCCCCTGCGTTGCTTTAAGTGCCAGCGCTTTGGGCATATTGCAGCGGTCTGTAGAGGGAAGCAAAGATGTGGTAAATGTGCAGGAGATCATGAGTATGGGAAGTGTGACGTGGGTGCAAAACTGAAGTGCTGTAACTGTGGGGAAGAACATAGCTCTGCCTACGGGGGATGCAGGTTTAGCAAAAGAGCTGCTGAGGTGCAGAAAATAAAGGTCTCTCAAGATATATCCTATGCAGATGCAGTCAAGAAAGTTTCAAGTAACGAGTTTAGAGTAAATACAGAGAGAGGAGCCAGCGCTGCTCCCAGCCAGGGCGAAATGAGAAAGGCCAGCGTGGCTCCCAAGGGGTGTGAGGGTTTCAGGAGTGGAGGTCCCAAGTGTGCAGGTTCCAGAATTAATGAGAATACCCTGGTTGTGGATAGAGAGGATTTTGTACTCTTTATGGTGGATGTTGTAAACTGTGCTGCTCAGACTCAAAGCAGAACTGAAAGGATCAGGATCATTGCTAAAGCTGCAGGGAGATTCCTTGGAACAAAGGAGCTTGATTGGGCAGATATAGAAAACAGGCTAAAGGCGCTAAATGGGAGTCGGAGTGATGGGGGTCTGCTTTTGGGGAGTCAGAGTGATCAGAGTGACGAGATGGGGGTGGGGGTGGTCTCCTGTCCTCGTCCAGTCTCGTAGACGCACGGCTACCAAGCAGCGACATCAGTGGAAATATTAAAGCCTGTAGAATGAAGCCTAAAGAATAAAGCTGTACGGTGGAAGCACCGAACGTCAAAGAAGGAGAGGAAGATGAAGAAGAGTCTCCCTGGAATAAAGCCGGTTGTTGTCTGAAACAACAACAACTATTCTAGTCACAAAGACATATCATGACCTCATGGGCTTTGTAACACCAAAGCAATGGAAGGAGTACTTTTACGGACTACGACAGTCTGAGGACTACGAAAAGTCTGAGGAATAAAGTCTGGCGGTAATGCAACACTTGGATGCCAACCGCCATAAAACAACAACAACAACAACAACAACAAAGTCTGGCGGTAATGCAACACTCGGATGCCAACCGCCATAAAACAACAACAACAACAACAACAACAGGACTACGACAAAGTCTAAGGAATAAAGTCTGGCGGTAATGCAACACTCGGATGTCAACCGCCATAAAACAACAACAACAACAACAACAACTCACATTTCTCTTACTTTCACTTTCCTCCAAAAACACGCACACGACTAAAACCGGATTAAAAGATATAAAAGAGATATAAAAGAGGCTGTGAATTAAAGTCACTCACGTTGTGTCGCTTCTTGGTCTCACTTCTCAGTCTGAGGAGGTTTTTCTGCTTCTTAAAACTCCATAAATGTCTCTAAAATGTGAAATAAAAGCGGAGCAGAAACTGCGCCAGGTTTTCTTCTTCCTGTTAGATCATACACTCACAACCTACGGAAGTGACAAATTCGGTCCCGCTGATGCAGCGCATGTAATATTTTTCTCTCTAAAAAGCTTTTTTTTTAATTATGGCATTACAGTCTGTTCCACTTCACACGCAGTATAGGGTTGAGCCTGAACCCCTAACCTTAACCTTAAGACAAGACAAGATAAGATAAGATAAGATATGCCTTTATTGTCCACACATGGGGAAATCGCATTGTTGCAACGCAGTAGATACAGAGGAAAAGGACAGATAACTTATAGGAAGTTTAAAAAAAACTGTTATTAGAAGAACTCTTGTAAACAAAAACTCTTATAAACAAAATCTATAGACAGAACCTCTCATTTCTTAATAAGGAATGGAGGGTAAAAATAAAGATAAAATAACATTTTAAACAGCTAGCGTAAGACAAGATAATAAGATAAGATAAGATAAGATAATCCTTTATTGTCCCACATGGGGAAATTCCATTGATGCAACGCATAATAATAATGGTAAAATAAACACTCTTATTTACATCAGTTATATGCACATGAATGACATTAATTACGTGTGAGTATGACAATAATTGCACATGAATATGACGGTATTGTACATGGTTAAGTCAGTATTGCACATGTAACCCCTAACCCCTAACCCTTAACCCCTAACCCTCAACCCCTAACCCCTAACCCTCAACCCCTAACCCTCAACCCCTAACCCTCAACCCCTAACCCTCAACCCCTAACCCTCAACCCCTAACCCTTAACCCTTAACCCTCAACCCCTAACCCTTAACCCTCAACCCCTAACCCCTAACCCTCAACCCCTAACCCTCAACCCCTAACCCTTAACCCTCAACCCCTAACCCTTAACCCTCAACCCCTAACCCTCAACCCCTAACCCTTAACCCTCAACCCCTAACCCTCAACCCCTAACCCTTAACCCTCAACCCCTAACCCTCAACCCCTAACCCTCAACCCCTTAACCCCTAACCCTCAACCCCTAACCCTCAACCCCTAACCCTTAACCCTCAACCCCTAACCCTCAACCCCTAACCCTTAACCCTCAACCCCTAACCCTTAACCCTCAACCCCTAACCCTCAACCCCTAACCCTTAACCCTCAACCCCTAACCCTCAACCCCTAACCCTTAACCCTCAACCCCTAACCCTCAACCCCTAACCCTCAACCCCTTAACCCCTAACCCTCAACCCCTAACCCTCAACCCCTAACCCTTAACCCTCAACCCCTAACCCATAACCCCTAACCCTCAACCCCTAACCCTTAACCCCTAACCCTTAACCCATAACCCTTAACCCTCAACCCTTAACCCTCAACCCCTAACCCTTAACCCATAACCCTTAACCCATAACCCTTAACCCTTAATCCATAACCCTCAACCCTCAACCCTTAACCCTCAACCCTCAACCCCTAACCCTTAACCCATAACCCTTAACCCATAACCCTAAGTTGTTGTAGTAGTTCAGTGTGACGGAGCCAGTGCGTCTTTAACTGGTGTCGGCGCTTATTTGCTGAGCAACCGCGCGGCGTCATGCCCGCGCGCACTTTCCAACACACACTCATACATTCCCCGCTCCCCGCGTTTCCCTCTGTTTCATTCATTCGCATCAGACGCCACACACGCTTCTTTCCCCGCACTCCTCCGTCACTAATCCGCCAAGGGTGCACACTTGCGCGCGTTAGGTTAAGTCCAAGCATACACGCCAATTGTTACCTGTTTTGTCACGAAGCCGCGCTCCGCCGATGCGTCGCGTTGGGTCGAAACCGAGCCAGGACTTCCTGGAAGTTTAAATGCGCGTTGTTCGCGCCATGGTGCTGACCATGTGACACCGGGTATTCTATGTGTTTATATTGCTTTATTTTGAACATGTGTATATCATTAATGATGTATTATGTTGTAGGAAGAGGCCACAACAGTTTATTGTCAATTTATTTGGGGTTTGAATTATATAGTTATTTTGCTCAGTGGGAGGGGCAAGTGAGGAATAAAGGGAGCCGCTCTTGGCTGGGGGGTGAGTCTGTCCCCAACATCAGAGAAGGTAACAGTGTGAGAGAGAGTGAGTAAAAGAGAGAGAGTTAAAAGAGAGAGTTAAAGTTGAACTCATAGTTGGAACTCTGTAAATATATGTTTTTGGATTTTTGGACCTTTTTTGCTCACTGTATATATTTTGCACTGTTACACTATTTTTGCACTTTGGTTTGGCACAATAAATCCACCTGAGCACTTGAAATCTGACTTCGCCATATTTTTGAGGGAGAGCCCCGCTACATTTGGTGTCAGGAGTGGGATATGGCAAGTCGGAAGAAAGTTTCTCGCCAACCAAAGCGCACAGGTTTGCGATCACAAGGCGGTGATCGACAGCCAGAGGGGGCAGGAGCTCCAGACCCAGCATGGGAGACAGATGAGGATGAAGAGTGGGAGCAGAAGCCCGAGCCATCATCTGAACCAGGTCAGGACATGGTGACGCTGATGAGAGATTTTCTAGCGGGACAGCAACGCCGCGAAGAGGGTTTGCTGGCCGAACTCCGGGGACTGAGAGCCTCTTTTCCTACTGTGGTGGAGCGCGGGGCTCAACCTGCATCCCCTTCGCAGCCGACTCTTCGAAGACCTCGTCCAGCGCCAAACCTGCCTGCACATCATGAGTCGCCAACCCCTGGTGGCCAGAGATCGGTGTTCCATGGAAACCGCATGGAGATCGATGATGATGCTGAGCCGCAGCGCCATGTACCGGAAGCTGAGGACAGGCCGAGACCAGAATGGAGACCGTACAATGAGCCGAAAATACCACAGTTTCAGAGTGGTGAGGACATGGAAAATTATCTGCTACGTTTTGAGCGGATAGCTAGAACCTGGAGGTGGCCAGAGGACGAGTGGGCGTGTCGTCTTGTACCCTTATTGACTGGAAAGGGACTAGAGGCCTACTCTGCTATGGATGAAGACAGAGCCCACTGTTACATGGACCTGAAAGCAGCTCTGCTTGCGAAATTTAACATTTCACCCGAAACTTACCGACAGCAGTTTCGCTCCAGCACTCTGCCGCATGATGAAAGCCCTACGGAGACCTATCATCGCCTCCGAGGACTCTATCGCCGCTGGATAAGACCGGATGAACGCTCCAAGGAGGAAATTGGTGAAGCGATCATCATGGAGCAGCTTCTGCGGGTGTTTCCCTTTGAAGTGAGGACCTGGGTGAAGGAACATGAGCCAGCCGATGGATTTACCGCTGCTAAGTTGGCCGTGCAGTATCTCAACGCTCGGAAAGGAGTATCTTCTGCCCGGTTAACCACAGCATCCCAGCGCGCACCAGCTCAACCTTTTCTACCAAGGCCTGCCAGACGTGAGACCAACCAAGACGTGTCAGGTACCATGAATTCTGCCCCAAACCAACGAGGACCTGGTAAGGAGTTTATTTGTTTTTCCTGCCAACAACCTGGGCACAAAGCCTCAGTTTGCCCTGTCCGTAAAGCTAAAGTTAGCGGAGCGTGCTATCCTCCAAGACCAGAGGCAGAGGGCACTCATGAGACAGACAGTACTATTAAACGCTGTAAAAATGTGCTAATTAATGGCCAAGAGGTTTCTGCTTTACTGGACACTGGTAGTTTCACATCCCTTATCAAACGTAGCTCAGTGCCAGTTAGCAGCATAAACTATGGCAAGACAGTGGACATTTTGTGTGTGCACGGGGATAGCCACCTTTATCCTACTGTGGAGGTTACCATAACAGTTGCAGACCAGCCCTATCTGGTGACTGT
Organism: Eucyclogobius newberryi; assembly: GCF_026437365.1. NCBI lineage: Eukaryota > Metazoa > Chordata > Actinopteri > Gobiiformes > Gobiidae > Eucyclogobius > Eucyclogobius newberryi. The sequence goes on along the minus strand of NW_027315746.1, from coordinate 3,937,889 downwards.
GAGAGTAGTAGAAAACCTACCCGTGGATGCTATTCTCGGTTGGGACCTACCTTTTTTGATGGACCTGTTGTCTGGGAATGTTGACTCTGGGGGGAATAATGACTGTGGAAATGTGTCGTGTTCTGTTCTTACGCGGGCACAAGTGAAAGCCGGTGTCCAACCTCTGCCAGACTTGGACGGTAGTCTGTGTGAGGGAGGCACCAAAGGGCCAAGGAAATCCCGGCGTCAGCGACGCTTTGAAAAAGAACTGTGGTCTTTAAATCCTGAAAATTGTGATTCTTTTGTGTGGGATGTACCTGAAAATGTTTCTTTGTTGCAAAGCAATGATATTACTTTGAAAAGTCTTTTTGCTAAGGTGGGAAAAGAAACCAAAGGTTGTCTGGGTCAAGAGAAGTTTATTATTGACAATGGGGTGTTGTATATCGTTAGTGATGAATGTAAACGTCTTGTTGTTCCCTTTAGCTGTAGGACCCTTGTCATGCATTTAGCACACACAGTGCCATGGTCAGGTCACCTCGGTCGCCACAAAACATTCTTGCGCGTCAGTTCTAGATTTTATTGGCCGTCCATGTATGCTGACATTCACAAATATTGCGCTACATGTCCAACCTGTCAGAAAACATGTCCAGTGCGCAAGTCTGACCGTGCCTTTTTGCAGCCTCTTCCAGTTATCTCCACTCCCTTCCGAAGGATTGCGATGGACATTGTGGGGCCCCTGGTGAAGAGCAGCAGTGGACATCAGTACATCCTGGTCATCTCGGATTATGCCACCAGATTTCCAGAGGCTTTTCCGCTGAGAACCATCACTGCGCCTGCGGTCCTTCGAGCGCTTGTTCAACTGTTCTCCAGAGTTGGATTACCTGATGAAATTCTCACGGACCAAGGCACCAACTTCACATCTCGGTTAATGCACCTTTTCCAGCAGCAACTGGGCATTTCCTCCATCAAAACCACCCGTACCACCCACAGACGGATGGACTAGTTGAGCGGTTTAACCAGACACTGAAGCGGATGCTCCAGAAGTTCGTGGATGATACCGGCAAAGACTGGGACTGTTGGCTACCCTTTGTTCTGTTTGCCTATCGAGAGGTCCCACAGGCGTCAACTGGATTTTCTCCATTTGAACTGTTGTATGGCTGGGATGTTCAGGGGCCTTTGGACCTTCTACGCAAACAATGGGAGGGCCCACCAGCACGACAAAGTGACCGGAGCATTGTCAAGTTTGTACTTGAAATGCGAGAGAGACTGTCAAAGTACTTAGAGGAGGCAGAGAAGAACTTGCTAGGTGCTCAAAAAGCCCAGAAGACCTGGTACGACCGCCAAGCCCGCAGTCGTGAGTTCCAGCCTGGTCAGAAGGTGCTGCTTCTTCTGCCATCCTCAACCCATAAACTTTTAGCAAAATGGCAGGGCCCGTACACTGTCACCCGGAAGATGGGACCAGTCACCTACGAGGTCCTGCATCCAGAGAAAAAGAAGTCCAGGCAGACGTACCATGTCAACCTACTGAAGGAGTGGAGAGAGCGTCCAGTCCAAGCTCCAACAAAAGTCCTGTTGGTCAGGAAAGTAGACGATGACGAGGACGGGGAAGAGCCGGACATGGGACTGGAGGGACTGACCAACACTGCTACCCCAGTGCTGGTTCATCTTCCTCCTGAGCAAGCCACACAGCTACTCCAGACCTTCAAAGAAGTGTCTTCGCTGTTCCGTGCCAGTCCTGGAAGAACTACAGTGGTGGAACATGTCATCCGCCTGAAGGAGGGTCGCCCAATCCGACAGCGACCATATCGTGTACCACAGCAGCTTGTTGGGAAGCTCCAAGATGAGATCCAAGAAATGCTGAGACTGGGAGTCATCGAACCTTCCAAATCCGAATGGAGCAGTCCTGTAGTGATTGTTTTCAAGAAAGACGGATCACTCAGGATATGTATTGACTTTCGAAAGCTGAACTCTGTCTGAATTTGATGCATACCCAATGCCAAGGATTGATGACTTGTTGGAGAAGATTGGTTCCGCCAAGTACATAACCACATTGGACCTTTGCAAAGGATACTGGCAAGTGCCCCTCGAGAAGTCCTCACGGCCCTACACAGCATTTCAAACACCAACTGGACTGTTTCAGTTTACTGTGATGCCATTCGGGCTGCATGGAGCACCTGCTACGTTTCAACGTCTGATGGATCGAGTTCTCCAGGGGTGTGAGCTATTCAGCGCGGCTTATCTCGACGATGTCGTCATCTTCAGCGAGACCTGGGAGGACCATGTCCAACATCTCTCCCAAGTCCTGAAGCAGATCCAGCGAGCCGGTCTTACGCTGAATCCGGCAAAGTGTGAGTGGGCTCGGCAGGAGACACGCTACCTCGGCTACCAGATGGGTCGAGGGGAGGTGAGGCCTCAGGTCGACAAGGTCGAGGCTATCCTGAGATCTCCGAGGCCACGAACAAAGAAAGAGGTGCAAATCTGACTTCGCCATATTTTTGAGGGAGAGCCCCGCTACATTCAGAGACGAGGGGGGAAAATGTAACAAACGAGACTGTGCAATCTATATCTACACGAAAAAAATAAGGGTCAGAGCGGGAGTCGAACCCAAAATCTACAGCATGACACGCCGTGGTTCAAACAGCTGGGACAATTGATCTGTAAATATTCTGCCGCAAGACAGAAAATATACTTTGCATGTTGGATTCTGTCACTTCCTGGACCGAATTCGTCACTTTCGTGAGTTATGAGTGTATGATCTAGCGCTGACGGCTGACCCTCTCTCTCCGTCCTCCCGCCGCCAGGGGGCAGCACCAGGGGCGCAGCACGCGTGACGTCTCTTTACCCGCGTGACGTCGCTCCGTCTCTCTCCAACATGTCGGTGTACGGGCCCGTGGTGAAGATCCATCCCGTGGTTTTGGCCTCGATCTGCGACTCGTACGAGCGCAGAAACGAGGGCGCGAGCCGGGTCATCGGGACTCTGCTCGGTGAGACGTCCCGCGCGCGACACCCCGCGGCTTTCCGGTGTCAAAATGAGTCAAATAATCCCGTTAGCGAGTGTTAGCCGACAATGCTAACGAGGCTAACCGCTAACGCATGAGTTTTCCCCCATGTTTGCGGCTTCTGGCTAACGTGTTGTTAGCATCTCTCCTTTCATGACTTCTCGCGATGTTACGACATAAATATACTGTTTTTAAGATGAATATGTTTAATGTTTAACGGCAGTGACAAAGTACATGCGTGTTATTTAAGTATAATTCTGTTTTATATCTGCGTTTCTTCTGGCTTTGAAGTGCTAGCATCACAGAGCGAATACAACATTACAATAAATATACATGTTTATGAGGAGTGTTGATTGTTTGAGGATCAATAATAGAAAGTTATAATAACTAAATAAACGTTGTTCTTTGTTGTGTTCAGGGACTATAGACAAACACTCCATTGAAGTGACAAACTGCTTCTCTGTGCCACACAACGAGTCCGAGGATGAGGTGCGGATTCTCTTCATGTACTTTGGTATTTTCTCGTGTGTCATGTGTTTATTTCCATGGTGATGTGTTCCTTCAGGTTGCCGTGGACATGGAGTTTGCCAAAAACATGTACGAGCTCCACAAGCGCGTGTCTCCCACTGAGGTCATCATCGGCTGGTGAGGGTTTTTCTGTCAAACGTCACTCACTTGATAAACTGTTCAAGTTTAAACACTTTTTTGTGTCCTAAGTTTTGTCTAGATCAAGTTTAAACGCTCTCTTGTGTCCTAAGTCTTGTCTAGATCGAGTTTAAACGCTCTCTTGTGTCCTAAGTCTTGTCTAGATCGAGTTTAAACGCTCTCTTGTGTCCTAAGTCTTGTCTAGATCGAGTTTAAACGCTCTCTTGTGTCCTAAGTCTTGTCTAGATCAAGTTTAAACGCTCTCTTGTGTCCTAAGTCTTGTCTAGATCGAGTTTAAACGCTCTCTTGTGTCATAAGTCTTGTCTAGATCGAGTTTAAACACTCTTGTGTCCTAAGTCTTGTCTAGATCGAGTTTAAACGCTCTCTTGTGTCCTAAGTCTTGTCTAGATCAAGTTTAAACGCTCTCTTGTGTCCTAAGTCTTGTCTAGATCGAGTGTAAACGCTCTCTTGTGTCCTAAGTCTTGTCTAGATCAAGTTTAAACGCTCTCTTGTGTCCTAAGTCTTGTCTAGATCGAGTTTAAACGCTCTCTTGTGTCCTAAGTCTTGTCTAGATCAAGTTTAACGCTCTTGTGTCCCAAGTCTTGTCTAGATCGAGTTTAAACGCTCTCTTGTGTCCTAAGTCTTGTCTAGATCAAGTTTAAACGCTCTCTTGTGTCCTAAGTCTTGTCTAGGTCAAGTTTAAACGCTCTCTTGTGTCCTAAGTCTTGTCTAGATCGAGTTTAAACGCTCTCTTGTGTCCTAAGTCTTGTCTAGATCAAGTTTAAACGCTCTCTTGTGTCCTAAGTCTTGTCTAGATCGAGTGTAAACGCTCTCTTGTGTCCTAAGTCTTGTCTAGATCGAGTTTAACGCTCTTGTGTCCCAAGTCTTGTCTAGATCGAGTTTAAACGCTCTCTTGTGTCCTAAGTCTTGTCTAGATCAAGTTTCAACGCTCTCTTGTGTCCTAAGTCTTGTCTAGATCGAGTTTAAACGCTCTCTTGTGTCCTAAGTCTTGTCTAGTTCAAGTTTAAACGCTCTCTTGTGTCCTAAGTCTTGTCTAGATCGAGTTTAAACGCTCTCTTGTGTCCTAAGTCTTGTCTAGCTCAAGTTTAAACACTCTCTTGTGTCCTAAGTCTTGTCTAGATCGAGTTTAAACGCTCTCTTGTGTCCTAAGTCTTGTCTAGATCAAGTTTAACGCTCTCTTGTGTCCTAAGTCTTGTCTAGATCAAGTTTAAACACTCTTGTGTCCTAAGTCTTGTCTAGATCGAGTTTAAACCCTCTCTTGTGTTCTAAATCTTGTCTAGATCAAGTTTAAACACTCTCTTGTGTCCTAAGTGTTGTTTGGATCGAGTTTAACGCTCTCTTGTGTCCTAAGTCTTGTCTAGATCAAGTTTAACGCTCTCTTGTGTCCTAAGTCTTGTCTAGATCAAGTTTAAACGCTCTTGTGTCCTAAGTCTTGTCTAGATCGAGTTTAAACGCTCTCTTGTGTCCTAAGTCTTGTCTAGATCAAGTTTAAACGCTCTCTTGTGTCCTAAGTCTTGTCTGGATCGAGTGTAAACGCTCTCTTGTGTCTAAGTCTTGTCTAGATCAAGTTTAACGCTCTCTTGTGTCCTAAGTCTTGTCTAGATCGAGTTTAACGCTCTTGTGTCCTAAGTCTTGTCTAGATCAAGTTTAACGCTCTCTTGTGTCCTAAGTCTTGTCTAGATCAAGTTTAACGCTCTCTTGTGTCCTAAGTCTTGTCTAGATCAAGTTTAAACGCTCTCTTGTGTCCTAAGTCTTGTCTAGCTCAAGTTTAACGCTCTCTTGTGTCCTAAGTCTTGTCTAGATCAAGTTTAAACGCTCTCTTGTGTCTAAGTCTTGTCTAGATCAAGTTTAACGCTCTTGTGTCCCAAGTCTTGTCTAGATCAAGTTTAAACGCTCTCTTGTGTCTAAGTCTTGTCTAGATCAAGTTTAACGCTCTTGTGTCCCAAGTCTTGTCTAGATCAAGTTTAACGCTCTCTTGTGTCCTAAGTCTTGTCTAGATCAAGTTTAACGCTCTTGTGTCCCAAGTCTTGTCTAGATCAAGTTTAAACGCTCTCTTGTGTCCTCAGGTACGCCACGGGCTTCGACATCACGGAACACTCAGTGCTCATCCACGAGTACTACAGCCGCGAGGCCACGAACCCCATCCACCTGACGGTGGACTCGGCGCTGCAGAGCGGGAAGATGAACATCCGCGCCTACGTCAGGTCAGCGCCTTCGGGTGACGGAGCACGGGGAGGAGGAGCTTGTGTTTACATGTTCTGTTTCCTGTGTCGCAGCGCTCAGATGGGCGTGCCGGGGAAGACGGTGGGAGTGATGTTCACGCCTCTGTCGGTGAAGTACATCTACTACGACACGGAGAGGATCGGAGGTAAGGCCACGCCCACTCATGAGTAATGGGGAAGTGTTTGGCTAAAGGCTGGTGATATTATGGAGACACACTTCCTTCCACGACACACTTCCTTCCACGACACACTTCCTTCCACGACACACTTCCTTCCACGACACACTTCCTTCCACGATACACTTCCTTCCACGATACACTTCCTTCTACGATACTACGACACTTCCTTCCACGACACACTTCCTTCCACGACACACTTCCTTCCACGACACACTTCCTTCTACGATACTACGACACCTCCTTCCACGACACACTTCCTTCCACGACACACTTCCTTCCACGACACACTTCCTTCCACGACACACTTCCTTCCACGACACACTTCCTTCCACGACACACTTCCTTCCACGACACACTTCCTTCCACGATACTATGACACCTCCTTCCACGACGCACTTCCTTTCACGACACACACTTCCTTTCACGACACACTTCCTTTCACGACACACTTCCTTCCACGACACACACTTCCTTTCACGACACACTTCCTTTCACGACACACACTTCCTTTCACGACACACACTTCCTTTCACGACACACACTTCCTTTCACGACACACACTTCCTTTCACGACACACACTTGCTTCCACGACACACACTTGCTTCCACGACACACACTTCCTTCCACGACACACACTTCCACGACACTACGAGACCGTGACCTTCTCTCTGTCGCCCTCCAGTGGACCTGCTGCAGAGGACACGTCTGGCTCCCACCCGCACGAAGGGCCTGACCTCTGACCTCTCTCAGGTGGGAGGTGCAGCGGCGCGGGTCCAGGACATGCTCACGACCGTTCTGGCCTACATCGAAGACGTGCTGGTGAGTCCAGGCCGAACACGAACGCCGTGGATCGTTTCCTCCACGAGCGGCGAAACGTGCTTAAAACATGCTAACTTTGCGCTCTGTACGCATGACGCGCTCTATACACACGACGCGCTCTATACACGCGACGCGCTCTATACACGCGACGCGCTCTATACACGCGACGCGCTCTATACACGCGACGCGCTCTATACACGCGACGCGCTCTATACACGCGACGCGCTCTATACACGCGACGCGCTCTCCGCGCATGACGCGCTCTGCGCGCATGACGCGCTCTCCGCGCATGACGCGCATGACGCGCTCTCCGCGCATGACGCGCTCTGCGCGCATGACGCGCTCTCCGCTCTGCGCGCATGACGCGCTCTCTCCGCGCATGACGCGCTCTCTCCGCGCATGACGCGCTCTCCGCGCATGACGCGCTCTGTACGCATGACGCGCTCTGTACGCATATTTTGACATGTGGACGGGCATTTTCGAGTGCAAGGACGGGGTCATTTTGGGGCGTTCTGTACACGTGACGCCCTCTGTACCCGTGACGCCCTCTGTACCCGTGACGCCCTCTGTACCCGTGACGCCCTCTGTACCCGTGACGCGCTCTGTACCCGTGACGGGCTCTGTACCCGTGACGCCCTCTGTACCCGTGACGCCCTCTGTACCCGTGACGCCCTCTGTACCCGTGACGCCCTCTGTACCCGTGACGCCCTCTGTACCCGCGACGCCCTCTGTACGCGCTCTGTACCCGTGACGCCCTCTGTACCCGTGACGCCCTCTGTACCCGTGACGCCCTCTGTACCCGTGACGCGCTCTGTACCCGTGACGCCCTCTGTACCCGCGACGCCCTCTGTACCCGCGACGCCCTCTGTACCCGCGACGCCCTCTGTACACGCGACGCCCTCTGTACACGCGACGCCCTCTGTACACGCGACGCCCTCTGTACACGCGACGCCCTCTGTACACGCGACGCCCTCTGTACACGCGACGCCCTCTGTACACGCGACGCCCTCTGTACACGCGACGCCCTCTGTACACGCGACGCCCTCTGTACACGCGACGCCCTCTGTACACGCGACGCGCTCTACACGTGACGCGCTCTGTACCCGTGACGCGCTCTGTACCCGTGACGCGCTCTGTACCCGTGACGCCCTCTGTACCCGTGACGCCCTCTGTACACGCGACGCCCTCTGTACACGCGACGCCCTCTGTACACGCGACGCCCTCTGTACACGCGACGCCCTCTGTACACGCGACGCCCTCTGTACACGCGACGCCCTCTGTACACGCGACGCCCTCTGTACACGCGACGCCCTCTGTACACGCGACGCCCTCTGTACACGCGACGCGCTCTGTACACGCGACGCCCTCTGTACACGCGACGCCCTCTGTACACGCGACGCGCTCTGTACACGCGACGCCCTCTGTACACGCGACGCCCTCTGTACACGCGACGCCCTCTGTACACGCGACGCGCTCTGTACACGCGACGCCCTCTGTACACGCGACGCCCTCTGTACACGCGACGCGCTCTGTACACGCGACGCCCTCTGTACACGCGACGCCCTCTGTACACGCGACGCCCTCTGTACCCGCGACGCGCTCTGTACCCGCGACGCCCTCTGTACACGCGACGCCCTCTGTACACGCGACGCCCTCTGTACACGCGACGCCCTCTGTACACGCGACGCCCTCTGTACACGCGACGCCCTCTGTACACGCGACGCCCTCTGTACACGCGACGCCCTCTGTACACGCGACGCCCTCTGTACACGCGACGCCCTCTGTACACGCGACGCCCTCTGTACACGCGACGCCCTCTGTACCCGCGACGCGCTCTGTACACGCGACGCCCTCTGTACACGCGACGCCCTCTGTACACGCGACGCCCTCTGTACACGCGACGCCCTCTGTACACGCGACGCCCTCTGTACACGCGACGCCCTCTGTACACGCGACGCCCTCTGTACACGCGACGCGCTCTGTACACGCGACGCCCTCTGTACACGCGACGCCCTCTGTACACGCGACGCCCTCTGTACACGCGACGCCCTCTGTACACGCGACGCCCTCTGTACACGCGACGCCCTCTGTACACGCGACGCCCTCTGTACACGCGACGCCCTCTGTACACGCGACGCGCTCTGTACACGCGACGCCCTCTGTACACGCGACGCCCTCTGTACACGCGACGCCCTCTGTACACGCGACGCCCTCTGTACACGCGACGCCCTCTGTACACGCGACGCCCTCTGTACACGCGACGCCCTCTGTACACGCGACGCGCTCTGTACTTGTAACACGCTCGCTCTGTTTCAGTCGGGCAAAGTGGCGGCCGATAACTGCGTGGGTCGTTTCCTCATGGACCTGGTCAACAAGGTGCCCACCATCTCCGCCGAGGACTTCGAGAACATGCTCAACTCCAACATCAACGTGAGCCAATATTTCACCACACGTCTCTCTCTCCACACACGTCTCTCTCTCCACACACGTCTCTCACCACACACACGTCTCTCTCTCCACACACGTCTCTCTCCCACACACGTCTCTCTCCACACACGTCTCTCTCTCTCCACACACGTCTCTCTCTCTCCACACACGTCTCTCTCTCTCCACACGCGTCTCTCTCCCACACACGTCTCTCTCTCCACACACACGTCTCTCTCCACACACGTCTCTCTCCACACACGTCTCTCTCCACACACGTCTCTCTCCCACACACGTCTCTCTCTCCACACACACGTCTCTCTCCCACACACGTCTCTCTCCCACACACGTCTCTCTCTCCACACACGTCTCTCTCTCTCCACACACGTCTCTCTCTCTCCACACACGTCTCTCTCTCTCCACACACGTCTCTCTCTCTCCACACGCGTCTCTCTCTCTCCACACGCGTCTCTCTCTCTCCACACACGTCTCTCTCTCCACACACACGTCTCTCTCTCTCCACACACGTCTCTCTCTCCACACACGTCTCTCTCTCCACACACGTCTCTCTCTCCACACGCGTCTCTCTCTCTCCACACGCGTCTCTCTCTCTCCACACACACGTCTCTCTCTCCACACACACGTCTCTCTCTCTCCACACACGTCTCTCTCTCCACACACGTCTCTCTCTCCACACACGTCTCTCTCTCCACACACGTCTCTCTCACCACACATTTAAACCTTTGTGTTCCAGGACCTGCTGATGGTGACGTACCTGTCGAATCTCACCCAGGCTCAGATCGCGCTCAACGAGAAGCTGGTGCTGCTCTGAGGAATCCTCTCGTTGTGTATTTAATTTTGTACAATTTTTGTTTTGGCCGCGAAGAAATAAAAAGAACCAAAACCAAATCCACCTTTTCTCTGTGCTTCACTATGAACGTTTTAAGACACGCACCGCACCGCGGCGTAAGCCAACTGCTAAATTAGTGGTCAAACGCGCGCCCGGCGTTTTTTTTTGTACAAGCCGTGAAGAGACTATCTAGAGCGTTTTCCAGTTTGTTTATAATATCGACGTTTTCTGTCCTTCCTGTCCAATTATTCTTAGATAAAACAGAAACCGCGCTTTTCCTCTTTTATTGTAACCTTTAACACAAACAGAATGTGAAAATTGTGTGTTTTCTGTTAATGCTGCTGTTATGAATTAAATATGGATTTATTTTTTACTTCAAAGGGATAAAGAAAATGCTAATTTAAACAAAATGAAAGGTTGAAAAATAATGGCGACTGACTGTTTTGAGACAGAATATTTGTGAATAACGTGTTTTTTAAAAATCTAAATTAGGAACTTTTGATGCCTTTTTTTGTTACTTTTTGATTGAATAATGTTGCGGTCTATGATGTGAGCGGCGTTTAAGAGTCTGTTAAGTCCAGATTTTAAAAAATAATTTACTCGCCACAATTCGTTTCTTTGAAGATGGGTCACATTTGAATATCTAGTTTTGTCATTTATAGTAAAAAAAAAAAAAAGCAACAAAAAGACCTGATTAAAGATAAAAAACAAAACTATATTTATGTCGCAAATGTGTATGATATTTTTGCACTTTTGAGTCATTTTCACATTTTAAACCCCGACAACTCCGTTTAACGACACGATAACACATTTCTGCTGAATTCGCACATTGTTTTAATATCGTTATCAGGAAATCATTTTTGTCGACGTCGCGATCGGACGAAGCGGTCAAGTGTTTCTGCTCAATTGACCGCGGTAAAAAGTATGAACTGGAATAAAAAAACACTACCACAATCAAGTTTTTTATTCACTCAAGAGAACAAAAATAATTTATCAGCTTCTTAAATATACATCCACAGTACTGCAGACACTCATGAAAAGCCTGAGATCGTTTAGTGCAAAGAGATCGCCATCGAACGCTCAAATCACAGAAATGAAGAGCTGCGGTTTGATTATTGCTGATTTGTGTAGTATTTTGATAAAAGGTCTTGGTTGAACCGTGACTTAAGCGTAAAATACAACGTCGCATTAAAAACAGAATGAAGAAGGCCGTTTCTCCCAGCAATATTATCATTTATCATGCTAAAGTAATGCGTACTGCGTTTTGAGGCGCGTTCTTCGATGTGCTCCACGTTCAGTAAAAGGATTATACCGCCATCAGTCCTTGCCGTTGAAACTCGTCGCTGTGTTTTGGGCGAGACGTTTCCCCCTAGTGCACGGTGACTGCGTCTCACACGGGCAGTGTTCTTATTTTGTTGGGGATAAACTGTTTAACGCACGAACCACAGCAGAAAAGAGCGTGAGTTGGATGCAGTTTGGGCAGTAAATAAAGAGCTTTGTCTCGCTTTTTAGTACCTTACGAGCTTGTTCTTCTTTTTTGCGCATTTTAGGTCAGATCATAGAGATGTATAACCTTTTAGTCGACTGATTGTTGCACCACGATCATCTTTAGTTGATCACAGGACTCGATATTACTTCATGGGATTGTTTCGTCTTAGATACGATCAGTTACTGGAGCTGTAGCTGACTAAAGACGTGTCCTGTGCGTCCGTTTGTCTCCATGGCGCTGGCCAAAGAAGTATTTGTACTTTACTTCGTTACTGTGCTAAGTAAAGTACAGATGCATGTCAAATCTACCATTTCTGGCAACTTTTTACTTGTACTCGTTACTTTTTGACCCAAGTATCTGCACTTTCTCCTCTTTAAATGATCAGAACTAGTACAAAAAGTAGTCGTAGTTCTGTTGAAGGGAATAGTACATAGAACAAGCTAATGATGATCAATTAACAACATCCCAGTCAATCGATACCTTCAAAAGAAGTATAAAACATTCAAAAGGAAGTATAAAACACGGCTCGTTACTGGCTTTAGCTCTTCAGCTAAATGAACTCTGTGGGGAAGTATCATGTCCGTGGCTTTACTTTTACATAACCTTCATTTAACAAGCTCAAATATAGACAAAAAACAACTTTTTACCACTTCTAAGTCTAATTAGTTGTAATTCATTCATTTAAAACTCATAATTCAAATTGAATATATTTTTAACACCCAGTCAACTCTATTTTTTAAGTACATTTACGATGGTGTACTTTTGTACTTTTACCCATGTCAAGTAGTTTCAGCTTTACTTTGACTTTAACCAGACAATGTTGTACTTTTTACTAGAGTAGTGAACTTCAGTACTTTTGCCAGCTCTGAGTACTTTTAAACGGTCCAGTCACTTTACAAATCTCACTCCGGGCTTTAGTTTTTCTGCTGTGGTTCGTTTAAATCCTAATGATCCTGTTAAAAACGACTCGTCAACTAATTAAATGTGGGTCGACTTAAGGCACAGTCCTAGTTATTAGTTTAACGATTCATATTTCTGCTCGTTCCTGTTTAAATCTCACATGTGGACGGAATCTTATCAATAAATCGGTGAGAAAATACGCCTTCAGAAACAGTATTTTGCAGTCTTTCACCGCCACATTCGCCAAACGCAGAAGTCACGGCTCCTCCCACATTCACCAAACGCTGAAGTCACGGCTCCTCCCACATTCACCAAACGCTGAAGTCACGGCTCCTCCCACATTCGCCAAACGCAGAAGTCACGGCTCCTCCCACATTCGCCAAACGCAGAAGTCACGGCTCCTCCCACATTCACCAAACGCTGAAGTCACGGCTCCTCCCACATTCACCAAACGCTGAAGTCACGGCTCCTCCCACATTCACCAAACGCTGAAGTCACGGCTCCTCCCACATTCGCCAAACGCAGAAGTCACGGCTCCTCCCACATTCGCCAAACGCAGAAGTCACGGCTCCTCCCACATTCACCAAACGCTGAAGTCACGGCTCCTCCCACATTCACCAAACGCTGAAGTCACGGCTCCTCCCACATTCACCAAACGCTGAAGTCACGGCTCCTCCCACATTCGCCAAACGCAGAAGTCACGGCTCCTCCCACATTCGCCAAACGCAGAAGTCACGGCTCCTCCCACATTCACCAAACGCTGAAGTCACGGCTCCTCCCACATTCACCAAACGCAGAAGTCACGGCTCCTCCCACATTCGCCAAACGCAGAAGTCACGGCTCCTCCCACATTCGCCAAACGCAGAAGTCACGGCTCCTCCCACATTCACCAAACGCTGAAGTCACGGCTCCTCCCACATTCACCAAACGCTGAAGTCACGGCTCCTCCCACATTCGCCAAACGCAGAAGTCACGGCTCCTCCCACATTCGCCAAACGCAGAAGTCACGGCTCCTCCCACATTCACCAAACGCTGAAGTCACGGCTCCTCCCACATTCACCAAACGCTGAAGTCACGGCTCCTCCCACATTCACCAAACGCTGAAGTCACGGCTCCTCCCACATTCACCAAACGCAGAAGTCACGGCTCCTCCCACATTCGCCAAACGCAGAAGTCACGGCTCCTCCCACATTCACCAAACGCTGAAGTCACGGCTCCTCCCACATTCACCAAACGCTGAAGTCACGGCTCCTCCCACATTCACCAAACGCTGAGGTCACGGCTCCTCCCCCTTGACAGTCTTTTTCTCGGCCGGTCCTCGTCTGAACATCTTCTCGGCGGCGGCGTAGCCCTGCACCGCGCCGCCGTACACCCGGTCGCCCGTCGTCTTGGCGATGTGGGCGGCGCGCTCGGGGTAGTACATGGACGCGCTGACGGTCATGAGCGCGGCCGGGTACGCGAGCCGCTTGACCCGCGAGCCTCGGGCCAGAAACAGGCCCAGGATGCCCGTGAAGCCGACCACGCCCGCTTTGGGGTAGAAGTCCTTCGGGGGGTCGCTCAGGAAGGCGTAGGCCTCTTTTCCCGCCCGCAGGCCGCGCTGGACTCTGGGTTTGATTTGGCCGAACGTCCCGCGGCACCAGGAGACGGAGGGCTCCACCCACCTGAGGCAACGGGAAGAACTACAGTCACAATGTACTTCATGTACTTCATGTACTTCATGTACTTCATGTACTTTAGGAGTCGAGAAACTAAGAGTATCCATATTATGGTAATCGTTCTGAGTGTAGAACTAAATACAGTATATAAATAATACTAAATTCTGTATATAAATAGTACTTTTGTGGTTCTGAGTGTAGGACTAAATACAGTATATAAATAATACTAAATAAAATATATAAATAGTACTTGTGTGGTTCATAGTGTAGGACTACAGTATATATAATAACACTAGAGTACATATATAACACTAGAGCACCCCCGCACTGACCCCGGTCACCGCACTGACCCCCGGCACTGACCCCCGCACTGACCCTCGCACTGACCCCCGTACTGACCCCCGCACTGACCCTCGCACTGACCCCCGCACTGACCCTCGCACTGACCCCCGCACTGACCCCGGTCACCGCACTGACCCTCGCACTGACCCTCGCACTGACCCCGGCACTGACCCCCGGCACTGACCCCCGCACTGACCCCCGGCACTGACCCCCGCACTGACCCCCGCACTGACCCCCGCACTGACCCCCGCACTGACCCCCGGCACTGACCCCCGCACTGACCCCGGTCACCGCACTGACCCCCGCACTGACCCCCGCACTGACCCCCGGCACTGACCCCCGCACTGACCCCCGCACTGACCCCCGCACTGACCCCCGCACTGACCCCCGCACTGACCCCGGTCACCGCACTGACCCCCGCACTGACCCCCGCACTGACCCCCGGCACTGACCCCCGCACTGACCCCCCGCACTGACCCCCGCACTGACCCCGGTCACCGCACTGACCCCGGCACTGACCCCCGCACTGACCCCCGCACTGACCCCGGTCACCGCACTGACCCCCGCACTGACCCCCGCACTGACCCCGGTCACCGCACTGACCCCCGCACTGACCCCCGCACTGACCCCGGCACTGACCTCCGCACAGTGGCCACAGCCTCCTCGATCTGACCCGGTTCGGGCTGTATAAAGTGTCCGTTTGGCTCCGGGGCCGTGTACAGAGACAGCTCGTCCCGGTGTAACGGAGACACGGGCTCTGTCTCGTCGGTCCCGGCGGCAGACAGCACCGGGAGCGGACACGGACCCGACACGAGACGCATTTTGGGCTCCGGTTTGTGGATATTTGAGCCTGTCACCTTCACAACGTGATCCGCGCGAGCCATGCGTGTGTACGGGCGCCGCGGAGGGACACGAGGAGGGAAACGCGCGATTCGCCTTTTGTGGCATGTGTTTTAATTTAGATATGAGAAATAAAAAAATAAATGTATTTATTCATGAGTTTCAGCTTCTTGTTTTATGTTAATATTTGATTTAGTCGTTTGTTTAACTTTCTTTTTTTTAACGTGTTTTTTTATTTTTTTTATTTTAGAAGATGACAAAATTATAGATATAGGAAATTATTTAACTAAAATAAATCATCAACTGTGATTTTTTTTCTGTGTGTAAATCAGCAAAAAATGATAATACATACAATTATTTAACACATTTTTCTAATTATTTTTCTTAATTATTTTTCGAATTTTTATGTAAAACTGATGCTTTGAAGATATTTTGTTGATGAAAAAGGAAATAAAATAGTATATTACAGATTTTTTTCATTTTGTGTGCTAATAAGCAAAAGGAATCACAATAAAATACTAAATCAAGTGGTGAGACAGTCAAATCCATTACTCTTCCAAGATAAATATGTTCGTAAAGTTTCACAATTAAAACAATTCAACTAAATACATTTGTTTAACCACATAAACACAAACATAAATCATATATTTTGTACTCGTAATAATCGTAATGTCCCTCTTTTCATTTGCACTTTTCACCCACATAAGATTATCGTGTTCTCTTGCGCCCTCTGCTGCCCACCACGAGCCCCTACACCACTGGTGTCTAGTGACGTCAGCGGGGATAGCGGTTACCCGGGAAACGGGTCGTCAACAGCAACAGCTGTGGGTAGGTAGCAGGGTGGCAGGAGTTTAGCTTTAAGCGCAGGAATCTCTGAACCAAAGTGTGTAGTAGTTGTTGTTGTTGTTGTTGTTTATGTTGTTGTTGTTTAAATAAGTTTATCAGGAGTTTGTTTGGTAAAAGAAGAACGTTTAAAATGGAGATTGTCGGATGTTCGTCTCTGCAAAACCTCCAGGCGCTGTCGACTTTGTTAAACCCACAACCAGAGCCGGAAGACGAGGACGGCGAGGTAAAGCTAACGTTAGCATTCTAAAATTAAAGTTAGCATGGTAAAGTTAAAGTTAGCATGGTAAAGTTAAAGTTAGCATGGTAAAGTTAGCATGGTAAAGTTAGCATGGCAAAGTTAAAGTTAGCATGGTAAAGTTAGCATGGTAAAGTTAAAGTTAGCATGGTAAAGTTAAAGTTAGCATGGTAAAGCTAACGTTAGCATTCTAAAATTAAAGTTAGCATGGTAAAGTTAAAGTTAGCATGGTAAAGTTAAAGTTAGCATGGTAAAGTTAGCATGGTAAAGTTAGCATGGCAAAGTTAAAGTTAGCATGGTAAAGTTAGCATGGTAAAGTTAAAGTTAGCATGGTAAAGTTAAAGTTAGCATGGTAAAGTTATAATGGTAAAGTTAAAGTTAGCATGGTGAAGTTAGCATGGTAAAGTTAAAGTTAGCATGGTAAAGTTAGCATGGTATAGTTAGCATGGTAAAGTTAAAGTTAGCATGGTAAAGTTAGCATGGTAAAGTTAAAGTTAGCATGGCAAAGTTAAAGTTAGCATGGTAAAGTTATAATGGTAAAGTTAACGTTAGCATGGTAAAGTTAACGTTAGGCATAATAAAGTTTAAGTTAGCATGATAAAGTTAACGTTAGCATGATAAAGTTAACGTTAGTATGGTAAAGTTAACGTTAGCATGGTAAAGTTAAAGTTAGCATGGTAAAGGTAAAGTTAGCATGGTAAAGCATGATTAAGTTAAAGTTGGCATGGTAATGTTAAAGTTAGCATGGTAAAGTTAAAGTTAGCATGGTAAAGTTATTGTTAGCATGGTAAAGTTAAAGTTAGCATGGTAAGTAAAGTTAAAGTTAGCATGGTAAAGTTAAGGTTAGCATGGTAAAGTTAAAGTTAGCATGGTAAAGGTAAAGTTAGCATGGTAAAGCATGATTAAGTTAAAGTTAGCATGGTAACGTTAAAGTTAGCATGGTAAAGTTAAAGTTAGCATGGTAAAGTTATTGTTAGCATGGTAAAGTTAAAGTTAGCATGGTAAGTAAAGTTAAAGTTAGCATGGTAAAGTTAAGGTTAGCATGGTAAAGTTAAAGTTAGCATGGTAAAGGTAAAGTTAGCATGGTAAAGCATGATTAAGTTAAAGTTAGCATGGTAACGTTAAAGTTAGCATGGTAAAGTTAAAGTTAGCATGGTAAAGTTATTGTTAGCATGGTAAAGTTAAAGTTAGCATGTAAGTAAAGTTAAAGTTAGCATGGTAAAGTTAAGGTTAGCATGGTAAAGTTAAAGTTAGCATGGAAAAGCATGATAAAGTTAAAGTTAGCATGGTAACGTTAAAGTTAGCATGGTAAAGTTAAAGTTAGCATGGTAACGTTAAAGTTACCATGGTAAAGTTAAAGTTAGCATGGTAACGTTAAAGTTAGCATGGTAAAGTTATAGTTACGGGAGCTCTGGGAGTACGGGGTCCGGGGCCCTTTGCTCAGGGCTGTCTGGTCCCTGTATGACCGGAGCAGGAGCTGTGTTCACTGCAGTAAGTCAGACCTGTTCCCAGTGCATGTTGGCTGCCCTTTGTCACCGGTTCTGTTCATAGTTTTTATGGACAGAATTTCTAGGCGCAGTCAGGGGTCGGAGGGTGTGGTCAGGGGTCGGAGGGTGTGGTCAGGGGTCGGAGGGTGTCCGGTTTGGGGACCACAGGATCTCATCTCTGCTGTTTGCAGACGATGTTGTCCTGATGGCTCCATCAAACCCGGACCTGCAAC
This sequence comes from Eucyclogobius newberryi, assembly GCF_026437365.1. NCBI lineage: Eukaryota > Metazoa > Chordata > Actinopteri > Gobiiformes > Gobiidae > Eucyclogobius > Eucyclogobius newberryi. The sequence continues at coordinate 3,919,723 of NW_027315746.1, read as the reverse complement.
ATGCACTGGGACGGTTTGCAGCCGAGTGTGAAGCGGCTGGGATGAGAATCAGCTCCAAATCCGAGGCCATGGTTCTCGACCGGAAAAAGGTGGCTTGCCCTCTCCAGGTGGGTGGGGAGTCCTTGCCCCAAGTGGAGGAGTTCAAGTATCTCGGGGTCTTGTTCACGAGTGAGGGAAGGATGGAGCGTGAGATCGACAGGCGTATCGGTGCAGCGGCTGCAGTGATGCAGTCGCTGCATCGACCGTTGTGGTGAAGAAGGAGCTGAGCCGAAAGGCAAAGCTCTCGATTTACCGGTCGGTCTACGTTCCTACCCTCACCTATGGTCATGAGCTTTGGGTAGTGACCGAAAGAACAAGATCGCGGATACAAGCGGTCAAAATGAGTTTCCTCCGCCGGGTGGCTGGGCGCTCCCTTAGAGATAAGGTGAGGAGCTCGGCCACACGGGGGGAGCTCGGAGTAGAGCCGCTGCTCCTCCACGTCGAGAGGAGCCAGCTGAGGTGGCTCGGGCATCTGTTCCGGATGCCTCCTGGGCGCCTCCCTCGGGAGGTGTTTCAGGCATGTCCCACCGGGAAGAGGCCCCGGGGAAGACCCAGGACACGCTGGGGAGACTATGTCTCTCGGCTGGCCTGGGAACGCCTCGGGATCCCCCCGGAGGAGTTAGAGGAAGTGTCTGGGGAGAAAGAAGTCTGGGAGTCCCTGCTCAGACTGCTGCCCCCGCGACCCGGCCCCGGATAAAGCGGCAGAAGATGGATGGATGGAAGTTAAAGTTAGCAAGTGCAGGCGTGCGTTGACAAGTTAGCCTAGTTAGCTAGCTAGTGGTTAAGTTCAAATGTGTGGAAGTGAAGGGACATTTATCTACATAACCACGCATTGGGTAAAATAGGGGGCAGCGCCGTGTAGCTATGTTTATTAAAGAGCTCTGTTCTTAACTTCCCTCATACTTATATTTCTATTTTGGGGAATTCTTCTTCATTTTTGTCATTGTTAAAGTTCAGGATCTTATAAGTTTTCTTGTCATGTTGTTGTTTTTGGATTATGGTTAAAGTCTATATGATGTTCTCCTGTTTTTCTAATTATGACTTAGCTTTGTAGAATTAAACTTGTGATTAATATTAATACAGTTTTACTTCTGTTAAGTTTCAGTTTGTGAAGAAATTCTGAAAAACAAGAGTTTAAAATGACAGGAAGTCGAGCAGAATCCCTCTGTGATGTCATCAGTGTGCGACACAGAGACAGTTAGTTTAAACCATGGTTGGACTAAATAAACGTGATTTATGGTCTTATTGTGTGTCAGGTCAGAACTGTTGTGTCGTTTATGTGGAGTTTGGTTGCTAGGTAACAGCTGTGGACTCACCTCTGCCCGTGTCATGTGTGTGTGCACGTCCAACCAGGAAGTACAATTAGAAACAAAAATGGTCAAATTGGGGACAAATGGGCAAAATGCTGTGTAAAATGTGAAATATAATCAGTAAAAAGACATTCATGTGAAGTAAAGTAGCTGTTTCTTATGAAGGTTATTTTGTGTTTTGACACGATCGATTTTTTTTGACATCCAATTAACTTTTTTTTTTTTACATCGAATTAGATTTTTTTTACATACATTTTTTTTTACATCGAATTTACTTTATTTATTTTTTTTACATCAAATTAGATTTTTTTTCTACATCGAATTTTTTTTACATTGAATTGGATTTTTTTTTTTGACATCGCATATTTTTTGACAACGTATATTTTTTGACATTGTATACACTTTTTGACATGGATTTTTTTTTAACATGGAATTTAAAAAAAAAGTTTTACATCAAATTTTTTTTTACATCGATTTTTTTTAAAATGTAATCGTGTTTATATACAATGAATATTTTTATTAGATTCGATGTCAGGAAAAAAAGAATTCGAGGTAAAAAAAAAAATCGATTGGTAATAAAAACACAAAATCGTGTTGTTTCCCTCTGGCAGACGCTGAACGCTGCTGCACGACTGGGACCTGGAAACATCGGACCCAAACCCACAGAGGGCCCGCCAGGTAACACGTCCCACATGTCGCCATAGCAACACATTTGTTCACGTCACGTTCCCCTCTGTAGTCACGGGCGCCGGCGTCTCTCGCGGTAAAGACATCTGGAGCGAGGAGGAAGTGGCAGAAGGGTCGCAGTTTGACGACCTCGGCGACCCTCGACCTCAGCCAGAGTAAGACTGTCATGTGACCCGTCGTAACCATGGGTCGTAACCGCGGGCGATCTCAAACCTTCCTCTCCGAGCAGATACGAGGTCATCCTGAAACAGAGCGTCGGGACCGAAGACGTGTTCCTGGGCCTGAGCGGAAAAGACCCCTCGTCCATGAGCTGCGAGGCTTTACGGGTAACGTCTGTGAAACGGCTCATGGTTCACGTGACATGACAACAGTCGTCCATGAGCTGCGAGGCTTTACGGGTAACGTCTGTGAAACGGCTCATGGTTCACGTGAAAATAAATAAAATAAATAAAATAAATAAAATAAATAAAATAAATAAAATAAATAAAATGAATAAAATAAATAAAATAAATAAAATAAATAAAATAAATAAAATAAATAAATGAATGAAATAAAAAGCATATAATTGTAGCTGTGATTTTAGTCTACAAAAATAAAATAAACCAAAAGTGCACAATACTCATAAATAATTATATGCTAAATAAAAATGTACTCACGTATATGATGTTTTATTAAATGTATTTTAATGTCAGGTGAAAGTCAAGCTTCCCGGCACCAGAGCGGCTGATGTGGTCTTAGACGTAAAAGAGACCTTTCTGGATCTGCGGACACCAAAATAGTGAGCCACATTTTGACTTACTTTGTCCATGTTTGGTGTTATTCCCAATCTTACGTTCTCAGTTTGACGTTTGTGTTGTTCTCGTCTCTCTCAGTAAGCTCGGCCTGCATCTGCCACACCCGGTGCTCGGTCGGGAGGGAACAGCGCAGTTCTTCAGTGAAAAAGAGGAGCTGGAGGTGACTTTACAGATGAAACGACCTCTGGACTTCATCAGCGGGAAATAAAAACATATTCCTCTGGCTGAATGTAACTTGAAGATGATGTTTTTGACCAGTTCATGTACATAGATTGAATGTTTACCCTAAAAAAGTTTCAAACCGGTTTAGGGACTGGTAATAAAATAAACAACTTTAGCTGTCTATTGCCTTTGATTCTTTGATAAGTTTGAGTTTAATGTATTTATTTTACTACTGTTTCATATTTACAGCTGCAAGGAACTCATTTTTCATAGTACAAATCTGACACAAATCATCAGGTTGAGTTCTTGAATATTTATTTTTTTAATTCACTTTTATTAAATGAACAAATTACAAACAAATCAGGTACTGTGCGATAAATACAATATAAAACATATAGGTTCAATTGCTGTAAACAAATCAAACAGAAAAATACATGTATGTCATCTCAAAATAAATATACAGGACAAAAGACGAAACATTTTGCACGTTTGTCTCCAGTTTGACAATTTTTTGTAAACGTTTTTAATTGTACTTCCTGGTTGGACACGAGCAGCAATTATGACACAGGTAGAGGTGAATCCACAATCCGTTACCTAGCAACCAGACTATAAACAAGAGCCAAAATCCACACCCAATAATACCATATAACAGCTTTATTTTGTTGAATGATGGTTTAAACTGTCAGAAAAGTGTCAGTTAAGTGCAAACTGTAACATGTCGCACACTGATGACATCACAGAGGGATTCCTGTCATTCTAAACTCTAAATTCCAAATTTCCTTAACTTACTTTACTTTACTTAACGCAAGTAAAACTATGATAAATATATACCACAGGCGCTATACCAACAAACTAAGTCATAATTAGAAAATAGGAGAACCTTCATTTCGACTTTTAATACATTTTTGACTTGACAAAGGAAAGCGAGTGATGGAAAAGTCATAAAACCCATCTCTAGCATCCTCCATCCGCGCGGTCCTCTCTCCTCCGGAGACTAAGCAGCCTCCGCAGCCTCGCCCGCCGCCGCCACACCCTCTCCTCCTCTCCTCCTCTCCTCCTCACCACGCGCCGCAGGAGGAGCCCATCACATGACGCCGCTCTGCCCCGGCTCTCGCGGCTCCATCGGCGGTTCTTGCAGCGGCGCGCTCTCCCCCCCTCCGGTTCTCTCTCGTCGACACCGGTCGTTCTCCTCCTGCCCGCGCCCCCCGGCTCCGGCTCGCTCTCTCTCGGCATGGCGGACGGAGAGAGGTCGCCGCTCCTGTCGGACCTCGGGGACGGAGCCCTCGGCAGCGGCGGCGGCATCGACGGCGGCCCCAACAAACCCCAAAGTGAGTGAGCCATCCTCGGGTCCGTTTGCTCCCATCATCCGCCCCGACTCTGTTAGCATGTTAGCATCCGTTAGCATCTCATGTTAGCACTCCCGGTTAGCATCCTGCCCCACAAACACACATTTTATCAGCTTATAATGAAAACATCAGATAAAACATATTATTTAATGAATTGCGTTGCGTGTTATGTTAAAGAATATAGCAAATAAACATTCTTCGTGACGTTTAAGCCTTATGTTAGCCTTAGCATGTTAGCAAATTGCAGCCTAACCCGGCAAATGTCCATGTTTAACACTACATTAAAAGCTATTTCTCATCACTGCTTAATGCATATTATATTTCCTTAAACAGATGCATTGCCATTGCGTTTTTAAAGTCCAAAATGTTGTATGATTTGTGGAAATATGTTTAAATTGCACGTCTCTGTAGCTAGCATCCAAAAACACCTGACTTGATTGACATCCGATTGCGCCATTGTGGGGCTATCTGTCAGACAGCGCGGGCCAATCGCAGCTCGCGGGGGGCGGGACATAGTATTTACAATGAATTAATAATAAGAGACATAAACTGGGCTATTGGCTTTCTGTTCAGTCTGTTGCATCATAGACTTCCTCAAGAACGATCTATTTCAGCTGTTTTATGTCTGTAGTTCGCTAATAGAATAGATTTTGGACTTTTTATAACTATTTTAAGATGCTGAGTACTAAACCGAGGGCTCCAAGGTCTATCACCTAAAATACTGCAATTATTAAAGTAATATATTTCCCTTTAAACATGTTCTGTAATGAATTAGAATCTTATATTAATTTATCAGTCTTTTCTCGAATGTTAGCGCTTTTGGACGTGTTGAAAATATGAACTTTAGAACAGGATCATGCTTTCAAAACACAAGTCGCAAATCAAAATTAATATGAATCAGTAAATATTGTCACTTTAGCCCTGCTTAGCTTTCATTTTTAAAAGTATTCTGACACTAAAGTGAAATGTAGAGACGTGGCACGTTATCGAGTAGTTTTTCGTTTATTCTTTAAAGATATTTGTTGTTATGTGACTCAGACTCACTTTAGAAGAGTCTTTAGCCGCTCTGACTCATTAAAGTCTGATGATTGTGAAGAACGAGTGCATTGATTTCTGCAGCAGCAAACAAACGTCCCATCTGCTGTTCCAGCTTCCTGTTATCTGCAACATTTTGAAGACTTTTTCCCAGTCAAAAGATGTATTTTGTCTTGAATTGTAAATCGCCATGACAACAGCCCTAATGTCTTAAACTGGTGGATAAATTAAAACACTGAGGTAATGAATGCTCAGCCTGATATCTGATACTAATCTGGAGTTGGCCGTGAGTTGGCCGTGAGTTGGCCTTGAGTTGGCCTTGAGTCGGCCGTGAGTCGGCCGTGAGTCGGCCGTGAGTCGGCCGTGAGTCGGCCGTGAGTCGGCCGTGAGTCGGCCGTGAGTCGGCCGTGAGTCGGCCGTGAGTCGGCCGTGAGCCCGTCGTGAGCCCGTCGTGAGCCCGTCGTGAGCCCGTCGTGAGTCCGTCGTGAGTTGGTGACCCTCTGAGGGTTCAGAGTTGGTGACCCTCTGAGGGTTCAGAGCTGCCCTCGCGCTCCTCTGGGTGCTGTGTGTTTATCATGAACTGCACATAAAATAACTCCACATTCCTGTTGTTTCTAAAGCTTCTTTCACTGGAACTCGAGACCAAATCTGATTACAGCGTTAATCGTGCCATAACACGTCACGGTCATGGGAATTCAGACTATTTCAGCTGCTTCAGTAACTCCTCTGGAAACTACTACTACTACTAGTACTACTACTGCTACTGCTACTACTACTGCTACTACTGCTACTACTGCTACTACTGCTACTACATCTGCTACTACTAGTACTACTATTACTACTGCTACTACATCTGCTACTACTAGTACTACTATTACTACTACTACTACATCTGCTATTGCTACTACTACTACATCTGCTACTAGTACTACTACTGCTACTGCTACTACTACTGCTACTGCTACTGCTACTACTGGTACTACTGCTACTACATCTGCTACTACTAGTACTACTATTACTACATCTGCTATTGCTACTACTACTACATCTGCTACTAGTACTACTACTGCTAATACTACGACTCCTACTCAATCCAGGATGAGTTCAAGTTAAGCCTATATAATAATAACAAATAATAATACTAATTATTAAAAACACAAACTTAAGTTTGTTTTGTTCAGTTCAGGATGAGTTGCTTCAGTTGCACAGACTTCTTTTATTACTGATACTTAATGGTAAAAGTCAGCAAAGTGATACAGACATGTGTTTTAATACTTTGTTCGAATTATAAAAAAATATATAATTAGACAAATAAGAAATGTTAATTAACCTTATCTCCCTAGTTTAAATACATTCGTACAACGATCACAGCTGAAGTCTGTCATATCTTTTGTATTTGATGAGTACTTTTGTTCCCTCTGGATGAGAACAGCTCGCAGCTTATGTACAGACTGTGATTACCTGAGAAACAGCTCTAAAGTGAAGAGAATGTTGTCAAAATCTGATCTGGAGTTGATCATCCGCGCTTTCATCTGCTCTCGTCTTTCTTCTTGTTTAATAAGTCGACTCTACAAAGACTTCAGCTCTTCAAAACTCAACAGACTTTACTCCAGTTGTATCATCTCTCCTCCGGCCGATTGATTTTAAACGTTTAAACAGACACACATTGCTGTCCTGCCGAGCTCTGCCACAGTCTCTGGACCCCTGACCAAAGCTCTCTGGACCCCTGACCAAAGCTCTCTGAACCCCTGACCAAAGCTCTCTGGACCCCTGACCAAAGCTCTGTGGTCCTCTGACCGATCAAAGCTCACTGGACCTCTGACCAAAGCTCTCTGGACCTTCAGTAAGATGTCTTTTTAACAGACGGTCTCTCTTTAACCCTGTTCCCCGCAGGTTTCCCGCCGTTCCCCAGCCCCACGGCGCCCTCGGTCCTCCTGGGCGAGGACCCTCCGCCGTACTCTCCGCTCACGTCTCCGGAGAGCGGCTCGGCTCCGGTCATCAGCTGCAGGGTCTGTCAGAACCTCATCTCCGTGGAGGGGAAGATCCACCAGCACGTGGTCAAGTGCGGCGTGTGCAACGAGGCCACGGTGAGCACGCGCGTCGAGATTCCCCACTTTGAGTCACATTCAACCTGAGCATTACCAGATTCTACTGCGTAATCACACAAACGATGGTCTCTTGAAACGGCAACAGATACTGAGACGATACTCTTATTCTAATATCTATTTTACTCTTTAAAGATGTAATTTAAGTTAAAACACAATGTTTAACCGCTGATAAACCAAAGCAAACCGGCTTTATCAAAAAATAAACCTCATGAAACTGTATAACTCTGGCAATAGAACAGACACAAACAAAAAACACTGCCAAATATTATAGATAGAGCCAGAGTTTCTCAGGAGAGTTTTCTTTTAGTAAATGTTGTGAGGCTGGCGTTCCTCCCAGAGACAGCAGGGGGCGACGACGGGCACTTCAAACGCCCCGAAAACACATATCGAACCATCACAGGGGCTCACAAAGATGTTTAATGAGGCTGAGCATAAGAATATGTCTGTTTGCCGTAACCCAACCGCCCCGGTAAAAAACTAGCCGTCTGAAAAAAATATCGGCATTTTGTCAAAATTATGCCAAACATTTTTTTTTTGTCTTACCTCGCCGACTCACTGACCGTTTTTTCCTAAAAGTGCCTTGTTGAATCATTTTGTATCACTTGAACTCGCTAGAAATATTTTAAAGCCTAAAATGAAATTAAAATGAAACTTAAGACCGTCATTGACTGTTGAAGCCTGACCCCTGGCGGTCACTGCGGGTCACTGCGGGTCACTGCCAGTCACTGCCAGAAGCAAAACATGGCGAAAATTTGGATCTTTTTTTTTTGCCTTTTTTAAAGTAAAAAAAAAAAAAAAGAGAATTTGCCTACCGACCCGCTTAAAAAATGTTGGGTCAGGTTACAGCTGCCTGAGGTGAAAATGTGACTTTGTTTTGCTTTAACAGCCGTATCGCTTACTTCTCTTCCCGTCTTGACTTCGTGCAGCATGTTCACGTTTCAGTCTCAAACGCTGCTCGTGGTTGAACTAATGCAATCACAATATTAGACCGTTTACCAGATCGTTCCGTGCCACCTCAAATCACACTGATGACATTATCCGCGCTCTCGCCTCCCAAACAATCCTTCCCCTCGCTCTTTATTAAACCGTGTTTGCACAGATCGTCGTACGCGAGCTTGTACACGTGTCCGCGTCACCGCCGCTGACTTAACTGTGACAAATCGTGCTAATTAAGAGTGACTCGCGGCGGCGGTTTAATTGTTTCTGCGGTGGACAGTGGGTGAGCCGCGCCTCGCTGTGCGGAGGGCCGGCGGCTCACGGGGGGATTGATGAAGCAGCGGGAGGCTCCCAGGAGGCTCCCAGGGCTCTCCGTCTGATCAGGTTACAGCAGGCGAGTGATTGGACGAGCGGGAGCGAGCGGAGGACGGGTTGATACAATGAGAAACAGGCTTTGAATCTGGGCGACATCAAGCGCGGTCAATCGATAAATGTGATTTTAAAGTGTAAATGAAACGGAGAACATGACGCAGAGAGGGACGCTGGGACATTAGTCTAAGGACACGGGACGCTGGGACATTTGTCCAAGGACACGGGACGCTGGGACATTTGTCTAAGGACACGGGACGCTGGGACATTTGTCTAAGGACACGGGACGCTGGGACATTTGTTCAAGGACACGGGACGCTGGGACATTTGTTCAAGGACACGGGACGCTGGGACATTTGTTCAAGGACACGGGACGCTGGGACATTTGTTCAAGGACACGGGACGCTGGGACATTTGTTCAAGGACACGGGATGCTGGGACATTTGTCTAAGGACACGGGACACTGGGACATTTGTCTAAGGACACGGGACACTGGGACATTTGTCTAAGGACACGGGACGCTGGGACATTTGTCTAAGGACACGGGACACTGGGACATTTGTCTAAGGACACGGGACGCTGGGACATTTGTCTAAGGACATGGGACGCTGGGACATCTGGTATCTGCCAACACATTTTGTTCTCCGTTTATTCTTTTACAAAGTGTCATCTAAAAAAAAAAAACAGAACAATCATTTTCCATTACATTTGGCTTGAAAATGGACAAAAAATACAACTTTATGTCCAACAAATGTAAGTTCTTTGTGTACAAATTGTGCTCTGGAAACGAGCTTGTAATTCAACGTGCTTTATAGAACAAGAAAATAATCATAAAATCACAATAAAAATGAATAAAAGCCTTGATAATTGGTATAAAACTGTACTTTTTAAATATCAGAGTGCAAGATTTGACCCTAGATTTGGATATTGCCAGTGAAAAGGCCCAAATGTAAATCTGGTCACACACAAATCAGCATCAGTAATAATAATAATGGACCACGTTGTTGCTGTTGTTGACGTTTGCTAACGCCGCGCTCTTGTGCCCGCAGCCCATTAAGAACGCTCCCGCAGGAAAGAAGTACGTGCGCTGTCCCTGTAACTGTCTGCTCATCTGCAAAGTGACGTCCCAGCGGATCGCCTGCCCGCGCCCGTACTGGTGAGTCCGCCCCGCACGCCTCTGTCCAATCCACGGGGAAACGTACCGTATTGTCTGGAGTATAAGTCGCACCAGCCAAAAATGCATAATAGAGAAGAAAAAACACATATAAGTCGCACTGGAGTATGAAATGCGGTTGCAAGTGTGGAAATAACAAATAATATCACATATAAGTCGATCTGGAGTACAAGTATAAATGTAAGTATAAGTCACAAACCCCGACCAAAATATGAAAAAAAAAGTGTGATTTATAGTCTGGAAAATACGTTGTTTTTTTTTGTTTTTTTTCCAAACGTAGCTTTGTTGTTAAGCTTCGAGTTTAACTTCGTGTTAAGCTTTGCGTTTAGCTTTGAGTTTAGCTTCACGTTTAGCTTTGCCTTCAGCTTCGCGTTTAGCTTTGTCTTTAGCTTCTCGTTCAGCTTCTCGTTCAGCTTTGTGTCTAGCTAAACCGCATTCAGCTTCACGTTCAGCTTCGCGTTTAGCTTTGTGTCTAGCTTCGTGTCTAGCTTTGTGTCTAGCTAAACTGCGTTCAGCTTCTCGTTTAGCTTCTCGTTTAGCTTCTCGTTTAGCTTCGCGTTTAGCTTCTCGTTTAGCTTCTCGTTTAGCTTCGCGTTTAGCTTCTCGTTTAGCTTCGCGTTAAGCTTCGCGTTAAGCTTTGCGTTAAGCTTCACGTTCTGCTTTGCGATTAGCTTCGTTTTGAGCTTGTTTCGTCGTTCCCGTTCGCGAGCTCCTCTTTCTCTGAGCCTCACAAAAACACTCGTCTTCAAGTATCCCGGTCTTGTGATGTCACAGGTGGACTTCTGGACGTCTTCTGTGCCGTTTTAAAGTCCATAAATCGTCTCTAGACAGACTCGTTCTGACATCACATCACGTCCTTTACAACTGTGTGTTTACATTAGCATGTTGCGGCAAGCTAGCTTTTGTTTGTTTCCCCTACGCTGCCAGTAGAGGGAGAGCCAGCCTGATGAGGGAATGCCTGACTGGGAGAAGGTCATGCGTGTGTCCTAATACATACATTATTTTAAGAGCAAGTTTAAAGGGGCAAGAACAGAACAAACGACGATTAATCGACCAATTGTGACCAGTCGACTATAGAAATAATCATATTTTCATACGCTCCATCAATCAGACGCACACGAAAATACCTTTTACAGCAAAGACGGTGACATTAAAATGTAAAAAGAATAAGCAATTTCAGATTTTTCAGGTATTCAGGTATTTCAACCTTTATTTTGTTTCTGATGTATTTTAAAAAGTAAGGGTACAATAGAAATAAGTGCACTAATAAATAAAAATAATCATATGTTACAACTGTGTTCATAAACAGTCGAGGTGTGCTGTATTTTGCTGTATTTCGTTTATTAAATTGCATCTCATTATTATCACATTTCCTTCTTTCTTTGAGGTTTGCGTTTTTCTGTTTTACTCCTTGTATAAAACGGGAATATTCTCAACTAAGCGTTTTTTTTTTCAAGCTGCTCTCAGTATAAAGTTGCATTTCAACCTTCAAATAAGCCGTTGCCGAGCGGTTGCCAGTTACGACTTCTTCCTCGGTACAAGTCTGTGAAGGACTGATGTCTCTGCGGACTCCAAAACAAGTCGAGTGGAGAAGGACGAGGCAGAGATGGAGAGAAGGGAAGAAAGGAAAGAGCGAGCGTTTGGAGCGGGTACACGTGGCGTTCAGGGAATAAGAGGCTCGTTACGGCGCTTCACCGTCGCCACGGCAGCAGAATAGTGGTACGACTCTGCCGAGAACAAGAGTGACAGGTTTGCCGTGATCGTTTAAGTACTCGATGCAGCCCTGAGGTTTAACCGTGTGGATGTCAGAGCTTTTACCCAGCGCTTAGAGGTTTACCCAGCGCGTACAAGTTGGATCTGTGGCGGTGGAGGCCGCGCCGCCTGCTTGTTTCAGTGGAAATGTTCTTTATCTCTGTCTAGATTTAACTTATCCGTCTTGTTTTTTATTTTCATTTTCGTTTTAGTTTGTCAGAAAACGTGTATTCTTACAGTGAGCGGGCTCGCCCCTCCGCAGAGCTGACCTGATGGCGCTACCTGCTGCTCAAAAGTAAAACTACACCTGAGATAACACACTGCTAAAGGTGCACTATGTTCCTTTTCTGGTTTACCATCTGCTTGTCTCCATGGAGATAATATTGTTGACAGTTACTAATGTAACCACGGTTCTATGAATCTTGGATGACACTTTTCACTAAAGAATGCACGTTTTCTGAGCAATTAAAGCTAAAAGATGCATTTAAGGCTTTAGAAAGGATCATTCCATAGAGACCTTTTCTTCCCTGAGTGTTTGTTTGACCTGGTCTGATCCGAGTCAATGGACAGGTGTTAAATAAGCAGTAGTTTAATGAAACCTTTTAAACCCGCTCAGACCTCACCGCCGGAGCGTCTGTGCCAGAGCGGCTTTTGTGTGTTTTTATCTGGAAGCGCGCGTGAATCCGCCGCCGCCGCCGTCCTGGCAGCTCATCTGAACACGGCTGCCGCTTCTGAGCCAGAGATACGGGTCTGTTTATGCCCCGGGCGCTCAGAACCGTGCAGCGCTGCATCCGCTGAGCACCATCTCAGCCGGCGCGTCCGCGAAAACCGCATTTGGAATTAAACATCAATACAATTTGTCCGTGAAAGTCTGAAAGGTAATTGACTGTTCCGTCGCCTAAAGGTGGGATTTGGGCGCGAGGCGAAGGTTTAATCCAGAGTCTATTTAAGGTGGAAAACGGCACAGTTTAGAGGCAGTGGAGACACGGATAGCTCTGTAGTTTTAATTTAACTCAGTGGATAGACCTGTGTGTTTGTATTTTATGTTCTAAATTAATCTAAATCTCAAACTATGATGTGTTTTGTGAAGTTGTGAACACAGTTTTGTAGAAACGCTCAAATAGTGTTAATAATGACTAACATTTTCCAACGATTCAGATGTAAAACACATTTAATCTCAGTCGTTTTCATCTTGGCTGCATTGAAAGGGAGCAAAGGATCATGGGTAATCTGTTTTCTTTTCTCCTGCAACTTCACAATAAAGTATAATACAGGGCTGCAGCGATTAGTTGTGCATTGTAGACTATAAAACGTAATCAAAGTCATATTTTGGGCGTGTCTGTAGGTTTCCCCTGGCTGCACAATAGGCCCCGCCCTTTCTCATTAAATAAAGGGCAATCAATAAATTAATAAAGTCTCAATGTGCAGCAGTAATGATCATAGACAGTGTTTATTCACATGGTTTGAGCCGTGATTTAATTAAAATTGATGACTTTTTACTGTGATCAATACTTCCACAAATGTATGATTCTATTGTACATCATTAAAATTATCAACCAAATAAAGCTTTAAATATGATAACTGAAGGCTACTAGATGGATAATATTTTAAAATACAGTATATTATTGGAGAATATTCCAAAAATAAAGCATAATATTGGAGAATGTTTAAAAAATAAAATATATTATTGTAGAATGTTTAAAAAATAAAGTATATTATTGGAGCATGTTTAAAAAATACAGGAGATACATTGGAGAATGTTTACAACTAAAGTATATTATTGTAGAATATTTTAAAATGCAGTATATTATTGGAGAATCTTTTCAAAAATGCAGTATGTTATTGGAGGATGTTTAAAAGTAAAGTATATTATTGGTGAAAATTACACATTTATTCTTTTTTGACATTTTAATTCAATAATGCCACCGTCTTTGTCATAAAAGGTCTGTCTTTTCCAGATAACGATTATTAAAACACTATGATTACTTTCCAGAGCTCATGGTCGAGAACCGTTGCAGCTCTATTAGATTTATATTTCCGTTCAGATGAAACCGGGCGGTCCATAACGAACCTGCCAGTCTTGTCGCCGCGGCAGACACGGGCACAATCAGCTCTGTATTGTAATGTAAAGGTGGAGTGGCAGCTCGGGCCCCGGAGCCGTTCCAGGAGCAGGACGCCGGCTCTTTAATGAGGTTTTCAATGAGAGCGTCTCCACAGGTCAAACCGTCACACGGCCCTCGTTCACCGCAGCAGGAGTTAAAACCATGTCCACATGAGCTCAACGTTCAACAATATTCACCTTCAGGAGCCGTTTTATTCACTTATTAACTTTAAAGAGCGTTTAAACTCGCCGTAACACTGTTTCATCATCTTTTGTTCAGTCGAAATTGTATTTTGAGTGATTTCCACATTGAGTTGATCCTGCAACTGAGGCTCGAGTGCTCAGAAAGTCTATGTTTTCACCTACCCCCTAGCCCCGCCTACATCTCTGCACGTGTGTGTGTTTAGTCGGTGGAATGTCTGAATTTCACTTTCACTCTCAGGTTTGCAGTTTGTCAGTGGATGTGGTTTTCTGGCGATTTTAGATCAATATTAAGATTTACCGTATTTTCTGGACTATAAGCCGCACCTTTTTTCATAGTTTTGGCCGGGGTGCAACTTATACTTATATTATTTGTTATTTTCACACTTGCAACCGCATTTCATACTCCAGTGGAACTTAAATATGTTTTTTTCTTCTCTGTTATGCATTTTTTGGCTTGTGCGACTTATAGTCCGGAAAATACAGTACACTGACCAAAAAGATTAAAGGACAAACATTATGCATTATTTTTGTTATCAGCCTTTAAACATGCGCTTGAGAGCTTTTAGTTTGCCAACGCATCTTTTAGAACAAAACAATGTTGTTTAAAGAGTCTAAATTAACATGTGTATCTCTGAGCTTTGGCACCATCTATTGGCTGCAGAGGGACCTACACAACTTCTCAAACAATGACTAGAGAGTTCTGTTGAAGATGCTAACAATAGAAATTAGTTTGAGTCGTTTTAAGTGAAGTAACCGAGCGTCGGCAGCTTCTCACACCCAAGTATCGATATGGGGTTTGGAACTGAAAAAGCTGGATGGATTGAAGCCCTCCCCCGCACGTCTGTCTAATGGATTTCTTATTCTTTGTGTGTGTGTGTGTGTGTGTGTTTGTTTGTTTGTTTGTTCTCAGTAAGCGGATAATAAACCTGGGTCCAGTGCATCCGGGTCCGGCCAGTCCTGACCCGCAGCCGGCCGGAGCCAGAGTCTCCTGCGGACACTGCAGCAACACCTTCCTGGTACTGCAACACTTTCATACTCCTTTCACTCCAAAAATGAATATTCCTAGAGATTAAGGCCCTGACCACGCGGAGCCGACGCGTAAAGACACTTAATCCGATTCCACGTGAAGCAGGTGTTTCAGGAGTCGACACGTTTTGAAACCAGGGTCACGTGCGGAGAAATAAAGGCCATTTGTCCATTCTGATAAATGTATTTTAAGCTCCACTTTTATTGTTATTCGTAATGTTTATTGACGCACTTGACGGGGCATTGCTGTGTGAAAAGGAGGTGAAGAGCAGGGAAAACATTCAGCATATTTTGTCAACCAGGAATAGAGGATAAATATTTGCTCAACTACAAAGCAGCAGAACCAACTTATTTGTGCAGGTTTCCTTTTCGGGCGGGGCCAGAGAGAAAACCATTGTATTATGATGCGTGTTATTGACTTATTAAGCATAAAGCAGGAGAATCCCAATAAACCTTTTTAAATGAACAATATTTAAAACATGAGCTACAATAAATAAATAACATTATGTTTAATACGTGCTTAATTGGTAATACTTTAATTATTTAAAAAATAAATCATGTTTTAATCATTTTCTCATACTTATTCTTATATTATTATTTATTTGTTATTATTAGTATTATATTTTTTTTATATATTTTGTTATTAGTTTTATTATTATTTTGTTATTTATTTATTTATTTTTTAAACAAATTGTAAGTCATAAACGCTTGAACGCAGAACATGACAAGATGAAACGAGGAAGAACAAAACCCAAGACATCCAGAAACATCCATCCATCCATTTTCTACCGCTTGTTCCCTTATACGGCATAAATCCAGCGTTTATGTTAAAATGGCGAAGTCGATTGCGATACTACGATTTGATTTTAAAACGCTTGTTATTTTCAACACTATATATTATGTCACGTCCTGTAGTTGTTCTGACAAAGCTCAAGGTCCTTCTTAAAAATGTTGTCTTGCATTTTTATTAATACCGTATTTTCTGGACTATAAGTCGCACTTTTTTCATAGTTTTGGCCGGGGTGCGACTTATACTTATATTTATACTTATATACTCCGGAGCGACTTATATGTGATATTATTTGTTATTTTCACACTTGCAACTGCATTTCATACTCCAGTGCGACTTATATATGTTTTTTTCATCTCTTTTATGCATTTTTTGGCTGGTGCGACTTCCATAAAATACGGTAATACCTTTTTTTACTCTGATAATTTAGTCTCGATACGGGTTTCAGTATCGATAAATACATATACTTTTGACAACCTTATGAGTTATTTTTAGAATGAGTCGTGTTAATTTACCGTCCGTAGGAAATGAATCGATAAAAAGTCGACGTGGTCATTATCGTGGTTAAACATCAGGGTTATTGAGATATCGCCGTGCGTCCCAACATCAGTTCTTCACACGTCCCTCGATAATACACACAAGGTTTTTCAACAATATTTCAATTCATTTCTTTGTAAAACCGCGATAATAAACGTTGACATTTGCCGTTCCGCTTCACGTCTGTTTTATCCGCGCTTTTATTGGCTTTTCTCGGGCGGAGTGCAGTCCAGGCAGAGTAAATGCAGAGTTATTGGTGCTGGATCGATGGCGCCTTCTCCTCTCGGGGGCCGTAAACTCTTCCTTTGTGAAGAGGAGGGAAAGGAGAATCTAGAGGTTCTAACCACGAAACAACAGTGAAATATTTCTCTTTTTTAAGTCGCGTTTCGCTCTCAAACGGTTTGAAGTGACGTGATCCTGATGTCGAATGTAGTTCTTTGTCATGCGTTCTCTTCACTTCTTGCATTTTAGATACGCAAACACAAAGAGGCTTTTCTTCCTAATTCAATTCCTCGAAATAAGTGAATACCCGTATTTTCCGGATCGAAAAATGCATAATAGAGAAGAAAAAAACATATATAAGTCGCACTGGAGTATAAGTCTCACTGGAGTATAAGTCTCACTGGAGTATAAGTCTCACTGGAGTATAAGTCTCACTGGAGTATAAGTCTCACTGGAGTATAAGTCTCACTGCAGTATAAGTCGCATCTTTTGGGGGAAATGTATTTGATCAAATCCAGGACCAAGAACAGACATTTCATCTGTAATGCAGTTTAAAATAATAACATGAGAGAACATGGTGAATAGGTGTACGTATGCTAACGCTAACACCTTCAGCTACATGACGTATGCTAACGCTAACACCTTCAGCTACATGACGTATGCTAACGCTAACACCTTCAGCTACATGACGTATGCTAACGCTAACACCTTCAGCTACATGACGTATGCTAACGCTAACACCTTCAGCTACATGACGTATGCTAACGCTAACACCTTCAGCTACATGAGGCACAGACAGAACTGTGGTAAGTGTCTGGTATGTTAACGTAACATATGAACAGTTATTCAGATAACTATAGCATAAAGAACATGCTAACAAGTTTAGCAAAGCATCAGTTTTACCCCAAATCACTAAATCCATTGAATTCTTCTTCCTCTGTGTCACTTCTAAACAACTGCACAAACTCCAGAGGAAGAGGAAGTGCAGATTCTTCTTCTGCGTCGCTTAGAGCCTAGAGCGCCCTCTTCTGGTTGTCAGTGTGAAAATAACGAATAACATCACATATAAGTCGCTCTGGAGTATAAGTCGCACCCCGACCAAAACTAGGAAAATGCGGTAAATGAAAACCTGAATCCTGAAATGGAAAGTAAATACTGTGTGTGGTGTTTTGTCCGTCACTCACATCCTTCCGTCGGCCGATACCCGAGACGTTTGAGTGACGGCTCGCTGTGAAATGAGGCTTTAATTACAGTGCGTGTGGAGCGAGGCCGGACGCCGTTCTGTGCTGGAGCTAAACCAGAGCTAAACCAGAGCTAAACCAGAGCTAAACCAGAGCTAAACCAGAGCTAAACCAGAGCTAAACCAGGACAAAACCAGGACAAAACCAGGGCTAAACCAGGGCTAAACCAGGGCTAAACCAGGGCTAAACCAGGGCT
Organism: Eucyclogobius newberryi; assembly: GCF_026437365.1. NCBI lineage: Eukaryota > Metazoa > Chordata > Actinopteri > Gobiiformes > Gobiidae > Eucyclogobius > Eucyclogobius newberryi. The sequence goes on along the minus strand of NW_027315746.1, from coordinate 3,901,694 downwards.
AAACCAGGGCAAAACCAGGGCTAAACCAGGGCTAAACCAGGGCTAAACCAGAGCTAAACCAGAGCTAAACCAGAGCTAAACCAGAGCTAAACCAGGGCTAAACCAGGGCTAAACCAGGGCTAAACCAGGGCTAAACCAGGGCTAAACCAGGGCTAAACCAGCGCTAAACCAGGACTAAACCAGAGCTAAACTAGAGCTAAACCCGGGCTTAACCAGAGCTAAACTAGAGCTAAACTAGAGCTAAACCAGGGCTAAACCAGGACAAAAGTTTTGAACGGGTTTATTAGGGTTTATTGTCGTTTGCTTCGTTCCAGTTCGACATTTGGTGAATCCCGTTCACGAGGCCGCCTCGCTCGGAGCCTCAGAACTTCGCTCAGTTTCAATTCTCTCCATTTGTTTGAATCCGTAAATCTTCGCCGGACTCGTTCTGAGGGAGGAGTCTGCATTCATTACGACGCTGCGCTTCTGTCGTCGAGTCGCTTAAAGCTCGGGCGTCTCATTTTCAAATCGCAAAGAGGAAAAAGCGTTCAAAACGATCTAATTGGTTCTGGGCTCTCGCAGACCCTTTGGCACGTTGTTAATATTCGTATGTGTGGACTTCCATGGAAACAAAAGCGTTGGTTTCAGAGGAGCTTTTTCTGGCAGGTCAAACTGACAAAGCTCCGTCCATCCCAGCGCCGCACACGCCTCCTACTGCCAGATCTGAGATGGATGGAATAGTTTTATCAGATGCAGACGTCTGACTTTATCACAAATATAGACATACATATACATATACAGGATACTATATGGGTGCAGGGGACAAAATGTACTAATTTACAAGAAAAAAAGTCAGGCAGTTCAGCTTTAAATGGCTATTTTCATGGTTCATTCCCACTGCTGCCTGTAGATGGCAGGCTAACACCAAATCTGAGCTGCCGGAGCGCTCATGATGGAATGCGTGTACTTTTTCGTTGTTTTTAGTAAATATATTCGAGCGTGTAGAATGTTAAACACTGCGGCTTTAAGCAACTGAAACCGTTTAGACCACACCTCTACATCTACCCGTCAATCACGACGGAGGAGGTGTGGGTGGGCGGGCGTGTCCGCGTTCGAGCATCAAGCGGAGATGCGGAGAATCGCCATGAAACCATCTCTGGAGACGGGAACGAGACTCGAGTTCGACGCGCGGTGTCTTGCCCGTGTTCAGACCTGTTGCCGTGGTTTCCGAGGGCCCCGTAAACCACAGTGATGGAGTTGTTGTGTGTTTCAGTGGACAGAGTTCACAGACCGGACGCTCGCCCGATGCCCGCACTGCAGGAAAGTGTAAGTTGAGCTCGTTCGCCTCGTGCCAGTTTGTTTTTGACGGTCGCCCGCGGTGACGGACTCATGCCTGTGTTTGATGTGTGTTTTGCAGCAGCTCCATTGGTCAGCGGTATCCCAGGAGGCGGAGCTTGTGGTGTTTTCTTCTCTGTTTGCTTTTCAGCGTCTCCACGGCCGGCCTCATGGTAAGACTCGATGAACTCTGCCCTGTTTCGATTGTGTTGCAGGTTTAGTCCAGTTTCTTGCACACGTCACATGACTCGTTAGATCGTCGGGTTTGAAAATGTTCTGCCACGGCGCTCTTTGGTCAGTGTACCGCGTGGCGTTTCAGGTGGAGGGTCGGCCGCCTGCTCGTTCGCTCAGTCGCCTCTCCACCGATCTGACCTGTAACGTGGCCTGACGGCGCCCCCTGCCTGTCTTTACGCGCCACTCTCGCCTTTACTCACACATTCTGTTCATTTTTATTTACATTTGACATGATTTTGATTTCATTTGTTGTTATTTGTTAAGATTTTGTCCCAAAAATATGACATTGATGAAGTTTATTTAGCAAAACTCTACTTTCTATCATATTATAACATACAACACTGGGGATACATGCTCGTTACACGTTTAGATAATAAGAACATTAAATTTGATCTTGCTTTTTGACTCTTTACCCTTAAAATCATGTCTTCTCTACAGTTCAGTGTTGCTTGTGGCCAGCAGAGGGCAGAAGAGCCACGTCCTCCTCTTCATCACGCACAGCCCACAGAGAATAAAACCCTCTTATTATTGACTGTGGTGCAAATTGCTCCCACATTCCTATATTCGACGCGTCAGGTTTTCATTGAAATTATGTCACGCAGAGGCGGATTTAGTCGTGTCGCCGACGCGTGGGTCAAACGCTCGATGGTCTGATGTCTGTGTGAGGGGGGCAGTGTGAGGGGGGGGCGTGTGAGGGGGGCTGTGTGAGGGGGGCTGTGTGAGGGGGGCTGTGTGAGGGGGGCCGTGTGAGGGGGGCTGTGTGAGGGGGGCCTGTGTGAGGGGGGCCTGTGTGAGGGGGGCCTGTGTGAGGGGGGCCGTGTGAGGGGGGCCGTGTGAGGGGGCCTGTGTGAGGGGGGCCTGTGTGAGGGGGGCCGTGTGAGGGGGGCCGTGTGAGGTAGGTGTGTGAGGGGGGCCGTGTGAGGGGGGCCTGTGTGAGGGGGGCCTGTGTGAGGGGGGCCGTGTGAGGTAGGTGTGTGAGGGGGCCGTTTGAGGGGGGGTCTGTGTGAGGGGGGGTCTGTGTGAGGGGGGGGTCTGTGTGAGAAGGGGTCTGTGTGAGGGGGGGGCATTTGAGGGGGGGGGCTGTGTGAGGAGGGGTCTGTGTGAGGGGGGGGGCGTTTGAGGGGGGGGCTGTGTGAGGAGGGGTCTGTGTGAGGGGGGCGTGTGAGGGGGCTGACGGGGCAACGCTTAATTCCCTTTCTCTGCTTAATTAGAGGAAATGAAATGATTTTTTTTTATGCTGAAATAATCAAATCAAATCAATTTATTTTTGTAAGGCCCAAAATCACAACAACAGTTGCCTCTGAGGGCCACAGGGAGAAATGAATCAACAATGTCTGTGGTGGCGATGGAGTCAGACAATGTCTGTGGTGGCGAGGGACGATGTCCCAGGGTCCTCTGTCCTTAGACTCTACTTCTCGGCCAGGAAAAACTACAAAAAAAAACCTCTTTGGGAAAAAAGCGTAGAAACCTGGAGGAGTTCCAGTGAAGGAGAGATCCGACTCTCACAGACGGACAGACGGACACGAGGAGACTGGAGCTGGACCCACTCTTCAGGCAGATGAGGGACCGTCGGGGGCGAGCTGGACCCACTCCTCAGGCAGATGAGGGACCGTCCACACAGGGCAGGGACCACCAGGGGAGGGGCATCTGGGTCCACAGGTCCTCAGGAGTGAGAGAAAGAAAAAGAAGGCGGTGAACAGTTTGCAAGTGGAATCAAAAAATAAATATTGTTTGATAGCATAAGTAGTCAGAAGAAGAGGATAGTGCTCAAGCTGTCATACTTCCCCCAGCACAGTTACTCCTAGGGCAGCATAGCTAAAGCTGTGGGTTTATGTTTCTGTTCCTAACTACGCGATTTCGAAGAGGAACGTTTTAAGCCTGGACTTAAATGAAGAGACTGTGTCAGCATATTTAACATGGGTCAGGAGCTGATTCCATAACACAGGAGCTTGGTAGCTAAACGCTCTACCTCCTACAGTACTTTTAGAGACTCTTGGCACCACCAGAAGGCCGGCATTCTGAGAGCGAAGAGCTCTGTTTGGATGATATGGTTCTATAGCATCTTTGAGGTAGGATGGGGCCATGTCATTTATGGCTTTGTAGGTCAAGAGTAGAATTTTGAATTTGATTCTAAACTCGACAGGGAGCCAGTGAAGAGACTTCAGCACCGGCGTAATGTGCTCTCTTCTTTTTGTTCCTGTTAGTAATCTTGCTGCTGCATTTTGAACCAGTTGAAAGCTTTTTATGGAGCTTTTAGGACACGCTGCAGGGCGTTTGCCCCGGTCTGTGAGGGCGTTTGCCCCGGTCTGTGAGGGCGTTTGCCCCGGTTTGTGAGGGCGTTTGCCCCGGTCTGTGAGGGCGTTTGCCCCGGTTTGTGAGGGCGTAGGATGTATTCCTCAGCAGCAGACGTGCCTCGTCTAGAGCGCTGCCCTTTTACTTTGTCATTAGAGATGTGAGTGAGGAGTGGTCCTGCTGCAGCTGCTGCTCTCAGTATTATCAGCACTTTAAATGTCTCTATAACATCGCTGGGCCAGGGGCTGTTTTAGACCAGAACTAATTGTGTTTGACTTTATTAAAAATGAGCTTATTTTTCATAATGTATTCTTTATCCAGCCTGGAAGTGCCCACTGAGACACAAGATCTCTTCTTCCAGCGAGTCAGTGTAATAACTGTATAATAACTGTGTAATAACTGTAATGTAGCATCCACTAACATGTTTAGCCTGTGACTGCCTCTAGTGGTGGCACGCTGAACATACCTAGAACATGACTAGAACATACCTAGAACATGACTAGAACATGCCTTGAACATGCCTAGAACATACCTAGAACATGCTTAGAACATACCTAGGACATGCCTAGTCCTAGGACATGCCTAGGACATACGTAGAACATGCCTGGAGTTTCTTTCACACATGTTGGAGTAGTCCTTCTGCATTCAGGACATCTTCCTCTGTAGATATCAAAACTCATGACGTCATGCGGTGGCGATGCAGGAAGGGCTCCTTTGTGTTTTTAAAGTACGCTCCCCAGACTGGCGAGAGATTATTTGGCGGTTTGAAACTCTCGCAGTGACACTTTCGGTCCTCGTTTCCACCGCTCGTGCCGTGGATGGCGGTTTTAATGAGCATATTTGATGTTATTTTCCTGGATGATTTGGACTATTTTCATTAACCCGCGGTTCAAGCAGCAGTTAGTTGTTTCTTGTAGGTTTCAGCACATCTGCCTGCGTATTCTCCCGGCAGCATCCTTCATGGTGTGAAGTACAGCAGGAACAGCAGAGAGGTGGAGGCGTTATGTTTGTCAATTTCAAAGCAGAATTATGCAGATTTCAGCCAAGTCTCCTGCGCTTGCACATCACAGACTCTTGTTACAGCTGTCGGAGTTGTGTTTCTGTGCTTTTATGAAACAATCAGGCGTCCGACCGAGTAAAACTGTAGTCACATCAGAAGGAGCTGGGTCCTTCTCACATGGAGACGCTTTTACTGTCAAGACTACAGCCGTTTATGAGAAGTGACCAAAAGAAACCAGGACGAGAGCAGGACTAGACCGGGCCTGGTTTAGTCCTGGGTTAGCCTTGGTTTGTCCTGGTTGGGTTTGTCTTGGTTTATCCTTGGATTAGCCTTGGTTTAGTCTTTGTTTAGACCTGGTTTAGTCTTTGTTTAGACCTGGTTTAGCCTTGGTTTTGCCTTGGTTTGGTCTTGGTTTAGACCTAGTTTAATCTTGGTTTAGCCTTGGTTTAGCCTTAGTTTAGTCTTGGTTTATCCTTGGATTAGCCTTGGTTTATCCTTGGATTAGCCTTGGTTTAGCCTTGGTTTAGTCTTGGTTTAGTCTTGGTTTAGCCTTGGTTTAGACCTGGTTTAGCCTTGGTTTAGTCTTGGTTTAGCCTTGGTTTAGTCTTGGTTTAGACCTGGTTTAGCCATGGTTTAGCCTTGGTTTGGTCCTGGATTAGTCTTGGATTAGTCTTGGTTTAGACCTGGTTTAGCCTTGGTTTGGTCCTGGATTAGTCTTGGTTTAGTCTTGGTTTGGTCTTGGTTTTGCCTTGGTTTGGTCTTGGATTAGTCTTGGTTTAGACCTGGTTTAGCCTTGGTTTGGTCCTGGATTAGTCTTGGTTTAGTCTTGGTTTGGTCTTGGTTTTGCCTTGGTTTGGTCTTGGATTAGTCTTGGTTTTGCCTTGGTTTAGTCATGATTTAGACCTGGTTTTAGCGTCCAAGCGTTTAGTCCTCGTTTAGTCCTTGTTTAGTCCTTTTTCCTGCATAAACGCAGGAACAACGTGTTGGTCCTCGTGGTCAGAAAGGTCCGATCAGATAAACGATCTCATTAAGGTCGTTACATGGCTTTGTAATGGTTCAAAATCACGGACAGACAAACCCGTTTAGTTTGAACAGTCGGAGCGCTTCCTGTGCGGTTTTCAAAAGTCAAACTCGTTTTTCAACCTCGTCCCCTCGGCTCGTCGCGGCGCTCGCCTCGTCGTGACATCATTCTCCTCCGCTGCAGAACACTTCATTCTTGATTGGAGCCACGTCTTCACCGCTACATACGCCTCAATATAAGAAGGACAAAGATGAATTAATCAAAGCAGAAAATGACCTGTCCATCAAGTCCATACGTGGACCTGTCCATCAAGTCCATACGTGGACCTGTCCATCAAGTCCATACGTGGACCTGTCCATCAAGTCCATACGTGGACCTGTCCATTAAGTCCATACGTGGACCTGTCCATCAAGTCCATACGTGGACCTGTCCATCAAGTCCATACGTGGAAGTGAAGTGTGTGAGTCTGTTTCCACCTCACGATCAGAGAAAGACCCACGTGTTTGAAACAACCTCTCTGGACATAAAGCAAAGTCTGGAACCTTCTTCACTCGAGTGACTCGTGTATTTACACTGACAAAACCAATAGAACTTTGCCAATTTTAACACTGCTCAAGCCTGTTTCTATGGAAATGATGAAAATATAGACAAACTCGAGGTCGTGTTCATCAGACACAAGAGGCCCAGTGGAGAAGGGGCCCAGTGGAGAAGGGGCCCAGTGGAGACGGGGGCCCAGTGGAGACGGGGGCCCAGTGGAGACGGGGGCCCAGTGGAGACGGGGGCCCAGTGGAGACGGGGGCCCAGTGGAGACGGGGGCCCAGTGGAGACGGGGGGCCAGTGGAGAAGCACGAGAATGAAAATAACTTATAATTAAAGCCGCAAGCGGCAATGATCGGCCCTCGCCACGCCGCCACCGCCACGCCGCAAGAGGAGAGGGCGCTAACGCGCCCTAATTGTCCTTTTATTACGCCTACTGCTGAATCTGTGACTCTGTCACATCTTCTCCCCTTTGTTTTACCATCAAAAAGCTATTTTATTTTGAATTCTTGCCAAAATGTGCGGCAAAGCCGCACAGACACCGTGACTCTTTGAATAAAAATGTGAATAACTTTTGATGGTCCCGATGATGAGTCTCACCAAATTTCAGGTTAATAGGGCTAAAGCCCTGGGAGGAGTTTGTGAAAGTCTAAAGTGTAAACATGTTCTGGCGATTTCCCCATTGGAATAACATGGGAGGTTTCGGTCATCGTTACGGCAAAACCATAACAATTATGACATGGGTCTCATTGACCGCCAAAATTGAGTTGTGTGTCAAATTTCATATAATTTCGCAAAACTAAACATTTAACCTCCATATAAAATCTGTAGGGGGCGCTGTGGCGCCAAATAAATTTATTTCACTTCAAGTAGGTTTAGGGCAAAGAGTTTAACAACTGATTCTAATTTGACGCAATTCGGACTTTATTTGCGCAAATGGCAGAAATTTTAAATATGGGAGATTTCTGAAATTCTAGCTACAGTTTGCGGCTTCGCCGCACAGAGACCGTGAGAGGTATCAATGTAATTTGGATAACTTTTGATGTCCCACTCCTCAGTAGCATTCTCACCAAATTTCATCTTTTTAGGGGCAACGCCCTGGGAGGAGTTTGTAAAAGTACGACGTTTGGAAAAACTCCCAAGTCATAATTAGCCATTTTTGAAGCAATATGGCCGACATTTGGTTGGGCGGACGGCGTTGCCGTAATAATATTTTTTACTTCTCTTGTCACCATCTACCTCTGCGCCAAATTTCATGATTCTACGATCAGATTTTTTTTGGGTCATTTCCCATCTCTCAATGCATTTTTGGTACATTTGGGGGCGCTGACGCGCCAATTTTTTTAATTTTAGAAAAAGGAAATAGCCAGAATGTAGAGAGGCACAATTTTTAGAGGTGTGCTAATTTTTGTGACTTTTCGTCAATGTTCACTGGGTGAAAAATAGGGGGGTTGGTCCCGAGAAGAAGAAGAAAGAAAGAAAGAATAATATTCCGATGCGAAAACAATGTTTCCCATTTTTCAAATATCATGAACTATACATTTTCGGAAAGCGCTCGCGCTTTCCTACCTCATGGTGTGGGTCCCTGGTCACTGACGGGTACTTTCGTTAATTTTGAGTGGGCTCCGCCCACTTTGTGTTTTTGGCCCTCTATACGGTAATAATGTTCATTTTTTGCATTACATGCTTATATGCACGGAACATGCAAGATATGGGGAATGTATTCGTGAGCTACTTAGCGCAAATGAGTGCTTTTATATGGGGAAGCGGTCGTCATCCCAATTTAAAGTGCTCGTTTAGTGCGCACTTTTGCACGGGCTTCGCCCGTTAACAACGGTAAAGTTCCATTTTCCTACTACTAATTAGTATGCACGGGGCGTGCGTGAGTGAAGGAGTGCATTAGTGAGTGTTTGGAAGTGGGCGAGCGCTTCGCGCTCGATTTCGTGCGCACTACGTGCGCACTTTCGGGCCTAATAAGTAATAATCGTTGAATCGTGACGAGTTTTTCTCACAACAATAATGGAAACGCGTCACATTCGATATCAGGATGTCGCCGGTTTCCACGTGGAGAAGGCTCTAGAACACCTGCAGAAGTCCTCCACAGGTCCAAACGCTTTATTAAGGACTTTTAATACTCAGAAACAAGTCAAAACCACACAGTTCCTGGAGCGTCCTCTTGGCGGCCGTGCTGAAAGGCCTTTTGGACGATCAGTGACTTTTCAGGGATGATTCTTTTGGCTTAAATGTGCCGTAATTTCTACCGATGTCGATTTATGTCAGTTGTTGTCGCTCATCTAGTTTTATTTCACCTCGTAGGTCGTTTGTGTTCTCTAAAAGTTGAAGGAAACAAAGACTCGTAAGTGTGACATGTCCCGTGTACTCTGTGGTCGTACGTCCCGTGTATGTACTCTGTGGTCGTACGTCCCGTGTATGTACTCTGTGGTCGTACGTCCCGTGTATGTACTCTGCGCTCGTACGTCCCGTGTATGTACTCTGTGGTCGTACGTCCCGTGTATGTACTCTGCGCTCGTACGTCCCGTGTATGTACTCTGTGGGCGTACGTCCCGTGTATGTACTCTGTGGGCGTACGTCCCGTGTATGTACTCTGCGCTCGTACGTCCCGTGTATGTACTCTGTGGGCGTACGTCCCGTGTATGTACTCTGTGGTCGTACGTCCCGTGTATGCACTCTGTGGTCGTACGTAAACACTGCTGGACTCTTTCGTATGCATGGGACGTTTCATATTTCACATCTCGAGCTCTGATTGTGGCCTTCTTTCTGCTCTGATTGGACTCATTATCATCACCGCAGCTTAAAAAGCCTCTCATTTGCATATGAAGTACTTCCATTTTATATTCTACAGCCATGAAAGACGGTCTTAATTATATATTCGATGGAAAAAAAGGGTCTAACGTTAAAGTTTGCGCCGGTTAAGCGAGCGTACAAAGGTTTTCTCTGTGGAGTGGATGTGTGAGCACGAGATGGACGCCCAGTCATTTCTAATCGTGTTTTTAATCCAGGGGTCAGAGGTCAGTCCTCGTGGTTCAGTTTCTGTGTTTAAATGTTGACAATTCAAAGTTTCTATTGTTCATATTCAAGAATTTTCGATTACAAGCTGTTTTTATTTGCTTTTAATGAGACAAAAGTCGAGACTGGTCAGTTAAACACAGTGTGAAGGGGAAATGGTGATACATTGTCTTATTGTCCAGTTTACACGTTCTCCCTGTGTCTGGGCGGGTCCCTCGTTACGCTTAATCCGTCTGCGATGAAAGATGACGCCGAGACAAAGGATAAACGCGCGACCCAAGGTGACCGAAGGTGACCCAAGGTGACCGAAAGCGACCAAAAGACGACCCAAGGTGACTGAAGGCGAGCCAAGGTGACCCAAGGCGACCCAAGGCGACCCAAGGTGACCCAAGGCGACCAAAAGACGACCGAAGGCGACCAAAAGGCGATGAAGACGACAACCGAAGATGACGACCGAAGAGGTTCAAAGTTCAGCCGAAGAACGCCAAGACCATTTCTCCACATTTCATTTACGAGCGATTTTCAGACGCACAAACACCGCTCGACTAAAGAAAGACTGTCCTCCGAGTTACAGCGATTATAGTCGCCGAAAAGTGACCAAGTATCTCCATGTGCCTCACACCAAACTGCACTCAAAGAACATGAAAAGAACACACAGGAGAAAGTGTGTTTAGACCTGTGTTTAGTATGTTTTATTAGGTTTATTTATTTATGTTTGCTGTGTTTAATTAGTGCCTTTTAGAAGTGTTATTTGGGGTTATTGTTCACACTCCCTGGAGAGTGGGCTCCACATCTGAACTCTGTGTGAGGCAGGATAAATGAGGCTGCTCACGCTCACTTCTTCTCTGTTTTGTTTTTTTTGTCAGTTAAATCCCAGGCATTTTCTGTATTGTTTTTGTCCTTGTTTAACCTGGTCATCAAGAGCACTTTAACTTCTGCATATTTGTATTTCATATTTGTTTTTTATACGGTTTACTTACCTGCTAATAGTATTACCTAGTCTTGTGCTAGTTATTTTTACTTTATTTTATTTTATTCTATTATCATTATTTTATTATTATTATTATCTGATTTTTATCTTTATTCTGTATTTTTATTATCTATTTTATTTTATTTCCCCCCCTCCATCCCCTATTAAGATAGAGGAGTTTTGTTAATGCGAGTTTTTTGTTTTGTTCATAAGAGTTCTATTAAGAGTGTGTTTTTGAAACTTCCTATAATCTGTCTTTCCTCCTGTTCTACTGCGTTGTAACAATTAAATTTCCCCTTGCGTGGATATTAAAGGTTTATCTTATCTTACGTGTATTTATTTACTAATTTATTCATATTCAGCTAGCGTGCCCTTTTTGCTGTCGTTCCATAGAAATCCTTTTAATCTAAGTCAAATAACGTACTAAAACTAAGACGCCATCAACAGTTTAATGGATTTAACCACTGAAAGATTACCATATTTTCTGGACTATAAGTTGCACCTTTTTTCATAGTTTTGGCCGAGGTGTGACTTATACTTATATTTATACTTATACTCCGGCGCGACTTATATATGTTTTTTTCTTCTCTGTTATGCATTTTTTGGCTGGTGCTGTTGCGACTTATACTCCGGAAAATACGGTACACCTTCATTTGCGGTAACATTTGAGACTGAAATCTGAAGAATCCCTCACGTTCCATGTTCCGTAGAGATCCAAACTCCCCGGTTCTGACCCGCCCTCTCCTCTGTTCCAGGCGGGCACGTGGGCCAAGGCGCAGACCTACCCAGTGTCCCGCCCGGTTCTGACCCGCCCTCTCTTCTGTTGCAGGCGGGCACGTGGGCCAAGGCGCAGACCTACCCAGTGTCCCGCCCGGTTCTGACCCGCCCTCTCTTCTGTTGCAGGCGGGCACGTGGGCCAAGGCGCAGACCTACCCAGTGTCCCGCCCGGTTCTGACCCGCCCTCTCTTCTGTTGCAGGCGGGCACGTGGGCCAAGGCGCAGACCTACCCGGGCATCTACGCGTCGTGGGCCGTGATGCTGCTGCTGGTGTCGGTGACTCTGGCGCGGGCGTTCTACTGGGCCTGCATGCGGGTCAGCCAGCCCCTGCAGAGCTTCACGTAGAGCCGACGCCCCGACCAAAACATTTATTTATTTATTCAAGGTTCGACTCCTCCACGTTTCTGAAGCGGAACGAGGTCCGACGGAATTGCTCCGTAAACGTTTCCAAAGCGAAGGCGGTGGTGCCCAAACTGAGACTGAAGTGTTTTAGAAGGAGTTTAGAGACGGGACAAGAACACAAGATCCACAAGAGAACATTGTACAGAATCATCAGAGCGAGTTTGCCCGTCCCGGCTAAAGCTAACAACCATTAGCATGCTAACGGCACACTTCCTGCTTCTCGGAAAACAAAACGCTCTAGAATTAGACGCAGAGAAAGTGTCTCTTTTTCACCCAAACAGAACCTTTTTGTGATATCTTAGAATCAGTTTAGAGATGGGACAAGGCCACAAGATAACATTTTGTGTTTTTACATTTTGCTTGGACAAAAAAGGCTCTCAACCTGATTTTAACTGTCTTAAAACGTGACAAACGGACCTCTTCACAGCTCCACTGATGACTTTAGAAGCACTTTTCACAACGTTCAGAGCAAGTTCGCCTGTCCCTGCTAAAGCTAACCACCATTAGCATGCTAACGGTGCACTTCCTGCTTCTCAGAGAACAAAATAATAATAACTTTTATTTATATAGCGCTTTTCAGTGACCCAAAGACGCTGAACATAATAAAAAAGGGGGGGGGGGTATTTACAGACAGGGGGGACAACACGTACAATACACATTAATATACAGATAAAAATGAAGACAGACGAAGTAGAGAGAAAAAGATGGGGATGTAACAGGGGGTAGAAGAGTAGGCAATGGGGTAGAGGAGGCTAGGGGTAGGGGAGGTCATAGGCTTGGGTGAAGAGGTCATGTTTTTAGGCGGGATTTGAATGTTGTGAGTGAGGGAGAGTGGCGGACAGGTTGGGGGAGGGAGTTCCAGAGTCGGGGTGCTGTTCGGGAGAATGCTCTGTCGCCAAAAGTTTTGAGTCGGGATGTTGGTGCAGCCAGGGTGAGAGAGGAGGAGGATCGGAGAGCTCGGGTGGGGCGGTGGGGGATGAGGAGGTCAGACAGGTAGGGGGGGGCAAGGTGGTGAAGAGCTTTGAAGGTGAGGAGGAGTATTTTAAAGTTTATGCGCTGCTTGATGGGGAGAGAGTGGAGAGGGCGGAGAACGGGAGTGATGTGATCACGGGACCGGGTGTGGGTGAGGAGGCGGGCAGCGGAGTTTTGGACCATTTGGAGTCTGTGGAGGGAATGGGAGGAGATGCCAGTGAGGAGGGAGTTGCAGTAGTCGAGGCGGGAGGAGATGAAGGCATGGATGAGGGATTCAGCAGCGGGGAGGGTGAGGCAGTGTCGGATTTTGGCGATGCGGCGGAGGTGGAAGTATGAGGTCTTGACGATGTGGCTGACATGGGGAGTGAAGGAGAGGGTGGGGTCCATGATGACACCGAGATTGCGTACCAGGGTAGAGGGGGTGATGGTCGAGGTGTCGCTGCTGAGTGAAAAGGGACCAGTTTTATTGAGAGTGGATTTGGTGCCAATGAGGAGGAGCTCTGTTTTGTCACTGTTCAGTTTGAGGAAGTTGAGAGTGAGCCATGATTTTATTGTAGAGATGCAGGTTTCGATGTGGCTGAGGGGAGGGTTTTGGGTGAGGGGAGGGTGTGGGTGAGGGGAGGGTTTGGGTGTGGCTGAGGAGAGGGTTTTGGGTGGATTTGGTGGTGAGGTATATCTGGGTGTCGTCAGCGTAGCAGTGAAAGTCCAGGTTGAGTTGGCGGAGGATGTGACCAAGGGGGAAGATGTAGCAGATGAAGAGGAGGGGGCCGAGGACTGAGCCCTGGGGGACCCCTGCGTTACTGGGGAGAGGGTGGATGAGTGACCGGAGAGGGAAATGAACTCTTGCCTGTTGGTGAGGTAGGATGTGAGCCAGTCAAGTGCAGAGCCCTCAACACCCAGTTGGCGCAGCCTTTGTAGGAGGATGGAATGGTTTATAGTGTCAAAGGCTGCGCTGAGGTCTAGTAGTAACAGGATGTTGAGGGCCCCGGAGTCTGCAGAGGTGAGGAGATCGTTGAGTACTTTGACCAGGGCTGTTTCAGTGCTGTGAAGTGGGCGGAAGCCAGATTGGAGGGGTTCATAGAGGTTGTTTGACTGGAGGTGGGTGTGAAGTTGGGCGGCGACGATGCGTTCCAGCGTTTTTGAGAGGAACGGCAGGTTGGAGATGGGGCGGTAGTTGGAGAGGTTGGCGGAGTCTAGGGTGGGTTTTTTGAGGATGGGGGTGATGGAGGCCAGTTTGTAGATGGAAGGAACATGGCCGAGGAAAACGCTTTATAATTAGACGCAGAGAAAGTGCGGCGGTCTCATTTTCACCCAAACTTACAATGTTCATACAGTTTTCATCTCTGCGAGTTCAGATGGGCCTGATTGACGGGTGGGTTGGCCAATCAGGGACGAGCATAGTGCAGCAGCAAAACGAACCCAGCAGCTTAAAAGGAAAAAAAGAAAGGATAAAAATAAATGAACTAAGGACAAAAGCGTTAATCTGAGGTGAAAGGTTAGATTTAAGCGAGTGACCCAATGAGCTCTGTAGCTGATTGCACAATTCTGTTTGAGTTTGGCTGGAGGCGGAGACGTAGAGCGGTTACGCCCCTCGAGAAGCCGCCGTTATAAATGGCTGTTCAACAAAGACGGCTAAAGTTATAAAGCAAGAACTGAATTGTGATTCCCAAATTGTAAAAACTGAACCTCACATTAGTTTATGGTCAATTATGTCTCTTCTCATCTCGTTGTTCTCACGATGGACCGAACCTTAGAGTTTTGTCCCGTCTCTAACATCATAAAAACATCAACAAATCTCTTTACTTTAATTCAGTGTTTTCTATTTATTTAATGATCAAAATGAACAAAAAATGTGATGTTTACTCTCCTGAAATTATCTAAAAAACACACTATTCTTATTCTCAAACATTTTAGTCGTTAATCTGATCCACTGCAAAAACTTCATTTAGATTTGCTAAAATTGCTTGGGCTGAATTTTTTGATTTTCTTCAAGATAATTTTGACATTTCAGAAGCAAAAAAATAATTTAAAAATGTCAAAAAAATTCAAAAAATGATGTAAATTGAAAAAAAAAACGATTAATTCCAATTACACATGATGAAATTAAATATTTAACTAACTCTGTTCTTTTTGCAGTGTTTCATGAAGCCTAAGATCAAAAAGTCTCATGAAGTCCGGGTTTGGGCATCACTGGCCTGAAAGAGTCTTAAACTCGTCAACATTAATGACATTTATATGAACATTGCTCTTGTGTACATCAATGTTTGGCTGCTGTGTATATTTTCTGGCTTAAAGTCTGTGGCACATTTGTTGCAATTTCTAAACGTTTAAAATGAATCCTCGGTGATGAGGTCATGTTGACGTGAAGTTGTTCGCTTTAAAGGACACATACTAGACAAATGTGACTCTTTTTGACCCTTTAACCGTATTATAACATCGCTCCCTCATCAGAAACACGCGCAGAGTTTAGCTTCTTTTGCGCTTGTTTAATCAATCCCGTTTACGAGGTCCTCTCCCATTTAAGCCCTCATAAAGCACTCCGTTTCAAATTTCCCAGATTTTACGTAAATTTTTTAGTCCGTAAATCACCTCCAGACTCATTTTGAATATTTCTGCCTCAAATCAAGGGCAAGCTAGCTTTTATCTTCCCCGTGGTAGTTCCCTCTGCTGCCAGTAGATGGAGCGCCAACACCAAATCCCGATAAAACGAAACAAACTCGCACGACTTGACGCAAACATGACTTTCACGTTTTTTGCCTTTTGCGGGGAAAACCTTTACTCTGTATTTCCCAAACGTCATGTACTATTTGTCCTATTTCTAACAACGTGTACAATTATGTAAAGCAGCTATGAAGCCGGTCCAGTGAACGATGAAGCGAAACGCCAAGAGTCGTCGCATTAACCCTCGTTTTGACCCGATTTATTTACGCTTTATGTTGAGCGTGTTTGACTTTTTCCAATATCGTGGTTTTCGTACGGCGGCGTTCTCGTTCCGCGGATGAACGAGCCGGGATCATTATGAGCAGGAAGTGTTCGGACGGTGAGAACGGGCCCAACGCCTCCCGGTTCAAACGTGTCAAAGCGCTGATTCTCGGACGCCATTTTGTGCCGAATGCGGTTTGTTTCAGCGTTTCGATGGGTCGTTAGGCGTGAGCGTTACGCCGCTGTGGAGATCCTCGTTTGCGGCGGGAAAATGAGCCCGATGTTCAAACTAAATGAATTTACTAATAATAATTGTGCTGAAAGATGAGGTTTTATGACTCAAAAGAGCGGGAATTACACCGAAATGATACAAGAATCTTTAAAAATGTGTGTTTTTTAATTAGATGTTCTATATATTTTAATTCTGAGGACATGGATTAATTATGAAGACAAATCTAATCCACTCAAATCAAAATGAATGTTCAGAATGTAAAGGAATAATAGAGGATTTTTAAATGTTTTTATAGCCCCGCCTCTACACGTGCGTATGTTTATTAGCACGACAGATCGCATCATCTCTTGTCCCTGCAGATTTCTGTCTCTTCTGAGCTCGAACACAGTCTTTCTCTGTGTTATGTTTGTCCTGTAACTGAAGGAACTCTCTAAACACACAACGGCATAACAACCACACATGTGCAGCCATGGAAACCTGCTGCTCTCCTGGGAACGAGGCTGCAGGTGTGCAGTAGCGCGCAGGGAATGATTGACATGCAGGAGAAGTACTCGGCTATCCACGCCTCCAGGAAATGACACTCGGATAGATTGCCAAAAATCCTCTATTATTCCTTTAACCGACCAATTGAACGATCTTTGTGCAGCGGAGGAACACGGGCCTCTGTGTGTTCAGTGCATCAAGTGTGTGTGAAACGTGTGAAACCTTTGATGTGAGAAAAGCGAGCCACAAAAAGACAGTTTGAAAGAAAGATTTGAGTGAAAAAGACATTCACACACACACACACACACACACACATAGATGCTGCACTGTGGGGACGCAGAAGAGTCTGTGTTTGTTCAAGGGCAAAGCTGAAAAAGGAGAAGATAAAACGCTGTCAAAAGCTCATTGTCTCAAAGAGTCCAGAGTTTATATTTGTGATGAAGCAGAGTTTGGAGAAGCAGAGAGCGACGCCATGACGACGAGCGCTTTGGGCTTGCAACAAACAATCCAACGTTTTAATCATCCTTATTTGGACGATAAAGACTCTAAAACACACGCCGAAAGACCCTTCATCGCAAAGAAAAAGTCGCATTTAAAGCAAAATGGAAATAAATCAGATGTAAATTGTCATTTTAATCACAATTAAGCTTGATTCATAAATATTCTCTCTCTAGAGGCTTTCAGTCGCCATATTTTACTATTATCTGGCTAAAAATGTAATTAAAAACCTCAATGTGCAATAGAAAAACTACTTTGACTCATCGACTCATCAAAATGCAGCCTTACAACAATTATAATACACTTTACGACTTCTGCTGCTGCTACAAAGAACATTTATTCTAACAAATGGGGCCGCACAGATTAATCGAATCATTGTGATCTGGACGAAACCCTCTAAAACACGCGGAAACTGCTTTTATGACAAAGAACGGGGACATTAAAGCTAAATGTCAAAGAATAAACTATATCAGATTTTCATCTATAACACACTTTATCTGTTAATATTCTTCACGTAAAAGCCTGGAGTGGGTTGTTTTTCCCTTTGTGCTTCTGAAACTACAGACTACTACAGACTACTACAGACTACTACACTGTTAGAAACACAACCTGTTACAGAACTCAGAGTTATTAGCTCTCGAGTCGACGCATAAACTCATTTCATGCTTTATTCAACGTTGATTCAACTGAAAACTTGCCTTACTTTTTAAAGTGTAGTCGGCTTTATTTTTACAGTGCGTGAAAAACACTTTGTCCTGATTGGTTCCCCCAGTTGTGTTTGGTCCCGCCTCTAAATGACGTGACAAAAATACAGAGAAAATGACACAAAAATCCCAAATGAACCAAGAAAAACGTGCTCCATGTTGACATTTTAATGACATTTCGCTGTTGTGGTTTATTTCCTGTTGTTTTTCTTGTCCTAGTTTACCTGTCAATATTTTAATGATTTAGTTTTCCGTTTTCTGCTTCACGTCCGTCACTCGCGAAAGAAACGATTGAACCTCGAACGATTCGACACTACATTCAAAAAAGATCATTTCATTCACGTTAAAATGACTTTAATTTGTTTTTATTGTTCATTATTAATTCCCAACTAAAGCTAGATTATTTGTTGTCATCACAATTTCAAGGTTAATTTAAATTTGAGTCATAAAATATCTTTCGGACCGACATTTTTAACCGCTAATAAATAATTTGTCTTTCTAAAAAATCTATAATAATAACTTAAACTTTAAAATTAAAAAATCTAATTAAATAACTCTAAATTGTTGAATAATAATTTAGCTAAAGCACATTTGTACATGAAACGACTGCATTTAAGTGTTTTACAGAGGGAGAATTGTGTCAAATTCCTAAAAACAATAATTACAGTAAAATTCTTTCAAATTCAATACATTTCTCGCAGTTTTAACAAAACAATTTATGTCATTAAATCTAAACTGAACCTCAAATCAAAGTAAATTCTACAAATTCAAGTCATTTTCGCGTGCGCATCGATGTTTTTTTACCGCGTATTCTCTCGTTTTGCCTTCGGACGTGAAGAAAACGCAGCGACGATCGAAAATTCTGATTGAAATTGATGATTTTGGTTAATTTTTGTGTTTTTTTTATTGTTGCGTCGGAACAAACTGCAACTCAACACACTAGTATTTATTTAAGTATTTATTTTGTTATTTTTCAGAGGAAGTGTGTTTTCTCTTTCCGTAAGTTTGGTCGGATTTACTTGAATTCCAGACACAAAAATAGACGTCGTTCTGAGTGTTTACGCCGAAAGTCGATTTAATTTAGTTTTTTGTGCAAGACGGAAAAATATGAGCCGTGTCAGAGCAGAAAGAAAAATGTAATTACAAAGTCGTTTTCAGTGAAGTTTACAGTTCAATATTTTAAAATCAAAATAACAATTTATGAAAACTGAAAAATTGTGCATAATTGTTTGAGACCTTGAGCTGTCATCGAAATAATGAAAACAAAGGTGTTTTGCACATGAAAGGTTTTCATCGATTTTTAAACATTTTTTTATTTTAGAGCTGTAAAAAAAAAAATAGACATGTAATTGTTTTCATTGATTATTTTTTAGATTTTAAAACATTGCACTGTAAACAATTAAGCACTAAAGCAATTTTTTTTTTCCAGTGTAAAGTGAACAGCTCAATATTTACAAATCAAAATAATAATCAAAGAAACCAATTACGAGTAGTAGTAGTAGTAGTATTTGTCAGTTCAGCTCAGTATTTTTAAAATCGGGCAATAATCAAATTAATTGATTAAAACGACACCTTAAAGGTATTTTTCAGACAAAATTTCCATCATATATTCTTCACATTTTACCTGAAAAATGACTGAATTGTTCACAGCGCACTGTTTTTAAGCTCAAATAATTAAAAACACAACTTGGAATTTATCAGCAGATCTCACAATTATGAGTTAATTTAACTTGCGATGCATAAACGCTAAAAAAGTTGGTTGAAGTCAAAAAGGCTTAGTTTTTTTTTTACAGTGTATCAAAAAAATGACATCAAAGTAATTATTCGGTATCGGTAAAATGTTCTACTCAATATTTAAAAATCTAAATGATGAATGAATAAAAACAATTACATGTCTACGGAATTTTTCTGTTTTAAGGGGCAATTTTTGTCTTTCTTTTTTCGCTTTTGTTTACAGTGTATCAAAAAAAATTACATGTCAAGTAATTATTCGGTATATGTCAAATTTTCTGCTCAATATTTAAACATCTAAATGATGAACGAATGAAAACAATTACGTGTCTAAGGAATTTTTAAGAGGCAATTTTTTCTTTATTTTTTTTTTTCTTTTTTCCACTCTATCAAAAGAAATTACATATCAAAGTAATTATTTGGTATTAGTAAAATTTTCTGCTCAATATTTTAAAATCTAAATGATGATGATTGAATGAAAACAATTCCGTATAAAGAATTTTTCTGTTTTCGAGAGTCTTATTTTTTTTGATACACTGTAAAAAAAAAAAAAAAAAAATCTAATTAGTCGACATAAGTAAAATTTTCTACTCAATATTTTAGAAAAGAAATGATGAAATGATTGAATGAAAACAATAACTTGTCTAAGGAATTTTTCTGTTTCGAGAGTCATTTTTTGTTTTTTTTTGTTGGTGTTTTTTTGGTGTAAAGACGTGATTTGAATGTAAAACGACTGGTGTTTGACTCCGTGGATCCCGGCTGACGCTTCCCTGAGACTTTGTTTACACTGAAATAAAGACGTGATCAAGAACAAACGTGTCCGACGCTTTCCTGAACCACATCTGCGTTTTATCCTCTTACTTTCCCGTGTTTCTAAACTCGTTTGCCACTTGTCATCTCTAATAAGCCCGTCACAAAACTCGCCGCCTGATTAAAAGTACCGTGTTTTGCTTCATTAAAACTTTCTCGCCGGTGTTTTTGGCGGCGAGAAGTAACAAGACACCTACGATTACGCTGCCAACCTCTTTCCAAATGAGGAACTTTGTCAAACTTTGAATCCGACGGGACTTTTCTGTGTCTCGGACGGTAATTAGCGGCGGCGAAATCCGAGTGGAGGCGGGAAATGTGTCGGGAAAGTCGCAATATTGCATTTGTTGTTTTTCGGAGCTGTGCGAAATTTGAGTCTCGGCTTCACGAAGAGTCCAGACGCCGTAAGTTTTGTCCTGTCTCGAACCTCGAGTCCTGGTTTATCAGAATGATCCACCAAAATGACTTCAACGATGCGACTCGATTGTATTTCTCCAAAGTTAAAAGTGATAATGAATTTGAATTAAATGTTCGGGACACTTCAGTCGGCACCAAAACGTCATCTGCGTTTACGAACAGTTTGTCTTCTTTACCTCCTTTGTGCACCTTATTCTGTGATTTATTCTTTCATTTGAATGATCAGACTGAATGACATAGCGAAGAAGAACAGAAGAGGTGACCAAACACAACCCTGTCTAGTTGACCCGGACGAAACAAAAAAAAAATGGGGAGAAAACTGAGTTAAGACGGCCGCTTTTAGCCCTGAATATACATAAATGGACACTTTTAGGCCACAAAGCTGTTAGCGGTTAGTGGTTAGCTGTTAGCGGTTAGCTGTTAGCGGTTAGCTTTCTGGGCATCAAGGCATCAAGAGATATCGCAGCGACGGGATGTGTGCTGCTTTTGTTCATCCAAAGAAGATCGTTGTCATCGACTGGGGATCGGTTCTTGCTTGATGAATCATTTGAGATGAATCTAGTTCAGCAGTTGATTCAGTGGCGTCCGCGAGGGTAACGCCCACAACGCACCTCTGTAACTGACGTGATTCGCTAATTTCAGTGTAGAAACGCTGCTCCGTCACCGGCCGCTCAACAACTGCACGAGCAAACACAGTCTCGAGGCGGCGCCAAATACAGACGTATGAAAACGTGGATAAAGATAAAGCAAACCAACCGCCCACATTTATATGAATGTCCTAGAATGCTAACGGTAGCTGCAGGCTAAACGCTGCCTCGATGCTGCAGTGTTTTAACGCCACATCACAAACACGTCACGACTCAACTGTGACTCAACTTTGTGCTGGAAACGCACACGATTCACCAGGAAACGTGTTAAAACTGGGAAAAAGTCGTGTTTTTCCCCTTTAATCGACAGTTTTCCACCAGAGCTCTGTGATTGGCTGCCGACTGTTTCTATTCATTCATCAAACTGAAACGAAGAAACTCCCCCTCGCCTCACCCGCCCCTCCCCTCTCGCCTCACCCGCCCCTCCCCTCTCGCCTCACCTGCCCCTCCCTCTCGCCTCACCCGCCCCTCCCTCTCGCCTCACCTGCCCCTCCCCTCTCGCCTCACCTGCCCCTCCCTCTCGCCTCACCCGCCCCTCCCCTCTCGCCTCACCCGCCCCTCCCTCTCGCCTCACCTGCCCCTCTCCTCTCGCCTCACCTGCCCCTCCCTCTCGCCTCACCCGCCCCTCCCTCTCGCCTCACCTGCCCCTCCCCTCTCGCCTCACCCGCCCCTCCCTCTCGCCTCACCTGCCCCTCCCCTCTCGCCTCACCTGCCCCTCCCCTCTCGCCTCACCTGCCCCTCTCCTCTCGCCTCACCTGCCCCTCCCCTCTCGCCTCACCCGCCCCTCCCCTCTCGCCTCACCCGCCCCTCCCTCTCGCCTCACCCGCCCCTCTCGCCTCACTCGCCCCTCCCTCCTCCTCCCTCCCTCTCCTCCTCCTCCCTCCTCCCTCTCCTCCTCCCTCCTCCCTCCCTCTCGCCTCACTCCCCCCTCCCCCCCCCTCTGCTTTGGTAGGATGTGTGTTTGTCCCGACAGGAGCATTAGTGGGAGTGAGAGTGCTTTCAGCCCGACCGCACGTCCCTCTGGAGCTCCGCGGCTCAGACAGACGCTTAAAAGCCCAGAAAAAGTGCAGGGAACTGGGCCCGTTTGGCACTGGAGCCCCGCGCGCCCAGCTCGGGTTCACCTCCTATAGAACATATACATGAGCTTCAGTTTGTCACTTTGTCACCTTCACCCGCAGTGACCAAGTGTCCTCTCTTTTTGAAATCATTATTATTATTGTCTTTGCTCTAATTAGAGACGGTTTTACTTCTCGTTGTATTTGAAGTGATTCATATTCAATCCAACTTTATTTGTCTCCAAAGAGAGGACAAAACAAGCAGTACAATATGTTTAAAAAGAAATGCACACGTACTAACCAAATAAAAACGAATTAAAAAACAACATAAAATATATAAAATCAAATAAAAATGAATTAGAAAAAAAATAGAAAGTATAAAATCAAATAAAAACGAATTAAAAACAACATAAAATATATAAAATCAAATAAAAACGAATCAAAAACAAGATAAAATGTATAAAATCAAATAAAAACGAATTAAAAACAACAAAATATATAAAATCAAACAAAAACAAATTAAAAAACAACATAAGTTATATAAATCAAAGACATGCCGGGTTAAATGCCAGTGAATAAAAGTGCATTTACATGTTTGAGTATTTTCCTGTATTTAACGCACCAAAAAAATGACACGTTTGGAAATAATTCTGTTAAACTCTGGAGCGGATCGTGGTCATGGCCGGTTTTGAGGACGGTCTGGGCCGTGGTTAACGACGCCTCCTTCAGAACGGCTGTTTCTGGGCCTCAAAACTCCTGCCGTGGACTCAACAGATGGATTCCTCAGGGACGTAGCTCTGGCTTCAGGGGAAAAGGCCTTCGCAAAGAAACTGAGCCAACGATCGAGGTCTGGACCACATTCTAACTAACGTCAGAGAAATGGAGAAAATCACATCGAGAATCAAACAACAAATTCGCTCGACTTGGACCAGAATGGACCAGAATGGACCAGAATGGACCAGAATGGACCAGAATGGCTGGACTGGGCCGGACCACGTGCCCAGGACCGTATGTCACAGTTGTTGTCATCTCCTGCTCTGTATTTACAGTTTTGGGTCCGGAAGTCGGCGGACGTCGTTTCAATATTGCAATTTTAAAATGTCCAAAATATGAAATGATGATCCACGTTTGTATCAGACAAAAGAAAACACCTCAAACTTTGTTCTCACGTGAATCAGGAGGACAAATCTACAAAGTCCAAAGTCCTGGTTTAGTCCTGGTTTCTCCCCTCCTCTCCTCCCTCCTCTCCTCCTCTCCTCTCCTCTCCTCCTCTCCCTCCTCTCCTCTCCTCTCCTCCTCTCCCTCCTCTCCTCTCCTCCTCTCCTCCCTCCTCTCCTCTCTCCTCTCCTCCTCCTCTCCTCTCCCTCCTCTTCCTCCTCTTCCTCCTCTTCCTCCTCTTCCTCCTCTCCTCCCTCCTCTCCTCTCCTCCTCTCCCTCCTCTCATGCCTCCTCTCCTCTCTCCTCTCCTCCTCCTCCTCTCCTCTCCTCCTCTCCTCTCCTCCTCTCCTCTCCTCCCTCCTCTCCTCTCCTCCTCTCCTCTCCTCCTCTCCTCCTCTCCTCCTCCTCTCCTCTCCTCCTCTCCTCTCCTCCTCCTCCCTCCTCTCCTCCTCTCCTCCTCCTCTCCTCTCCTCCTCTCCTCTCCTCCTCTCCTCCTCTCCTCCTCCTCCTCTCCTCCTCTCCTCCTCCTCCTCCCTCCTCTCCTCCTCTCCTCCCTCCTCTCCTCCTCTCCTCTCCTCTCCTCCTCCTCCTCCTCCTCTCCTCCCTCCTCTCCCTCCTCCTCCTCTCCTCTCCTCCTCTCCCTCCTCTCCCTCCTCTCCTCCTCTCCTCTCCTCCTCTCCTCTCCTCCTCCTCCCTCCTCTCCTCCTCTCCTCTCCTCCTCTCCTCTCCTCCTCTCCTCCTCTCCTCCTCCTCCTCTCCTCCTCTCCTCCTCCTCCTCCCTCCTCTCCTCCTCTCCTCCCTCCTCTCCTCCTCTCCTCTCCTCTCCTCCTCCTCCTCCTCTCCTCCCTCCTCTCCCTCCTCCTCCTCTCCTCCTCCTCCTCTCCTCCTCTCCTCCTCCTCCTCCCTCCTCTCCTCCTCTCCTCCTCCTCTCCTCCTCTCCTCTCCTCCTCTCCTCCTCTCCTCCTCCTCCCTCCTCCCCTCCTCTCCTCCCTCCTCTCCTCCTCTCCTCCTCTCCTCTCCTCCTCCTCCCTCCTCTCCTCCTCTCCTCCTCCTCCCTCCTCTCCTCCTCTCCTCCTCCTCCTCCCTCCTCTCCTCCTCTCCTCTCCTCTCCTCCTCTCCTCCTCTCCTCCTCCTCCCTCCTCTCCTCCTCCTCCTCCTCCTCTCCTCCTCTCCTCCCTCCTCTCTGGTGGTAAAAGACTAAAGCTGATCCTTCTTACTGTGACAGGATTTGACCTGAGCTCTGCAGCTCGACGCTGCAGAAAAAACATGATCCTGTTTCTCTCACGTCGTCGTCCTTCAGAGTCTGAGCTTCATCTGGACTTTCACGACTCCTGAGCTTTGTTTACAGTATTTGCTCGACATTAGATGAGTTTTGACCCTAGTGTGAAGTCATCAATTACAAACAGGAAGTGAAATTATAAAACAAAAAAAATGTGCTATTCTGAGCTTCTTTTTTTTCTCTTAAAGGCGCAATGGACGATTTTTCGGCGATTTGAGAACGCAGGCGGAAGTGCTCATGCCACTCCCCCGTGCACATGCCACTCCCCCGTGCTCATGCCACTCCCCCGTGCTCATGCCACTCCCCCGTGCTCATGCCACTCCCCCGTGCTCATGCCACTCCCCCGTGCTCATGCCACTCCCCCGTGCTCATGCCACTCCCCCGTGCTCATGCCACTCCCCCGTGCACATGCCACTCCCCCGTGCTCATGCCACTCCCCCGTGCTCATGCCACTCCCCCGTGCTCATGCCACTCCCCCGTGCTCATGCCACTCCCCCGTGCTCATGCCACTCCCCCGTGCACATGCCACTCCCCCGTGCTCATGCCACTCCCCCGTGCTCATGCCACTCCCCCGTGCTCATGCCACTCCCCCGTGTGGACTGATACAACACACACGTGCGTTTGTTTATTAGCGCAACGGAGCGCATCGCATCTCTCGTCTCCCGTAGATTTCTGTCCACTTCTGCGTCAGCTCGAACTGTCTTTCTCCGTCTTCATTTTGCCCCGTACACTGAGGGAACTATATTATGATAGATCCATGCGCTTAGGCACGCGGAAACGTGGGACGAGCCTGACGCGGCTGCAGGTGAGCGGTAGGTGCGTTTTATGATTGATACGTGGCAGGACAAATGATTTATCCACGTCACGAGGAAATATGATAAAAAAAATTGCTGAAAACAATCGTCCATACCACCTTTAAGTGCATTTTAGTTAAATGAGTCGTTTGACCTGTAGGGGGCGTGTCCAGAACTCAGGTGTTTCCAGACCAAAAAACACTACAGTTTTAATAACTTAAACAGATTCAAGTAATAAAATAATAATACAAGTTTTTAAACAAATCATTATTTTTAGTTTGAGTTGACAAAAAATTACCACTTCTGCCAAAACTATGAAAAAACTTACAGTCCGGAAAAAACGGTAAATCTAAAATTCTATTTAATTTATTTTTCAAGTGTGATAACTTGAATTAAACAGTTTGAACTTGGGTCCAGTCCCACAGTTTTATTATTCAACAGAATGATCGTTGCTCTGAGTCAACTGAAACGTCTCCTTTTAGTCATTTAGTGCTTTTTATGACTCTTTGGCTGATTTTGTGATAAGTACAAGCTCCATGTGAACAGGTTTACACTCGTTCCCTGTCGTTCCCTCGTTCCCTGTCGTTCCCTGTCGTTCCCTGTCGTTCCCTCGTTCCCTGTCGTTCCCTGTCGTTCCCTGTCATTCCCTCGTTCCCTGTCGTTCCCTCGCTCCCTGTCATTCCCTGTCGTTCCTTCGTTCCCTGTCGTTCCCTGTCGTTCCCTCGCTCCCTGTCGTTCCCTCGCTCCCTGTCGTTCCCTCGTTCCCTGTCGTTCCCTCGTTCCCTGTTGTTCCCTGTCGTTCCCTGTCATTCCCTGTCGTTCCCTGTCGTTCCCTGTCGTTCCCTCGCTCCCTGTCGTTCCCTCGCTCCCTGTCGTTCCCTCGTTCCCTGTCGTTCCCTCGTTCCCTGTTGTTCCCTGTCGTTCCCTGTCATTCCCTGTCGTTCCCTGTCGTTCCCTGTCGTTCCCTCGCTCCCTCGTTCCCTCGCTCCCTTGTCTCCTCTGAAGGCTGGATCTGTATCTGTGTCTGAGGGTTTGTGAAGGTCCCGGATAAAACCGGATTTGGAGATGATCTAAAAGGGCTGTTTGTTTTAGCGCCGACTTAATCTGGTTTAGTCTGGTTCAAATCCTCCTCCTGGTCCTTCCTTTAATCAGATCATCCCCCTCAGTCCACGACCATCAGACGCACAGAGATTACAGCGACCTCGGGGTCCTGTTCCTCTAGGTCCAACTGCAGGACACATAACTGCAGGACACATAACTGTAACTGCAGGACACATAACTGCAGGACACACTGCAGGACACATACTGTAACTGCAGGACACATAACTGCAGGACACATAACTGCAGGACACATACTGTAACTGCAGGACACATAACTGCAGGACACATAACTGCAGGACACACTGCAGGACACATACTGTAACTGCAGGACACATAACTGCAGGACACATAACTGCAGGACACACATAACTGCAGGACACATAACTGCAGGACACATACTGTAACTGCAGGACACATAACTGCAGGACACATACTGTAACTGCAGGACACATAACTGCAGGACACATACTGTAACTGCAGGACACATAACTGCAGGACACATACTGTAACTGCAGGACACATAACTGCAGGACACATACTGTAACTGCAGGACACATAACTGCAGGACACATACTGTAACTGCAGGACACATACATAGTGAACAGAAACATCTGAGCAGGGGACAGGCTGGAGACCCCAAGGACAAAGTGGAAACACCTCCAAAGGTGGAGAACGACCGAGCCAAAGTCCTCTGGGACTTCAGATACAGACAGACCCAATGGTGATGGGTGTCGGTGGTGCCCGTAGTGATCGCAGCACTTGGGGCAGTGACCCCCAAACTGGAGCCATGACCCCCAAAGACCCTCAAACTGGAGCCATGACCCCCAAAGACCCTCAAACTGGAGCCATGACCCCAAACTGGAGGAATGGCTTGAGCAGATCCAGGAAAAACATCAGACATCTTGATCCAGAAAAGGGTAACTCTACAGCTCCCAGCTATATATATATATATATATATATATATATATATATATATATATATATATATATATATATATACAAAATTAATACAAGAATCTCACGCTGCAAATAGTTTTCCTCACATGTCCAACGTTTACTACAAGCTAAACCAGGTCTAAACCAGAACTAAACTAGGACTAAACCAGGTCCAAACCAGGACTAAACCAGGACTAAACCAGGACTAAACCAGGACTAAACCAGAACTAAACTAGGACTAAACCAGGACTAAACCAGGACTAAACCAGAACTAAACTAGGACTAAACCAGGACTAAACCAGGACTAAACCAGGACTAAACCAGGACTAAACCAGAACTAAACCAGGACTAAACCAGGATTAAACCTGGACTAAACCAGAACTAAACCAGGACTAAACCAGGTCTAAACCAGAACTAAACCAGAACTAAACCAGGACTAAACCAGGACTAAACCAGGACTAAACCAGGACTAAACCTGGACTAAACCTGGACTAAACCTGGACTAAACCAGAACTAAACCAGGACTAAACCAGGACTAAACCAGAACTAAACCAGGACTAAACCAGGACTAAACCAGAACTAAACCAGGACTAAACCAGGACTAAACCAGAACTAAACCAGGACTAAACCAGGACTAAACCTGGACTAAACCTGGACTAAACCAGAACTAAACCAGGACTAAACCAGGTCTAAACCTGGACTAAACCAGAACTAAACCAGGACTAAACCAGGTCTAAACCAGGACTAAACCAGAACTAAACCAGGACTAAACCAGGTCTAAACCAGGACTAAACCAAAACTAAACCAGGACTAAACCAGGTCTAAACTAGGACTAAACCAGAACTAAACCAGGACTAAACCAGGTGTAAACCAGGACTAAACCAGAACTAAACCAGGACTAAACCAGGTCTAAACCAGGACTAAACCAGGACTAAACCAGGTCTAAACCAGGACTAAACCAGAACTAAACCAGGACTAAACCAGGTCTGAACCAGGACTAAACCAGAACTAAACCAGGACTAAACCAGGTCTAAACCAGGACTAAACCAGAACTAAACCAGGACTAAACCAGGACTAAACCAGGTCTAAACCTGGACTAAACCAGAACTAAACCAGGTCTAAACCAGGACTAAACCAGAACTAAACCAGGACTAAACCAGGTCTAAACCAGGACTAAACCAGGTCTAAACCAGGACTAAACCAGGACTAAACCAGGTCTAAACCAGGACTAAACCAGGTCTAAACCAGGACTAAACCAGGACTAAACCAGGTGTAAACCAGGACTAAACCAGAACTAAACCAGGACTAAACCAGGTCTAAACCAGGACTAAACCAGGACTAAACCAGAACTAAACCAGGACTAAACCAGGTGTAAACCAGGACTAAACCAGGACTAAACCAGGACTAAACCAGGTCTAAACCAGGACTAAACCAGAACTAAACCAGGACTAAACCTGGACTAAACCAGAACTAAACCAGGACTAAACCAGGTCTAAACCAGGACTAAACCAGGACTAAACCAGGACTAAACCAGGAAAATGGTTGATACTTGAAGAAAACAGAAGTTTTTTACTGTCAGCAAGTCGGCTAATGTTTATTAGCATAGCCACACAATAACATGCACGATAGCATTAGCATCAGCTGCTAATGACCTGAAACAAACAGCTCAGTCTGGAGTGACCTCTGTCAGTCCACTGGTCCCTCCTGACCACAGGGACACTGGTCCCTCCTGACCTCAGGGACATTGATCCCTCCTGACCACAGGGACACTGGTCCCTCCCGACCACATGGTCCCTCCTGACCTCAGGGACATTGGTCCCTCCTGACCACAGGGACACTGGTCCCTCCTGACCACAGGGACACTGGTCCCTCCCGACCACATGGTCCCTCCTGACCACAGGGACACTGGTCCCTCCTGACCACAGGGACACTGGACCCTCCCGACCACAGGGACACTGGTCCCTCCTGACCACAGGGACACTGGTCCCTCCCGACCACATGGTCCCTCCTGACCTCAAGGACATTGATCCCTCCTGACCACAGGGACACTGGTCCCTCCTGACCACAGGGACACTGGTCCCTCCTGACCACAGGGACACTGGTCCCTCCTGACCACAGGGACACTGGACAAACAGAAGAGAAAGAATCCTTTGAGACAGGGCTCACAGTGAGCGTGCAGCTTTTGTCCTCCAGGTGGCAGCAGAGTGTGACGTCCTTTCAGACTCATGACACTTTTCAGGAGCAGCTGCTGAAAACAAGGACTTCAATTGACAACAGTGTTTGGAAGTGTCCATGTTCATGCCCTGACTCTGACTCCTGTGGAGCTGCAGCGAATAATAAACTGACTATTACAATAATCATTGTTGTATTTTGATAAACATTAACATTAACTGGACTAAACAGACTCTAAAAGACCATTTATAACAAAGACGGTCACATCATTAAATCAAATAGTTAAAAAAACAAAGTCATTTCAGATTTCTTTTCTTTATAATAAATATTCTCTTTTTAAAGCTTCGCTCGCCGTGTTTTTACCTTTATTAATGTCATTAAAGTTCAAATGTACGACAGAAACACTAAATGTCTGACCCTGTGATAACGTGGGTCTTTCTCAAAGTGCATTCCAGTGTCGTGCGGATCATGTGTCCGGCGCCCCCTGTGGGTCAAACACCACAGCGACTCCAGGGCCCCGAGGGCCCCGAGGGCCTCCTGCATTATAGATGTGTGTCTGAGGCTCTTCATGTTTACACCCCAATTAAAAGCCTCCGCTCTCACTCTACCCTCCATCCCTCCATCTCTCTCTCTTTCTCTCTCTCTCTCTCTCTCTCTCTTTCTCTGCAGCTCAAAGGATAGAGAGAGGGGAGAGAGGGAGGGTGCAAAGGGAGGAGGGAGAGAGAAGAGGGAGCAGGAGAGAGAGAAAGAGAGAGAAAGTCAAAAGAGAGAGACAGAGAGAGAAATAGATAAGGACTAGAGAGAAAGAGACAGAAAGAGGAGAGAGGGAGAGTGAAAGAGAAAGAGGAGAGCGGTCAAGAGAGAGAGAGAGAGAGGAGGAAAGGGGGAGAGAGGAGGGAAAGAGAGTCGACGGTTCTGAATCCAGAGAAACCGAGAAGATCGTTTAAACTGACAAACATTAAATAAACTTGAGCATTTAAACCGTCAAGAAAACGTTTTAACGGAAAAGCGCTCCGACGCCGATCCAAACTCAGATGCCCCTCCCCCGATGCTGATGCAGATGCCCCTCCCCCGATGCTGATGCAGATGCCCCTCCCCCTTATGCACTGGGCTTGTTACCCAGGCCTGGGACTGGCACAAAGCACCACAAACTCTCCGTCAGCTTCTTCTTCTTCTTCTTCTGTGTCGTAATCCTGCAAAGTTGATGACGGGGCAGTGACCGTGGCGACCTGAGAGGGGCGGGGCCTGCGTGTGTGTGCGTGCGTGTGTGTGTGCGTGCGTGTGTGTGTGCGTGTGCGCGTGTATATGTGTGCGTGCCGGGTGATACGAGGAGGCAGCGCTTCAGGATCGTCTTCTTCACTTCAGACTCACATCTTTGACCCGGAGCTGCGCCCGACGAGGTAAAAACACTTTCAACTGCTTTGGATTTGATTTATTGATTTATTCCGTCTCCAAATTATTGATGATCACTTTAAGAAATATTCAACACAACTGTTTTTTGTCGACCGTGTAAATAATTGTTTGGATAATCATTAATACTCAATTTGAAGACTTAACGGCAAAAAAGACTGAAACAAACTCAAATTTTCATCATGAATAAAGTTTATCTGTAAATATTCTAGATCCAGAAGACTTGGTCGAAATATTCCGACTATTGTTTGATTGATAATGTTTTTAATAAGTCTCGGTTTGCAATAGAAATAATATGAATAATACTGTAAAACCATGAATAACTGTTTAAAGTTACTAGAAGAATCGTTCTAAAATATCATTAAAACTGAAGATCTGAAAAAGTGACTTTTATTCATTATTGTTTTCTGATGTTAAGTACGTTTTTATATATTTCATTTTTCGGCACTAAAACATCAATTTAGCAGCGATGTCATGGAAACGATAAACATGAAAATAAAACTATAACCAGCTTAATACCAGTCAAATCTAACATTCTGGGGTGAAACGGCCAGTGAAACAAAATACAACAAAATACAACAAAAAAACATTTTTTAAAAAAAAGAAAAATTTAACACAAACGTCCAGAGGTTGAGGAGAAACAGCTTCAGTTTGAATTTAGGCTCATTTAGTCCGACAGTTTAAACGTTTAAATTGTGAAAATTATGAAAAAAAAAGAACCTCATTGTGAAAATCGTGAAAAACTTTATTCATTTATAAATCAGAATCAGGTTTCAACATAATAAGGTGTCAAGAGTCAACATAAAACAGTTTATAATAATAGTAAAATAATAGAATAACAATAGAATAATAATAGTGTAAAAATAGTGTATTAATAGTGTGATAATAGTATAATAATAGTAGAATTATAGAATAATAATAGTATAATGTGTAATATTAGTTTAATAATTGTGTAATAATAGTAAAATAATAGAACAATAAAAAATAGTGTAATAATAGTATAATAATAGAATAATAATAGTATAATATTAGTTTAATAACAGTATAATATAGTATCATAATAGTGTAATAGTAGTGTAATAATAGTATAGTAATTGATAATAGAATAATAATAGTATAATAGTGTAATAATAGTATAATAATAGTATAATAGTATACCTGTATACATCGCATACCTGAAGATTGCGGTGCAAGAAACATAAATGTTTTAATCATTAAAAATGTCAAAAGAAAGCGTTTGTGGTCAACACTTTTACACACGTAAGATGAAAACTACTCTGAGAAGTGTCATTCCTTTACAAAGTTACTCAAGTAAAAGTAACAAAGCTCCTTAGTTTAGACAGACGCTCTGACTCTGTGTTGTAGATGCAGTGTGGCTGTGCGCCCCCTGCAGGACACGTGCCGTCACCGCTCTGGAGCCGAGGTGAGCCCCACGTACCTGCTGCTGTGGGTTCACAAGGATGTAACGCTTTTTAAATGAAATATCCTGTTACGTTTATACTGTTATTGTTGTGTCATCTGATCCAATCCATTCATTTCAATGTGGAAGAGCTGCTCTGTCTCCAACTGTTCAACAACTGCCTGAGCGAACCAGGACTTCAGGAGTTCTGTTTGACTGAAGATACAACGACTGAAG
This sequence comes from Eucyclogobius newberryi, assembly GCF_026437365.1. Lineage (NCBI taxonomy): Eukaryota > Metazoa > Chordata > Actinopteri > Gobiiformes > Gobiidae > Eucyclogobius > Eucyclogobius newberryi. The sequence continues at coordinate 3,869,167 of NW_027315746.1, read as the reverse complement.
ACTAAAGTCATCCGACCACGGCCATAATGTGTACTGTATAACAAATGTACAAGAATGCTAACGGGAGCTGCGGGCTGAATGCTAGCGCCATGTTAGCTTCATGTTAGCGCCGCCTGCAGCGTTTGAACATCTACAGAACAATACATGCGTTCGCGGTGACGTCATACAGCCTGGACTTCCCCGAAGCGGCCATTTTAAGAGGGGCACGCAATATATAAAAACCAACACGACTGCATCCTTTTCTACGGCATAATGAGCTACGAATACTTTGATTCTTTAGACGATAACGGCAAAACTAAGGCACACGACAAAGCTCTCATTCCTTAGTCAGTCAACAGAGCGATGTCCTGACAGAACGCAGGGTTTTGGCATTTTGGCCTCATATTTAAACAGAATCCAAGAAGCCAAAACTTCAGAGTCACAAAGAGAATTTAGAATCCAAAGCTTCAGGAGAAACAGCTTTAGTTTGAGTTTGGGCTAATTTAGTCTGACAGTTTAATCGTTTGAATAGTGAAAATAGTGAAAATAGTAAAAAAATAAATAAAATTGTGAACATTTCCTGGATTTTGTATGTAGTAGACGTGCTGTTGTGCCCCTTTCAAAATGGCGGACTCGGTTGCCACTGCACAAGTTCCCGGATGTGCGAACGCATGTATACACACAATTTGCCACAAAACGTCACAAAAAAGAGTAACAACGTTGTGTTTCCCGACAGTTTTCGCACGATCCAGGCCACGCCCCTCCCCCTCTGACGCCCCTCCCACTCCGACGCCATGACAACTCTGTATTTCATTGTAAAGTCAAACATATTTACCCCTGTACTGCTATTTCCCTGCGTGAGGCAAGTCTATAACAGCATTTATAACCATTGCAAGGCCTAAACAGTGTGTTAGTTTTCATATAACACAAGAGAAATATTACATTTGACTTTGTTTTTTGACAGAACTTCTCGGATAAAAGAGTTATTTAAATAAAGTAGCTTGGAAACGGGCCTTTAACGCTCTGGATGCTGCGGCGCTCTCCAGAAACACACAAAGCCTTGGCAGTGGTTTATGAGGCGCTGCGCAAATGTTTGAGCTAAAATCTGCGAGTAAAGCCGCGCTTTTCACCCCGCCGAGAGTTAATGCGCCGCGTGATAAACGACTCTTCTGCACGCGGCTTCATTTGGACGCGGCGGGAGGGCGGGGCCACACGCACACAACACCGCCTTTCCAAAAATAAAACCTGTTACAGTCACAAAACAATATGGGAACGTTCACGCCGAGGGACTCTCATTATTATCATCACAGCGGCTCCTCGCGCCGCATCGGAGCTCGTTCACTGTGAACCTGAAGGATAATTGAATCTAAAGAGCAGACGTATACATCATGAGGAGGATGAGCAGACGTATACATCATGAGGAGGATGAGCAGACGCATACATCATGGAGAGGATGAGCAGACGTATACATCATGGAGAGGATGAGCAGACGTATACATCATGAGGAGGATGAGCAGACGTATACATCATGGAGGGGATGAGCAGACGTATACATCATGAGGAGGATGAGCAGACGTATACATCATGAGGAAGATGAGCAGACGTATACATCATGGAGAGGATGAGCAGACGTATACATCATGAGGAGGATGAGCAGACGTATACATCATGGAGAGGATGAGCAGACGTATACATCATGAGGAGGATGAGCAGACGTATACATCATGGAGAGGATGAGCAGACGTATACATCATGGAGGGGATGAGCAGACGTATACATCATGAGGAGGATGAGCAGACGTATACATCATGGAGAGGATGAGCAGACGTATACATCATGAGGAGGATGAGCAGACGTATACATCATGGAGGGGATGAGCAGACGTATACATCATGAGGAGGATGAGCAGACGTATACATCATGAGGAGGATGAGCAGACGTATACATCATGGAGAGGATGAGCAGACGTATACATCATGGAGGGGATGAGCAGACGTATACATCATGGAGAGGATGAGCAGACGTATACATCATGAGGAGGATGAGCAGACGTATACATCATGAGGAGGATGAGCAGACGTATACATCATGGAGAGGATGAGCAGACGTATACATCATGAGGAGGATGAGCAGACGTATACATCATGGAGAGGATGAGCAGACGTATACATCATGAGGAGGATGAGCAGACGTATACATCATGGAGGGGATGAGCAGACGTATACATCATGAGGAGGATGAGCAGACGTATACATCATGGAGGGGATGAGCAGACGTATACATCATGAGGAGGATGAGCAGACGTATACATCATGGAGAGGATGAGCAGACGTATACATCATGAGGAGGATGAGCAGACGTATACATCATGAGGAGGATGAGCAGACGTATACATCATGAGGAGGATGAGCAGACGTATACATCATGAGGAGGATGAGCAGACGTATACATCATGGAGAGGATGAGCAGACGTATACATCATGAGGAGGATGAGCAGACGTATACATCATGAGGAGGATGAGCAGACGTATACATCATGAGGAGGATGAGCAGACGTATACATCATGAGGAGGATGAGCAGACGTATACATCATGAGGAGGATGAGCAGACGTATACATCATGAGGAGGATGAGCAGACGTATACATCATGAGGAGGATGAGCAGACGTATACATCATGAGGAGGATGAGCACACGTATACATCATGAGGAGGATGAGCAGACGTATACATCATGAGGAGGATGCCCCAGGCTCCTTAAGTCCTGCGCAGATGAACTGTGTGGAGTTATGGAGCATGTCTTCAACATGAGCCTGAAGCTGAGGGTGGTACCACAGGTCTGGAAGACCTCCTGTCTGGCACCTGTGCCTAAGACACCGAGCGCCCCAAAGACCTCAACAGCTTCAGGCCAGTGGCTCTCACGTCCCACCTGATGAAGACACTGGAGCGGCTGGTCCTGGACCACCTCCGCTCCACCGTGAGCTCAGCCATGGACCCGCTGCAGTTTGCATATCGGTCTGGCATCGGAGTGGAGGACGCCGTCATCTCCCTGCTGCACCGCTCTCTCTCTCACCTGGAAAAGCCTGGCAGCTCTGTGAGGATTCTGTTCTTCGATCTTTCCAGCGCCTTCAACACCATCAGCTCCTGAGGGACAAGCTGGAGACGGCTGGTGTGGAGTATGACCTGGCAGAGTGGATCCTGGACTACCTCACAGACCGACCCCAGTTTGTGAGAGCCCGGAACTGTGTGTCTGACACTCGGACCTGCAGTGTGGGGGCGCCCCAGGGCACTGTCCTCGCGCCCTTTCTCTTCACCCTTTACACTGCAGACTTCAGACATGACACGGACAGCTGTGTCCTGCAGAAGTTCTCTGACGACTCTGACATCATCGGACTCATCACGGACGACGATGATGCGGAGTACAGAGGACTGGAGCAGGACTTTGTGGACTGGTGTCAGCGGAACCACCTCCTCATCAACGCGGGGAAGACCAAGGAGATGGTGGTGGATTTCCGCAGACGCCACCCCACTGCCCCCTCACCAGTGAACATCCAGGGACGGGACATTGGGAGAGTGACTCATACAAGTACCTGGTGTTCATCTGAACCACAAACTGGACTGGACTCATAACACAGACTGTACAGGAAGAGCCAGAGTCAGCTCTACCTCCTGAGGAGACTCAGGTTTTTTGGAGTGACAGGGCCACTCCTGAAGACCTTCTACGACTCTGTGGTGGCATCAGCTCCTGTAGGTGTGGCCTGCTGGAGCAGCAGCATCACAGAGAGGGAGAGGAAGAGGCTGGACAGAGTCATCAAGAAGTCCAGCTCCGTCCTGGGCTGTGCTCTGGACTCGGTGCAGGAGGTGGGGGACAGAAGGGTCCTGGCTAGATTCACATCTATGCTGGACCATGAGTGTCGCCCCCTGCAGGACACTCTCTCCGCTCTGGAGAGCAGCTTCAGTGAGAGACTGATCCACCCTCGCTGTGCGAAGGAAAGGTTCCGTAGGTCTTTCCTTCCTGCTGCTGTCAGACTTTATAACAAAAACTGTTAGTACTGAATACTCGCAATACTGACCTAACCTAATACTGATGTGCAATTCTGTCATATGTGCAATTGCTGTTGGAATTCATGTGCAATTCATGTGCAATTACTGTGAAATTCATGTGCAATCTATGTGCTGTCGTGACACATATTCATGTGCAATTACTGTCGTGATCACATGCAATGGTATTTATGTATTTATTTATTTGTCTATGGGAGTTTTTATTTATTTATAGGAGATCTTCTACTGAAAGTGTTTTTCAGACTTCCTATAAGTGATCTGTTCTTCTGTATCTACCTCTGTATCTACTGCGTTGCACCAATGAAATTTCCCCATGTGGGACAATAAAGGAATATCTTATGAGCAGACGTATACATCATGAGGAGGATGAGCAGACGTATACATCATGAGGAGGATGAGCAGACGTATACATCATGGAGAGGATGAGCAGACGTATACATCATGAGGAGGATGAGCAGACGTATACATCATGAGGAGGATGAGCAGACGTATACATCATGAGGAGGATGAGCAGACGTATACATCATGAGGAGGATGAGCAGACGTATACATCATGAGGAGGATGAGCAGACGTATACATCATGAGGAGGATGAGCAGACGTATACATCATGAGGAGGATGAGCAGACGTATACATCATGAGGAGGATGAGCAGACGTATACATCATGAGCAGGATGAGCAGACGAGAACAAGAACATCCTCTCGGATGTTCTCGTCTCCTCTCGGATGTTCTCGTCTCCTCACGGATGTTCTCGTCTCCTCTCAGATGTTCTCGTCTCCTCTCGGATGTTCTCGTCTCCTCACGGATGTTTTCGTCTCCTCTCGGATGTTCTCGTCTCCTCTTGGATGTTCTCGTCTCCTCACGGATGTTTTCGTCTCCTCTCGGATGTTCTCGTCTCCTCTTGGATGTTCTCGTCTCCTCTCGGATGTTCTCGTCTCCTCACGGATGTTTTCGTCTCCTCTCGGATGTTCTCGTCTCTTCTCAGATGATCCAGATGTTCTCGTAACATTCAGAACAAAATATATAACTTAATTTACCTCAGATTTACAGAGTTTAGTGAGTCACTTGTTGACTCAGTTTCTCACTCCTTTCCCTCATTCTGGGTTTTAAAAAGGTGCATGACACTTATCTTTGTCTTTCCACTTCTCTTGCAGCCGTCTTGTTCCCGGACTGGGCGTACAAACCCTGGTGGTCGCCCGGCTCGCGGCAGGTGCAGCTCTGGCACTTCCTGCTTGAGCTGTTGGGGAGGGACGAGGGCGGGGCTATCGGCTGGAGCGACCAATGGGGAGAGTTTGTCATTCGGGACCCAGAGCGATTGGCTCAGCTGTGGGGAGAGAGGAAGGGCAAACCACACATGAACTACGACAAACTCAGCAGAGCGCTCAGGTAGTAGTAGTAGTAGTAGTAGTAGTAGTAATACTGTCAATCACAAAATACTCATAGATGTTTTGGAAGCAGGGGGCGGGGCTTGATTGGGTTTGAAGATTTTAAGTAACCGTAAACAATATGTAAACATAGTTGAGCTGAATTCTACCTAGATATTACTTGTGGTCACCCCCAGGGGTCAGTGCTGGGGCCAACATTGTTCATTTTATACAACAATGACTTGAATGAAATGTCCACATTGTTCAAATTAATATTGTTTGCTGATGACACAAATATTTTCTGGTAATTCTAGAAAAGGTTGAGGAGATAAAAAGTATTAGTTGACAGTAAACTGAGGAGGAGGGTTTAAAATAAATAAATAAATCATGACCGGAAATGGTGTATAAAATCTTTATTGTAATGTTCATTGAAAGACAAAGTCTTTTGTAAGTTTATAGTCGTCATTTCTGCTGTAATGATGAAATTATCATGTACAATTACCAAAATGTTAGATTTAAAAATGCTTATTCTGTCGTTGTTAGAATTCAAGCTAATTTCCACCCTAAGTGCTAGCGGCTTATCTATTTTTACTTGCTGGCCCTAAGGTGCTAACGTGCTAACATGCTAACGTGCTAACATGCTACATGTGGCAATGTTTTCTGATTCTGGCGTCAGTCGCCAAACAGCCCTTTTCACAGGCTTTTCACAGTTTGCGATGTTTGGAGGCTAATGCTAATGCTAACTCTGGCACAGAAAATACTTTTATTGATGTTTACAGTCTAAACTCGTCTCTGGTCGTGTTTCCTGCAGATATTACTACAACAAACGCATTCTGCACAAAACCAAAGGCAAACGCTTCACCTACAAATTCAACTTCAGCAAACTGGTGCTGGTCAACTACCCGGGCCTCGCCCACGGCCTCGCCCACGGCCCCGCCCACGGCCTCACCCACGGCCTCACCCACGGCCTCGCCCCCGGCCACACCCACGGCCTCGCCCCCGGCCTCACCCACAGCCTCGCCCCCGGCCACACCCACGGCCTCACCCACGGCCTCGCCCCCGGCCTCACCCACAGCCTCGCCCCCGGCCACACCCACGGCCTCACCCACGGCCTCGCCCCCGGCTTCACTCACAGCCTCGCCCCCGGCCACACCCACAGCCTCGCCCCCGGCCACAGCCACGGCCTCGCCCCCTGCTTCACCCACAGCTTCACCCACGGCCTCGCCCACTCCGCCCTCAGCCCTCAGGTAAACACACAGTTGTTTACTTTTGTTTATTGTCCGTCTTTGGACCAAGCCTGACGCCGAACGCTCTGCACAAACATTTAAGTCATGTATATATACACACATACATATCATATATATAACTATATGAGTTAAGGCTGCTAACTGCAGCCTAGATGATTAAAATTATATATATATATATATATATATATATATATATATATATATATATATATATATACCACCCCGGTCTGCCAGTCCAGAGGCTCTGTCCCTGGCCGCCACGCGATGTTGCAGAGACGTGTCAGTCAAGACATTCCTACAACATCCAGACCCAGAGCCTGGGTGATATATATATATATATATATATATATATATATATATATATATTTATCATCTCGACTGCAGTTATCCAGCCAAAATCCTCACGTAGATCCTCTGAAGCCTGAGTTTGGCCAGTGCATATGATGATGATGAAAGAGTGACTGGAAGTGAACATTATAAACACCAAAACTGTCAAACATTTGTGCTAAAGTCTTGTGAATATGATCATGTTCCTCGTGTTTCCAGTGGCTCCACAGTCGCTCTCTTCTGCCCTCAGACTCTGCTCTCCGTGGATCCGGCTTGGCGCTGGACTCGGGTAAGGACCCCCCCATCGCCCGGGCCAACGGGCAAGGCACCTTTGTCTCAGACTGACGTTTCTGTTGTTGTCATTTGTTATAGTTTTAAACCCGTTATGCTTATACTTCTTTTTTTATTCCATTTTGTCCAGCTCTCGAACGGCTTTTTCTGCTGTACTTTAACCAGAATTTAAATGTCAAAAAAATAATTAAAATGTTGTGATTTTTCTTGATAATCCACTTTATTCACAAATATGCATTACCTGGAAACCAAATGTCACCCTTCAAATGGTAAAAAATGTCTTCAAAAATGTCGCTGTACAATAAAAATGATTGTCGGACTCGTCGACGACTGAAGTAGTCGTTTGCTGCAGCCATATACGGTCCAAATACTTAAACTGCAGATGATTACAGGCCGTAAACTCACCGTGTTTGTTTCTGTTCTCACTTCTCCCACTCACGAGCCGCTGTACGTTGATCCTCGGCCTTGTTTTAGCTCCGGGCGTCAAAAGTGCACTGGGCTCTTACGTCAGGCGCATTTCAAGGCGATTACATGTTTCAAACTGGAGAAATGATCAGAAGACATAAAAAAAAACACATAAAAACTCTGGAGACCCTTTGCTGGAGACGTGGTAATGCAGCAGCAGCAGCAGCAGCAGAGAATGAAGTTACACAAATATAAAGTACATGTTGTGTTTTCTTAACTCGGAGGGAACAAGACACAGAAGGACGGGTCAAATGCAGAGGGCACATTATGAGTATAATAAAGTTTACATTGTAGGACATATGCAAAAGTTACGGAAAGTCCTGAGAGGCAAGTGAGAGAAAAAAATAAATATATATATATATATATAAATGTATTCCCTTTGGTTTGAGCGCACGGATAAAAAGAAAACACGCCATGTTATATGTTTTTCTCCAGTTTGATTGCGTCAAAAAAAAATAAAGAAAAAAAGGCCTCGGAGAAACAAAGGGTTTTTTAGTTGTTTTTTTTCTTGGTCGGGCAGTTTCAAAAACTTTGAAAAAATAGTTTCAAAAACCGTAAACGGTGTTGGTGAAGCACTGCTTCCCCCTCCTGAGGCGCCGGATGGTTTGCCAGAATTTCCCTGGGGCCGACTGATAGTCCTCCTCCATGGCTCCTCCTCCATGGCCGCCCCGAACTTCTCCCAGCCCCGGGTTTTTGCCTCTGCGACAGCCCGAGCTGTGGCCCGTCTGACCTGCCGATACCTGTCAATGACCTCCGGAGACCTACAAGCCAGAGTGGCCTGATAGGCCTCCTTCTTCAGTCTGACAACATCCCTTACTTCCGGTGTCCACCACCGGGTTCGGGGGCCGCCACGACAGGCACTTGCGACCACAGCTCCGAGCAGCCGCATCAACAATGGAGGTGGAGAACATGGTCCACTCAGACTCAATGTCCCCAGTCTCCCCCGGGACATGGGAGAAGCTCTCCTGGAGGTGTGAGTTGAATTCCCTACTGACAGAGGGCTCCACAAGACGTTCCCAACAGACCCCCACAATGCACTTGGGTCTGCCAAGTCTGTCCGGCTTCCTCCTCCGCCAGCGGATCCAACTCACCACCAGGTGGTGCTCTACAGCTCCGCCCCTCGGTTCACCCGAGTGTCCAAGACACTCAGATGAGGTCAGAGGTCAGATGACATGACAACAAAGTGGATCAGTGACCTCCTGTGTCCTGGTGCCATGTGCACTGATGGACCTTGTGCTTGAACATGGTGTTCGTTCTGGACAATCCGTGGCACAGAAGTCCAATAACTGACCGCTCTGGTTCAGATCGGGGCTCCGCCCCTCTCCAGGAGTCACTGTCATTGCCACGTGGGCGTTGAAGTCCCCCTGCAGAACAACGGAGTCCCCGGTCGGTGCACTGTCCAGTTCCCCTCCCAGGGGCTCCAAGAAGGCCGGGTCCTCTGCACTGCTGTTCGGCCCTTAGGCCGCCACAACAGTAAATAGTGTTTAATATATTTTTTGTAGAATATATTTTTTGGATGTGACACACAACAATAGACAAACATCTAGAAAACACATCACACACTGACACACAGTTCCTCTCTCTCTCTCTCTCTCTGCAGATCGCTCGCCTCTCCCCCCGTCTTACCCCCCGTCACTCTCCCCATCTCTCCCCCCGTCGCTCGTCCCCCCGTCGCTCGTCCCCCCGTCGCTCCTCGCCTCCCGTTGCCTCCCTAAACCAGTGCTGACTCCCCCTGGCCTTGTGTCGGGACCCTCCCTCGCCTGCTGCACTCGCCCCGGGGCAGAGGCTCGACTGGACTCGGGGGTTCACAGGAGGTCGGCTCTGTGGAGAGGTGCCTGTCCAGCAGGAAACCAGCAAAGATGAACTGATAAACAAGTGCGATTAGAGTGTTAGTGCATTAAAACTTTAATATGAGCTTTATGTAAATGTAAGTGCACTTTGAAGAAAGTGCACTATGTGCTTTTCTGGATGTTTCCACACCGTCTTGTCGCCATGGAGATGTTATTTGCTTTGCTTTGCATGGAGACAAGGAGGAGGAAGAGAAGATAATTTATTCACATATTTGAGTTCATAATGTTTTGCCTTTATGTTTTAACTTTAGTTTATAGTGTCATTGAAATGACTAAAGCTTTTGTTTGTTCAGTTTCACGGCGTGTTTAATGGCTCCTCCCACACTGCTATTGTTCTTCACCATTGTTGATACACTATTATTATACTTTACATCTGTTTTATTGTAAGCCGGCCTAAACCAAACAGCATGCAAAGAAATGTCTACAAAAGAGAGAATAAAGTGCATTTTATACCTTTATAGTTATAGAATACTTTTACTTACAGAATACTGAATACCTGCAATAAAATGTATTTTGATCCAATCCAAATACCAAGTGTATTCTGACTTTCATAATAAGTTGCATTATATTATTGTGTAATGGGTTTGTTTGAGGCACCGTTTATTTGCCCCACTAGAGCAGTGTTTTATATCTCACTTTCACTGTGCAGTTTGAATCTTAAAATATGTGATGAAATACTACTGTGTACTCCCCTAACTTTAGTAAATTGACTGTATTCTGAACACCACTCCACCGGAATACAAATACTCAAAATTAATATACTGAATACGAATTTTCTGTACATGTTATTTAATTCCTAACACTGGTAATTATATTCTCAAAACATAAATTACATAAAATAAATAATACATATTTATGAAAAAGTGTATATATATATATATATATATATATATATATATATATATATATATATATATATATTGTAAATGTATACATTTTTATCAGACCTATATTTTTGGATTTAGATTAGAATTATTTCTTAGTTTGAAAGTCACGCAAATCTAAAATATTCTTTTAAAATAACATGTTACAGGCGCTGGAATTTAAACATTAAAAACACATAATTTAGAGCTGCAGTAACCACACCGGAAGCGCAGGGGGCAGTAGTGAGTCCTGGCGCGAAACAGCAAAGAGAAGATGTCTCACTCTAAATTTATTATTAGACATTATATATTTATCCCCCTTTTAGTCTCACAAATCAGTTCGCACTTTGTATGAGTTATTGCCTTTTACATTCCCACGACGTATTTTAGCACTATTGCTCGCTAAACATGGCAAATGTTTACGTTAAACACTCGTAACTCGAATAAATGCACTTTTAACGCACTTCACCACATGTTAGCTTCTTAGCACTTATTCACAGACAAGACAAATAAACAAACTATTCAGAATGTGCGATTTGACGTGGCTTTTTCCTCATATTTTGCTGTAAATATGAATGAAAAGCGGCGTCCACGTCAGCGGGGAGTGAGTCCTCTTCTCGTCCTCGACACTCTTTGGTGGACATGAGATTTTGGCGCCGAATCTTCTCCGCGTTGTTCTTCCTGTTCAGACACCGGGCACTTTCTCCTCGTTTATTCTCATTTACAGCGATTTTAGGACATTTGCGGCACCATGCAGCGGAGTATCGCGTACGTACAGCTTCCCCAGATGTGTCGAAAGCGTGTTTATGGTCGCAATGTCGCCGCGAATCACGTTAATGTGCCGAAACGACCCAGGAACAAGCTCTTTAAAGTCGTCAGAACCGAGGCACAATTAAGCTAACAGCGCATTTTCTACTATTGTCTGACATTAGTGCTAAATGCTAATGGTTTTAAGTCTTCATAACTAAACATAAGCTACTATTATGAACAATGTAACTGAGAGGATGGAAAAAAACAACTATTTTCTCGTATTTAAAGTACATTTGAGCTTCACAGTAATGTACTTTCTATGATACATTATGAAATAAACCAGTTAGAAGTTGAATATAACTTTATTTCAATAGAGAAACTGTTATTGGGCTCAGAATATGACTCAATGCACCACCACAACACTATAAAACCACAATGTGAGTGATATAAGAGCCTCATTTTAAGACTTTAACTCTCATAGATATATTTATTTAGTTTGATGAAGATAATATCCTGTTCTTTAGCTTTTACTGGACACATTTACACAAATGTCATGTTTTGGAGTGACCCACATGTGCACAACCCGTTTCCATATTTACTTTACTGCAAGTACCAGGATGTTAAAGTCAGGAGCGGGATTCGAACCGCAGACCTTTTGGATTAGAGACGAGCCGATGTCACTGTGATTTGGGCTGGTCGTTATGGCAACAACAACAAAAATCACAATTTCCCTTCTTCATATTGATCAAACTTTCTTTTTATTTCTGTTTTATTATAGTTTGTGAAAAGGAAGAAACAAACATAAAAAAACGAAAACAGAGAAATCAATACAAACTAAGCTATTTATTAGTATTTGTTTTATTATTCCACTTATGCCAGATTTGTCCAGTTTTATATTGACTGCAGTTTAGTGATAAATACACGAGTCCTGGACGCTCGTGTTTACTATTGTCTTTTCTAAAACTGTTTAAACGTGACTTTCATTATTGATTTCACGAGCGTGGACAAGACAAACCGAGCCCTTTAACACTTAAATAATCCCAATTAATGTCTCCAAACCCCGTGATGTTAACGACCGAGAACTGGCTGTGAAAAAGTGTCTGATTTCTCTCTTTTCAGATCCTTTTTTCAGCCCAAAACTAAAAAGAAGTCGGCAGATGAACCGGTGAAGAAGTGAGTCTGGCACTGCATTTGCTCATCATTTTTCATTTGTTTTTGATTATTCAAGGTGTTATTATTGATAAAAATAGATATGAAAGTCATCTGCTTTATTATTTATAGAGAAAGAACACACAGATATAGTGTTTCTCTTCATACTTTGGCCCGTGTCTTCTGTCTGAACGAATTCATTGACGCGTTTGTGTTCCAGGCCGACGAAGAGTCCGCTGAAGGTGCAGAACGGGGCTCACGAGGTGGACTCCCCCGTCAAGAAACCTCCCAAACGTAGCCGCCAGATCCTGGACAGCGACGAGGACGAGGACGAGGCGCCGGAGAATCAGGAAGATGCCGTGAAGGAGAAGAAGAAGGACGAGAGCGAGAAGAAGAGCAGCGAGAAGAGCAGCGAGAAGAGCAGCGAGAAGAGCAGCGAGAAGAGCAGCGAGAAGAGCAACGAGAAGAGCAACGAGAAGAGCAAGAAGGACAAGAGCGAGAAGAAGAGGAGCAGCGAGATGGACACAAGCAGTGAGGAGGAGGCCAAGAAGGAGGATACGAACGAGAAGAAGGAGAAGAGCAGCGAGAAGAGCGAGAAGAAGAGCAGCGAGAAGAAGAGCAGCGAGAAGAAGAGCAGCGAGAAGAAGAGCAGCGAGAAGAAGAGCAGTGAGGAGGAGGTAAAGAAGAAGGACACGAGCGAGAAGAAGAGCAGCAAGAAGAAGAACGACGAGAAGAGCGAGAAGGACAAGAGCGACGAGAAGAGCAACAAGATGGACACGAGCAGTGAGGAGGAGGCGAACAAGAAGGACACGAGCAGCGAGGAGAAGAACGACAAGAAGAGCAAGAAGAAGAGCAGCGAGAAGGACACTAGCAGTGAGGAGGAGTCGAAGAAGAAGAAGGACACGAGCAGTGAGAAGAAAAGCTGCAAGAAGGACGAGAGCAGTGAGGAGAAGATGGACACGAGCAGTGAGATGGACAAGCCTGTGAAGGTGAGAGCCTGAGACACTAGTCCGGGTCTGATCCCGGGTCTGATCCCGGGTCTGATCCCGGGTCTCATCCCGGGTCTCATCCTGGTCTGGTGTTTAGAACGTTGTTTAGAACAGTGAAATCCTAAGTCTAAAATGTGACCTCCTCAGGTTTGTGAGCGGCTTTTCCAAATTTACATTCTTAAAAGACAAAATACGGTTAAAACGGCAGATACAAACGTTCTTTACATTTAGCTCTATTTTTTTATTGAACTATAAACATTAATTTTGCTTCTAAAATCGTCACGATGATCATTTTCTGCTTCTTACGATTATATTATGACCTGAATAATCGCGATTATCGATTAACCTGATAATCGTGATACACACAAGTCGAAATGCTGTGAGCGAAAGTGACATGGATCGTGTAAGAAACCTGTAAATTCCCCCTCGATCACGTTGTCAATAATCATGAATAATTGTCTTGATGTTTCTACCACAACAATCGTTAAACTTAAATATCGTCAGTTAAAACGTTACTTTTCATCGCAAAAAAAGATGAAACCCGATGAGCCAATTATGACTCCTTTTAGAATCTTCCCACAAAACTCATGGTTGCACGCCTCGCCAAACCAGTGTTTCTTTCACTCCCTCCGTCGCCCACGGCAACGCGAGCCCGTCCCTTTTTAAATCCGCTCACAGCGCGCCCGAGTTCCGAGTCCGCTCCGCTCAGGAACCCCCCGGGAGCGCATCAGGGGCCATTGTGTACCCGGCGGCGGCCCCACAATGCAGCGCTCATGTCGCCCGATCCGCTGCGTTTCAGTTTGTCAATAAAGTTCTTATGAAAAGAGGTGATTATCGGCCCTGGACGAGGCCGCAAACACCTGCGGCCGCCGAGCGATCCTGCCAAACGGACCAGATCTGTGTTTGGACCTGTGGCAGAGTGGTTATCCTGTGTGGCAGAGTGGTTATCCTGTGTGGCAGAGTGGTTATCCTGTGTGGCAGAGTGGTTATCCTGTGGCAGAGTGGTTATCCTGTGTGGCAGAGTGGTTATCCTGTGTGGCAGAGTGGTTATCCTGTGTGGCAGAGTGGTTATCCTGTGTGGCAGAGTGGTTATCCTGTGGCAGAGTGGTTATCCTGTGGCAGAGTGGTTATCCTGTGTGGCAGAGTGGTTATCCTGTGGCAGAGTGGTTATCCTGTGTGGCAGAGTGGTTATCCTGTGGCAGAGTGGTTATCCTGTGGCAGAGTGGTTATCCTGTGGCAGAGTGGTTATCCTGTGGCAGAGTGGTTATCCTGTGTGGCAGAGTGGTTATCCTGTGTGGCAGAGTGGTTATCCTGTGTGGCAGAGTGGTTATCCTGTGTGGCAGAGTGGTTATCCTGTGTGGCAGAGTGGTTATCCTGTGTGGCAGAGTGGTTATCCTGTGTGGCAGAGTGGTTATCCTGTGTGGCAGAGTGGTTATCCTGTGTGGCAGAGTGGTTATCCTGTGTGGCAGAGTGGTTATCCTGTGTGGCAGAGTGGTTATCCTGTGTGGCAGAGTGGTTATCCTGTGTGGCAGAGTGGTTATCCTGTGTGGCAGAGTGGTTATCCTGTGTGGCAGAGTGGTTATCCTGTGTGGCAGAGTGGTTATCCTGTGTGGCAGAGTGGTTATCCTGTGTGGCAGAGTGGTTATCCTGTGTGGCAGAGTGGTTATCCTGTGTGGCAGAGTGGTTATCCTGTGTGGCAGAGTGGTTATCCTGTGGCAGAGTGGTATCCTGTGTGGCAGAGTGGTTATCCTGTGTGGCAGAGTGGTTATCCTGTGGCAGAGTGGTTATCCTGTGGCAGAGTGGTTATCCTGTGTGGCAGAGTGGTTATCCTGTGGCAGAGTGGTTATCCTGTGTGGCAGAGTGGTTATCCTGTGGCAGAGTGGTTATCCTGTGGCAGAGTGGTTATCCTGTGTGGCAGAGTGGTTATCCTGTGTGGCAGAGTGGTTATCCTGTGTGGCAGAGTGGTTATCCTGTGTGGCAGAGTGGTTATCCTGTGTGGCAGAGTGGTTATCCTGTGTGGCAGAGTGGTTATCCTGTGGCAGAGTGGTTATCCTGTGGCAGAGTGGTTATCCTGTGTGGCAGAGTGGTTATCCTGTGGCAGAGTGGTTATCCTGTGTGGCAGAGTGGTTATCCTGTGGCAGAGTGGTTATCCTGTGGCAGAGTGGTTATCCTGTGGCAGAGTGGTTATCCTGTGGCAGAGTGGTTATCCTGTGGCAGAGTGGTTATCCTGTGGCAGAGTGGTTATCCTGTGTGGCAGAGTGGTTATCCTGTGTGGCAGAGTGGTTATCCTGTGTGGCAGAGTGGTTATCCTGTGTGGCAGAGTGGTTATCCTGTGTGGCAGAGTGGTTATCCTGTGTGGCAGAGTGGTTATCCTGTGTGGCAGAGTGGTTATCCTGTGTGGCAGAGTGGTTATCCTGTGTGGCAGAGTGGTTATCCTGTGGCAGAGTGGTTATCCTGTGGCAGAGTGGTTATCCTGTGTGGCAGAGTGGTTATCCTGTGGCAGAGTGGTTATCCTGTGTGGCAGAGTGGTTATCCTGTGGCAGAGTGGTTATCCTGTGGCAGAGTGGTTATCCTGTGTGGCAGAGTGGTTATCCTGTGTGGCAGAGTGGTTATCCTGTGTGGCAGAGTGGTTATCCTGTGTGGCAGAGTGGTTATCCTGTGGCAGAGTGGTTATCCTGTGTGGCAGAGTGGTTATCCTGTGTGGCAGAGTGGTTATCCTGTGTGGCAGAGTGGTTATCCTGTGTGGCAGAGTGGTTATCCTGTGGCAGAGTGGTTATCCTGTGTGGCAGAGTGGTTATCCTGTGTGGCAGAGTGGTTATCCTGTGTGGCAGAGTGGTTATCCTGTGGCAGAGTGGTTATCCTGTGGCAGAGTGGTTATCCTGTGGCAGAGTGGTTATCCTGTGTGGCAGAGTGGTTATCCTGTGGCAGAGTGGTTATCCTGTGTGGCAGAGTGGTTATCCTGTGTGGCAGAGTGGTTATCCTGTGGCAGAGTGGTTATCCTGTGGCAGAGTGGTTATCCTGTGGCAGAGTGGTTATCCTGTGTGGCAGAGTGGTTATCCTGTGGCAGAGTGGTTATCCTGTGGCAGAGTGGTTATCCTGTGGCAGAGTGGTTATCCTGTGTGGCAGAGTGGTTATCCTGTGTGGCAGAGTGGTTATCCTGTGTGGCAGAGTGGTTATCCTGTGTGGCAGAGTGGTTATCCTGTGTGGCAGAGTGGTTATCCTGTGGCAGAGTGGTTATCCTGTGTGGCAGAGTGGTTATCCTGTGTGGCAGAGTGGTTATCCTGTGGCAGAGTGGTTATCCTGTGGCAGAGTGGTTATCCTGTGTGGCAGAGTGGTTATCCTGTGTGGCAGAGTGGTTATCCTGTGTGGCAGAGTGGTTATCCTGTGGCAGAGTGGTTATCCTGTGTGGCAGAGTGGTTATCCTGTGTGGCAGAGTGGTTATCCTGTGGCAGAGTGGTTATCCTGTGTGGCAGAGTGGTTATCCTGTGGCAGAGTGGTTATCCTGTGTGGCAGAGTGGTTATCCTGTGTGGCAGAGTGGTTATCCTGTGGCAGAGTGGTTATCCTGTGGCAGAGTGGTTATCCTGTGGCAGAGTGGTTATCCTGTGGCAGAGTGGTTATCCTGTGTGGCAGAGTGGTTATCCTGTGTGGCAGAGTGGTTATCCTGTGTGGCAGAGTGGTTATCCTGTGGCAGAGTGGTTATCCTGTGGCAGAGTGGTTATCCTGTGGCAGAGTGGTTATCCTGTGTGGCAGAGTGGTTATCCTGTGGCAGAGTGGTTATCCTGTGGCAGAGTGGTTATCCTGTGTGGCAGAGTGGTTATCCTGTGTGGCAGAGTGGTTATCCTGTGGCAGAGTGGTTATCCTGTGGCAGAGTGGTTATCCTGTGGCAGAGTGGTTATCCTGTGTGGCAGAGTGGTTATCCTGTGTGGCAGAGTGGTTATCCTGTGGCAGAGTGGTTATCCTGTGGCAGAGTGGTTATCCTGTGGCAGAGTGGTTATCCTGTGTGGCAGAGTGGTTATCCTGTGTGGCAGAGTGGTTATCCTGTGGCAGAGTGGTTATCCTGTGGCAGAGTGGTTATCCTGTGTGGCAGAGTGGTTATCCTGTGGCAGAGTGGTTATCCTGTGGCAGAGTGGTTATCCTGTGGCAGAGTGGTTATCCTGTGGCAGAGTGGTTATCCTGTGGCAGAGTGGTTATCCTGTGTGGCAGAGTGGTTATCCTGTGTGGCAGAGTGGTTATCCTGTGTGGCAGAGTGGTTATCCTGTGTGGCAGAGTGGTTATCCTGTGTGGCAGAGTGGTTATCCTGTGGCAGAGTGGTTATCCTGTGGCAGAGTGGTTATCCTGTGTGGCAGAGTGGTTATCCTGTGTGGCAGAGTGGTTATCCTGTGGCAGAGTGGTTATCCTGTGGCAGAGTGGTTATCCTGTGGCAGAGTGGTTATCCTGTGTGGCAGAGTGGTTATCCGAGCTCGGTACTTGTCCTCATACAATATAATGATTTATTTGGTTACTAGCACCATTTTGTTTGGTATTAGTGTTGTTTGACGCCGCTGAGGACAAATTGGTTTATTTGGCAGCA